>NC_080077.1:62285466-62894716 GCF_949987535.1 Balaenoptera acutorostrata
GCCTAAAATATATGCTCCTAAACAACCAATGGGTCACTAATGAAATCAAAGGTGAAATTTAAAACTACCTGAAGACAAATAAAAATGAAAACACAATATCCAAAATCTATGGGACATAGCAAAAGCAGTTCTAAGAAGGAGGTTGATTGTGATACAAGCCTATCTCAGAAATAAGATAAATCTCAAATAAACAATCTAACTTTACACCTAACAGAACTAGAAAAAGAAGAATAAACAAAACCCAATGTTAATAGAAGCAAAAAAAATAAAGATCACAGCTGAAATAAATAAAATAGAGACTAAAGATATCAAAAAAAAAAAAAAAAGAGAAGGGGTCCAAATTAATAAAATCAGAAATAAAAGAGAAGTACAACCAATACCACAGAAATACATACTATCATAAGAAATCACTATGAAAAAATTATATGCCCATAAACTGGACAACCTAGAAGAAATGGATAAATTCCTAGACATGTACATCTCTCAAAACTGAATGAAGAAGATATAGAAAATATAAACAGACTGATTACCAGTATTAAAATTGAATCAGTAATTTTTTTAAAACTCCCCAAAAATAAAAGTCCAAGACCAGATGGTTTCAAAGGTGAATTCTACAAAACATTTAGAGAAGAGTTAACACCTACTCTTCTCAAACAATTCCAAAAAAAATTGAAGATAAAGGAATGTTTCTGAATTCACTCTATGAGACCATAATAATTCTGATACCAAAACCAGACAAAGACACCACAAAAGAAGAATATTACAGGACGATATCACTGATGAACATTGGTGCAAAAATTATAAACAAAATATTAGGAATCCAAATTCAACAATACATTAAAAGATCATACACCATGATCAAGTGGGATTTATCCCAGGGATGCAAGGATGATTCGATATGCACAAATAAAGCAAGGTGATACACCACATTAACAAACTGAAGAATAAAAGTTATATGATTACCTCAACAGATGCAGAAAAAACTTTTAATAAATTCAACATCAATTCATGAAAAAAACTCTCCACAAAGTGGGTACACAGGAAATATAATAAAGGCCATATATGACAACTCTACAGCCAACATCATACTCAACAGTGAAAAGCTGAAAGCATTTTGTCTAAGATGAGGACCAAGACAAAGATGCACAATTTTTCTACTTTTATTCCTCAAGCATTAGTATTCCTAGCCACAGCAATCAGACAAGAAAAAAAAAAAATAGAAGGAATCCAAATTGGAAAGGAAGAAGTAAAACTGTCATTGTTTGCAGATGACATGATACCTTATATAGAAAATCCTAAAGACACTACCAGAAAACTATTAGTACTAATGAACAAATTCAGTAAAGTTGCAGGATACAAAGTTAACATACAGAAATGTGTTGCATTTCTGTACACTAACAATAAACTATCAGAAAGAAAAATAAAGAAAACAACCTCATTTACCATTGTATCAGAAAGAATAAAATACCTAGAGAAAAAGCTAACCAAGGAGGTTAAACTATAAGACACTGATGAAAGAAATGGAAGATACCACAAACAAATGGAAATATATACCATATTCATGGATTGGAAGAATTAATATTGTTAAAATGACCATACTACCCAAGGCAATCTATAGATTCAGTGTAATCCTTATCAATATACCAATGGCATTTTTCACAGAACTAGAACAAATAATTCTAAAATTTGTATGGAAACACAAGAGACCTTGAATATCCAAAACAATCTTGAGAAAGAACAAAGCTGAAGGTATCACTCTCCCTGATTTCAACCTATATTACAAAGCTACAATAATCAAAACAGTATGGTACTGGCACAAAAACAGACACATAGATCAGTAGAACAGAATACACAACCCACATATAAATCCACACTTACATGGTCAGTGAATCTATGACAAAGGAGGTGAGAATATACAATGGGGAAAAGACAGCCTTTTCAGTATGGTGTTGGGAAAACTGGACACAGCTACATGCAAAGAATCAAACTGGACTACTTTATCACACTACATACAAAAATAAACTCAAAATGGACTAAAGACTTAAACGTGAGACCTGAAACCATAAACATAGGTTTATGGTTTCATAAACCATAGAAGAAACAATAGGCAGTATGCTCTTTGACAGTAGTATTAGCAATATTTTTCTGGATCTGTCTCCTCAGGCAAGGGAAACAAAGGCAAAATAAACAAATGGGACTCCATCAAACTAAAAACTTTTTGCACAGTGAAGGAAACTATCAACAAAACAAAAGGCAGCCTACCAAATTAGGAGATGATATTTGCAAATGATATATTTGATAAGGGGTTAATATCCATAATATACAAAGAATTCATACAACTCAACATCAAAAAACAAACAAACAACATGATTTAAAAGTCAGCAGAGGACTTAAATAGACATTTTTCCAAAAAAGACATAGAGATGGCCAAAAGACATATGAAAAGATGCTGACATCACTAATCATCAGGGACATGCAAACCAAAACCATAGGGAGATATCACCTCACACCTGTCAGAAATTCTCTCACCAAAAAGCCTACAAACAACAAGTGTTGACAAGGATGTGGAGAAGAGGAAACCCTCGTTGGTGGGATTGTAAATTGGTGCAGCCACTATTCAAAACATCATGCAAGTTCCTCAAAAAATTAAAACTAAAACTGCCATATGATGCAGCAATTTCACTTCTGGGTATTTACCTGAAGAAAGCAAAAACATTAATTTGAAAAGATATATGCACCCCAATGTTCACTGCAGTAATATTTACAATAGCCAAGATATGGAAGCAATCTAAGTGCCTATCAATAGATGAATGGATTAAGAGGATGTAGTATATACCTATAATGGAATATTACTCAGCCACAAAAAAGAATGAAATCTTGCCATTTGTGACAACACGGATGGACCTAGAGGGTATCAATGTTAAGTTAAACAAGTCAGCACAGAAAGACAAATAGTATATGATATCACTTATATGTGGAATCTAAAAAACAAAATAATTGAACAAACAGAGATACAGAGAACAAACAAGTGGTTGCCAGAGCGGAGTGGGGTGAGGGGATGAGTGAAATAGATGAGGCAGATTGAGAGGTACAAACTTCCAGTTATAAAATAAATAAGTCATAGAAATGTAATGTACAACATAGGTAATATAGTCAATAATATTATAATAACTTTGTATAGTGACTAATGGTAACTAGACTTTTCCTGGTGATCATTTTGTAATATGGAATCACTATGCTGTACACCTGAAACTAACATAATATTATAAATCAATTATACTTTAATTAAATGAACAGAAATTTATTGCTCACAGTTCTGGACTGAAATTCCAATATCAGGTGCCAGCATGATCAGGTTCTGGTGAAGATCCTCTTCCAGGTTGCAGACCACCAACTTCTCACTGTATCCTCACATGGCAGAAAGTACAAGCTAGCTCTCTGGGGTCTCTTTTGTAAGGGCACTAATCCCAATATTGAGGGTTCCACCTCTATGACCTAGTCACTTCCCAAAGACCCCACCTCTTAATACCATCATTTGGGGGTTAGGATTTCAACATGTGATTTTTAGGGGGACACAAACATTCAGACCATACTTGAAATTGTTGTTAAAAAGAAACATGGTCAACCTACACAGAATTCTTTCTATAGTGTAAAGAAGTCCTTTACATATTACTTGGACATTACAAAATGAAAAAATCAGAACACTAACTAAGTTTTAACCTCTTTACTAGTTTTAAGAATGTAAGACTAAATTTTTCTAAGATACTGGGGATCCATTTGATTCCACAATAACTGAATAAACCACCAATTACAAGCAGATCATATTCCAATAGCTCATTTACAAGGTACTTATTTGAAAATCTGATATTTTTCTATGAAGATTATTTCATAAACACTATCTCTATAGTAAGCCAACCTGAAAAGGTAGATTTAATATAATGCACTAGAAGAATATTTATAATAGAGAGAGCATGAAGTCTTGAGTAAGATAGACTTGTATTCAAATCTTGATTCCACTACTTAATGGCCAAGAGACATTGAGCATGTCACTCAGCCTCCCTGAATTTCACTTCCTTTAAGTCCTATAGCATACATCATAACCACAAGAATAAAAAGAAGATTAAGCACATCTAACTACTGCTGAATGATTACTTATTGGCAGGCACTAAACTAAGGCTATCCATTATCATATTTCGTCCTTATACCAATCCAAAACAATAGTTACTATTAATACAGATGAAAAATGAAGCCTCGTGGAACTTCTGAGAGGATTAAATGTAAAGTACCTATAATATTACTAGACATATTCCTTTTCCCTCTGAGTAAGAAGCACTTGCTATAAGAAGACTAAAATTAGTCTTCGTTTCAAGACTGTGAACTCCATGAAGACAGGGATTGTGCCTATCTTGTTTACTGCCGTATTCCCAGCCTCTGATATATCACAGGAAAATATATAATTACTGGATGAATGTACAAATGCTAACTTATTTTCATCAGAAGCAGCCGTATTTCAAAAGTTTTGTTAAAATATCTAGAACCCCTTTTTTTAAAAATTGCTGGTAGCATAAAGACTTTTGAGCAGCATAAACAAATTTGAAGAGAAATATTTAATCTTCTGAAACTTGAGCTGACTTTTCATTATGAAGGGTCACTGAATTATTAGCAAGATGTGATGCTCTTTCTCCTTATCCTTCATGGTCTTTCTCATTCTGAGCCTGACATTACAAGTTTTCTTTTTCATAATTTGTGTCATGTTTCATTTTCCTTAGATCTCAAATATTCCATATACTATTTAAAAATAATCCCTTCTGTTTTAATTCCCACACCACACCACAGACTTCAAAATTATCTGGTGCCTACAATTACTGAAATTTCCATAGAACTATGAAACCAATCATCTTACTTCTCTTGCTATATCTAAGTTATGCACCACTTTTTTTTTCAGCTTTATTGAGATACTGTTGACATACAACATATTTAAGTTTGAAGTGTACAATATGATGATTTTGCAAAATGATTACTACGAAGTTACTTAACACCTCCATCCACTCGTAATTACTGTGTGTGTGTGTAGTGGTAACATTTGAGATCTACTTTCTTAACTTTCAAGTATATAATATAGTATTATTAATCATAGTCACCATGCTGTACACTAAATACCCAGAACTTATTCATCTTGTAGCTGGACTTGGTACACTTTGGACAACACCTCCCTATTGCTCCTACCTCCCAGCCTCTGGCAACCATCATTCTGCTCTCTACTTCTCTGAGTTCAGATTTCTTAGATTCCGCATATAAATGAGAACATACAGTATTTGTCTTTCTCTGACTAATTTCACTAAGCATAACACCCTCAAGGTCCATCCACATTGTCACAAATGGCAGGATTTCCTCTTTTTATGGCTGAATAATATTCCATTGTATATACTATACCATATTCTTTTTATCCATTTACCTGTTGATGGATACACAGGTTGTTTTCATGTCTTGGCTACTGTGAATAATGCTGCAATGAACATGGGGTGCAGAAATCTTTTAAAGACTGTGTTTTCATTTCCTTTGGATATATACCCAGAAGTGGAATTGCTGAATCATCTGGTTGTTCTATTTTTAATTTTTTGAGGAACCTCCACACTGTTTTGCATAGTGGCTGCACCAATTTACATTCCCACCAATAATGCACAAGTGTTCCCTTTTCTCGACAGCCTCACCAACACTTGTTGTCTATTGTCTTTTTGACAATAGCCATTCTATCAGGTGTGAAGTAGTATTTCATTGTGGCTTTGATTTGCACTTCCCTGATGATTAATGATGCCAAGCATTTTTTCATGTACCTGTTGCCCATTTGTATGTCTTCTTTGGAAAAATGTCTATTCAAGTCCTTTTGCCCATTTTTCAATTGGATTGTTTCATTTTTTGCTGTTGAGTTATATAAGATAGTTAGGTAACACTTTTACATCTGCTTTCTATTTTCCAATATTAGGAACATCTCTCATCTACTTTCTTTCCTTCTCCCATTCTTTTTGCCCATATGTGTCTCTATATTAATTAATCCTCTGTCATTTAAATTGGGTTTCATGAAGAATAAATGTAAATGTTTATGTGCAATCTAACATATTAAACTGGCACTCCATAACATCAATAATGGTTTCTCTGTCTTTATTTCCAGGTTTATTAAGTGAGAAGTAGTCATTGTTTGCGGTACAAAAACAGATAGAATGAACCTTCTTATGCACAAACCTAAATTCTACCTTCATTTGTCTGTAATGGCATCTAGAAAAGGACAATCACAGAGTGCTATTCCAGCAGCTGTCCTTGCAGATCAATAGAGGAAAAAGAAAGTAAGGAAAATGACAAGTGGGACAATAAACATATCTTAAAAATTTCCCCAAATTTAAACTGTGATTTCACAGGATCTAGTTTAAACCCTATGCAAAGAAGAAATCCCCTTTAAAATAATCCTAATAAGTGCCCATCATGTCACTACTTAAACATTTCCAGTGAATAGAAGGTCACAACCCTACTAGATGACCCACTACATTTTTCTAGAATTTTCATTATTTAAATCTCTGGGTTAGTCTCCAGTATGGTAAGATGTTCAGCAAAGTCAAGCAGCAGAGCACTACCCTATCACAGTGAACATGCAGAATCTATTCTAGTGATGATAGGGACAGTAGCAGCAGCAACTATATCCAGATTCCAGAAGCAGTGGTTCTAGAAGCAGCACCCAAGGTCCAGGATGAGTACTGTCAAAGGTGCAAGGTTCCACATCTATATCCAAAAGATCATTCATTCTGCAAAATAACTTGGATATTTGTTCCTATCGATGTAAACTACAAGCCTGAACCTCGGGTTTTTTTTAAAAGATTCCTTTTAATATTCTTTAATAATTGGATAGTATCCAATATCCTTTTTTTTTAACATCTTTATTGGAGTATAATTGCTTTACAATGGTGTGTTAGTTTCTGCTTTATAACAAAGTGAATCAGTTATACATATACATATGTTCCCATATCTCTTCCCTCTTGCGTCTCCCTCCCTCCCACCCTCCCTATCCCACCCCGCTAGGTGGTCACAAAGCACCGAGCTGATCTCCCTGTGCTATGCGGCTGCTTCCCACTAGCTATCTATTTTACGTTCGGTAGTGTATATATGTCCATGCCACTCTCTCACTTTGTCACAGTTTACCCTTCCCCTTCCCCATATCCTCTCAAGTCCATTCTCTAGTAGGTCTGTGTCTTTATTATTCCCGTCTTGCCCCGAGGTTCTTCATGACCCTTTTTTTTTTTTTTTTTTTTTTTAGATTCTCTATATATGTGTTAGCATACAGTATTTGTTTTTCTCTTTCTGACTTACTTCACTCTGTATGACAGACTCTAGGTCCACCCACCTCACTACAAATAACTCAATTTCATTTCTTTTTATGGCTGAGTAATATTCCATTGTATATATGTGCCACATCTTCTTTATCCATTCATCTGTTGATGGACATTTAGGTTGCTTCCATGTCCTGGCTATTGTAAATAGAGCTGCAATGAACATTTTGGCACATGACTCTTTTTGAATTATGGTTTTCTCAGGGTATACGCCCAGTAGTGGGTTTGCTGGGTCGTATGGTAGTTCTACTTTTAGTTTTTTAAGGAACCTCCATACTGTTCTCCATAGTGGCTGTATCAATTTACATTCCCACCAACAGTGCAAGAGGGTTCCCTTTTCTCCACATCCTCTCCAGCATTTATTGTTGGTAGATTTTTTGATGATGGCCATTCTGACCGGTGTGAAATGATACCTCATTGTAGTTTTGATTTTCATTTTTCTAATGATTAATGATGTTGAGCATTCTTTCATGTGTTTGTTGGCAATCTGTATATCTTCTTTGGAGAAATGTCTATTTACGTCTTCCAATATCCTTTTAACAAATTCCTTTTCTGCTTTTAAGTTAGCCAGTGGGATTCTTTTGCATGCAACTAAAAATCTGATGAAAATCTGATTGAAAAGTATTATTTAACTTTTAAATAATAAATTTGATAAAAATAAAAATTGTTTAAACAAAAATAAAATACCTCTTGGAAAATATTACTAAATAACATTAGGAGCTAATATCAACTTTAGAATCTGAACGTCTTCACGAGAAGTCAGTTTCTCAGTATGAAAGAAGCAGACCAGTCTTTTAAGTTTTCCTTTTCTCAGAGCACTGTAATTTATTTAGTAAATTTCTCCTTTGGAACTAGGAAGCATCAAAGAGACCCACTGCCAGGAACTAAGCAGCTTACTCCTTTCTGCTAACAACAATATGGTGGAAGTTGATTATTGCAGCCCAGCTGCTCAAGGAGTAGAAAATGAGGAGTGATGGCCTATGCAAGTAGTTGAGGCTGAATTATGATTTGAGAGGGGAGCAAATATTTCTCCCAAGTACTCTTGGATTTTACGGAAATAATTAATGCTACTTATATATCTCTGAAATAATATTAAAATATTGATTAAAATTTCATATAGACATAGTAGAGCTTATTGGCCAAGTGAAAACCCATTAAACCTCACTTTTCTTTTTTCTAGCTCAATACATATGGTAAAAACATGAAATCACTAGGATATATAAAGGCAGGTTTGGCAGACTTTTTGTATTTACCGGGACTGTGAGCTACAAAATTGAATTCGGGGCCCTATCTCAAAGAAAAAGTTATTAGTTCTCAGAATAATGACATGTTAGTGGATCAGACATAGATAAAAGATTTCCATTATGACTGTTTTTAGCTATGATTTACAGTGGCCTACATTGTTTTATAACGACTTTCAATTTTGAAAATGTACATCCACTGTTAGTTTTATAGATGTAGTCACAATTGATTGTGGGCTTGAGAGATTGATCCTTCTAACTCAGTAACAAAAAGAAGAATAAAGTTAGCATACAATAAATAGGCATTCTAGATACATTTATAAGCATGTCCTTTAGTAGTAGAATTTTAAGGGGAAAATAAGTATAAAAATGTTTTAATAATTGCTTAACCATTCAATATTTTTTGTTAGAGTCTGGAGGAAACTGGAGAATAATGCTTGATAGCTCTAGCCCTCTAATAGAACATGATTCTGAGATTATCTACTTATTTGTGCCCAGGTGCAAAAGAAAATTTCATATACTCAATTTCTAATTGGCACTTGGTGTGGAAGTACCACTGAATAATGAATTTAACAAAAGGAAGCCAACCAGGATATCAGTTCTTGATTTATTTCACCCACATCTTTCCTTCCTAGCTCATAACAAGGCAGATTTGCCAATGATTTCAACCAAAGTCTTGGACCTACCCATAACATTTAGACTGAAACCCATACTGAAATTACCTTAACTCTGCTTACCACTCCTCTCAACCTCTTCTCCTATAGCCCCACTTTTCCCTACATTCCAACAGAGATTGATCTTTACTCCAAATCAGACCTGGTTAAAGCCAATAGATACATACAGACCCCAAATCACATTCTGCCCCACCCTACCCCATCTTAGCTTGGTCCTCTGCCTAGCTTCTTTCTCCTTAATTTCTGGACAGTTAGACTGACTTCTGCACTCATCCTTTCCTCTAGAATTTAAATCTACCCAAACCACATCCATTTTGGCTCAGGTAGCTAGTATCTTTCCTAGCTCTACTCAACTCCTTTCACTGAAACAAGATTTATATACAATACAGAGTTATTTTGAATCCTTTATACTTTCTTAAGCATAATGATCAAGGAGATATAAACTCAGTAATTTAAGTGAGTGAGCGAAATAAGATGGAACACACTATTATTATTATTATTATTATTACTATTACATAACAAAATGGTAAGCCACATTCACATGACTCTAAGCTTATTTGTCCAATTATTGATATTTCATAAAACTATGTGAAGGAAAAACAAACATCTATTTAGTATTTATCATTCACCAAGTCTGTGCCACAGAGGTAAGAAGTATTAGCTCTTTTCCTTTTATTTTCAAATAAAAAAACAAAATAATTATACACACACACACACACACACACACAGTCCAGACATAATTCTCCAAGAGTTCATATTTGGTAAAGTTTTGAGCCAGGATTTGAACCAAAGTCTTGTGTAAGCCCCGCCATCATAGACCTTAAAATGCTTGAAAAAAAAAAAAAAAAATGCTTGATACTTCCTTAAAATAATAATTTCTTTGTCTGATAATAGTCCTCTCTGGATATGTTCCAAAAGAACTAGCCATGGAAGTTCTGGTAAGTCATTATTATTGTATGGGAAAGGTATACTGTCCCTATTTTGCTAATGAGAAACCTTACTTACAGAGAGGTAAATAATTTGACCCAAATCACACAATTAGTTAATGGCAAACTAGAAGCACAAATTTTCTGGTAAGTTAGTTCCATTACAGAATGTTTACACAAAAGAGACAGAAGGCACATGTTCAATTCATATATTTCATATGATTTGAGAGTGAAGAGAAGCACTATTAGTAATTAGGCCAGTACAGCAAGTGTAAACCAAACTGTCCCAGGCATACTGGGATCTCTGGTCACCCAACCTAACAAATAGTGGATATTTTAAAAGTGTTAGTTCCTTTCCCCAAGAACCAGATGTGGTCTCACTCTTATCTGAAATAGTAAGACTGAAGTGTTGTTCATTAAAACTCCTTGGTCAAATGTTAAAATTTGTTAAAATTAATGTTTATTATTTCCTAATGGGAAATGTCAGACAATGTCATAATAAATTACTCTCATGGGTAACATATTAAAATGCTTACCCTCTTATTTCTTTTTATATTAATGAATTCCAAGTTATTTGCTCTAGGGGAAAAAAAAACAGAAAAACAAATAATAAAATCGGCATAATATATAATGAGAAGCTGAACTAATGATATCTAAGTTCTCTACTAGTTTGATCTCTAAATGTCAGTGTCTATGACTCTTAGGGTGTCTAACACTACACAAATAAAAACCAAAAGCAAGAAACAAATGAAGTTCACCATGTTCCAAGTAATCAATTTTACTGACAAATAGAAATTTCTGAATTACTGGGAAACCACCACACTATGCTACACACATACACACATTTCTCTTTATCTTGTAATAGTTTTTCCAAAACTATTATTACAGTATAAATAAATAGTGAGGAGACAGAAAGAGGGGTTTAAGATATGACCAGTTTCAGATACCAAAGAATTTTCTGAAAAAAAAGAACATCATTCTATGATTTTAAAAAGGAGAAAAAAATAAAATTCTCAGATTTCTCAAGTGTTTGAGGCAAAGACTGAAAATAGCAATGAACTGATATTTTAAATTATCGTTAGCATTAAACAAATATCTATACATCTTTTTAATAAAAAGTAAGACTTTTAAAGATTAACTAATTTGATATTTCCCATATGTAGTATGGCAAAACTGATGTCTTCTGGTGAATTTTCAAAGATGACACAGATTTCTCAGAAAATAGAAATTAAATGAAAGCTCAGTTGCTAGAGCATTTTGGTGCTAAAAAAACCTTTTTAATACACATAGGTAAAATTACTCGTCACTTTTTACTCTTTCATAAACTCTTTGGATAGTTCAAAAACTAAGCCAACACATCCAAAATATTATTATACTATCTGTAGTCCAAAAAGATGTTTATGAAATAATCTACTGAACAATTACCTTAATGCATACATGTTGTGATGAAAAAGTGGCTTGGGATCCAAACCATCTCCGGCTCAGGTACACTGGGCACAGGTACATTGGGCAAGTCACCTAACTTTTCTGTAAATCAATAAATTTATTTACAAATTTAAGGCTATTAACCTACCCTGACCTACTGTCTTCTCAAGATTAAACATTAAAAAATATTTTATAAACTATGAAGCAATATATAAACATAGCTACTATATTATTCTGTTCGTCTCAATGGTCAATTAAAGTAATTTCCAAGAAATCAAGAATTTATTATCTTATCCAAATGACTTGGGTTGAATGTGAGTACATTCAGCTCATCCTCCACCATTAATTCAGAATCCTATGAATTGGCAATGATGAAAAAAACATAATCTACAGGAAAATGTATCCAGTAAATTGACCATTAACCAGTTATTAGGAAGTTAAAACTCTTTTTTAAAAATAAGAGTTGAGAATGTGAGAGAAGCGTAAGATCAGGAAAGGAAATAGGACAGCGAAAGTAAATCAAGAATGTTTGGGTGATTTACATTACATCGTCCTTGTATGTTTGCCCAGCAAGGATCTTTTTTTTTTCTTAACCAACGCTCAGGAAATTATTCACCCTTTAAAAAATTTGACTATACGATTCAATCTGCTTTCCAACCAGTAATGCTCAATGGTCTGACAGTTTTTTTAAGTATAAAAGGCATTTACAACTGAACTGCATTGAAGTTCTTTCCCCTATTTCTTACACCACATCCAGCTAATTGCTCTTTAACATGCTAACAGAAGGATAAGCTGGTACATAATAATTCAGGCATGCACCAATCCCATAATGCCAGGAACTCAGAAGCAGCATGAGAAAACATCAGATTTTTGGCATGTGGGCTAGATGTTTAAATCTGCATAGTTTCGAGCCAATTAGACTTGTCAGACTCCAATCCAGTTGAGAGTGACCCCTGATGGTGGAAAGACATGTGGGACAAGCCACAGAAAAGCTTGCAAATGTCAAAGAGGCCAAAAGGTGCCCCACTGGCCTCAAAACTATTAATTAGCAACCAGCAAAAGCACCACCAAAGAATCACTGGCTAGCACTCCTCCTCCAGAGGTTGCTGCTACTCGGCCTCATTATCATCTGGATGGAAAACAACACCCTTTCCTGGGAGCTCTCAGCAACACTCTTATTGATTAAGTTCCCACAGTGTTAAATCATTCTGTAGCTTTCACTCCAATCTTCCCACCCCTGAATAATAAAACCTTCAAAGGATTTACTGGGATGGAGAGGGAAGTGGGGGCACAAGGAGAGAAGGAACACTGCAACATACTGTTTATACAGGGCCCACAGTGTCAGCATAAATCAGATCCCAGGAAGGGTTTAAGAGACAACATCTAAAATGAAGTTAATCAGAATTTTCTCTTGTACTTACTAAGGTATTAGTCCCCCCGCCCAAAGAAAAAAAAACCCAAACATATTGACTATTTCTAAGTCACCTACACCAAATAAAATCATGACACTAAATTATAGTTCTACAGGTCTTCAGTGATCTTATTTGGTTTGAAGATCACAAATGTCTGATAGACAGATGCCTGCTCCAATGTGTATAGCAAAATATTCCAAGGAATTAGAGATGAAAGCTAAAAGCTGAAGCCATAACTTGAATCTCATGAGAAAAACATGTGTACAGACTTTCACTCCAAATAATTTATACTTATTTTTTATAATTGAGTATTTCTACTTAAACACAGATAAAACTGAAATGAAAGCAAAAAAATAGTTACTGTGATATAATAGATTCATTTGTTTAATACACATTATATAGTAGTGGAAGTCAGTTTTCTCATCTGTAAAATAGAGATTATAACTATCTTGCAGAGTGAATGTGGGGATTAAACAAGAGCATCTTATGAAATCCTTAATATAATGCTTAACATACAGTAAGTGCTCAAAAAATATAGCTGCTACTGTCATTATTCTTAGTATTATAAAGCAAATAACCAGTCACTTGCTCGTTGTATAAAACACGATGTTTCATCTATTGGGTCTGCTTGGAGCAATACATTTACACTCCAAGTTATTTCCAATTTCCCACAGAGAAATAATAAAATAAACATTAAGTGGACACATATGATCTATACTTATTTGTGGTCTCTCAGCTAGGATTCCCCTGACACACTGCCTGACTCTGACTTACTAAGATCACAGCTTCTGCCAAAACAGAGAGAGGTAGACCAGGGGAAAACAGGAGATCTGAGTTGGACAATGTTGGCTGCAAGTTAAGAATGATGACCACATTTCTGGACAGTATACTTGGCCTTCTGAGCTAGGAAAAAGTAAATTAGCTGGCTAGCTTTCAGGTAGGAAAAAGTATTAATTTCACATGACTATTTCATTTGGATAATAGCATACCACAACCATGATATGTGGCAATTAGAATGTCCAAGTTTTGTGGAAAGACAGTGGTAATTTATGGATTTTGTATGAGGCTAAGGTCTATATTATGATTACATAAGTGAGGTCCTTTTTCAATATTTTTGACTCATCCTATATGTGCCCTATTATCAATTATGAAAAGCTTTGTGGTCTGAAAACCCATGGGGAGAGGGGAAGGGGACAATTTAAAGTTAGCGAGTTTAGAAATAAGTCAGGGATAGAAAATAGGATTTATGATTTTAAAAGTGCAAAAAAAAGTACATAGTTCTCATAGGAGAACGTTTAGTGTAATATTTAGCAATATAAGAACAAACTGAAATAATTGAAAAAAATAGTCTGAGCAGTAAAAGGGAGAGGGACCTCTCAGGGTTAAAGGAGACAACAAATTATATAAATAAGAACTTTGAAAACAAAGATTGAATCAAGTATAAAATGTCCTTTGGATGCCCAATCGTCTATCAATACTCGTATTCCCCCTATTGAACTTGTAATTGCTGCACATGTTACCAAATAAAATGTTAGGTACAAAACAGCAATATCACCAAGGAAAAAAATGTGAACAAAAATGTTCGACTACTTGAATTTGCACTGATGCACTTTATACCTTCATGAGAAAGGGTCATGTGGACTAAATCATACTGGAAGTCAATTTACAATTTACAATCCCTGTCAAATAAGTTGAGGTGGTAATATTATTTTTCAAATGAACATTCACTAATATTGTGCTGATTTTTTTTTAAATGTTTAAGCTCAAACTACCACTTAAAAAGCACTCTTTCTAAAAATGTTGACTAATGACAACAGGTAACTGGACAGGACTCACAGCTAAAGCACAAAAATATTCTCCTATTATATTTCCAAATTATATATGAGTCAAACAACTTTGGCTCTCAGTTTACATTTTGGCAGAAGACCTTACTCTGCAAGATTCTACTTTCCCAACCAATTCCACTGTTTTCATGAAAAATAAAAAAAGCATAACAAGATTTTACCTCTAAACACAGTGGGATTGATTATACAAGAAGTTGATTGTGGAAGCAAAATGCCAAAATATATTCTAGGCTTCCCTACACACCTCCTGCAATATTGAATACTCTCTAGTAGTAGGTCTACATTCTCAGCCTCATATATGGAGATAACAGAGATGATTTTTCACTGGGAAAAAGAATGCTCCCTGCTCCTCCTTCCAACCCTACCAATATCCTCATTAATGCCAACAAGTCACAGTGGGAACAATTTGAAGACAAAATCCACCTAGCAAACACCCATCCCTGAACTCAGCAGAGAAGAGGTGAGCTCTCTGATGTTATTTTTGCTATTATTTTCTTAATATAAAGTATGGAAACCCATGACAAGCAGTTGATGTAAGAGAAAAAAAACAAACAAACTTTAAACTACTTTACAGGTGCAAAGTTCTTTGACAGCTATTTTTATTAAAAACTAAATAATACTTTATTTAAGCCTATAAGGTTAATGTGATAATTATATGGACAGTAAAATACAAAAAGAAGACAAGAAAGCCAGGCAAAATCAGCACCATGATAGTGCACTCTACTCTAAAGAGGTGAATATGCCACATGATCTCCATTATATAGAGTCCAAATTCCTGAGACATCATTCTTGGAAAACACAGACACACAATCCCTGGTGACAGTTAGAGCATCTGGCCACTGCAGAATTAGCCAAAGACATTGTGTGAGCCCAAATTCAGGAAAGCATTAAAAACAAACTTTTTGTAGATAAAATTGTTTCATTTCAGCTGGCACTTCCCTCTCCACACCACACCAAGAAAAATTAACCTGAACAACATTCTGGGTGACTTCTTTTACCGAATACTGAGGCCTGGGCTGTTTCCTCAGAATCTTGTTCTACATCATCAGACTGAAACTCTTGCTGGGAAGGATGAAGATAATGACAACTCCAACTGAGAGGCCATTCACACCACTCATAATTATAGAACAGGATCGAAGTGCTTAGAGAATGGGTGGGTAAAAGAGAAATCCATTCAGTCACAAAAGCCATTCCTTGTCAAGACTGGGCCTTAACAGAAGTTCAGACACCTATATTTATCTATCACTTAGTAAGAGCTGATTTGACAACTCATTTCATTAATTTAAATACAGTTTAAAAGAACTGATCCCAAATAAGTAATTCTTGAACTAAGGTTTTAATACTAATCACTATAGTTTTATTTAAAATCAAATTCCCTATAATAGTTTCGCAGTTATAATAGAATAGTTTGTTATAACAAAGCATGGTTATATTTGTCCCTTATGATGAGAGGACAATTCTAACTAAAAAAACTTGTACTCTTACTGCTTCACCAAGAAACCATCGGTATATTTTTTTCTCCCTCAAGTAAACATTTTGGACTAGCAGAATAGAAATTATGAACTAATCATAGTCACATTCTTGGAGTTCATCCTAGTGAATCATGTCTCCATCCAAGCAAATGCCCATCAATTTGATCTAGAGGTGAAATACCCCTCCAATTACTCAAAATTTTGTTCTGTACATACTGACACTGTACTTAAAAATTACTTATTTTACTCATTTTGTTTATCAAGAGTGCTAAAATTTAGCTAGAATAATTCAGTAATATGACAAAATTACTACTATAAACTTTGCATATTAAACAAGCAAAAGTATTCTTTGCAAAGGAAAATGAAACCAGGAGAAAGACTGATGCAAATCACCTTTTACATAAGCTAGTGACAATAAACTAGTTTGCAATGGAATATCAATAACTGCTGATAGCTAGTTTTATTGAGAGATGAGTCAGAACTCATTTGCCAAGTAACTAAAAACAAGAGGGATGAAAGTCTCTACCAGCTGCTGTGATATTTTCCTATTATATGTTACTAAAGGATCTAGGCTTTTATTTTTACAACATTTTGGCAAATATAGGTGTCCCTCTTTAATTTCCATTGCAACTCACTGTGAAAGGTTTATGTAACAGTGATGGAATGTTGATCCCACAACAGAAAACCATTATTTTTACTCTAGTTAATGAAAACTATGGTTGTTTTTTGGGGGGGGGAGGGGTTTTTGTTGGTTTTTTTTTTTTTTTTTTTTTAGTAATTTCTTTCACTGTCACTAATGGTCTTATGATGATAATCATAGTATAGTATATAATCTGACACAAGTGCTCTTAAAGAAACGTCTAGTGCAGCCTCTGTGGGAGGTAACTGTTGGAATTATCTTAAACCACTACCTGTCTTCTGCTACAATAGAAAAGGCCTTTAATCAAAATAATCCTTTTTCCAAAGAGCAACTTTTTTTCCCTCTGCAATTCACTCATCTTAAAAGAGCACTATAGCTTTTGTGCATAACTTAATTCATTCTTCAAGACAAGTACAAAATTTGTCACTGACATTTAGCGCCAGCCGTAGGCAATGGATAAAATGAACTAGTTAGCAATTTAACCTGTAAAAAAACAGAGTGGGATGAACAATTTTCTGCCATCAAAGCAAATGGCTAACATTTAGCAGATTTTATTTTTATTTTTCAGCCCATCCCATCTTCAAGAAGAAAGAAGTCAGCCTAACATTTTTTCAGGGTCCTAAATCTTCCTCTCAGCCTATTCCTTTAATGGTTTCAAGTAAATGACTATCCAGAGGATAATTAGGCACTATGCTGTCGCATCATGTCAGGTCACAGCTGGATTTAGTCAGCATTAACCTTTGGGGAGAATTGGAATATCAGTATCATTTAAAATTAAAGACGTGTAAGCAGGCATTTCTGGAGATGTTAGAAAAGTAATTGTCTGTAAATTGTTTGACCTTGAGATTTAATTGCATGCACAACACACATTCTAGCAAGAGCCCTGGACTGTATTCATCTTTTACCTCCAAATCTTACTCCACAGGGCCCATTAGGCTACCTGTGGCTTTTTAAGGAAAATATTAAAGATTCTGGCCTTCAATTTAAAACAAAAGCTTTAAGTATTGCTTGGTATACTAAAAATTTAAAGCAAACGTGCTTATCAATCAGAATACAAATTTTACTATGTATTTTTAAATGCACGCATACCATAGTTATGTTTAAAGGCTAAGTTCAAATTTTACCCCCCCCCCTTCTTTTCTGCTAACAAGTTTGCATATTTTGCCTTATTCCCTTTTACCCTAATGAGACAGCTTATGCTTTCAAAGTCCCTCAAGCTAGGCAAATCTCTCCACCGTTTCTACTGTTAATAATGAAACTTTGTAATTATACAAATCCAAGGTGGCCAATCAGCTTTCCAGGCTGAGCCTTCGGGTACCTCATAAATTATTCATGTGACACTTGGGCCTGTGAACTCACTTGCTTATATTAGAAGCCTAATTAATATTTAATCACACGTGCAGAGGGCACTTGGAGCTGCACTGTCCCTGAAAGAAGGGTAAATATAAATGTGTAAGCCTCGATGTAAATCTCATCCAGTATCAAAAGGAAGGTGTCTACGGCTTATGGAAGTGACTAGGAAACACACCAGGTGCCTTCCAGTTAGTGTGAGTCAGCCCCATTGAGCTTACTACATATGAGGTACTGTGCAGGAGAAGGAAGTTGAAACCCCTATTCCCCGGGGCACCCATGAATCCTTTCTGGCTTGAAATCAGGGGATTTCAAAGCCTTTGACAGGTAAATATTGCCTTTTCAAATTCCAAATAGAACAAAAAAATGAACATAGTTATCCAGCAGTCTAGAAAGAAATGATACATGTCCACATTCTCAAAGGCTGTTTGGCCTTGGATAGTTATCATTTTGTTAAAAGACAGCAGTACTATTAAGCAACATACAGTAAACCTTGGTAACCTCTTCTGAGATTTCACTATTTTTCCCCCCAGGAGAAAGGGCTAGAAAAGCAAGCCAAATAATTATCTGACTAGACAGGCTTAAAGACAAGTGCTATTTAGTGGAATTGTCCTATGTTGTACTAAGAAAAATAAAACATATTCTTTCAAAGGGTGATGGGAGAAAAAGACAGACCCACCGCAAGCTATGGTACACCGTAAGTCTGTGAGATGATGAAAGAAACAGTCACTGAGAAAGAAGCATGAAATAGGTCCATAGGCATGACTACTGGATAGAACCAGCACTGCCACACTATGGGAATCTATACTCCCAGGTTACATAGCTTTAAAAGTACAGCCTGTGGCATTGTTTCTAAAGATCTCCTCTGTCTTTGATGACATCTCCATTCCACCAGAAATGACTCTACTGTTTTCCCCTGGAGTTGCTATGACACAATCATCACTATTGGCAACTCCATATTAAGAGAATCAATGAGAAGACAGAGTTTACAGTTCTTCAGGCGATTATATTGCAGTACCCCAACATCTCATGAGGTGATTGTGCTGGGACATTTTAGCAGGTAAGTCAAATGATATGATGGTGATCCTTTTACAAAAGGAAAAAAATGGCAGAGTGACAGGGTTGCCATTTAAAGAGATCACTAACAAAATACTTTATATTAACCCTAGGATATGATATTACTGGCCACCCTGTCATTTTCTTTTACAAAATAAATTAGATTGTGCCCAAATGTAGTCTTGGTAGTTCACAGCACAGTTAGTAGAAACAGTAGTTTTATATGTCTAATCAGGACTCCTACTAAGCTTGCTTCTTCCTGGTCAATAAGAAACACAGATTTGAGGAACATCTATGATGAAATCCTATTGCCTTCACACTGGATTGTCTCAAATGACACACCTAATCTCCTGGGCTTCTAAAAGGCACCCACTGCTGAAGATCTTTTTTTCCTGGGTTGCACTGGTCCTAATTCTAAATCTCTTATCAGTACTTTGCCCTGAAAATGTGTGTAGAGATTGTACATGGATATACACCATACAGACCTAGAAGGAGTACATCTTAAATATGATAAGGCAAATAACCACTGATTTCTAAAAGACAATGACTTTGGAGTACATAAAATCTGAATTCAAATTTCAGCTGTCTTTATGACTGTGTGGCTTTGGGCAAGAATACACTCTCATCAAATCTCAGTTTTGTCATCTATATATACGAGTTTGCTGACACCTACCTAATAGAATAAGATAATGTATGTAAAGCATTCACTAAAGTGCTTAGCATGCAAAAGGTACTCAAAAATGCTAGATAACATATAGTTATCAGGACTCACAATTCACTCAATCATTCATTCATTCTTACCGTAATCTTTACTAATTGGAATAAGTTATTACACAAGTTAACTAGAAACCATGGCACCTATTATCTTTAAGAGAATGGGGGATTACCTTGTGGGCTCTGATTTTAGCAGAATCCTAACCAAACCCATTTGCCATTAAGAGTTGTGCTATGACTGGGTTATTATCAGCAAATAAAAAGAAGAAGGGGCAGGGCCAAATGTTTCTATACTACTTTAGAAAATAGCTTTACACCATCCATAGCCCTGCATTCTGAACAAATCTTGTTCATTAATAGTCAATAGTCAGGACTTCCCTGGTGGCACAGTGGTTAAGAATCTGCCTGCCAAAGCAGGGGACATGGGTTCGATCCCTGGACCGGGAAGATCCCACATGCCGCAGAGTAACTAAGTCCATGCACCACAACTACTGAGCCTGCATTCCAGAGCCCGCGACCCACAACTACTGAAGCCTACACGCCACAACCACCAAAGCCCGTGCACTCTAGGGCCCACATGCTGCAACTACTGAGCCCATGTGCTGCAACTACTGAAGCCCGTGCACCTAGAGCCCGTGCTCCGCAACAAGAGAAGCCACCGCAAAGAGAAGCCTGCGCACTGCAATGAAGAGTAGCCCCCACTTGCCACACTAGAGAAAGCCCATGCACAGCAATGAATACCCAATGCAGCCAAAAATAAAATTTTTAAAAAAATTTTTAAAAAGTCAATAGTCACACTCTGACAATCAGTAGAAATTGTGACCCTGGGGAGTTCAACTTGGATGAGGCCAAACCATGGGCTGTGGTATGTTAAACCTCAAGATGAGGGAGATGTGGGGAGAGTGGAGAACCTGGAAACAGCATGGAAGCTTCGTGTCCCATCCCAAATACTCTTGTCTATGCATGTCTTCCAGTTGGCTGTTCCTGAGTTACCCTTATGCAATAAACTGGTAACCTAGTACAATCAATTCATACTATGGAACCACTTCCAGAGGACTTTGGATTTCACAAAAGAAACCATCAGTGGGGACCTTTGGGAAACATCTAATTTCCCCGGCAACTCAAATACTTGGATGACTGAGAATTATCAATTTTCTGCATATATAGCCGTGGGGCTGACAGGGTCTTGGTGCTGCAGTCTGGCGTCAGGCCTAAGCCTCTGAGGTGGGAGAGCCAAGCTCAGGACATAGGACCAGCAGAGACCTCCCAGCCACATGTAATATCAATCGGCGAGAGCTCTCCCAGAGATCTCCGTCTCAATGCTAAGACCCAGCTCCACCCAACGGCCAGCAAGCTCCAGTGCTGGATGCCCCATGCCAATCAACTAGCAAGACAGGAACACAACCCCACCCATTAGCAGAAAGGCTGCCTAAAATTATAATAAGGTCACAGACACCCAAAAACACACCACAGGATGCAGTCCTGCCCACCAGAAAGACAAGATCCAACCCCACCCACCAGAACACAGGCACCAGTCTGCTTCACCAGGAAGCCTACACGAGCCACTGAACCAACCTCACCCACTGGGGGAAGACACCAAAAACAACGGGAATTACGAATCTGCAGCTGGCAATAAGGAGACCCCAAACACAGTAAGTTAAGCAAAATGAGAAGACAGAGAAATATGAAGCACATGAAGGAGCAAGAGAAAAACCCACCAGACCAAACAAATGAAGAGGAAATAGGCAGTCTACCTGAAAAAGAATTCAGAGTAATGATAGTAAAGATGATCCAAAATCTTGGAAATAGAATGGAGAAAATACAAGAAATGTTTAACAAGGACCTAGAAGAACCAAAGAGCAAACAAACAATGATGAACAACACAATAAATGAAATTAAAAATTCTCTAGAAGGAATCAATAGCAGAATAACTGTGGCAGAAAAACGGACAAGTGACCTGGAAGATAAAATAGTGGAAAGAACTACCGCAGAGCAGAATAAAGAAAAAAGAATGAAAAGAATTGAGGACAGTCTCAACAGACCTCTGGGACAACATTAAATGCACCAACATTGAAATTATAGGGGACCCAGAAGAAGCAGAGACAAAGAAAGGGTCTGAGAAAATATTAGAAGAGATTATAGTTGGAAACTTCCCTAATATGGGAAAGGAAATAGTCAATCAAGTCCAGGAAGGGCAAAGAGTCCCATACAGGATAAATCCAAGGAGAAACACGCCAAGACACATATTAATCAAACTATCAAAAATTAAATACAATGGAAAAATATTAAAAGCAGCAAGGGAAAAGCAGCAAATAACATACAAGTGAATCCCCATAAGGTTAACAGCTGATCTTGCAGCAGAAACTCTGCAAGCCAGAAGGGAGTGGAAGGACATATTTAAAGTGATGAAAGGGAAAAACCTACAACAAAGATTACTCTACCCAGCAAGGATCTCATTCAGATTTGATGGAGAAATTAAAATCTTTACAGACAAGCAAAATTTAGGAGAATTCAGCACCACTAAACCAGCTTTACAACAAATGTTAAAGGAACTTTTCTAGGTGGGAAACACAAGAGAAGGAAAAGACCGACAAGAACAAACCCAAAACAACTAACAAAATGTAATAGGGACATACATATCTATAATTACCTTAAATGTAAATGAATTAAATGCTCCAACCTAAAGACATAGACTGGTTGAATGGATACAAAAATAAGACCCATATATATGCTGTCTACAAGAGACCCACTTCAGACCTAGAGACACATACAGACTGAAAGTGAGGGGATGGAAAAATATATTCCATGCAAATGGAAATCAAAAGAAAGCTGGAGTAGCAATTCTCATATCAGACAAAATAGACTTTAAAATAAAGACTATTACAAGAGCCAAAAAGGACATTGCATAATGATCAAGGGATCAATCCAAGAAGAAGAGATAACAATTGTAAATATTTATGCACCCAACATAGGAGCACCTCAACACATAAGGCAAAGGCTAACAGCCATAAAAGGGGAAATCGACAGCAAAACGATAATAGTAGGGGACTTTAACACTCCACTTTCACCAATGGACAGATCATCCAAAATGAAAATAAATAAGGAAACACAAGCTTTAAATGATACATTAAACAAGATGGACTTACTTGATATTTATAGGACATTCCATCCAAAAACAATAGAATACACTTCCTTCTCAAGTGCTCATGGAACATTCTCCAGGGTAGATCATATCTTGGATTACAAATCAAGCCTTGGTAAATTTAAGAATACTGAAATGATAACAAGTATCTTTTCCAACCACAACGCTATGAGACTAGATATCAATTAAAGGAAAAAAACTGTAAAAAATACAAACACATGGAGGCTAAACAATACACTACTAAATAACCAAGAGATCACTGAAGAAATCAAAGAGGAAATTTAAAAATACCTAGAAACAAATGACAATGAAAACACGACTACCCAAAACCTATGGGATGCAGCAAAAGCAGTTCTAAGAGGGAAGTTTACAGCAATACAATCCTACCCAAGAAACAAGAAACATCTCAAATAAACAACGCTAACCTTACACCTAAAGCAATTAGAGAAAGAACAAAAAAAACCCAAAGTTAGCAGAAGGAAAGAAATCATAAAGATCAGATCAGAAATAAATGAAAAAGAAATGAAGGAAACAATAGCAAAAATCAATAAAACTAAAAGGTGGTTCTTTGAGAAGATAAGCAAAATTGATAAACCACTAGCCAGACTCATCAAGAAAAAAAGGGAAAAGACTCAAATCAACAGAGTTAGTTAGAAATGAAAAAGGAGAAGTAACAACTGACCCTGCAGAAATACAAAGAATCATGAGGGATTACTACAATAAACTATATGCCAATAAAAGGGACAACCTGGAAGAAATGGACAAATTCGTAGAAAAGCACAACCTTCCGAGACTGAACCTGGATATAATAGAAAATATAAACAGACCAATCACAAGCCCTGAAATTGAAACTGTGATTAAAAATCTTCCAACAAACAAAAGCCCAGGAGCAGACGGCTTCACAGGTGAATTCTATCAAACATTTAGAGAAGAGCTAACACCTATCCTTCTCAAACTCTTCCTAAATACAGCAGAGGGAGGAACACTCCCAAACTCATTCTATGAGGCCACCATCACCCTGATACCAAAACCAGACAAAGATGTCACAAAAAAGAAAACTACAGGCCAATATCACTGATGAACACAGATGCAAAAATCCTCAAAAAAATACTAGCGAACAGAATCCAACAGCACATTAAAAGGATCATAAACCATGGTCAAGTGGGGTTTATCCCAGTAATGCAAGGATTCTTCAATATACACAAATCAATAAATGTCATACACCATATTAACAAATTGAAGGATAAAAACCATATGATAATCTCAATAGATGCAGAAAAAGCTCTCGACAAAAATTCAACACCCAATTATTATAAAAACTCTCCAGAAAGTAGGCATATAGGGAACTTACCTCAACATGATAAAGGCTATATATGACAAACCCACAGCCAACATCATTCTTAATGGTGAAAAACTGAAACCATTTCCTATAAAATCAGGAACAACACAGGAATGCCCACTCTCACCACTATTATTCAACATAGTTTTGGAAGTTTTAGCCATGGCAATCAGAGAAGAAAAAGAAATAAAAGGAATCCATATTGGAAAGGAAGTAAAACTGTCACTGTTTGCAGCTGACGTGATATTATACACAGAGAATCCTAAAGACACTACCAGAAAACTACTAGAGCTAATCAATGAATCTGGTGAAGTAGCAGGATACAAAATTAATGCACAGAAATCTCTTGCATTCCTATACACTAACGATGAAAACTCTGAAAGAGAAATTAAGGAAGCACTCCCATTGACCACTGCAACAAAAAGAATAAAATACCTAGGAATAAACCTACCTAAGGAGACAAAAGACCTGTATGTAGAAAACTATAAGAGACTGATGAGAGAAATTAAAGGTGATACACACAGATGGAGAGATATATCATGTTCTTGGACTCGAAGAATCAACATTGTGAAAATGACTATACTACCCAAAGCAATCTACAGATTCAATGCAATCCCTATCAAACTACCAATGGCATTTTTCACAGAACTAGAACAAAAAATTTCACAATTTGTATGGAAACACAAAAGACCCCAAATAGCCAAAGCAATCTTGAGAAAGAAAAACGGAGCTGGAGGAATCAGGCTCCCTGACTTCAGACTATACTACAAAGCTACAGTAATTAAGACAGTATGGTACTGGCACAAAAACAGAAATGTAGATCAATGGAACAGGATAGAAAGCCCAGAGATAGACTCACACACATATGGTCACCTTACCTTTGATAGAGGAGGCAAGAATATACAATGGAGAAAAGACAGCCTCCTCAGTAAGTGGTGCTGGGGGCTTCCCTGGTGGCGCAGTGGTTGAGAGCCTGCCTGCCAATGCAGGGGACACGGGTTCGAGCCGTGGTCTGGGAGGATCCCACATGCCGCGGAGCAACTGGGCCCGTGAGCCACAATTACTGAGCCTGCGCATCTGGAGCCTGTGCTCCACAACGGGAGAGGCCGCGATGGTGAGAGGCCTGTGCACCACGATGAGGAGTGGCCCCCACTTGCCACAACTAGAGAGAGCCCTCGCACAGAAACGAAGACCCAACACACCCAAAAAAAATAATAATAATAATAAGTGGTGCTGGGAAAACTGGACAGCTACATGTAAAAGAATGAATTAGAACACTCCCTAACACCATATACAAAAATAAACTCAAAATGGATTAAAGACCCAAATGTAAGGCCAGGCACTATCAAACTCTTAGAGGAAAACACAGGCAGAACACTCCATGACAGAAATCACAGCAAGATCCTTTTTGACCCACCTCCTGGAAAAATGGATATAAAAACAAAAATAAACAAATGGGACCTAATGAAACTTAAAAGCGTTTGCACAGCAAAGGAAAACATAAACAAGACGAAAAGACAACCCTCAGAATGGGAGAAAATATTTGTAAACGAATCAATGGACAAAGGATTAATCTCCAAAATATACAAGCAGCTCATGCAGCTCAATATCAAAAAAACAAACAACCCAATCCAAAAATGGGCAGAAGACCTAAATAGACATTTCTCCAAAGAAGATATACAGATTGCCAACAAACACATGAATGGATGCTCAACATCACTAATCATTAGAGAAACGCAAATCAAAACTACAATGAGGTAAGACTTCACACTGGTCAGAATGCCATCATCAAACAATCTACAAACAATAAATGTTGGAGAGGGTGTGGAGAAAAGGAAACACTCTTGCACTGTTGGTGGGAATGTAAATTGATACAGCCTTAATGGAGAACAGTATGGAGGTTCCTTAAAAAACTAAAAATAGAACTACCATATGACCCAGCAATCCCACTACTGGACATACACCCTGAGAAAACCATAATTCAAGAAGAGACATGTATCACAATGTTCATTGCAGCACTATTTACAATAGCCAGGACATGGAAGCAACCTAAGTGTCCAATGACAGATGAATGGATAAAGAAGATGTAGCACATATATACAATGGAATATAACTCAGCCATAAAACGAAATGAAATTGAACTATTTGTAGCGAGGTGGATGGACCTAGAGTCTGTTATACAGAGTGAAGTAAGTCAGAAAGAGAAAAACAAATACCATATGCTAACACATATATATGGAATCTAGAAAAATGGTTCTAATGAACCTAGGGGCAGGACAGCAATAAAGCTGCAGACGTAGAGAATGGACTTGAGGACACGAGGATGGGGAAGGGTAAGCTGGGACGAAGTGAGAGAGTAGCATTGACATATATACACTACCAAATGTAAAATAGATAGCTAGTGGGAAGCAGCTGCATAGCACAGGGAGATCAGCTCGGTGCTTTGTGACCACCTAGAGGGGTGGTATAGGGAAGGTGGGAGGGAGACGCAAGAGGGAGGGGATATGGGAATATATGTATACATGTGGCTGATTCACTTTGTTGTGCAGTGGAGACTGGCACAGGATGGTGGGGCAATTATACTCCAATAAGGATGTTAAAAAAAAAAAAAAAACTCAAGGTGAGGTTTTTCTGGAGGTTGAGAGGAATGGAAATAGACTGCATAAATATACACCTCTTGGACCCCAGGTCTGCTACTGGGAAAATTTTGAGAAATGACAAGGATGTAGAACTAAGCAATCCTAGAAGGGCCACCAACCCTGTCTCATCTATGGACTTAATTGAAAGTCTAATTTATGCAGTAGAGCTGAGAGCTGAGATTGTTCAAATACTTTCTGCTTCAGTGAGGACTGCCTCTGAAAGGGGGTGAGTCTGAGCTTGCCGGGAGAGGGAGGGAGGTGGGAGAAGTGTGGAAAACAGTAGACTCAACTTTGAAAAACTACAGGTGGCGAGGAGAGCAAAAGCAGAATAACTGAGGGGTGAATTACAAAGGAACATTCCCATCAATTTAACAATAATCAAACAGGTTTTTAAAAATAGATACCTACAATTAGACACTCCTCTAACACATCCCTGTGGAGGGACTATATTTAGCAAATGAGTGAAATTATCCAAACTGCCATTGCATGGCAAACTGGCATCAGGTGGCCACATACTTGATAGGCATAAAGCCTAAAATTCCCAGTCAAAATTAAATTTTGCTTCCATATTTACCTCTCATATTTCTTTAACTCTATAAGAGCAATCCTTATGACATCTCACAGGTATCACATGTAGTTGTTGATATTCTATCTCCCACTCTATTTCATAAACCCTGCATCAGCATTTGTCAAAGACTGGCCCAGGGACAGCATGCATCTTAATCACCAGAGGCTAGCAGCCTGAAGCTTATGTAATTTAGTGAGCTCATTTTAGGAAAAAGAATATAAGATTACAAATCAAAGTTAGATACAAATGTGAATATTTATTTAGCACAAGAAAAGAAATCACAACAAATTATTGGAGTCTTGAAAATTGAGCTTACTTTTGGAAATTTATCAACAGTGCTTGTATAGAAATCGTTCCTGGTGGAAACAGTGGAATAAACTGCAGTAAAAGCATGAAATTTAGAAAAGTGCACCAACTTGTAGAAAAAAAAGTTTTGTGTATCGATAAGAAATGATATCACTCTTTTTAGAAAAACAAAGGGGGAGGGATTGCCAAAGCACATACAGGGTTGAAAATTTTCAAGCACTGTGCAAGTATATATGCATCTTTTCACTCTCCTGTATTTATCGACACTATCAATGACAACATTTAAGCGATTGTATGTGGGTAATGAGGAACGCATAACCTATTGTACAGCTCAAATGTCAAAAACCTCCCAGGGTGTACTAGAAGCCGGGCAGTCATGTAAAGAGCAAAGTGGGCGGTGAGGACTTGGAGAGTGGCAGCTCCTCTGCTCCTCCCAGTGGTTAACGATGTGGGAATTAGCCCAGCAAGGCCAGATTTTTAAAGAAATGCTGAAAATCTGAACCACTAAGAGAAATCCCTTAATTTTTAAATGTCTTTGAGAACTAAGGCACAATTTTAAAAGGCACTGAGTTGGCAAAACAAAACATGTCTGCAGGCCATCATAAGTTCTCTAACACATGAAGTATTCATAGATGACACTGAAGTTAGAAACAAATATCTATATTACAGCCTCTTATAGCATGACAGCTCCCTAATCCAATTGTGGCCTTATCAGTAATACTTTTTATATATCCATCTTTGAGCACAGTGCCTTCCAGGAATATCTGATTCACTGCTGAATCCTCAGCACCTAGTACTCTGCCAGGCATGTAGTTGAAGCACAATACATAGTTGTTGAATGAATGATTGGAGCGGGGTCCATTAACCTCACAGATGAAATTCAAGACCACATTACTGGATGAACAAGGCAAGCCAAAAAAAATTTTATATATATATATTATATGTATAATATATATATATATACATACTTGTATATACACACAATATAGTATCATTAATTCAAGTTTAAAATATATAACACAATATTGAACATAGTCTATAGATTCATACATATGTAGGAAAAAATATAAAGATATCCACAGAAATGATCAAGACAAATTTAGTATGGTGGTTACCTCTTAAGAAAAGGCTATCAGGATTGTGGAGGCATGCATAGAAGATTTTAACTATACTTGTAATTTTTCTTTCTCACCTTGGGTGATGGGTACTTGAAATCAGTTACATTCTTCTTAACTTTCTGAATTACTCAAATATTTCATAACAGTTATTTAAATAAACTTTTTAATTTTGGAATAATTTTAGATTCACAGAAAAGTTGCAAAGATAGTACAGAGAGTTCCCATAAACCCTTCACCCAGTTCTCCCCATCTTCTGTGAGTTAACATCTTACATTAGTATGATACATTTGCCAAAAGAAAGAATCTGACATTGGTACATTACTAGTAACCAAACTCTAGACTTTATTTGCCTTTCACCAGTTTTTCCATTAATGTCTTATATCTGCTCAAGGATCCAGTCCAGGGAACCACATTGCATTTAGTTGTTATGTCTCCCCAGTCTTTTCTGATCTGTGACAGTTTCTCAGACTTCCCTTATTTTTCATGATCTTGATAGTCTAAACCTACTGGACAAAGATCCTGAAGTGTACCCTATTCTGGTGTTTCTTGTCATTTTTCTTACGTTTATATTGGGGTTGCAGATTTTCTGAGAGGAAATGACAGAAGTGAAGTGCCCTTCTCATCGTATCACATCAGGGGTACATGTTATTTCACATGACAGCATTGTTGATGTTAACTTTCATCACTTGGTTAAGATAGTGCTTGCCAGGATACTCCACCATAAAGTTACTATTTTCCCTTTCCCTACTCTATTCTTAGGAAATGAGTCACTAACTCTAGCTCACCCTCAAGGGGAAAGTGTGGGAGGGAAAAGGAGGAGCAGAATTAAGCTTTACCTCCTGTAGAGGAGTACCTACACATAGGTAGTAATTTTTTGAAAAAGAAAATTGAGTGTAGCATAAAAAGAGAACAGGAGACATAAAAACTGAGAAGGATTATACTACCAGAAACATCCAAGGCTTTTCTGTGACCTGTGGAGACAATAGTATCTCCTATTTTTAAGATAAATACATGTGCACATTCAAAATGTCAAAACAGTCTCTTCTGTGAGTTATTTCTTCCATTCAAAGAGTAACCAAATTTTCTAACAGGTAACCATTCTCTAAGCCTAGATACTAATACCTGCTTTAATAGAAATGAATAGTGGTTCTATTTAAAGGAAATTTTTCCCCACAAGCATTCAACTACTTATTGTATTCAAGAGAACGGACTGGCACTGTGAAAAATCTCTTCTAAAATATGTACAGTGTTAAGTACCTGCCCACCAAGGATGCTACAATCTGGTATAGGGGAAGGGGGCTTAGAAAGTTTGAAGATAAGTGCCCACATAACAACAGCACAAGTCACACTGGGTTTACTGCCATGAAAGAAGTACTAATTCAGTGGTATATGAATTTGGATGAGAAAAAGACAGACTTCAACTTAGAGGTAACTAGTGAGACTGTGCTCACTGTGTATCACCTCTAGGAAATTCTCTGTCTCTTTTCAGAGAGTCACAATATCAGAGACCTCACATCTTGATCAATTTAAATGCTAGGTTCTACAACAAACTTGTAGTTACCAGGGAGGAAGGGTGAGGGGAAGGGACAGTTAGGGAGTTTGAGATTGACATGTACACACTGCTATATTTAAAATGGATGACCAACAAGGACCTACTGTATAGTACAGGGAACTCTGCTCAATATTGTGTGACAACCTAAATGGGAAAAGAATTTGAAAAAGAATGGATACATGTATATGTATGACTGAATCTCTTTGCTGTACACCTGAAACTATCATAACATTGTTAATCAACTATACTCCAATATAAAATAAAAAGTTTAAAAAAAGGAAAAAAATGCTAGGTTCTACAATAGAGTATACCCATAAGAAAGAAAACCAGCATTGCTTTAGATATAATCAATACCAGAGTACAGAAGGTAGAAAGTAGAAAACTAAAAAATTACCCTCTAGAGAGACAAAGATTAAAATCTTCACTGCATCAGTCTACTACTCAAAAAAATACTGGAATGACTCCCATTTGTTGATGTATCAATCCTCTCCTCAGCTCTGTGCCAACTTGTATTATCATACTTTTCTTATCTCATTTCTCACCAGTTTCAACATGGCCCACTGCTTCTATTAATTCAACTGCTTATTCTACTTTGCTCACAGTTTTAAGATGGGGCCTCCATGGCCTATATATTAGTCAGGATCCTTTTCATTACAAACAATTTATGCCCAATTCAGATAAACTCAAGCAAAAAAGAGCAAGAGCAAGAGAGAGAAGGGGGATGTGGTTAATTGGCTAACTGTGGTAACTGAAAATTTGGGGCAAGTTCAGGACACTGACTCTGACTTTTGACTCTAAGTTCTCTCTGGATGTTTCATTCTCAGGCATGCTCTCCCTTTAGAGTGGTTCCTGGCTGCTCCCGGGGCACATATTCACAGCGTAGTAACCTCAGCAGAAAGAGATCTTCTTTTTCCCAATAATTCCAGTCAAAGCCCCAAGACTGAACCTTACTGGATGGAAGGGACATATTTTTGAACCAACCATTGTGGTCAGGAGAGGAATATGCTAATTTTCTAGGCCTAGATCACATCTCACTCTTGACTTTGAGAAAAGAAAGGTAGCAGGCACATTGAAACCATCAGGACTGAGACATAGAGGAATGGTGTTCTCCAGAGTAAAATATGTTTATTTCCATAATCATAAGAAGGCAGAGTGAGTACCCAGTGGGCAAAAACAATTGTGTCTATCTTACCCTGTCTGTGTCACTCCCCAAGTAGAATTCACACATTTTTCTCACCTCCGTGGGCTACTCACATCTCTGCTGTCCCTCATGTTGTTTTCACATGAAATTTGTCACCTGCTCTGCCACTTGAAAGAGTTTTACTTATCTTTTAATAGCTTATTTATGTGTCCCCTCTTTTGTTAAGCCTTTCATTAATGCTCCAGTCATGTAACTGCTCTAAGATTCCACAGATCACATGTTCCTCTAATTGGTATTTATTCCATTCTATCATATTAAGGTAATTTGTGTAATACAAATTATTTGAGGGCAGAGAAGGTACCATACCCATCTTGGTTTTACTTGTCTTAAAGCAAAGTGTCATATGCGAAGAAGTCACTAGATAAACATTTGCTGAGTCAAGAGACATCCAAGTTTTTCCACCTCAAACCTCTTCTCCTATTAATTCTTTCTGACTTTGATCAACCATTTCTGAAACCCTCTCCATATTTATATATGCTTTTGGTGCTGCTGGCTTTGCCAGTCTCTTAAGTCTCACAGAATCTACCTTATCTTCACCAATGGGTTCAGCTTTGTTCCAGTCCCTAGAGACTATAGGTCTATGTTGAGTTGAGATGGAGGGATTTAAAGCATTCCAGCCAAATACCTAGAGAATTGCATTAACTTCTCTGTCCAAGCTTCTACTTTGGTGACCTACATGGCACCTATTTCCTCCAGAACTGATTCTGTATATATTTTGTGGGACTATATATATATATATATTTTTTCTGTATATTAAACAGGGTAAGGTTTTAGAGTCAAAAGATTTGTGACCTCAAATAAAGTACTTAATCTGAGTCTTGCTTGTTCATCTGTGAAATAGGGATTTTTAAAATACTTAACTTCACAGAGTTTTCACAAGGATAAAATTGAATAACAAACATAGAGCCTAGCATAACATCTGATATATGAAAAGCAACAAATGTTAGCAGTCTGTACTAAAAGGTCAGTGGACCAACTAACCTGTCTCCCTTTTCCACTACAAAATCTTCCCATCAAGGAATCTTGCAGGGATGTGCTCACTTGCATGACAAAAAATCATATTAGATAACTGAAAATTTAGTTGCTGTAATGAAAGAACCTCCTGGAAATCCCAATGGAACAAGATTTCTTCTAGAGAACCCAGCCCAAGCGCAAGTCTATTCCTTAAATTGACTGAGCCTGTATCTTCCTTCATTATCCTAAAAACCTGACAAGCTAAGTCCCCAGAGTTTACAGATGGCCCCATTTTAATCTGTGGTATAAAACCTCCATAACTGTTTTTTCTAAGTCCCAGACTTGGGATTCATGCCTTGCTAAGATCTATGCCTTGCTCTGATCATAAACAGAACTATACAAGCCAATGCTCAGCTCCATAACCAGGATCCACATGAACAGGTGCAAAGAACTCAGAGATTTCCCTAAATATTCTTGGGGTAAATATTAGGTTATTAAGGAGACAAGGGGGAAAAATGCATGAAACCATCATTTAATGATTGTTTTACTTCTCATGGCAAAACATAGTAAAAAAAAATCAAAGAGCTGCTATTGTCTATGATTCCCAGAAAAAAAGGAGACTTCCTTCTAAAGAGTACAATATAGAAAAGGGATAAAAGAATAACTTTACAGTGGAGAAATCTGACAGACACTTTCTCTGCCAGGTGATATGAGCGATAATAAGTCATGTTAATCGCATATATCCTTAATATGTACTATAAGAACGATCTTTTTATTTACTTTTATGGTCTTAGTCTCAAAAACCCATAACCAGTGTAATCATGAGAAAAACATCAAACAACAATGGAGAGACATTCTACAAAATACCTAACCAATGCTATTCAAAACTGTCAAGGTCATGAAAAACAAAGGATGTCTGAGAGACTGTCATTGTCCAGAGGAGCCTAAGGACACATAAAAATTAAATGTAATGTAGTATCCTAGATGGGATCCCAGAACATAAAAAGGACATTAGATAAAAACTAAGAAAACTAGAATAAAGTATGACATGCTTAATTCCCAAAGCAATGAATTGCAACAGCGCTTGTGAAATGCTGTCTACTACGGAATCTTATTAGAGACTCAGTGCCCAGGGATTTAATTGGGGGCTGGTATGGTGAAGTTTCTCAAAATTGATCTACAGAGTCAATAAAATTCCAACCAAAATCTACATAGTTTTTTTTTGTTGAATTTGACAATCTGATTCTAAAATGTATGCAGAACATCAAAGGGTCAAGAATAAACATTCCAGAAAAAGAAGAACACAGTCAAGGAATTTGTTTTACTAGTTAGGTAGAATTACTTAAAACCTATTGCAATTAAAACAGAGTGGTATTGGCACACAAATAGACAAATTAACCAATAATGGATCAGAACAGACAGCCCAGAAAGAGTACCAACATAAGGAACTGTGATTTAGGATAGAGCTGATTTCACATGATAATCATTTGAATAAATGGTGCTGGAATAGTTGGTTGTCATTTTTAAAATAGGAATATAACTGTTGCCCCCCACCAAACACAAAAATCAATCCCAGATGGATTAACTACTTAAATGTAGAAGACAAAACTTTAAACCATTTAGAAGAAAATACAGACTATGTATAAGATCTCAGACAGAGTAGGAAAGAATTTCTTATACAATATTCAAAAAGTGCAACTCATAAAACAAAAGTTAACCCTCCATGGTAAAATCAAGAGCTACCAATCATCAAAATTACTGTAAAAGGCATAAAATGTTAGGCAAGAATAGATGGGAAATTTTGTGTAATATTTAACCAACAAAATACTAGTAACCAAGGGAAAAGAGTCTCCTTTGAATAAAGGTAAAATCCCATGAAAAAACTGGAAAAGGCACAAATAGGAATGTAATGGGAAAATAAATATTAATAGCCTACATATATATGAAAATTATCTGGGAAATGTAAATTAAAATAATGAAATATTATTTTACACACATCAAATTGGGAAAAAAATTAGTAGTCTAACAATATCAAGTTTTCATAGGGTTGTTGATTTACAGGTAGTTTCATATGCAGCTGGAGGGCAAAAGTGCTCTGAAAAATTATTGGTATTACCTAGTAAAGTTGAAGACATACATTCCTTATGACCCAAAATCCACTCCCAGTGAAATATTTCAACAATTGCATCTTGAAACATTCACATGAATGTTTACAACAGCACTGTTAAAATACCTACCCCCAACAAAATCTGTTGATAGTTAAATGTATGAATAATGAATTTGGTATATACATGCAATGAAATACTATACAGCAGAAACAAAGTACAGCTATACTCAGCAATATGAATATCAAATCATAATGTTAAATGAAAAGAACAGGTCACATAAGAACACATACAATATAATTTCATTTACAAAGAACACAGCTAAAAGTTATATATGCTTTAGAGGTATATATGTGTGCTAAGACCATAAATAAAAGCAAGAGAATAATTAGTTACCTCCTGGGGGAAAGGAAGAGAGATGGACCATGGAGACCTGCAGCAGAACTTCAAAGAATGCAATGGTCTAATGTTCTGGAAGCAGTGGGGAAACTTGTGTAGCGTCTTGGAGGAAGCAAAAATACCTGAGCACCTGTAAAAGTCTGAACCCAGCAAAGAGTGTTAGGGAATAAAGTCAGAAAGGGAGGCAGGGGGATGATCATTCAAAGCCTTGTAAGGCGGGGGAAGGGTTAGAATGTCATTCCGAGTATAAAGAGAAGCCTCTGTGAGGTTCTGAGTTGGGAGTAATGTGATTTGATCTTTGGTTTTGAACACTTACTCTGGCTGTATGTAAAATATAATTGCATAGGAGCAAGAGTGGACTCTGGAGGCCAGTTAGGACACTGCTTCAGTAATACTGGCAGGAGATCAAGGTGTCTTGGACAAGAGTGGCAGTGGAGGTAGTGAAAAGTGATCAAATTCAGGGATCTGTTTGAAGATAGAAAACTTGCTGATTAGGGGATTTATGCCAAAGTTGAAAACTCAGGTTCAAAGATATCTTTGGGGTTCCGAGCAAAGCAACTGGATGAATGTGTGTGTTGTTTATTAATATGGAGAAGACTAGAGGAAGAGCAAGTTTGGGAACAGGTGGAATTCAAGAATTCTATTTAAGAAATGCCACCCTAAAGCACCTATCAGACAATTCAGTGGAGACGTTATGTGTGCAGTTGGATATATATCTAGATCTCAGAGGGGAGGTCAGGACATATGTCACATTACACTGATTCTATGATATACTTTTCTCATACTTTAATATCTTTGAAATTCGGACATGCCTTGCAATCAAGGTTGTCTTACAATGAGATTGGTAACATATATTTTCTTTCCTTCTAGTATATAAAATAACGATTCATCTTATAATCAATAGGAACTTAGATTCTTTGAATTATACGGAATTTGGGAGACATCAAAATATAGAAGGCATTGAAACCATGAAACTGTGAGATCACTCAGAAAATAAGCAGAGGCAGAGGGGGAAAAGGTAGAAGAATGAGCCCTTGGATACCTATAGGCCTGGAATAGGAAGAGAGGCTGGTAAAGGAGAATAAAAAGGATGGCCAGTGAATCAGGAAAAAAAGCCAGGAGTCAGTAGTGTCTTGAAAATAATGAAATTATTTCAAAAAGGAGGGAGGGAGTGATCTGCTGTGTCAGATGCTGTGGAGAAGATAAAAAGGCAATGAAGGTTGAGAAGAAAGAAAGAAAAATGAGACACTAATTCTATAGTCAAGAGTGGTTCAGAAGAACGGTGGGAAAAAAGCCTGGAAAGCAGGAAGAGCCAATGATGTCTTTAAGTCATTTAGTGCATTTACTGTTTTGTTTTTGTTTTTCTTATTCCGACTAGAATAGAATATTCCTTAAGGCAGAGATCTATGTTTTGTTTGTTTGTTTGTTTGTTTATATTCTAAGAGCCTAAAACAGTGTCAGATGCTCCAACAGTATTTGTTGAATTGAACTGACCCTTTTCATGAGTTTTGCTATAAAATAGAGCAGAGAAATGGAGCAATAGCTGGATCTGATGGTCTTTTATATAAAGAATGAGTGGCATTCTGGTAGCTTTTTATCACAGAACACAAACCAGCAAATGGAAGTTATGGTAGGGCAGATTTGAGCTCAAAATAAGCAAGAACTACTTGCTTCTTAAAATATCCCAACAAAAGAGGAGGTTGCCTTTTGCAGAGGGGTAGTGAGTGTATTATTACTGGCTCAAAAAGATAAAAAGCTATAAAATAGTACCAGAGGATGCTGGATTTTTAGAGAGGTTAAGGGGATTATTGGACAGAAAGTTGAACTGAAGTGCCTTCTAACTTTAAAATTTGTCTTTTCAGAGTCACTGCAATTTTTAAATCACAGATTCATCTCGTCCTCTCACTTGGGCATTCTGAGCCATTCTGAGCATTCTCTGTTAGGGAATGCAAATGTTTAAATTCAAATCAGAGCAAAATATAAATTTAAAGGTAACCTTGCCATGAAAAATAATTTAAGCATTTCAATATCAATTTTAATTATTTATGACCAATTGCACCACTGCATTAACATACATAATTGAGTGTTCTCTTAAATTAAAAAAACTTTTTTAAAGAATGAAAGGGGGCATTCAGTTATATTCAGAGACTTGTACAATTGCATCTGCTTGTAAAATCTCCCAGCCTTTATTGCGTAAGTCTCATAACTATTTCAGAGACAAATCAATTATATTACAGAAAACTTTTGCTACTATTACAATAGTACTTTGAGTAAGTGGCAAAATCCCAGAACTGAACTTCAGTACTAATCTATTTAATCCTGTGTCTGAAGCAGTCAAAATAATTTCAGTGAGCGATTCGTTAAATTTTGAGTGTCTAGATATATCTCACAAACTTTACTTAAATATTAAATAACATTAATTTTCTAAGATATCGTTCAAACAAAATGAAACTTTTCTCATTATTAATGTAAAGCACGGTAAAAGTTATCAAACTGTCCTTGGATTCTGAAATATGTCCTCTATAGCATGCTGTAGACAATCTGCTGTAGAAATCCTTCTGCTGAATTTTTCTCTGCAGGCTGGCTGCAGAGCCGGGAATAGGTTAATGAAATGCATGCATGGAATGAAAAAACAAATTATAAGTGGTAATTCAGCCACTAAACCTTCGCAAGGCGGGGGGGGAAATAGGAAAATAAAGCTAATCTTATTTCATTTTTCTTTATAAACTCAAAATGTCACCTCATAAATCTCATTTTCTGTTTCCATAAAGAATCTGTGTTAGAACTATTGTTTATTAAAAGTTCTGCTGCCATATGGATAACTTCAAAAAATCTCCCACCAAACCTTTACTATGTGCAAATATTCAGCAATTTTACATTCATGGTCTAAAATTTTAATTTTAATTCCTTTCATTTCCTCACAAATCAACATGGTGCACTATGTAAAGGAACTATGTAAATATCAGGACCTTGAACTTTGGTACAAGAACTTCTTTCAAAATATATTTATATGAACCACAAACAATACAGAAAATTTTCCTACAAAATCATGCTCCTAGCTACCAGTATTTTGTTTTCTAGAATGTCTCTGAAGGCTCATAGACTGGCTTAGATTTTTAGCCTAGCAGATTAATAATGTACTGTAAAATGTGAGGCTGCCATCAAAAAATACATTTGGGACACCATATACAAGCCCTATATTAAAACATCTTGGGATATGTAAAGAAAATAAAGTATATCATCTATAATTCTACATATACAAACAGCAACATCAGGATACCTAGTTAAAAACAATACCACATTCAAATGAATACAAAAAGACAAGATATATATAAAGTTATGAAAAACTCTGCAGTGTGATTTTAACAAATAATGTGCTTTTTATTTAGAACAAAATAAGAACTCTTAGGAAAAAAAACCTGAAATGATCAATACCAAATTCTACAGAAATATAATAAAGGTCTAAATAACTAAAAACAAATTAAAATCTAAAAAGAGCCAACACATTCTCATGTTCCTCTTTAAAAATATATAACATTTTCCTTTCCTAGTGGCTTATTGAGTAAAACTCACAAAGCCTCTGCACACTGGCCTTTATTTTCATCTTAAATTGTAAGAGTATAAGAAAAATTTGATGTTACCATATTTTTCATCTGAATTTTCCAAAGAGCTGCTATTTTTTGACCTAATAATGATAGATCAGATCCTGCTTCAGTGTCTATTTAAAAATTCAGATAGAATCAACTCAGAAAATATAATGAATTTCTTAAAAAACCTACTAGCACTTTCAAAATTTGCCTTCTAATATTTACATTGTACAGTGTAAGCTCTTTAATATGCACAACTTCCAACAAAAAACACAAGCTTTGAAAAACATCTTGGTTGTGTCAGATTTCTTGAGAGCCTTTCACAGAGGGCTCCAGGTTCCTATCATGGACTGTAAAGAGCGGTTTAGTCGCAAGAACTTTAATGCTAACATCCTTAGAACTTCGTGAAAGACAATGGCCATATTGTAGGAAAAAATTCCATTAATCTTTATTTATGTATTAAATAATTATTCTGCTTGAAGCCAAAAAGATTTATTTTTAAACTTCTGAGGATAGGAGAATAGCAGGTTTGTAGATCATTTAGAAATATATATATATTTTTTAACACAATCCATATAAATGGCTTTTTGGGGAGTTCATTTAAAATTTCCTACTGTGCTGTTTAAGCACGTTCATATTAATAAGCAAATGCATATAATGAAAAGAAACAGTTCACGGCAGCAGTTAAAGTATCCTTTGGCTGCTGTATTGCAGCAAATATAGCTTATATAAAGAGCTATTAGACTTTCAAAAAATAGTAACTTAAATTCTAAAGAGAGGCCAAAGATCACTTACCTTTACCTGTAAACTTAACTCAAATTCTAAGAAAAGGCTAAAGATCATGTCTATCTGTAAACCATCATTGGAGCCTGATTTCTCAATTGTACAAAAGAAAAAGACTTTTTGAAATACTGTTTTTGAATTCATCATTTCAAATCAGGGCCATGATAAGTTTGGGGATCAGGGAAGTAGACACCATGATGAAGAATGGAAAAAACTGGCTTATCTGACTTTCTTAGTCCCTGGTATTTTTTTTTTTTTTTAGTCCCTGGTATTTGAGCCTTGAGTCTTTGGGAAAAAAAGCATACCACAGTGCCTGTGTACACTAAACTTTTTTAACCAGGTCAAAAAAAGTCAATCTAACTTATATTTCTACGCTTAAAACTGTCATGACATATTTAAAGCTATCAGCCTTAAATATCACACACAATTGTCTATCCTTATTTATCCAAAAATGGCATTTGCTATTTTTTCGTAAGTAAAAACCCTCATTTTTACAACCAATTTACCAGCAACACATGCTAAAATAGGTTTAAGTAGCATTATGTATAAGTAATGATGGTGTTAGGATGAATACCTGATAATTAACAAATCAGTCTAAGTTTGGGGGTATTTTGCTTGCTTTTTTAATGCAGATAATTGACTACAGAAGTAACACAAATTAAAAATAAGAATCACCTATGTATTATCATTCACCTCATAGCTAATCTTCGTCCTTTCTGACTTTTATCTGCTGGCAATCCAAATCCATGAACCTCTAAGAAAGCTAACCTTTAAGGAAAGGATCTGTGTCTTAGGCCACAATTTGCTACATAGCCAGGAGTAAAAAATGGGATTTGGAGTCAGAAGACCTGGGACCAAGCCCTGGATGGGTAATTAAGTTAATCACTAAACTCCTAAATATTTACAGATAAGGCTCTTATCTGTAAAATGTGCCAAGCACCACCCAGTTCCCAAGTGATGCTGAAGTTAAATGAGATAGTGTACTGCTGAGCAATTAATGGAGCAATCAGTAACATTTTTCCTTCCTTTAAAATAGGAACATAATCTCTAATAAATACCTACTCTTCCTTTTTATTGTTTTAAATAGCATTTAAGAAAGAAGTAAAGAACCTACACTTAAATCACATTATGGTTTATAACAAGAAAAATCATCACTACCTTACTTCAGAAACTGAGAGGGAAGGAAAAAAATGGGTTCATCCTATATCTCAAATTGAAAGATGGCACCTGGATGGCCTGAGGGACTTGAGGTCCCATTCCTCCTCACCTTTTACATTTCTTATTTTTATCCCTAGGCCGTATTATCATATTTTCTAGATCACATTTGCATACTTTTTGTAGGATATTACTCCTGAAAACAAATGAGAAAGCAACAATTCCAACTTACAGAATTAAGTGGTCCATGTCTGAATACAACAGATGATTGGATTTTAAGCTATATTTACTCCTTAATTATTTTAAAATAAGTTATAGATCAAAGTATTAATGATGCATATAAAGAAATGAAATAGCCAAAATACTTTTACAGGTATATTTATAGGTCCAAAATTATAGATACGTTTTTCTTCTTATAGTCATAGTTATAATGTATTTTAAATATTCATTTCAGAAATATTTGAATGCCAGAATTAAAATAACCTAGTTAAAATTACCACCAAATTATATATATATGTTTTACATACATAAAATATGTAAATATACATACTTACAGCTATATAATCTGAGTATGTATTTCTTTTATAAAAGTTTCAGTCTTAAGGCACTCTTTTTAAACTCTTTTTAAGATATTTCCATAATTAAGTTCCTACAATGTGTCACAAAAAAATATGAATTTCCCTGATCTAAAATGGTCATAACATCTTTAAGTTTGAAAAACTTTTCACTACATATGTTAAGCTAATCATTTTTTATACTTATAGGCAGTTCAATTCCAAACAGTTAGCAAAATCATTTATGCCATTTGTTTTGGGTTTTTTTTCACATTTTGATGTCAAGGGGCTTTATAAAAACACTGTTTTGAAAGTTTATTTTCTCTGTGGCTTAAATGTCCTATCTCAGAATGATATTCTTTCATTTTCTAAAGTTCTATTTTTTTCAAGGGGAATAAGTGTATAAAAGCTACGTCTCAAAATTAGGTGTTTAAATTATTTGTCTTTAAATATATATATGTAACAAAAAACATTTGGAATCCTTAATTATGCACTGGCCATATTAATATTCCTAATATACACACCATATCCTATTCTTCCTATGTATACAGAATCTTTAAACCGAATAGTAAGAGCACAGGTTCGATTAAAAATAAGATAAACCCTCCTTGTTTTATTCTTAAATGGCAAGCAAGTTATTTCTTTTTAACTAGAAGGTAAATGTTTTATGATTATTCACTTGCTCACCATCATTAATATTAAAAAATTAAATCGTGTAAACTTATTTTATTAGGTGATAGGTAAAAACATATCAAAAGCTGGACAAATTGTGTTTTCATTAAGAAAAGTAAATAAAAATATTGAACTCCAAAATTTTTTATTATAGATTGCTTTTAAATATCTATTTTCTCTCTGAATTCAAAATGATAGACTTGAGCACAATATTAAGTAAAAAATAAAACAGTCCTCCTGCCTGAAAGACTCCTGAATAAACAGAAAATTATTTTTGGCTTTTCCTCTTGATCACATATGAAATACTCTGAGACGCCACCTCTATAATTTTATAAAAAGCTTGATATCTCCAAATGAAAATAGGACTCAGCACTTTCATTTTTCTGTCTCTAAAGAAACCTGGGTAAACTGATTTTTTCAAAAAAATGAAAATCTCAGGCATAAAGGTGGCAGTAATGAAGCAAGCTTAAATATGCGCTGACCTTTGAAATGAACTGCAATCTGCGTTGTTTGGCCAAGGATCTGACTCTGTTACTGTCTCCATCTATTTCTAGCATGAAAGATGGGATTTCTAGCATGAAAGATGTGGGTGTTGGAGCTGCTCTGCTCTCTGGTGGATGTTGACAGCATGGCTGCAAACACACAGCAGCGCCAAAAGAGACAGCTACACACCATGGAACAGAAAAATTAACCACACAGCCGTCAAAGACAGAACTACAAGCATTGATCTACATTTTCTTAAAAACCCAATAGCAAAATAAACTATAAACATGTCTCCATTTTCTAAAAGCAGTATATTTTGTATTAAGAAGAGCACTACTGTTAGGAGGAGGATGTGAATTGACAATATACAAAATTATTAAATGATTTTAGAAATCACTAAACGTCTCAGCTAGTTTTCTGAGGGTGCCCACACAGAAAAGAATACAGCCTCAAGAAACACACCTTTTGAATTAAATATATAGTGGGATTTTAAACAATTGCCAATGTTCCTGGAGTGACATATTTTGCTTAGGATAAACACTTCACAGATAATTATGAAATATTGAAGGACACTTCTTTTCAAAATGATGCCTAGGAGCTATAAGAAACTTCAAAATATTGCCTAGTACAATCTCCTTTAACAGTAGACCATCTGAGGGTTTGTGTCTCAGCTTTATCAGCTATTACTTGGTCTGCCTTTAGAAACCCCACTTAAAAAAAAGAGACAATGCATGCAAAACACTTTGAAGAATAATAAAGCTACCACAATTTGCAATATCACGATTAAGTTAAGTGAAGTCTACACTCTTTTACATTCTATTCCACAGTCTATAAGCAAGCACATCTACATGAAACCAAAATATCTCATAATAAAATGTAATACATATTTCCTTGTTCCAGTCTGGCATAAATGTAGTCACTAACTCAGTAGGCATTGACTAAGATGTCCCATTGTGCTCAGAATGCTAAAAGAAAGCTAGTATAAATAGACTCATTTATAAAGGTCTGTCACTGTTACCTTTCTTCTTAATATAAAATATTTTGTGGGATTTCTATCCCTTGAATAAATACTAATACTATACATCTTTCATGTAGGAAATATGGTCCTTACAATCAAGAATTTTACAGTCTTTGAAGAGAGTGGCATATATGCAAAAAAAATGTAAATGATACAAGTCAATATCCAATCAAACATTTGAGCATGTAATATAGTTGCACTTGATATGATAGAATCAAATGCTGATATTGGAATGAATCTGGACAATCATTTCTCACCAGTATTTTATTTTCATTTGGATAACCTGTTCTAATCCCTGAACGGAAAAAAAAAATTGAAAATAATATTTTCTTGTTGGGAGGAATGATTCTTAAAATTAGTTATACTAAAGGAAAAATAAAAATATATATATTGCAAATCCCTGATCTAGCAATTTTTAACCTCAATAAAAAAGACTATTTCTATTCAGTAGTAACCAGAGATTTTGATTGAGTTATGCCTCCTAGAGGGAGAAATTATGAGAAACCTGGATATAAAATACTGCTTTCTTTATGGTCTGAAAAAAAAATGTGTTTGGGGGAATTCTACGATACAAGTGAGTTGGAAACTGTTTATAATATTTCCTCTCTCATTCAGCAAATTTTGGATTTCCAAGGTATATCCCAGAAGTCACATCCCTCTAAATGAGTAAATAATATAGGCGCAATTTTTTAAAAAATGCCTTGTTGTACCTAAGTGCACTGCAGGACATCTGGCACGTTTCATTTTGAAATGATGTTTATCCACAGAAACGCCATCAGTGAAAGATGTATTGAAAAGCTGAAAGTCTATTAAGGGAGTATGGGACAGCTGCATACATTCTGTATAAGGCCATGGAAATGACATAGCAATACCCCATCTGTGGCTTTGGTTCACAGAGCTCTGAATAAAAATTCAAGATCAAACTTCACTTGTAAAGGAAAGAAGAATGCTAAAAGAAAGCTAGCATTAATAGGTTCATATATAAAGGTCTGTCACTGTTACGTTTCTTCTTAACATAAAATATTTTGTGGGATTTCTAAGCCTTTAATAAATACTAATACTATATATTCACGCCTTGATGTTATGTGAAAAACTACTTGTGAGGAACTGTAATTTGCACTTTTATAATTTATGCCATTTGTGAATATGCTTAAAACTTGCAGAAGTGTCAGGAAGGGGCAGGGCAGATGTTGTTCAAACTTCCCTATTTGGCCCTGCCAAGTCCTTCATTCTGGACCTACAATACTCAGCTTATTCTAAACTCAATGTCTCTTAATGGAGATTACTAATCAAGCTGATTCATGTGGTAGTTTAGGAGGTGGGGTCATTCTTTTTTTGGTGGTGGTGTTTCTAAAGAAAGTTTAATGCTCACAAAAGCCTCAGATTGACAGCTCCACAAAATGGAAATTCACAGAACAGAAGTATCACATGTGAGGGGGATATAGGCTCCCCTTATGTTAACCTGCCAATTCACAATTTCAACCTGCGAGGATCTGCTACCAAATTCAAGAGACTAATTCAGTCCCTGTGCCCTTTCAATCCTTTGCCAATAAGGAGGCCAATTAGTTTCAACTACACTGGTTAGTTTATGTCTGTCTTTATTTTTTTCTAATGGGGGCATTTTCTCTCCATCATTTGGATGATTTTGACCCCCAATTCATTGCAGGTTACAATAAAATGGCTGTCAATCACTTAAAACCACAGCTTAATGCAAACCAAGGCCTGAGGTGAAAAGTTCAGTCATTAGCTATTGAAACCATCCAGCTCCCCATGAGGGTAGGTTTTGCAATGTTCATAGGAAACAATAATGGTAAGAATAATATTAATAAGTTTGAAATAATATTGCAAACTCTATTTAAAAATAACATAGTCAACTAATTAGCAAGTCTAGTTAGCCTCAGTAAACGTCTAGTCTAAAAAAGTCATCAATTCCAAACTCTTAACCCATGTACACTTCTTGTGTACTCACAGAATAAATATATTTCAGAAAACTTTTGTTTCAGTAAAGAATTAAAATATGCACCTTTTGGACAAATGACTTAAATTTCATTTTAGCCTATATTTCTAGAAGATAAATTCTCAGTAATGCTAATAGAAGTGCAATGTTTAAAAAATGTAAAAGAACTTCTGAGCTTTTTAAGTTAACAAATGAAAATATTCTGTACAAATACAATACTACCAATTCCAATACCAGGACTCCAGAGGAGAGCATAAAGCTAAAGGAATGAACAAATGAATTTAAGAAATATTCATTATTATTAGGACATCTGTGTTTATTTTTTTCCCCAAAAGTAGAAATAGATGAAGTAACATTTTAATTCCTAACTATGATTTATTTCTGAAAAAGGAGATAACAGAGCGGGTTTTAATAGTAGGAAGGGGAACAAAAAGTCTGAGGCACCTGAGGGAAGGGGCTGTGTACAATGAAGGAGGAAAGACCACAGACAAGAGATTGATGCTGAAGCCTCAATAACATTAATAACATTTATGTTATTAACATTTATGTTAATAACATTTCCTTGGTGAATAGAGAATCTGCTATGCCGCAAGTACTCCACTTGGCACAAGGCTAATACAGCTTACACATTCCCAAACAAACAATGGATCGCAAAACAACATGCTGGCAATTCTAGATAAAAATTGATACTGTTATTTGGTAAAAATATATATCTGAGAAATCCGTGTTTATCTCACCAATTTCAGAAATTTCTAAGTTCTTTTTATTTTTTTCTCTGAACTACATATTCAGGGACTGATGACTCCAGTTTTCTCTAGTCTACCTCTAGAGGGCAGTAGAGAAGATAAGAATAGTACTGTGGTTTGGAGGCTAAAAAAGGATAGACACTTTTTTAAAAAGCAAGCAAATTAATAATACAGCATATTCAAGGACTGATAGGCATTTTGTGTGTACAAATCCTCAAAAAGTATTTGTTCTTTTCATAAACCAAAACAAGCAATATTATTTATTCTACAATCTACTACAAGCACCGTTATCAACACTTAGGACAACATTCAGAAAGTACAGCTTAGAGAGTCAGAACTCCAACCAAAACTTATTCCAAAAAAAAAGTTTTTTGAGTATATACATGAATAACATTTTTTAGAAACTTATTCAAAACTTTATAGTATTAGTATTCATACAAAGACCTCTAAACTGAAAATGACCACTGACAATACCTAACATTATTAATATTACAAATAATAAATCTGCCTTTATTTCCAGTTACGTCTTTGGATGGCACTTACAGATGTATGATTTTTTTTAACTATTTTAACTGTTTTAGACTTAAAAATAAGTTGCAAAAATAGTACAAAGAGTTCCATATACCAGTGTTAACACCGTACATAGCCATAGTACAGTTACCAAAACCAGGACATTGACATTTGTACAATAATGTTAACTAAACAACAGACCTTATTCAGATTTCACCAGTTTTTCCACTAATGTCTTTTTATCTGTTCTAGGATCCTATTCAGAAGCCCAAACCGCATTTAGTTGTTGTTTTCTCCCCCTCCCCTCACCCCTCCGCCGCAGGCTCCTCCAATCTGTAGTTGTTCCTCAGTCTTTCCTTGTCTTTTATGACCTAGACACTTTTGAATTTCTGAATTGTGGCAAGAATATCACAGAAGGGACAGCGTGTTCTCTTCATTAGGGATTCACGTTGTTGACATGTATTATAACTAGTTATGCTAACCTTTAGCACTTGGTTAAGGTGGATGTCTAAGATTTTTAAAGTTAGAAACATAATTATTTTCTCTTTTACACCAAAGTACCCAGTCCTTTAGATTTATTTAAGAATAAAAATTTTCACACTATCAGCCAAAAGTAGAATATCCAAGTTAGTCACTCCATAATATTTCTTGAGAAATAGTATATGTTAGCACTATGCTAGGTGAGCTTATTAAGAGGAAAAAAAAGAGATTTTACCTATATAAATATTATTGTTTACATTTACTTTCTTTGTAAGACCTGAAAGCACTTCTTCAATATAAGGACACATATCCTGACAGATCACTGTTACATTTGCACTATAGCACTCCACTCATGATGCTTTTTGTCTGCTTGCTTTTTCAGGTCAGCTCAGAACTGTCCAGAATCAGAGAACAGAGAAAAGTGAGCTTCAATTCACGTTCTCTAATGTCCCCGTATGTGGTGTAGTTGCAATACTATGATCCTAGATGGAGAGAAACCACAACAGTAGGTTGACTTTGGGTACCCAAAAACAACCCCTAGAGACGTAAAGCGGGTGTGAGACATCGGTTCTTGGTGCTAGAAAATCTCTAAGAAATCCTCAACAGATCCTTCAGGCTGTGTCAGCAACCACTGCCTTCTCCAGTCCTCCAGGTATCTTCCAGTGGAACCACCATCTCCCATGCTTCTTATTGTCCAGTCCTAATGTTATGGACACTGCAAAGCATGCCCTGCCTTTCTAGTCTACATCAGATAGAAGCAGTAGCTCCTCCTGTACAGCCCTACTTCACTTGACGCCTCTTCCATTAATCTGACACTTATTTTTTGACATCTTTTTTCTGACTATGCTGTGAGGTCTTTCAGGATATGGATATGAGACGTATTCATATTTGTCTCCCCAGTGCCACCAAGCATTGTTCCTGTGCTAACACTCAATAATTGCTTGCCATGGCATATAGCTGTCCCTTGGTTACACATGGTTCAATCATTTTGGGATACTAGAGAAGATTCTGTTAGCCCTCGTGAATAGGATAGTATTGTAAGAAAATTCTGTTGAATTTTCAGTCGTCATCTGAGGTTTCCAAAAGTAATGATGAGTAACTTTCCATACAATACTTCTTTTAATTTTTTTCCTTTTAGCTTAACTTTAAAGTCCCACGAAAGCACAGCAGGCTTTGTTCCACTTAATATTCAATAGAAAATCAAGAAGAGAAAGGATAAAAGGCAAAACCAATTTACTTTAGCTATTAATTATAGAGGTTAAAGAAAAATATGACTTCCTTCTCTTATTAAGTACATCAATATACTTCCTTAATCAGGTCAAAAGCTGGATTTGGCCACTACTTAAATAGCTGTAGGCACTGTCTCTCTGCTGTTCTCTGGACACTACAGTTGGGAGTAGGGAGAGCACAAGAAACCCATAGAATTCCTGCTCAGAAGAGAGGAGACAGCAAGAGCAGAAATCTTATCAAGGAGAAAGAGAGATAACTCAGAAGGACACTGGCATTGATCCTACAGGGTGAGACTCTGGGAGGCTGACTTTAACTTATATTTAACCTATATTCATACCTATTATTTACAAATCAGGTGTCTAGTTGAGAGAGAACTACAGTTTACAGTGAAAAATTAATTGAAAAGGATTTTCATTTTAGGGCATTTTGTGTGCTTTGTTTTGTTTGGAGATGAAAGAAGACAGATTATTGAAAACCAAAATTCACACATGCAGACATTGATTCAGATCAGTTTTTTTAAGCATCATGGTCTTTCTCCCCAGTTAACTCTGTCTCTGACCTTTCTGACCTTGCTCTCTTCCCTCTTCCACCCCATTCTCTATCCCTCATACCCATTCCAGTAACCACAAGCCCCACCTCTCATTCATTTCAAATCATCCTATCTCAAATTTAAAACCTAGATGTGACTGAAAGCCCATTATAATCCCATCACTGGGCTTATATGCTGAGAATCCAAAGACACTGACATAGCCTCTAAGTTCCAGAGTGCTTACCAATCTCACTAAGGAAATGAACTTTTCTTCTTATACAATAAACCAGAACTATATATATGGACATAACACAGGAGACTATGAAGAAAAAGAAAAAGGAATATCTAACTTAAAGGAACAACTCCAAGAACTAAAAGCTACCAATGAAGCTGTAGAAGATAGACATGATAGATATTATTATACAGAATAATAAGGAAGAGAAACCCTTCAGTTATTTCAACAGTCTTATACTATCAAAACTCTATAAATCCCCTTTTTTTACATTTTAGTCTCTAGATTTCAAAAAAAAGTCTGCACCTTTAATCTTCTAGAATACATACCTTTAAGGGAAGGACAAAGCAACAAAGCTGGTATAAGCAGAGGTTACAGTAGCCCTCCATTAAAACATACACATGTTCCATATTTGTATTTTTAGACCAAAAACCTTCAGGGCAGAGGACTAGTTTGTTAACTCTTCTAAAATGCTGGCTTCACAACTCCTGGCACACACACACAATTCTCATTATTGTTGGGATAAATACTGTTCAGATACCAGTGGAGATTTTGGACTTAATTTGGATGGACTGTCATTTACTCTTAGAGTTTACTATGACTAGAATTTACACTTACCCTTAGGGATTATGTCACTAAACTATATATGTACTACTTTTTTTCCTTACTTATTTTTGGACTAAACTGCTTAGTATTTTCTCTTCTGGAGAACAGAAAACAGTGCAGGATTTTGAGTCTACTACAAGTCTCCTCGGTGAGATCAGCAGCAGAAGAGAGCCATGTTTTATCGTTATTACTCCTCAGAGTGTTGACTTTTGTTGAATCAGCGTTTGCATTTCAGATTCTTAAAACTAAATTATGTATCTTACAATAAATTAGCAACATACCAAAATTATTGCTTAGAATAGGTCATAGTTGCCTCCAAATTTTGCAAGTCAGGCAAATTTTTAAATTTTGCATTCATCTTTAAAGTCTAACACAGAGAGATAAGCAGATAATTCATAAATTCAAGTTCATAATTCTGCATTAAACTCTTCCCCAAACCAATGTTCTGAGTCATTTAAACAATGACAAATTGTTCATTTCTGCATTTTAAAAATTAGAGTAAAAATTTAATTAACCGCATTTACTTGAAGTCACCAAAAGTCTCATCATGTCATGTTCAATAAACATATATGACAGCACTTTAGTAACTCAGAACATTATATGTGTGTGTAATCAGTTTCAATTAATAATATATACAAGCATCTCCAGGATGAAAAAAATGAATCTTTGTACAAAGAAATATTAAATAACAATTTAATGAAGAGCCAAAGGCTATCATACAAAACTTAGAGTTAAATACAATTTGATTTATATTATCCTAACCTCCCCAAAAAGTACCTTGGGGGGAAAAAGTTGAAACAAAAAAGGCAGAATACTGACCACGGCCGAAGCTGTATGATATATACATGAAGTTCATTATGCTGCCTTCTCCTTATTTGTACATATTTTTGAATTTCCCATTATAAAGAGAAAAAAGTAAATAATTAAGAGTTACAAATTGGTATATAGTACTTCCACTTCTGGCTAGATGCATTAGATGCACTTTTCCTTATTCCTCTAAGAAGAAATATACAATCTGAATAGACCTATAAAAAATGAGATTCAATTAATGATAATCTCAAAAAAAAAATCCAGGCCCAAATGGCTTTATTTTAAATTCTACCATACATTTAAAGAAGAATTAATAACAATTCTTCAGAAACTATTTCAAGGAATATAAGAGGAAGGAACACTCCACAACTGGTTACATGAGGCCAGTATTATCTTGATACCAAAAACTAATGTGGTTCCTATTCAGAGTGTAGGTGCTTGAAGGGGAGGAGCCGATAATCTAGCAAAGCACATAAGATGATATAAAGTTACAAGGCTGATGAGCGCTCTCAAGAACTGCAATCTGCTACCATCAATGTGGGTAATGAATGTTACCAGGTGGAAGAAAAAAAACTACAGACCAATATCGCTTACAAATATGGATGCAAAGCTTCTCAACAAAATATTTGCAAACCAAATCTATCGACATGTAAAAAGAATTATACACCTTAACTGAGTAGAATTGAAAACATACATAGTGTATTCTGCAACTAAAATGGTATCAAACTACAAATCAATAACCGAAGCATAATAGGATAATTTATAGACATTTGGAAACTAAATAACACACTTCTTAAAAATCTATGGTTCAGGGCTTCCCTGGTGGCGCAGTGGTTGAGAATCTGCCTGCTAATGCAGGGGACACGGGTTCGAGCCCTGGTCTGGGAAGATCCCACATGCCACGGAGCAGCTGGGCCCGTGAGCCACAACTACTGAGCCTGCGCGTCTGGAGCCTGTGCCCCGCAACGGGAGGGGCCGCGATAGTGAAAGGCCCGCGCACCGCGATGAAGAGTGGTCCCCGCGCCGCGATGAAGAGTGGCCCCCACTTGCCGCAACTAGAGAAAGCCCTCGCACGAACCGAAGACCCAACACAGCCAAAAATAAATAAATAAATAAAGTAGCTATAAAAAAAAAAAAATGCTTTAAAAAAAAATCTATGGTTCAAAGAGGAAATCTCAAGGGAAATAAAAAAATAAACATTGACCTGAATGAAGATGAAAATACAATGTATGAAAATCTGTGGGACATAGCTAAAGTAGTACTGAGAGGGAGATTCGTCAACCAAATGCATATATTAGAAAAGATGAAAAGTCTAAAGTCAATAATCTAAGCTCCCACCTCTAAAAGGAGAGCAAATTAAACTCAAAGCCAGCAGAAGAAAAAAATAATAAAGATAAGAGAAGAAACAAATGAAATTGAAAAAACACAATATATAAAATCAATGAAACAAAGAGCTGGTTCTTTGAAAAGATCAATAAAGTTGGCAAACCTCTAGCAAGACAAATTTTAAAAAAGAGAGATATAAATTGTCAATATCAGTAATGAAACAAGGGATATTACTACAGATTCTGAAGACATCAAAAGGATAATAAGAAAATATTGCAAACAACTCAATAAACATAAATTTGACATTTAGACAAGATGGACCATTTTTTGAAAAAATACAAATTATCACAACTCACCCAAATAGAAATAGGTAGTATGAATAGCCTTACAATTATTAAGGAAATTGAATTCACAATTTAAAAACACTCAATACAAAATCTCCAGGACCGAATGGTTTCACTGGAAAATTCTACCAAATGTTTAAAGAAGAATTAACACTAGTGCTACACAGTCTATTCCAGAAAACAGTAGAGGTAACATTTACCAATTCATTTTATGAAGGCAATATTACTCTGATACCAGACCAGATAAAGACAGTACCAAAAAACTACAGAACAATATTCCTCATAAATAGAGATGTGAAAATCCTATAAAAATATTAGTAAATAGAATTCCAGCAATATATAAAAAGATTATACACCATTGTCAAGTGGGGTTTATTCCATGGATGCAGGACTGGTTTAAAATTCAAAACTCAATCACTGGTATCTACTATATTAAGAAAAATCACAAGATCACATCAATCAATGCAGGAAAAGCATTTGAAAAAATTCATTACCCATTCATGATAAAAACTCTCAGAAAAATAGGAACAGAGGGATATTTCCTCAACATGATAAAAGCATCCATAAAAAGGAAAACAAAAAACTATAGCTAACATTATACTTAATGGCAAAAGACTGACTGCTTTCCCCTGATAGAGCAAGGCAATGATGTCCACTCTCACAATTCTTATTCAGCACATGCTACAAATTACATCCAGTACAATAAGACAAGAAAAGTTAATACAGGCATACAATGTTTTATTGCACTTCACTTTATTGTACTTCACAGATATTGTGTTTTTCATAAATCGAAGGTTTGTGGCAACTCTGCGTTGTCAGATGATGATTAGCATTTTTGAGCAATAAAGTATTTTTAAATTAAGGTATGTACATTGCATTTTTAGACATAATGTTATTGCACACTTAGTAGACTATGGTATAGTGCAAACTTAACTATTATATGCACTGAGAAACAAACAAACAAATCATGTGATTCACTTTCTTGAGATATTTCCTTCATTGTGGTGGTCTGAAACCAAAACTGCTATATCTCTAAGGTATGCCTGTAGGTATCCAGATCAGTAAGGACGAAAGAAAACTGTTCTTAATTGCCGATAGCATGATTGTCTGCATAAAAAAATCTAAAGCAATCTACAAAAACAACTTCCTAGAACAAATATGTAAGCTCAGCAAGGTCACAGGATACACGATAAACACAAAAATGAATTCCATTTCTATACACTAGTAATGAACACATGGACAATATTTTTTAAATAATATCATTTACATCCACACCAAAAAGATGTAAACACTTAAGTGTACATTGAAAATATGTACAGAATTAACATGTTCTATATCTTGACTATATAAATGTCAATATCCTGGTTGTGACATACTACGCTAATTTTGTAAGAGGTTACCATTGTTGAAAACAGAGTAATACACAGAATCTCTTTGTATTATTTCTTACAACTGCATATGAACTTTCAATTACCTCAAAATAAAAGGTGTAATTTTTAAAAATGCATATGTAGGTCCCATTTGTTTATTTTTATTTTTATTTCCATTACTCTAGGAAATGGATCCAAAACAATAGTGCTGTGGTTTATGTCAAAGAGTTTTCTTCCTGTATTCTCCTCTAGGAGTTTTATAGTATCTGGTCTTACACTTAGGTCTTTAATCCATTTTTGAGTTTATTTTTGTATATGGTGTTAAAGAATGTCCTAATTTCATTCCTTTACCTGTAGCTGTCCAGTTTTCGCAGCATCACTTACTGAAGAGACTGTCTTTTCTCCATTGTATATTCTTGCTTCCTTTGTCATAGGTTAATTGACGATAAGTGCATGGGTTTATTTCTGGGCTTTCTATTCTGTTCCATTGATCTATTTCTCTGTTTTTGTGCCAGTACCATACTGTTTTGATTAATGTAGCTTTGTAGTATAGTCTGAAGTCAGGGAGCATGATTCTTCCAGCTCTGTTCTTTTTTCTCAAGATTGTTTTGGCAATTTGGGGTCTTTGTGTTTCCATACAAATTTTAAATGTTTTCGTTCTAGTTCTGTGAAAAATGCCATTGGTAATTTGATAGGGATTGCATTGAATCTGTAAATTGCCTTGGGTGGTATGGTCATTTTAACAATATTGATTCTTCCAATCCAAGAACATGGTATATCTTTCTATCTGTTTGTGTGTGCTTCATTTTCTTTCATCATCATCTCATAGCCTCATAGTTTTCAGAGTCCAGGTCTTTTTGCCACCTTAGGTAGGTTTATTCCTAGGTATTTTATTCTTTTTGATGTGATGGTAAATAGGATTGTTTCCTTAATTTCTCTTTCTGACTTTTCATTGCTAGTATATAGAAATGCAAGATAATTCTGTGTATTTATTTTGTATCCATCCTAATTAAACTTAAAAGCTTTTGCACAGCAAAGGAAACCATAAACAAAATGAAAAGACAACCTATGGAATAGGAGAAAATACTTGCAAACAATGCCACCAACCAGGGATTAATTTCCAAAATATACAAACAACTCATACAGATTACTATCAAAATAAAAAAACAACTCAATCAAAAAATGGGCAGAAGACCTAAATAAACATTTCTCCAAAGAAGACAACTGGCACATGCAAAGATGCTTAATATTGCTAATTATTAGAGAAATGTAAATCAAAACTACAATGAGGTATCACCTCACACCAGTCAGAATGGCCATCATTAAAAAGTCCACAAATAATATATGCTGGAGAGGGTATAGAGAAAACGAATCCTCCTACACTGTTGGTGGGAATGTAAATTGGTGCAGCCACTATGAAGAACAGTATGGAGGTTCCTTAAAAGACTAAAAATAGAGTTACCATATGATCCTGCAAGCCCACTCCTGGGCATATATCCAGAGGAAACTCTAATTCAAAAAGATACATGTATCCCAATGTTCATAGCAGCACTATTTACAATAGCCAAGACATAGAAGAAAACCAAATGCCCATCCACAGATGAATGGATAAAGAAGATGTGGTATATATACACCATGGAATATTACTCAGCCATAAAAAAGGATGAAATGATGCCATTTGCAGCAACATGGATGCACCTAGAGATTGTCACACTAAGTGAAATAAGTCAGAGAAAGACAAATATATGATATCACTTATATGTGGAATCTAATAAAAAAAGATATTGTACAAATGAACTTATTTACAAAACAGAAATAGACTCACAGACATAAAAACAAACTTATGGTTACCAGAGGGGATTGGGGGAGGATAAATTAGGAGTTTGGGATAAACATATACACACTACTATGTATAAAATAGATATACAACAAGGACCTACTGTATAGCACAGGGAACTATATTCAATGTTTTATAACAACCTATAATGAAAAAGAATGTGAAAAGAATATACATATATATATATATATATATATATATATATATATACACATATATATATATATATATAAACTGAATCACTTATCACTTTGCTCTACACCTGAAGCTAACACAACATTGTAAATTAACTATACTTCAATTTTAAACAAGGTATAAAAAAGAAGAATAGTTTTACTGGGCATTGAATTCTAGGTTATTTTTGAACGTTGAAAGGTGTTGTTCCACATTCTTTTGGCTTGCATTATTTCTAACAAGTAAACTGCTATAGTCTTTATCTTTATTTCTCTATACATAATGTTTCTTTTTTCTGGCTGATTTAAAGATTTGTCTTATCACTAGCATTAAACAATTTGATTATGAAAAAATGTGTATACAGAAAGCTGGTACTGCACATATCTAGACGCTCTTCTCTAAGCTCCATCTGGCATTTCTAGAGGAATACAGACATTGGTAACAGGAAAACCTGAGTGTGCATCCCAGTTTTGCCATTCACTTAAGACTCATCCTCATCTGTAAATAATAATCCTGCCTCAGAAGGTTGTTTTTAGGACTAAATAATGTATGCATAGTGCTTGGTAAAAGGTAAAAGACTTGTACTTGGCAAACTACAAAACACTTATGAAAGAAGTTGAGGAAATCACGAAAATATGGAAAGGTACCATGCTCATGGGTTGCAAGAATTAATATTGTTAAAACAACCATACTACCCAAGGCAATCTATAGATTCAATGTAATCCTTATCAAAACACCAGTGGCATTTTCCCAGAACTAGAACAAATAATTCTAAAATTTGTATGGAAACACAAAAGACCTCTAATATCCAAAACAATCCTGAGAAAGAAGAAGAAAGCTGGAGCTATCACACTCCCTGATTTCAAACTGTACTACTCAGCTACAGGAATCAAAACAGTACCATATGGGTACCAAAACAGACACACAGATCAATGGAACAGAATAGAGAACCCAGAAACAAACCAACACTCATATGGACAATTAATCTATGACAAAGGAAGCAAGACTATACAATGGAGAAAAGACAGCCTCTTCAATAAATGATGTTGGGAAAACTGGACAGCTACACACAAAAGAATCAAACTGGACTACTTTCTCACACCATATACAAAAATAAACTCAAAATGGATTAAAGGCATAAATGTAAGACCTGAAACCATAAAACTCCTAGAAAAAAACATGGGGCTGTACACTCTGACATCAGTCTTAGCAATATTTTTTTGGATCTGTCCCCTCAGGCATGGGGGGAAAAAAGGCAAAAAAAAATATATGTGACTCCATTAAACTGAAAAGCTTTTGCACAGTGAAGGGATCATCAACAAAACAAAAAGGCAGCCTACCAAATCAGGAGAAGGTATTTACAAATGATATATATCTATAAGGGATTAATATCCAAAATATACAAAGAAGTCATACAACTCAACATCAAAAAAAAAAGATTAAAAAATGGGCAGAAAACCTGAATAGACATTTTTCCACAGAAGATATTGAGATGGTCAACAGACACATGAAAAGATTTTCAACATTACTAATCATCAGGGAAATGCAAATCAAAACCACAATGATAAATAAGCTACAAGGATATATTGTACAATACAGGGAATATAGCCAATATTTTATAATACCTATAAATGGAGTATAACCTTTAAAAATTGTGAATCACTATGTTGTATGCCTGTAACTTACATAATATTGAAGTTATATTACATATCTCAATAGAAAAACGTATTTAAAAAAACCACAATGAGATATCACCTCACACCTGTCAGAATGACTAGCATCAAAAGGACAACAAACAACAAGGGTTGGCAAGGAGGCAGACAAGAGGGAACTTTGGGCACTTTTGGTAGGATTGTAAATTGATGCATCCACTATGGAAAACAATATGGAGAGTCCTCAAAAAATTAAAAATAGAACTTCCACATGATCTAGCAATTTCAATTCTGGTTATTTACCTGAAAAAAACAAAAACATTAATTTGAAAAGATATATGTTTTCCAATGTTCACTGCAGCATTATTTATGATAGCCAAGATATAGAAGCAACTAAGTGCCCATCAACATATGAATGGATAAAGAAGATGTAGTATATATATACAGTGGAATATTACTCAGCCATTAAAAATGAAATCTTACCATTTGTGACAACATTGTTGCATCTAGAGGGTATTATGCTAAGTGAAATAAGTGAGACAGAGAAAGACAAATACTGCATGATCTCACTTATACATGGCATCTAAATAATAAAATAAAAACACAAACAAACAAAACAAAATGAAAACAGACTCAGATACAGAGTACAAACAGCTCTACCATTTAGCAGCTCTGTGAACTTAGACAAATTATCTAACCTCTCTGAGACCCAGTTTTCTTTTCTGTAAATTGGAGACAACAATAGAATCTATTTCATCATGTTGTTGTAAAGCATCAGTAATTTAATACCTATAAAGTGCTTAGAACAATACCTAGTATTCAATAAGCACTCAAGGTTAGTTATCATAATTGTTATTATTATTAAATTTGAAATATATTATTATATATTACTTTATTTAGCCTCAGAAATTTTGTTCACTCAGTAGCACACAAACAAATACATAATGAAGAAGATGATGAACAGAAAATGTTAAGTCTATGGTGGGAGCAAAATCTCCCAAACCATCTCATTCACAGATGAACGGTGATGTTATAACTAACCACGTTATTTTCTGATTTATATTCAGAAGCTATAGCCCTAAATGATCACTACTGAAATTAAGTTGCCATGCCTTTCTATAAATTAGGTTTTAGGGAGAAAAAGGAACATATCATGTTCTCTTAAGCAAGATGCAAGTAGTGTTTATAAAATGTCAACAGGCATAGACTTTCCAAATGAGTCAAGTTCCAACATTTGGCGGTGTCGATACATTTTCTATAGAAACTAAAAGGATCTGAGATGCAGACAAGCATACGAGACACATCAAAAAAGGTACTTTTATGGGTAGAATGGAAGCTTATCTCTTTTAGCTTTAAACATAAAAAGCAGGAAAAGTAGCAATCATTTTTAAATGAATTACCCTTTTCATGTTTGAGGATTTATTAAAATGCAATGAATTAACTCAATTTAGATGTTGGACAAAATTTATATTTATATTGGGTATTTCATTTTAAAGGATATACATGATCTAAAAATCAAATAAACATAAGTGTATCAGGTGCTGTTCAAGCAGAAACTATTCATGAGACAAATTCCACATGAAACCCATCCATTAAATTCGTCACTAAATGTGGATAGGCATTTAAATTTCATAAAATTAAGTATACATACTACTACATTAGATATCTTATAATATCTTTCATAGTACTTTAAAAATGTAACTAAAAACTCACCCATCTAAAGGTACTGAGCACGTAATCCAAATGAGAAAATAATTTTTTAGTGATATCATCAATAACAAGTTTAAGTCAAGGTTTGAAAAAAACTGTATTAAAGCAATTTCATTTAAGGCTGAGATTAAAGTTGAATTTTATATTGACTCAAAAAAAATTTAATGACTTAGTAGTATAAATAATATTGGTAAGAAGGTATTTGGAAAATATGATAAATTGATAGGAGTTAAATGATGAACAGTCAAAAATTATCACAAAGCCATACATTACCAGTTGCCAGTTAGAGGTCTGGAAAACGCATTTTTAAGGGTGTTAGTATCCAGCTCACCGATCATCACACAGTGATTATTTATCATGTTTCTATGGAAATAATGTAGGTGAAAAAAATACACCTCACTTAATTACATGAAGATCATATTTCTTATTGTCTAGCTCTCATTTTTATATAAAACACAAAACTTAAAAAAACGGAGGGGGAACCTTAAAGATGGCAGAGGAATAAGGCATGGAGATCACCTTCCTCCCCACAAATACATTAAAAATACATCTACATGTGGAACAACTCCTACAGAACACCTACTGAACACTGGCAGAAGACCTCAGACTTCCCAAAAGGCAAGAAAATCCCCATGTACCTGGGTAGGGCAAAAGAAAAAAAAGAAAAAACAGAAACAAAAGAATAGGGATGGGACCTGCACCTCTGAGAGGGAGCTGTGAAGGAGGAAAAGTTTCCACGCACTAGGAAGCCCCTTCACTGGTGGAGACAGCGGGTGGCGGCGGGGGAAGCTTTGGAGCCACGGAAGAGAGCACAGCAACAAGGGTGCAGAGGGCAAAGCAGAGAGATTCCCGCACAGAGGATTGGTGCTGACCAGCACTCACCAGCCCGAGAGGCTTGTCTACTCACCCGCCGGGACGGGTGGGGGCTGGGAGCTGAGGCTCAGGCTTCGGAAGTCAGATCCCAGGGAGAGGACTGCGGTTGGCTGCGTGAACACAGCCTGAAGGTGCTAGTGTGCCACAGGTAGCCGGGAGGGATTTTTGGAAAAAGTCTGGACCTGCGTAAGAGGCAAGAGACCATCGTTTTGGGGTGCACGGGGAGAGGGGATTCCTTCCCTGTCTGTCCACAGGAGGCCAAGAACTGCCTAAAGGAGCTACAGAGACAGGCGCGAGCCTCAGCTATCAGCTCAGACACCAGAGACGGGCATGAAACGCTAACACTGCTACTGCAGCCACCAAGGGACTCCCCCCAAGAAGCTGTGCAGCCCGCCACTGCCAGAGTCCTGGGATGCAGGGACAACTTCCCCAGGAGAGCACATGGCACGCCTCAGGCTGCTGCAATGTCACGCCAGCCTCTGCTGCTGCACGCTCACTCCGCATTCCAATTATAACTACTGTACCCCTCCTACCCCCAGCATGAGTGAGCCAGAGTCCCCTAATCAGCAGCTCCTTTAACCCCATCCTGTCTGGGAGGGAACAGAAGGCTGAGGGCAACCTACAGGCAGAGGTAGGGCCAAAACCAAAGCTAAACCCCAAGAGCTGTGAGAACAAAGAAGAGAAAGGGAAATTTCTCCGTGCAGCCTCAGGAGCAGCAGATTAAATCCCCACAATCAACTTGAGGAACACATGAATAGACAACGAATCAACCCAAAATTGAGGCGGTGAACTTCAGGAGCAACTGTAGACCTGGGGTTTGCTGTCTGTGACTGACTTGTTTCTGAATTTTATGTTTATCTTAGTATAGTTTTTAGCACTTATTATCATTGGTGGATTTATTTATTGATTTGGTTGCTCTCTCTTTTTTTCATTACTTTTTTTTTAAAAGAAATTCACGTTCTTTTATTTATTTATTTATTTATTTATGACTGTGTTGAGTCTTCGTTTCTGTGCGAGGGCTTTCTCCAGTTGCGGCAAGCGGGGGCCACTCTTCATCGCGGTGCGGGGACCGCTCTTCATCGCAGTGCGCGGGCCTTTCACTATCGCGGCCCCTCCCGTTGCGGGGCACAGGCTCCAGATGCGCAGGCTCAGCAGTTGTGGCTCACGGGCCCAGCTGCTCCGTGGCATGTGGGATCTTCCCAGACCAGGGCTCGAACCCGTGTCCCCTGCATTGGCAGGCAGATTCTCAACCACTGCGCCACCAGGGAAGCCCCTTCATTACTTTTTAATTTTTTTATTTTAACAATTTTTTTTTTAATTTTTTTTTCTTTATTTTTGTCTCCCTTTTCTTCTGAGCTGTGGGGCTGACAAGGTCTTGGTGCTCCAGGCTGGTGTGAGGCCTGAGCCTCTGAGGTGGAAGAGCTGAGTTCAGGACACTGGACCACCAGAGACCTCCCAGCCCCATGTAATATCAATCGGCAAGAGCTCTCCTAGAGATCTCAGTCTCAACACTAAGAACCAGCTCCACCCAACGGCCAGCAAGCTCCAGTGCTGGACGCCCCATGCCAATCAACTAGCAAGACAGGAACACAACCCCACCCATTAGCAGAGAGGCTGCCTAAAATCATACTAAGTTCACAGACACCCCAAAACACACCACCGGACACAGCCCTGCCCACCAGAAAGACAAGATCCAGCCCCACCCACCAGAACACAGGCACCAGTCCCCTTTACCAGGAAGCCTACACGAGCCACTGAACCAACCTCACGCACTGGGGGCAGACACCAGAAACAACGGGAATTACGAATCTGCAGCCTGTGAAAAGGAGACCCCAAACACAGTAAGCTAAGCAAAATGAGACGACAGAGAAATATGCAGCATATTAAGGAGCAAGGTATAAACCCACTAGACCAAACAAATGAAGAGGAAACAGGCAGTCTACCTGAAAAATAATTTAGAGTAATGATAGTAAAGATGATCCAAAATGTCAGAAATAGAATGGAGAAGATATAAGAAACGTTTAACAAGGACCTAAAAAAACTAAAGAGCAAACAAACAATGATGATCAACACAATAAATGAAATTAAAAATTCTCTAGAAGGAATCAATAGCAGAATAACTGTGGCAGAAGAATGGATAAGTGACCTGGAAGATAAAATAGTGGAAATAACTACCACAGAGCAGAATAAAGAAAAAAGAATGAAAAGAATTAAGGACAGTCTCTGGGACAACATTAAACACACCAACATTCGAATTATAAGGATCCCAGAAGAACAGAAAAAGAAAGGGACTGAGAAAATATTTAAAGAGATTATAGTTGGAAACTTCCCTAACATGGGAAAGGAAATAGTCAATCAAGTCCAGGAAGGGCAGAGATAAATCTGCCCTTTATCATGATAAATCCAAGGAGAAACATGCCAAGACACATATTAATCAAACTATCAAAAATTAAATACAAAGAAAAAATATTAAAAGCAGCAAGGGAAAAGCAACAAATAACATACAAGTGAATCCGCATAAGGTTAACAGTTGATCTTTCAGCAGAAACTCTGCAAGCCAGAAGGGAGTGGAAGGACATATTTAAAGTGATGAAAGGGAAAAACCTACAACCAATATGACTCTACCCAGCAAGGATCTCATTCCGATTTAAAAGAGAAACCAAAAGCTTTACAGAAAAGCAAATGTTAAGAGTATTCAGCACCACTGAACCAGCTTTACAACAAATACTAAAGGAACCTCTCTAGGCGGGAAACACAAGGGAAAGAAAAGACCTACAAAAAAAACCCAAAACAATTAAGAGAATGGTAACAGGAACATATATAGAGATAATTACCTTAAAAATAAATGGATTAAATGATCCAACCAAAAGACACAGGCTGGCTGAATGGATACAAAAACAAGACCCTTATATAAGCTGTCTACAAGAGACCCACTTCAGACCTAGGGACAAATACAGACTGAAAGTGAGGGGATGGAAGAATGATTTCCATTCTATGCAAATGGAAATCAAAAGAAAGCTGGAGTAGCAATTCTCATATCAGACAAAATAGACTTTAAAATAAAGACTATTCCAAGAGACAAAGAAGGACACTACATAATGATGAAGAGATCAATCCAAGAAGAAGATATAACAATTGTAAATATTTATGCACTCAACATAGGGGCATATCAATACATAAGGCAAATGCTAACAGACATAAAAGGGGAAATCAAAGCTAACAAAATAATAGTAGGGGACTTTAACACCCACTTTGACCAATGGACAGATCATCCAAAATGAAAACAAATAAGGAAATACAAGCTTTAAAAGATATATTAAACAAGATGGACTTAATTGACATTTAAAGGACATTCCATCCAAAAACAGCAGAATACACTTTCTTCTCAAGTGCTCATGGAATATTCTCCAGGGTAGATCATATCTTGGGTCACAAATCAAGCCTCAGTAAATTTAAGAAAATTGAAATCGTATCAAGCATCTTTTCCGACCACAATGCTCTGAGACTAGATATCAATTACAGGAAAAAATCTGTAAAAAATACAAACACAAGGAGGCTAAACAATACACTACTAAATAACCAAGAGATCACTGAAGAAATCAAAGAGGAAATCAAAAAATACCTAGAAACAAATGACAATGAAAACACAACGACCCAAAACCTATGGGATGCAGCAAAAGCAGTTCTAAGAGGGAAGTTTATAGCAATACAATCCTACCTCAAGAAACAAACAAACAAAAAATCCCAAATAAACAACCTAACCTTACACCAAAAGCAATTAGAGAATGAAGAACAAAAAAACCCCAGTTAGCAGAAGAAATCGTAAAGATCAAATCAGAAATAAATGAAAAAGAAATGAAGGAACAATAACAAAGGTCAAAAAAACTAAAAGCTGGTTCTTTGAGAAGATAAGTAATATTGATAAACCACTAGCCAGACTCATCAAGAAAAAAAGGAAGAAGACTCAAATCAACAGAATTAGAAGTAAAAAAGGAGAAGTAACAACTGACCCTGCAGAAATACAAAGAATCATGAGGGATTACTACAAGCAACTATATGCCAATAAAAGGGACAACCTGGAAGAAATGGACAAATTCATAGAAAAGCACAACCTTCAGAGACTGAACCAGGAAGAAATAGAAAATATAAACGGACCAATAACAAGCACTGAAATTGAAACTGTGATTTAAAATCTTCCAACAAACAAAAGCCTAGGATCAGATGGCTTCACAGGTGAATTCTATCAAACATTTAGTGAAGAGCTAACATCTATCCTTCTCAAACTCTTGCAAAATATAGCAGAGGGAGGAACACTCCCAAACTCATTCTACGAGGCCACCATCACCCGGATACCAAAACCAGACAAAGAGGTCACAAAAAAAGAAAACTACAGGCCAATATCACTGATGAACATAGATGCAAAAATCCTCAACAAAATACTAGCAAACAGAATCCAACAGCACATTAAAAGGATCATACGCCATGATCAAGTGGCGTATTAAAAGGATCATATGCCATGATCAACGATTCTTCAATGTATGCAAATCAATCAATGTGATACACCATATTAACAAATTGAAGGAGAAAAACCATATGATCATCTCAACAGATGCAGAAAAAGCTTTCGACATAATTCAACACCCATTTATGATAAAAACCCTCCAGAAAGTAGGCACAGAGAGAACTTACCTCAACATAATAAAGGCAATATATGAGAAACCCACAGCCAACATCATTCTCAATGGTGAAAAAATAAAACCATTTCCTCTAAGATCAGGAACAAGACAAGGTTGCCCACTCTCACCACTATTACTCAACATAGTTTTGGAAGTTTTAGCCATGGCAATCAGAGAAGTAAAAGAAATAAAAGGAATCTAAATCGGAAAAGAAGAAGTAAAGCTGTCACTGTTTTCAGATGGCATGATACTATACATAGAGAATCCTAAAGATGCTACCAGAAAACTACTAGAGCTAATCAATGAATTTGTAGCAGGATACAAAATTAATGCACAGAAATCTCTTGCATTCCTATACACTAATGATGAAAAATCTGAAAGAGAAATTAGAGAAACACTCCCATTTACCATTGCAACAAAAAGAATAAAATACCTAGGAATAAACCTACCTAAGGAGACAAAAGACCTATATGCAGAAAACCATAAGACAATGATGAGAGAAATTAAAGATGATGCAAACAGATGGAGAAATAAACCATGTTCTTGGATTGGAAGAATCAACATTGTGAAAATGACTGTACTACCCAAAGCAACCTAGAGATTCAATGCAATCCCTATCAAACTACCAATGGCATTTTTCACAGAACTAGAACAATAAATTTCACAATCTGAATGGAAACACAAAAGACCCCGAATAGCCAAAGCAATCTTGAGAAAGAAAAACGGAGCTGGAGGAATCAGGCTCCCTGACTTCAGACTATACTACAAAACTACAGTAATCAAGACAGCATGGTACTGGCACAAAAACAGAAATATAGATCAACGGAACAGGATAGGAAGCCCAGAGATAAACCCACGCACATATGGTCACCTTATCTTTGATAGAGGAGGCAAGAATATACAATATAGAAAAGACAGCCTCTTCAATAAGTGGTGCTGGGAAAACTGGACAGCTACATGTAAAGGAATGAAATTAGAACACCATACACAAAAATAAACTCCATACACAAAAATAAACTCAAAATGGATTAGAGACCTAAATATAAGGCCAGACACTATAAAACTGTTAGATGAAAACACAGGCAGAACATTCCATGACAGAAATCACAGCAAGATCCTTTTTGACCCACCTCCTGGAAAAATGGATATAAAAACAAAAATAAACAAATGGGACCTAATGAAACTTAAAAGCGTTTGCACAGCAAAGGAAACCATGAAGAAGATGAAAATACAACCCTCAGAATGGGAGAAAATATTTGTAAATGAATCAATGGACAAAGGATTAATCTCCAAAATATACAAGCAGCTCATGCAGCTCAATATCAAAAAAACAAACAACCCAATCCAAAAATGGGCAGAAGACCTAAATAGACATTTCTCCAAAGAAGATATACAGATTGCCAACAAACACATGAATGGATGCTCAGCATCACTAATCATTAGAGAAACGCAAATCAAAACTACAATGAGGTAAGACTTCACACTGGTCAGAATGCCATCATCAAAATATCTACAAAAAATAAATGCTGGAGAGGGTGTGGAGAAAAGGGAACACTCTTGCACTGTTGGCAGGAATGTAAATTGATACAGCCACTATGGAGAACAGTATGGAGGTTCCTTAGAAAACTAAAAATAGAACTACCATATGACCCAGCAATCCCACTACTGGGCATATACCCTGAGAAAACCATAATTCAAAAAGAGTCATGTACCACAATATTCATTGCAGCACTATTTACAATAGCCAGGACATGGAAGCAACCTAAGTGTCCAATGACAGATGAATGAATAAAGAAGATGTAGCACATATATACAATGGAATATAACTCAGCCATAAAACGAAATGAAATTGAACTATTTGTAGCGAGGTGGATGGACCTAGAGTCTGTTATACAGAGTGAAGTAAGTCAGAAAGAGAAACACAAATACCATATGCTAACACATATATATGGAATCTAGAAAAATGGTTCTAATGAACCTAGGGGCAGGACAGCAATAAAGCTGCAGACGTAGAGAATGGACTTGAGGACACGAGGATGGGGAAGGGTAAGCTGGGACGAAGTGAGAGAGTAGCATTGACATATATACACTACCAAATGTAAAATAGATAGCTAGGGGGAAGCAGCTACATGGCCCAGGGAGATCAGCTCAGTGCTTTGTGACCACCTCGAGGGGTGGTATAAGGAAGGTGGGAGGGAGACGCAAGCGAGTGGGGATACGGGGATATATGTATACATATATTTGATTCACTTTGTTGTACAGCAGAAACTATCACAACAATGTAAAGCAATTTTACCCCTATAAAGATGTTAAAAAAAAGAAAATGTAGGTTTAATTGCATAGAAACCAATGGCACTTACAACTCAAGTATTTCCTCTACCACATAGGAATTTAATGTCAATAATTACTAAATTAAGTCAATAATTGAATGAAATTTTGTAAAAAGTTTGAAATACTATTTCATTGGTCCGCAGAACATGTTAATACCTGGAACTGGACCAACCAAAATCTATCCTTCATGGTGGATTCAACAATCTACCAGCAACCCTGTAGATCCAAAATATGAAGTCATTCATGATTTAGAGGCAAGGGTCTGACCTCAGGCAAGCAAGAGTGAGCTGTTTGGATGGCAAGTAAGCCTAGGTCTCCATCACACTCAGTGCCCAATTTTGTTGCTCTCAACTTACTATTGCAAGTACAGTAATACTTATGAGGTGATTGCTTTATTTATTTTAACTTTGCTTCCTTGTGTATATTGGCCATCAGGAAACATTTATCTGCTAGGTAATATAATAGAATGAAAATACAAATTCTTGTAATGTGACTGTTGTCTGAAAATAGAAGTTTAGAATAAATTATAGGACAGAGGGTAGAACGCAGCAGCCCAACAGGGAGTCAGATCTTGGGCACTGGTAAACACACTATAAGTGAGTGTTCCAATAATGAAAAACTCATTCACCAAGTGATGGGTAGAACTTCAGTGAACACTGAAAACATGGTTAACCTGTTTGTGACTATTCATGGGAATCATGACTCTCAGAAGAAAGCCTGCATGCACCCTGTAGTGAAGAACAGTTACTGAAGATTCTTTCATCATGATTCTTTTGGTCAAAGAATATTAAGAAGTATTTTTTTCTTTTTGCATGATATGAAGGTGATGAGGGGAAGCAGATTAGTTGCCAAGCCGAAGCATTTTCATCTGAGTTGAAGAAGATGCTAGAGGAAAAGGACAATAGGTGCTCAATGAGATCCCTACCTGATACTGAAGAAAACACCTCTGAGAACGTACACATCTCAGAAGGAACTGTGAACAGTACAGCAGCTGAGAAAGATCGGCCCTTCTGATTTGTGGCCCTGCTGCAGGCCTGGTGATTAAGTCAGATTTTCTCTGTCCTTCTTTAAACCCCAGGATATTAAAGGGCAAATATAAGGACCTCTCACACAGGAACCGGCAGTTCAATGAAAAGTCTTGGGTCATAGCCAGCACTTCTGCAGACTGATTTCATAGGCATTGTGAGTCAAAAGTGGAACAGTATCTTTCCTTACTGAACCTCAATTAAAGCTTCTGCTCATCAAAGATATTGCCAAGGGCCATACACAGTGTTTGATGTTTAAATTGAAGTTGTGCAGTTTATTTCCAAGGTAGATTATATTTTTTTAAAGCTCAATAAATCATTTAATTCCTTTATTTGTAGAATCACTAAGCTTTTAAATATTTTTAGACTTCAATGTATTCTATTAGAAAACATAAATAATAATATACATATATGTAATATACATATAATATGTGTATATATGGGAAATATTTGCCTTAATGTAGCATATCTATTATATATGAAGACAGTCTGTATCACCGTCTAAAGATACTATTTTACTATTTACCAGACTAAATAATGCTAACTGCACATACATTGCCATTTTCTTGTTTTTTCATAACTAAATACTTCCAAAAATCTTTATAAGTTTTTAACTATTCCCTTACAACATTATTTCAACCACTGCTTTGTTTAAACAAGTTCTTTTTTAAGAAAATATAGAAGAAAATTTTATATCAATCGTTAACTGGAGTATCTAAAATATTTAGAAATTTGAATAGGGCTTTTTACTGAAGATATAAATAGTATTGTTCTTTAAGTCAAAGTTTTCTTTTTTTTATTAAGGTATAATTGAGATGTAACATTATATTAATTTTAGGTGTACAACATAATGATTTGATGATTATGATTTTTGTATATCACCACAATAAAATTAATATCCATTACCATACATGGTTATAAAAATCTTTTTTTTTTCTTGTGGAGAACTTTCACGATCTGTTCTCTTAGTAACTTTCAAATATAGAGTATGGTATTATTGACTGTAGTCACCCATGACTCATTTGTTTTATAACTGGAAGTTCGTACTTTTGATACTCTTCACCAATCTCGCCCACCTCCTACCCCCTACCTCTAGCAACCACCAATCTGTTATCTGTATCTATTAGCTCAGTTTGTTGTTTTTTTTAGTTTTTCTTTAGATTCCATATGTGAGATCATATGATATTTGTCCTTGTCTGACTTATTTCACTTAGCATAATCCCTTCAAAGTTTTCTTTAGTTACACTCCTTTTAAATGTACTATATTCCACCTAAAGCTACTTTTTTATTCACAATATGCTTTCCACATTCTTTTCTCTCTCCTTTTGGCATCTTGGAAAAATAGACTGCATTTTGATGAAACAGTACCCTCATATTTACCTGAAATCATTTTTTCTCAAACATCATTTCTACTCCAACGCAACTGAGAGACATGACTCAGAAACAGTGGCTTGCTAGCCAGTTTTGAGATCACAGGGGAGTACACACTTCTAAAAAATCAACCCCATAATGTTAAAAATAAATAAATAATCTTAATAATAGGAAAAGGTAACTCTTCAGATTAGCCTATAAAAGGTCATTTTAAAATTTTCTGGTTTGCTGTTATTTTTATTTAGGTTTTATTTGAAAGGGAGTTTATTTGTATGTGTGTGTGTATATACATATATTATATATATATACACATTTTTAAAACTTTTCTTATTTTTGTGGCTTTTTTTACTTATGAATATGTAAATATTTCAGGATTAAACTGCCTGAAGGTACAAATGCAAACATTAAAGATTTACCTAAAACACAAAAAAGCACAGCAGCAACAGCCATCATCATATATTACAACACCAAGCAGCATCTGTAAAGATGCTCCCAAACTCAATAGGTTGGATTTCCCTGCCAAGAATAATTAAAGCCTCCACCAAACTCCACAATTCTTCCTGTCACCAGGTAATGAACCTCAGAATTAATTTCCACAGTGCTGTCGCTACACTGAGTTATCCATGTAGAAAAAAGATCTAAACTGTTTAGAAATTTATAGATAATAATTGACACCTTGAAATATACTTGGAAACAAACAACGTTGAATGCACTAGCATTAGCAAATATCTAATAAATATGGTATTTATATTAAAAGTCCATGGTCTCACAGGTACTTCACCAAAAGCAGTGCAAGTCTTCTGTCTTCTCATTTTAATGGATAGGGATGCTGGGGTGGGGGTAAGGAGTTGTTTAGGTGTTTTGGTGATGATAGTGACAGCCTGTAAGATAGAGGAGCCAAGCACAGAAATCAATTTACAACTAGAAATATAGTTTAGATCATATTTGTTGATCAGGTATACTGAGTACCTCCTGTCAGTGAGAGAAGCATTTCTCTGGGAAACCGTGGGTTACCCACATACTAAGGGATGTAATTATACCAGTGTCACCACTCTGCACAAGCACTGCACTTTACAGTCTCCATAGTGCTTTCAAACTCATGCACTCTCTGTATCCTTATGCTCATGACATCAGCTCTGTGAATTAGTTAATAGGTATCACAATTTTCCTCACTATGCAGATGAGGAAACTGAAGCTCAAAGACACGAGTTTATTCCAAGAAGCCAACATACACAGGAAGATAATTTTACCTAAGGTTCCATACCATATTCTGAAGTCCCATTGACCTGACCTGTTACACAGACACTCAGTGTGACCTGGCCGCTCTGTAGCTTGAGACTATTCCACCTTCCAAGTCACAGTGCCACCACTACACAGAACAGTGTGGTAGGTAAAGCACTGGCTCCACTACTTCTTGGTTAGGTGCAGCCTTTGGCAGATTATCTTAAATTCTAGTCCCCACAGTTTGTAATAGCTACCTTACAAATAGCTTTGAAAATTAAAAGAAATGCTCTTTTAAAATATTGTATTACAAATAATGAAATGCTGCATAAATTTTCACCCAGTCTACAAATATTAAATTCCTTCTGTGTGTCAGGCACTATGGATATAATGATAAGCCAAACAAATATGGTTATTCCCCTTCTGATGCTAGATGATGGTTACTAGTCTATATGATGATCTTTAGTAATCTTCGGTTGATTAGCACACTTAACAGAAATCTGTAATAAAGTAGCATTTTAATAAAACCAAGCTCAGAAGCAAACTGAGTAACAGAAAGAGCACAGAATATGTGAGAAGATATTTTCGTTTATTTACCATCCTGGCTTGATGCTTATAGTACAGGGTCTTGTTTTAAATGCATAGTAAAGGAATCATGTGAACAATTTGGAAATGATTCATAGGCAAGCTACAAATATGGTTAGCTGGTTGGAAAATAATATCTGCAGAAAAAGTTTAAAAGGTTAGGCTTTTAAACCTAGAAAACAGAAAAATCAAAAGAAACTTAATGAGAGTTGTCAGATAAATTCAGCAACATAAACTCTGCTTTTTTTGTCTTCACTGAGAACAAAGGCCCAAGTTAAAGCATAAAGGTTTGGTTTGATTGAAGGGTGAGAAGGGTCTTGTTGCAAGAGTTCTCAAATAAATGATTACCCTAAAAATTAAATTGAAGAATGTTTTTCCTTTTCTTTTTCTTTTCAAGTAAAGGTGACATCCTCTTGTATCAGAAATTGTGTGGATATGGGGGAATAAACTCAATGATTTCTCAAGGTCCTACAAGCCCTACCACCTTTAGCTGGTGCTTATTTCCCTACAATTAAGTAAAAGGATCCATTATCTTTCATTTGAATGTATTCTGAAAAACAGTGGGACAGGGAAAGAGGAGCTGGGTTTAACAGTTGTCTTCATTTTTATGAAAGAACACATGGAAATCAGATAGTCATTCAACCTGTCCTCGGAGGCCAATGCCACAAAGAACTGGCTTAAATGAGAACTTGGAAGATTTGAGTTAGATGATTCCTAAATACTAGACAGGGAAAAGCAGAGCAGGTGAGCGAGCACATGTTTAACATTAGCAGAGTTGGACAACTGAGAACAGTACCAAAGGGAAGTCGATTATGTCTTGACAGGGGACATTTACTATTCCAAAAATATTACACAACTTTTTAAGGTAATATTTTAAGCTGCTTTTTAGTACATTTTCCACAGTGTCAACTCAACATCATGGATTTTATTTTTCCTTTCTCTCTCTTTTTAATTTGTCTGGAAAACAGAGCAATCTGGGTAAATTCCTCCCCACCCCCACCAGCTGACCATCAGAGAGGTCTAGAATTTGACTGCTGTGGTATGCAATAAAATATTTTAAATATTCAAACTAAATCTCTAATGCATCCATAATATCTATTTCAGAAGATTTTGGACAATTGTTGTGCAGGAATTCCATTACATTCTATTTAAATGTACTTCCACCTCTTTTTTTTTTTTTTTTTTTTTTTATTTTTGGCTGTGCTGGGTCTTCGGTTCGTGCGAGGGCTTTCTCTAGCTGCGGCAAGTGGGGGCCACTCTTCATCGCGGCGCGGGGACCGCTCTTCATCGCGGTGCGCGGGCCTTTCACTATCGCGGCCCCTCCCGTTGCGGGGCACAGGCTCCAGACGCGCAGGCTCAGTAGTCGTGGCTCACGGGCTTAGCTGCTCCGCGGCATGTGGGATCCTCCCAGACCAGGGCTCGAACCCGTGTCCCCTGCATTGGCAGGCAGACTCTCAACCACTGCGCCACCAGGGAAGCCCTCCACCTCTTTTTAAAAAGGATTTAAGACAGTTTGCAGCAGAAGACATCATAATAAGGTTAAGAAAACAGACATTAAAAAATCAAGAAAGGGGGAAAAGAGAACTCAAGTTTTATAAGGTGTCATGATTGACCTTCAGACTTAGTTCCTAGCACCCAGAGCAAAAAGAGAAATATCTATACAATATACAATATAATAAAGACCTATAATAATCCCCAGTGAAGAAGAGTCCAGTTCCTAAGGGAGAAAAGCTTCTTATAATACTAGATTACTGATTTCAATATTTATGAAAATAATAAGATTGTATGTTCACTTAATATAATTTGAACAGTACAAAAGATATAAAAAAGAAGGAAAAATTAAACATCCAAAACCGTACCCTCAGAAGCAGCCTTTTTTTTATCATTGCAATATATTTCCTGCCAATCTCTTTTCAGTGCATTTTTATTTATTTCTTTATTTTTGGCTGTGTTGGGTCTTCGGTTCGTGCGAGGGCTTTCTCTAGTTACGGCAAGTGGGGGCCACTCTTCATCGCGGTGCAGGGACCGCTCTTCATCGCGGTGCGCGGGCCTTTCACTATCGCGGCCCCTCCCGTTGCGGGGCACAGGCTCCAGACGCGCAGGCTCAGTAGTTGTGGCTCACGGGCCCAGCTGCTCCGTGGCATGTGGGATCTTCCCAGACCAGGGCTCGAACCCGTGTCCCCTGCATTAGCAGGCAGATTCTCAACCACTGCGCCACCAGGGAAGCCCCTTCAGTGCATTTTTAAATGAATGAGATCAAAGTATATAACCTTGAGATCTGTTTGTTCTAGTTAACATGATATTAAATTAAGGCATGATGTTTTTTAACGACTGCATAAAGCTTCATTATGTGGATATAGTATATTAACCATTCCTTTAATATAAGTGATTCACATTATTTCTAAAGTTTTACTATTATAAATAATGCTTTATTGAACATCTTTGTGCATTAACCTTTATATGCATATTTGAGAATTTCCTTTGGAGACATCCCCAAATTTGCAGTTACTTGTCCAACGAATATAAACATTTTTAAGATTCTTCATATGCTTTCCTACTAGAAACAATTGTTCCAAATGGAGTGCAATGCGGCTATACAAAAGAATGAGGAAGATCACTATGAACTGATATGGAATGATTTCCAGAAAATATTGCTGCATTTTTTAAAAAGTACAAAAGTTTGTATTTATTTACATATGTATTTTTTTCTTTTTTTCTTCTTTTGTTATCCAGAAAAAAATCCATCTTGAAGGAGCTTCCACTGGTCAAATCTAGGCAGTACCGAGAATTGAAAATTAGCATTTTACAACCATCATGATAAAGATCAAAACAGGCAGAACCACCAATGGATGCTAAATCTCAGGGGGATTTTTATGAGAAGCAGAATATTTGTGTGGTCTTAAAGTGTTTCTCCACAGAAAATAATAATAATAATTAATGCAATGAAGAAATCAGACCACTCTTCACAGGTAAACAAAATTAACATTACCAGTGAGGGTCAGACAGACATCAAGTGTCTTCATCTGTGATAATCTGAGAAGTACACATCACAAAAAAGACATTTCAACTGAAAATGTAAGTAGAATCTAATAATGAGGATCATTAGATAGACACACAAAATAAGGAATGTTCTATAAAAGAAAAGAGGACAGTCTATATTCTTCAAAGATGTCAAGGTTATAAAAGACAAAGTCTGTGGAAATATTCCAGATTAAAGGAGGCTAACGAGACATGAGAACTAAATGCAATACCTGATCTTAACTGGAGGATCCTGTACTGAAGCAGAAGAAAAAGACTACTGAGCTAATGGAGAAAATTATAAAATGAATGTTAAGTTAGATAAAATGATCACATCAATATTAAATTCACTAAAGCTGATAACTGTATTGTGGATATGTAAGAGAACATCAGTATTCTTAGGAAATACACTTTGAAGTGTTCAGCTCTAAAGGGTCATGATTTACGTACATTAGCCTCAAATAGTTCCACAAAACAATTTTAAAGCCTATTGGGTAGAATATCAACAATAGATGGGTCTAGGTAAAAGTTATCTAACTGTTTTTTGTACAAATCACATTCCTGGAGCTTTTCTATAAGCTTAAAATTATTTGTGAATACAAAGTTTAAAAATTAAGTTAAAAAAATGATTGTTTCAACTTACTCTCCCACTAACAATTATTGAGTGTACCTCCCTCATTTCTTCCTTCCCAGCAGAGTATTGTTTTTTGTAATCTGCTATTTTGATAAGGATAAATAATATTAATGTGTATTTATTTGCTATTAATGAGGCTGAAAATGTGTTCGTGTTTATTAGCAATTTATATTTCTAATCTATAAATGATCTATTTCTTTTTCATTTCCAGGCACAATTTTCTTAAATAAAAGACTATAATAGCTTCAATTAAGCTGCACTGACTCATGAAAATCATGAACAAAATCTTCAACTACATTTTCAAAGAAAATTGGGAATTGGGTTTTATAGGGCTGTTTCCCTCAGTAAGTTCAATAATACTGAACGTATAATTTAACGTACATAAGAGGTCACTCTGCAAGAGGTCAAAGTACATATAATTCCCTTCCAGAGGGGCCTGTTTTCACTGCCTTTTTAATTACCCATGCACTCCAGGTAGATTGCCACTAGGTGGGAGTAGTGCTCAGTGCTGTAGTCTCAGCAGCCAGAACAACTCAATTTCCTAATACTTAAGGCACAGTCATTCATTCATTCAATGAAACTATGAGTCTCTTTTCCAGGTACTGTGCTGGACTGCTGGTTCTTTGCATCCACTGGCTTATATGTTTTAAAGTATACATTATTAGTATTATAATCAGAACTAATTTCCTTTTTGAAAATTATTTCAAATGTAATGTAATTATTATTTAAACAAATATCAAATATGTTTTAAATTTTTCCCATGATACTTAATTGATGTTTTGTCTGACTAAATATTAGTTATACAATTAGCAGTTCAGTCTAACCCTATAGACCCCCAAATTAAATGCACTGTATTTCACCCTGGACTCTTTAGCCTAAGATTAATTTCCCCCTTGATGGGTTAGTGATCTCTCTACATTATCCCAGTTTAAGAAACAGGCGTCAAAGCAAATGAGGCGGTCCACCACTCTCTAATGGTTCTAGTATTGCTGTTCACCTCACAGATCTCAAATCTTCTCTCAGATACACAACACCAAAAACCTAAGAAAAGCATTTATTGCCAAGGTAGTGGCCCTTCTTCCTTTCCGGTACAGTCCTCTTTATCCTAATAAAAGGAGCCATTTCATCTACTTGTTATATATAATAAATTTACTTTTCTTCATGACATTGGCTCTTTCCATCAGAAAGTATTTCATTTAAATATTAATACAATTATTTACTAATTAACAGACCTATAATTCATACCATTTAGCAACAGGACTCACATTTTAACCGGACAAAGAAATGTTAATACCTTTAAACAATTAGTGTGAGTATCCGGAAAGTCAGAGGATGGCAAAAAATTATCACATCATACCTTCAATTACCTGAATTTTAGTATATTAAGTAGACCAAGAAAGTGTGATGAGATATTAGGCAAATATAAATAATTATTTTAATAAATACTTTGATTTTAAATAAGGCAAGCAGCAAGCGAGCTGATTTTCTTTACTGAGAGGTTTCCTTTTGAATATTATCCACTCATCCTTATGTCTTTGAATGCCCCACTTATGTGATATGTACTCAAAAATTATCTATAAAAACATCTATACACATAATGGCATTTAGAGTTCTATAATGAAATGTCATTTGCCTATATTTGCAAATGAGTTGATCATTTGTGTTTTCCTCTCAGGACATTTGACTTCATGAACCCATTTCTGCTCCTCTGTCATCCCCCCACCTCGATTTCTTGCTCCCACAACCATATCCCTCTTGCCTCCTAAGCCTCTATCTTCAGTCTTCCTCCCTCACCCTCTGCCCTGCCTGAACCTAAAACCTCAACATCTCTGTCCCAGACATTTAGTGGCCTCCTGACACCTCTCCTGGAATCCGAAAATAAAAATAAAGCATGCAGGCAGCTTACTAAGAGCCCAGTAGTAATCCTCCAAAGACAAAAAAAAAAAAAAAAAGTATTACTATTGCCAAAAACCACTGGTCAATTAATCTATTGCTAAATAAGAATTTCCATCACTTTTGGCTTTACAAGACTCTATCGCAGTGAATGCAGTCAAGAACACAAATCCCTGCCTTCATTTTCAGCTCTTTACCATCCCTTCTTCACACTTCAGAATAAGAGTCTTCTTTATAAAATTTAACAATGATCCGTCAGGTCTATCTCATGCTTCAAACCCTTCAATGGTTCCCCACTGACCTTGAAATTAATTTCAAATTCCATAACATAGTTACAAACCCTTTAAAAAATCTGGCCTCTATTTAGTATTCCAGCTTCATCTCTCTTCACTAATCTCCATCTCATACTTAACACTGTAACCATCCAAAATTTCTCTCAAGTACCATGCTTCTGGACTCTAGGCTTTTTCACAGCTATACTACCTGTTATAAACTTGCTACTTAATTTTACATCTTTCAAAGTCCATCTTAGATGTTCTTCCATGCAGCTTTTTCTGATCTCGTTGATAGTAATTATTTTGTACTCTTCTGTACCCACATATTATTTCATTTACCACATTGCAATATGATTAATTTACATTCCTATCTCCTATACCCCATTATAGTCCCTTAAAAAGACAAGAACTAAAAGTTACATTTTGCACCTCTATAGGATAGTGTCTTACCCCTAGTAGGGACTCAACATCAATTTAATTGAACTAAAAGTGCTATTCCATAGTATGTTTAATGAAGAATCTCTTCCATGAGTAATTATACTAACAGTTTAATCTATTTCTAGCCAGCCTGGTTCTCTTTGCAAAAAGAAACAATCCTATTCCTGGTTTGCATTTACGTTACCATTATGACACTCAATATTAACATGGTGGGACCAACAATGGAAACAGTTAATATTAACTTAATATTGCCCTATCCAGAGTCCTAATTATACTTTATAATTGTTCTTTGACATAATGGAAGTAATAATAATTAATAATGCTATTATTAACATCTAGTATTTATTATGTGTCTGACATTGGACTTTGTGCTTTTATATGATTATCTAATTCAATCTTCAAACAACTCATTCCCATTTCTTATTTAAATAGATCTGTGTTGATGTGGCCTCCAAGTCACTTTGGAAATAAATACATTAATCGGTTATTTATTTTGTGGCAATACATATAAATTGTCTTCAGAGAGCATCTGTCTAGTATCCCTAAGGAGAATAAATCAGGACACAGGCATGAAAATGTGTTTAAGCCTTTTTCCTAAAAATATTTGTTTCAGGGTAATTTAATGTCTTTGCCCAGTGAGTCTTCCAGGCTCTCTTTAATACATGAGTGAATTAAAAGCATGAACAAATGGCAGCACTGCAAGCATGGTGAGTTTACTGACTTTTGTCATGTAGGAATATCTACTGGATAGGACAGTTAGTGGCAGAAATGCCTGGTGTGGTAGACTCTGCCTTGTTTGACATACTGATGTAAAAATGAGTATTATTGATTAATTTTTTAAAAAGACAATTTTCCAGAGACTAGATTAGAATCTGAAAATGCTATTAACCTCACAGCAATGGAAAAGACTCTAACTTCGTTTGATGAAAGCAGCTGAAGAGAAATTCAGGTTAGGGGCCAGTAACCTCAGAAAAATTAGCTCACTGTACCAGTTGCAGTGGCAAGCAAATATGGTTTCGAACATTCCAATTGGATTTAATGTTTCTGGAAGCTCTGAAATGCCACTGGGATAATATGTGCATGAGTGTCAAATTCTTAAAACATCTTCTTTGCCTGTAGGGTTAAGAGAAGGAAAGAAGGAAAAGATAATGCTTGCATGTTTATGCATTCATTGTTGATCAAAGAATATTCCTTCTCAAATGAAGAAGAATCCTTCTGAACTTTACCAACTCAAACATGTAACTTAGTGATTATTTGCATAGGAATATTTGAATTTTTGCTTATTTTATTTAGGTAAATTGTTCTTTGGGGGACATTATTAGAATAAGGAGTTTTCACTGATTCTGACAGTTAGAGAACTAGAATTATAAATGATAAAAGTATAAGATTAGAATTGTCAGTGATCTGAATTGGTTTAAAAAGAGGAAATTTGCTACTAAAAATAGAATAAAACTAGCTGAAAACATATGTGCTTTATATGAGTAGTGGTAGGGCAGAGTTCAAAAGATTTGAGTTTTGCAAATTTTATTGTTGCTTACTCAAATTACCTAGTCAAAAATTAATTTTCTGTACTTATTAGATAATGCAACTAATTCTTTTATTACAAGTATACTCTCAATTTCATCAAAATAAGACAGTTTCTAACAAGAAAAAAGAAATATTTTAATGTTAATTGTTAAAGCCGAGTTAAAAGCATCAATAGTAATGATAAATTGAGTTAGCATGTAAAAGTCACTGGTTAAAAATATTGGAAGGTGACTATGAACATATTTTTAGCAAAAAGATATATTTTTAAATATACAAATATTTACAACTTAAAAGAACCACAAAATAAAAAAGGAAAGGATATAAACCAACAATGCACTCAAAAGGTGATAATTTGCACACAGGTATAATGATAATAATAATAATCTTCACTAATAATCAAAGCACAAAGCAAAATATCAATGCTGTACTACCTAAAGAAACTTAACAGAATTTCAAAATATTGATAATTCCTATAGGTGGGAGGCTATAGTAAACTGATACTTACACAACCCTTTCAGATAGCAATGTAGCAAGAATCACAAAAGTTTTTATATAGTTTGATATATTAATACCACTCCTCACAATTTATTTTGAAAAATAATCCAAAAGAGAGAAAACATACACAAAAGCAACAAAATTGCAAAGAAATTGAAGATATCCTCAGTGTCCAACAATATGCAAATGATTAAATAAAGTATGTTATATTGACTCAATAGGACATTGTACAAAAAATAAAATTTATAAATATGAAGTCTATGGCAACATGAAAAAATACTTATCATAAAGTAGGTTAAAAAACCAAATACAAATATATATCTATAGTATAGTTACAATTATATAAAAACTACTTATATCTATAGTATAGTTACAGTTATATAAAATTACTTATACATGAAAGACCAGAAAAGAGAGTGAAAAATTAAATTTTAATTGTTTTAGATCTTAGATGAGTACTGTACCTTTCTAATGTCTATCACACATATAAAGCATGTTAAAAATAAAGTATAATTTACATAAAACATTTTATGTCTGATATTAAAACACTGGCATTCATAGAGCAATACCAGGACATTAATAAAACCAGTTTAAGCCTTCTCTTAACTCCAAATTCTTCAGACTAGGGCAGCCCTGTAATTTATCTTGGCTTCAGGCAACTATCTCATCTGTAAAACAACAGGAATTGTATTGGACCTGTGAGTCTCACATTTTTTAATCCTGCAAATCTTTGTTCAAACTAAATCTTATGTAAAATAGGTGAAAGTAGAGTGCCTGTGGCTAAAGCACAAGAAGTACGCAGTGCTCTGCAGATGGTTCCATTCCTTCTCCCCTCCCTAAACTTCACCTCTGAAATTAGCAATCCCTAAGAAGGCTCTGAGAAACCCCAGTGAAAGCCAATTGATTAAAGATTTTAATGGTCCTTTTTTTAGCTAAAATATACTTATTGAAATTGTATGGTTCTCTTCTATTATATTTTTTTCATGTGTGTGTGTGTCATATCCTCAACTAGATTGTAAAGACTTTTATGTTAGAAACTGTCCCTTATAAACCGGCTTAGCCCCATTTAAATTTACTTTGCTATATCCACTCAGAGAAAGAATCACTGAATGAACAAAAAAATGAAATGGTAAAATTAAAATATCATCATTTTTATTTACAACAAAAAAACAAGGTCCAGCAATAAGTTGTTCCATCTTCTGGCTAATCAAAGTTATATATAAAGTACACATGGACTGGAAATTTTCAAAGAACTGTAACAATTAAATTAGAATAATTTAGCCATATGGAACAGTATTTTCTGAGATAATAGCTTTAAAGAGAAAAGCCACCTTTTGGACAGAGATCCTCTTGCTTCCTAAAATTTTCAAGATACTTTTAGTTCATGACTTTGATGGAAGCAAAGCAGGATTACTTCTAATATTCAGGTTTATTATTTAAAAATCTATAGAGGGAGCTGAAATTACCCCTGTGAAATCTGATGTGGTTGCCCTGATGGTTTCACCAAGTGAGACCCTGTGCCATAGGATTGTTTCTCTCCTACCATGTTTGAAATTCTCACCATTAGAATCATTTCCTTGGATAGATGATTAAGGCAACCATAGAGAATATACATACTTTCCAGCAGGCAAAACTTCCATTAATCTTCTGTCATATGTTGGTTTATTGGATTAGCTAGTGGTCCTCCAAGAATATATAAAGAGCCCAAGGTTAAAGGATTGGAAAAAACATAGCTGGATTAGAAAAAACATAGCAGGGCCAAACTCAGGTAGAAACCAGAGCAAAAACTGTCTAGAATTGTGGAGGGTCTAGGGTAAAAACTTGGAAAGGAACAGATGAAAGGGGAAATTCTGCTTATCAAAATGGGAAATGGAAGTCAATAATAGCCAAATCACTTAAGCTATCTAACTGCCTTTCTAGCTGTATGACTCCTTTTGAGATCATTTACTTTGGGAACATTAGTTTACTGTAATCATTACAACCCTAACACTTTAACTTAAATACTCTCTTATTTAATTCCTGTCTAAATTTTACCAGCAACAAAGATAAAAGAGAAAATAATCATAAGCTTGGCAGTCAGACAAGTCAGAGGTAGGACTTCCAGCTCCATCTCTTACTGGCTATGTAACCTAAAGTAAATCACTCAAAAGAGTCTAGTGGGTTAAGCCCACTAAATGGGTTGAGCCCATTGATTCTTGAGTCAATTCTTTCTGAGTTCAAAGCCCAGGGATACTACTTATCATGTGTGTTAAGTAACTTAACCAGGGTTAAGCCCCAAATTCTCCATTTCTTTATCTTTAAAATAAGGGTTGATGATGATGATGATGATGATGATGATGATGATAATGATGAAGATCTACATAAATATATCCAAACAAAGCCCTTTTCACACTTTCTAACATATAGAAAGCACTAATAAATACCAACCACCATTATTATTAAGTTGCCTGACTTCTCTGGACTTTAGCTTGTCATCTATAAAAGGAAAATAATATATTTACTGTACTACCTATTTCCAACGGTAGAATAAAAAGCATAATGAAAGCACTTAGCACAATATCTCCACATTGTATCTACCTAGTACCCATTCAATGTCCTTCCCATTTAAATCCTAAGTCTATTCCGAAGTGTTCCCAATGAGTATTTCTATCTTCCAAAGTGTATTTTCTATACACTCATTCAACATCAAATATGTAATGGCCTATAATAACTGTTATATATCTATGATTTTTATGTACTATCTTTGCAACAATAATTATATCTTTGTAGAAGAAATTAGTTGTATTTTCCACTCAATGTCTACTGCATCTCTAGTCATCCCAGAAAATTCTATAATTCTGATCTTTCTATGCGGGGGATCATTCATGCCCCTACTCCAAATCTATGTGCGTCTTGTAGAAGTGAATCTACTACCATTCTAGGGATGTGTCAGTAACTCAGGTCTGGCCAGTCTAAGTAGCTCATTCTCCTGATCTTGGGTTTGGCTCAGAAATAACACATGACTTTATCAGAGCCAATGAGACTTGGTCTTTGGATGTTCCTGCTTATTCTGAAAAAGAGGCATGTTCTTTTTCACCTGAACCTGAACCTAGGTGGATATAGGCCTGAAGTTCCTTATTACCATGTCGAGCCTAAGAATAAATCATCATGAGTAAATTCCAGATTCTACCATAATAATTTCATTTGAGTATTTTTAAATGTCAAAAAAGAAAAAAAAAAAGATTTTCCAGAAAGAGGACAAATCTGAGGTTACAAAATAAAGATATTCATCAATAATAGGTCATTTTCATCTTTCCGTAGTACAACCAAGACATCACTTTTTTTTAAATTGAAGTACAGTTGATCTACAATGTTGTATTATTTTCAGGTGCACAGCACAGTGATTCAGTTATATATATACTCTTTTTCAGATTCTCTTCCCTTACAGGCCACTGCAAAACACTGAGTATAGTACCCTGTGCTATACAGCAGGTCCTTGTTGGTTATCTATTTTATATATAGTAGTGTGTATATGTGAATCCCAAACTCCTAATTTTATCCCTCCTTCCCTTTGGCAACCATAAGCTTGTTTTCTACATCTTATTTTTTTAATCTCTCCCTGAAAGCACTTGAAGATCAAGATTTCTCCCTTTGTTGCTTATCCATTCTCTTGCATATATTTGGAGATGATTTTGGTTTAATCCTACAATCTTCACTCTAAATATATGATTTGGTTAACTATTATCCCAACCAAATGGAAAATAAAAGCATATTTTAAACAGATAATACCAGAAAAAAGGAAACATGAGCTTTTTTAGTAATATGTTTGCCTAAAGAAATATAAGGCTTCGGCCTACATCATGACTACAATGGGTGATTGAGCCCCTACTATTTGGCAATTCTCTCATAAAACCATCTGGAAATCTGCCAAAGATCTTATATACAAACAAATACCAGAGTAGGGGAGAGGAAAAACCCAAACTATTATTTTCTCTCATTATTTTTGGCCTGGATTCTGAATAATTCCTTAAAGTTATTTTATTTATTTATTTATTTATTTATTTATTTTTGGCTGTGTTGGGTCTTCGGTTCGTGCGAGGGCTTTCTCCAGTTGCGGCAAGCGGGGGCCACTCTTCATCGCGGTGCGGGGACCGCTCTTCATCGCGGTGCGCGGGCCTTTCTCTATCGCGGCCCCTCCCGTCGCGGGGCACAGGCTCCAGACGCGCAGGCTCAGCAATTGTGGCTCACGGGCCCAGCCGCTCCGCGGCATGTGGGATCTTCCCAGACCAGGGCTCGAACCCGTGTCCCCTGCATTAGCAGGCAGACTCTCAACCACTGCGCCACCAGGGAAGCCCTAAAGTTATTTTAAAATATTACAGTTTATGGCTTAGTTTTTCAGAAAGAAGTCAGAATAAATTTTTAAAAATTGATGTCTCAAGGTTCTTTTTTTCAGTATCTCCTTAAGGAAGTAATTTTTACCAGATTACATAAAAGCAGAGGTTAGTAATCAACTTTTAATATATTTGATACCAGAAATACAAGCTATCAAATCTCAAGTTCCAAACCCTACATTATCTCCTATTTAAGTACAATGATGACAGTATATTCCAGCAATAATTTCTATATCAGAGAATCAGTCAAAGCTCTAAATCTAATACAACTAACAAAATAAGATATTATAAAAACGGCAGAATTTCAAAAGAAGACTGCTATAAATAAATAAATAAGTATACCTTTAGGATCAAACATCTTCCTTTGCATACAGATTTACATACATTTACATTTATTTGTACATACATACAAATAAAAGCCTTCATTTGTCACAAATACTGATATATCAGTAGAGCAACGTTCTTAGGTTCCATACCCTGATAATTATAAAGTTCTCTTGATACCTAAGTAACTAAAACCCTTTGATTAGGGTTTATTACAAATTGTTTATTCATCCTTTCTTCCATCCATTCAACCCTTATTATTTATCTCTGGGTGTTAGACCCTAGGTATACAAAGAAAAATAAGATACTGACAATTAGATGTTCATGGTCTGAGAGAACAAAGCATATAAAGAAATAACTACAGTTTAGTGTGGCAAATACTATGATAGAAACATGTACAAAGGATAGATTTGGAGCACAGTGGAGGGAACAATTTTCTTTATCTGGAGAGTTAAGAGAGAGTTCACAAATGAAAAAAACATTTGATCTGGAACTAGAACCACGAGAAGCCTTCCACATTGAATTTACTCTATCGAAAGGAGATTCCTGGGGTGCTTAGGAATTTTTATTTCAAAGATAGATATTTATAATAGAATACTATCTTTTTTTTTAAGTTCCTAAAAGTATCAAGAGATATTCAAAACAGAATTTTGAAATGTAACAACATGACTTCATATCAACTTAATTATATGACAAAAAGCATAATTACCACAACTACAACCTGAAGTCAACAAAAACAGAAATCATTTAGCCTGAGTTTGAAAGGGGAAAAGTAAGACTTAGGATCTTCTTCTACCAAGCAGTGAGAACTAGCTCTAAGATCCTGTGAAAGAAGTCTCAAAAATAAAAACCACTAGCCAATGAAGAGCAAAGACTCAGAATATTTTCAGGATGTAGGATCTACCTACTGCTGTGGTAGGGAGCAGGAATAAGGAAGGATGTATCTTTCAACTCTGGGGACTCCACAATATTCCACGTTGTAGTCGCTAAATGCCAGATGCCCTTTAGTGGCTCCCTTATGACTCCCACCTCTGAGGTAAGAATCAATAAGGAACACACACACAGAAAGATAAACCCCAAGGTTTCCAAAACACAGAGTCTGGTAGACATCTGTGGACCTGCTTAGGCTTGTTGAATGTGAACTGATTCTAGTATGATCTTAGTGGTCCAAGAAGTACATTCCTTCTTAAGATTTCTGAAATAGCTCTCCGCCTTTCAATGAATCCATTGCTAAAGTTCTATTTTTATAGCACGTCAGTTGCTGAAACAGTGATAATGGTAGCTTCTAATTAACCCAGAAAGTTCAGAGGATCAAGGAAGTAAAATGTGCCTTGGCTCCAGAGCATAAGCCAACTTCATAGATGAGTAATGTTAAAACTTCTCATTTGCCAGAAGCATCTCCTGGCTGCATTCAGAATCAGGACACCAACATCTACAAGACATCTGACAAACCATTTTTTTTGAAGTCTCCCCAGGGAATGACGTTCCCCATTGCACTGTGAATAGCCATTTCCATGGAAAGACTAATGTATATTTCACATAATCTCCTGCTTCTAAATTCTTCTTGGCATTCTCTTCCTTTAAATAATAAAACTAAAATAAATCTATGCATCTAAATGTTAAGAAAAAAGGTAACTCAATCTTCATAGTTGAACATTTCCCCCTCTTCTCATTGTGTCCACAAAAGAGGAAAAATATTCTCAGTCCGAGAGCCTAGGAAATGTTATCAAATACTGCCTACAATTAATTTTTATGTTAGCCAGTTATATTTTTAAATTTTTCAGAAACTGTGCAGATCAGATGTTGCACAATTGGTCTTTTGGTGTATCTCAGGACATATGAGAAGGAATTCCAGAAAACTTGGTAACTGCCACTTTCTCAAATGCCACAGAAAGAGATGTTTTTGGCCCAACGTGAGTCCTACTGAGAAGCTGAAAGTGATGGGCAAGTTGTTTATTCAGGCCCAAGTACACTGTACACTGTACATTCTGGACTCTATGATTCTGAGATTAATGACGTACCCTGGCCCGGGCATGAAAATACCAGCACATATCCCAGCAAAGTTGTATCCTGAAATGTTTTAACCTCTCATAATTAAGGTTGGGCCATAACGGGAACATCTGAGCTTCCAGAAGTTCTGAACTGACTTTTATTAACCCAGACCTATCATCTGCAATTGTGTGAAATACTTTGGGGAGACCCAGAAACACCTCAGTCTGTCACTGGAGATTACTGCTGATATTTCTGCTCTATTACTGTCCTCTGTAGGACTTACATCAGAGTTTCCCAAATGGTGAATTGTAGCACATTAGTGTATATCCAGTGGTTTAGAGGTATATGTATACATGCTGGTCCACTCAGACTTTGGGACTGGAGTTCCCCCATTGGATGGCTTTGACCTCAATAAGCATTTTCCAGGGCTCCTCAGAGAAGGGTCAGAGATTAGGATCAGGCTCACCTTGTGTACCCACAGATGGGGAGCACAAGATGTGACAACATGCACTTACCACTCTTTTATGGCATCATGAGCTTCACCAGAGAGGTGGTCTGTTACCTGGATATCTATCTGCATTAACATCCTGGGGTGGACCACATCACACCTCATCTTGCTCAAGAGGCCTATGGAGCTGATGGAAGAGTTCACACCCAAGAAGTAAAGGACCACAGCCCAAACATGCGTTCAAATTACAGAGGAGAGATGGGGGAACTCCAATCTCTGTCTTCCTTTATATTCAATACATCTGTATATTTGTGCCCATTTAGGGGCATTCAAGCTGGCTACAGAGTAAAAATGCATGTACATTCTGCAGTTAGAACTTGATTGTTGTTTTGAAATCTTTGCTATAAAAATGCACAATTGGATTTGAAATTCATTTGAATTCGCCACAATAAATATTAGCATTACATTTGCCATTGAAAGAAAAATAACAGCCATAGGATTTTTTAAATATTCATTTTAATTGTTGAAAAATTTGGGTTGCTGTAAAAATAAGAGTTTTAAAACAAAGTTTTTTAATCTATATTATATAACTGTCAAGTATTTAAGAGAGCATTAAAATGCCTTCATCAGAAATTATATGTTCATTAAAGCAAGTCAAGTTTATTAAAATTTTGATAAGATTTATTTGAAAGTTTTACATACCTTCAACTTTCATCTTTTTAAATATTTTGTATTTATGTCTCCTATCATAATTATATAACATAAAGAAAACAATTTTTCTTTACCAAGCCCCATGTTAGATGACTTTTCAAAACTCCTCCATTTTACCCCTGGGTACCAAATACATCATCTTTTATGCATTCTGTGATGTAAAGATACTTGGAAAGCACTTCTTTAGATATGTAAACTTTGCCTGATTTAACAAGTTTGGTTTATGTCTGGCCTAGTCATCAATCTGAAACTGCAATTGACATTTGTCAAGATAATGGTCAGCAGGGCATAACTCAAATATTCCAAGACCTCATCAGCATCAAGTTATAAATTAGATAAAAACAATATGCAAAACCATTTATCACAGCTTTAATATATCTCTCATCTCAGTTCTCAATGATTTAAGAGACCCCAGTAGAATCAGTCCCCAACATCTTATTCACAAATCAGGCAAATTCAGTTTGTAGCTTTATCACCATTGGTTATTGAAGACCACCATTCACTAACACCTGGAGCCCTACCTATGCCACTCCAGTGACCCCTCTCCAGGCCACACACTCTGGACAAACAATTCATCCAAACAAATCATCTCTAGGAACAAATTAGATGAGGTACCAAATGCTCTGATATACCTAAATAATACCTTGGGTGGTTAGCTTAGGATGTTAACAAACTTCATGGTTGGCCAAGCTTGCTTAATAAATGCTAACGGTACCAAATATGTTTGTAAAAACTGTGAAAAAGCAAAAAGGCCTTGGCCTAGTTCATTATAATTTTTCTGTCTCAGAGGAAAGGAAATTCGTAAGGCACAGTTCCATGTTCCAAGGCTACATTGCTACTCCATGATTACACTATAAAAGTCTCTCCAAATATTTAAGGAAATTGAACCATACCTAAATCAATCGATACACTCAGGCAAACTTTTCCAACCCACGTGATCTGAGCATTACCAGAAATTAGATATTCAATTGATTTGGGACTAATCTGTAGTATTTGTGGACTGTTAATTATTCAACAAAACTGCATGAAAGAAACTTTATACATGCTCTTAAAATTGTACCAGAAATGTAAAAATCAAAAGCTCAGTATGAATCATGCCACTTGCACACTTATATACACAAGAACTACAAGTTAGAGACTAAAATCCTCAGCATGGCTTGCCAGTCCTTTCTTTTTCTGCCCGGGGTCTTCTTTCCATCCTCTACCTCATGTCAGCTTTGTTGGCACCCTGAACACACCAAACACTCTCAGATACCTTTCCCTCTTTCTGGAAAATCATTTTCCTCTCATTTATTTCATAAATTTCAACTCATCTCTCAAGAAGCATCATAAAGATTGCCTCCTTTGAAAGTTTCTCTGTCTTCTTGATCTACCAGAGGGAATTATACTATAATCATTAGTTTGCATTTCCTTTTCCTCTACTTTTTGGTGAATGCTTTGATGTTGTCCTCTGAAACACTGATCGAGTACATGCCCTGTGTGGCTGCAGGATGGGAGAAGGGTGGATTTAAAAAAATGTATTGAGTACCAGATAGGCGTTTGGCACAGCACTCAGGTCTAGATATTGTACATATATCCTTACTCTTTAACATTACTAGGGATGTATCATTATCCAATTCAAAACATATTCCAGCTGGTTAGAGAGCTAAATGTAAAAAGTCACATTATCAAAACTTTAGAAGACAATATATATGAATATTTATTTAAATTCTCTAAGGAAAATGGCTTTCTATGTTTAAAGGCAATAGAAAAAATCATAAAGAAAAAGATCGGTTTGGCTACGTATAAGTTTAAATTTGTGCACAAACAAAGGTGTTTAAAAAAACTGTTGAAGGAATGAATGTTCAACCTGGAAGAAATTTTAGTCACTCATTAGCTTCATAAACACAGATTTTTCATCAGCAGCATGGACAAAAGTTTGGAACAAAAATATATGTAGGTAAGCTTTTCTCATTGTAAATGTTCAAAGGTGGTACCTTTGGAAAACTGTCACCAAGGTACACAGGAATTAATTTTCCTGTAATAGTCATTCATTGATCTTCAACATAGTTTCAGGAAAATAGTTGGTATTAATTTAAAATTTACCAGGAGAAGGAATAAATATGTGCCAATTCATTCCCATCTAGCAATCTGGAACAAGAGAAGCTCATGACCAAGAGCTAACTGGTAACTTCTGACGCCTTAACAGAGCATTCTAAACAACCCACAAAACAGTCATAGTATCCTGGTAAATAAATGCATATACATGTATACTTGTATATACTTCACGAATATTTATATGCACATGATATCTGCTATAGAACTGTTCTTGGATTCTGTAATGTCATACTGCCTTAAGTAAAGCCCCTTATAATGAAGTGATTCAGTATCTGAAGCCTGTTATACAACATTCAGTAAAGATGAGCCTTAGATAGAATTTTGTTCTATGGCAAATAGTAGCATAATGACATTCCTATGTATTTTAATAAATGTTCACAAAATGATCCCATAGGTTAAAGTAAAAATTCATGTTTTTCTGTTAATAGCATATAATTGCTTGCATAGGAACTAAACCTCCAAGACCTCTATCTTGAATGTAGTAATAACAGTTTGACTTTTTTAAATGTTCATAAACATTGCATAGGGAATCTGAAGTGCTCAAGGTAGAAGATGTCTTGACAAAAGTGGAGCATAATCACTCTTAAAATTCTATTTTATGAATTGATATCTCCACTTTGAAATAAATTAAGATGACTGATACATTTACTATTGGCACATTAAACATTCAACTAATTAAATCACTCTAGTATTCCATATAATGGTTGAACTTCTTTACTCCTACAGAAAAATAAATTGCCATACAGTTTGTCAAAGATATTCAAGGAAGAGAATGGTAAGAAGAATGATGAAAACATGACCATCAGTCTTCCTCACATTAAAAGAATATACATCTTATCATAGTGTATTATACTTTCAAATAAATAAGCATTCATGTTGTAGTTTTTACAAATTGCCCTAAAAGTGAAATAAAAGAGTTCTCCAAAACCACATGAATATGTATACGATATATTTTTTTAAATAGCAACTGCAAAACCTCTGTCGTAGTTTCATATAATATGTTAAGCACTTCTCTCAGAAATGGAAAAGTAACATATCTGCAGATAATGGGTAGGAGAAAGCCCGAGGTCAATGCTCCCCATAAGCAGCACTGCTGATGAGAAGAAAATCACCAACATCTTTAATCTAGAATTGAGTGAGCTCTTCCTCTTTATGTAATCATTTAAATGAGAAAATGCTCATATCTTTCTATTCTTTTCTGTTGGTCTTTTAAAAATAGAATCATAAGGCTCTTAGAGTCCCCTGCCTCTTATAGGTCCATTCCAAAGAGAATTCTAGGCAAATAATGTGTATATTACATGTGATTTATCCTGTTCTTAGTAAAAATGGGAAACAAATTAGGAGTTTTCTAACAACAAACAACTTCTTACATACCAGAAAATAATTTAGTCAGCTTTAGCCACATTGTCTTTAAATTAAATAAAGGGGTACTTCAGGGTTCAGGTGCTTCAGTGTCATGCACAGTACCTAAATGTCATTTCTAATGCTCCCTAAAGCTATTGTTTCTTTTGATTTATTTCATAATTATGTTTCTTAAACTAGGTAACAAAGAAAAATCAATATCAAATATTGGTTAGGGTTTGGGCTTTTATTTTAACTTACTTTTTATAATAATGTATCATTAGACATGCTTTCTAACTTTTTGTAACTTTATATCCATGATCAGTGATTCCTCTAAGCATTTTTTTTCTCATCTCTAAGTGCACTGCCCAGCCCGTTCTAACTTGCTGTTAGACAACGAAAGATTTTGGTGCATACTGGACTACAGAAGGCAGTTAAACTCAAAAGAGAACTTTAAGTCCAATTTAACCCAGTAACCCTGGCCAGACAATCCCTAAATACATATTATGTCTATTTCTGCTGAATCATAACAGGATTAGTTCTTTTCTAATGAGTATGTTAATAAAAATGCACTAAGGTCACTGGAACATGCTCCGATTTTTACCAAAAAGAAAAATCAAAGCAGAATTGAAAAAAAGTGGGAGAAGTGGGGTGAAAACAAAACCTGGTGCTCATAAACTCACAGAAACTCACAGGCAGAGATCAGCTGATGCTTGGAAGAGCACAGAAATAAGGGAAATTTGCACATGGAGACTACAGTTGCTGCAATTTAAGGCAGTTACACCTTATTGTGATGATCGTGTGGAGTAAGGCATGACAGTTTTCTATGCCTTCCCTTTTGCCTGACATTTAGTTTTGGTTAAGAGGGGCACTTGGAGTAAGAGAAATAGTTTATCTATTCAAAATTTAGCCAGAGTTAGAAATTAGAAAAATATACTCCTGAACTGGTCAGTATATTAATAAAAAAAAATATTTTATTTATAGAGGAAAATGTTTATTCTTTACTCAAGAAGAAGTTGTCATTTCCTTTTTCATCTCTCATCTGCTTTTGCTTTTTATAATCTTAATAAGCATGGTTATTTATGCTAGATTGGCACCAGCAAATTAGAAAAAAAGAGGAAATAGTACATTGACAGAAAAATGTGACAAATAGCATAAGACTGAAAAACAAAAAGCAGGCTCAAGAGTTATCAGTAAAGCAATATGGGATCAATTAGCATGAGCAAAAAAAAAATTCAATAGGCCCTGAGGACAATAAAACAGTATAATATATAACAATTATCTAAGGCTTGTTTAAATAAGTCAAGAATGGGTAAAAGTTAATTCTGAAATATCTTTAATTCCTAGGGGAAAAATTTGCATTATTCAGAAAATGGCTATCTAAAGTGGCTCATTCACCAAGAATTCTGGATAGCTAAGCTATAGATGCATCATAAATATAAACAATTGATTTATATATTAATATAAAACTTTGAATTCCTATTAAATCTGGAGAAGTTAACATAGTTCTCTTTTCAACTTTGGATACTGAATAACAGTAATAATGAAAGCACACATAAACCTATATGGTTTTTTGGTTTTGTTTAGTTTGAAACACTCCAGTAATGAGTTGTACACTTTGAGAAGCTGTCTTAATCCTTTCAATATTACTAGGGGTTAATTTAGGACACTGAAATAAGTAGCGATTTACTCTAGTGGAAGGTAAAGTTAGCAAAATGTATTTTGTAAATTTCTTCGAGGACAAAGAACATTAGCTTAGGGGTACAAAAATCTGAGGATGATCTTATTATTCAGTAACGAAACACGTGAACATGTGAAGCTTCTTAGTATCAACCTGATAATATGTCTGACTTAAAAAAAACTTCTATTAATTTTTTAGAGAAAGTGTTCCATAAATACATAAAATTATATTACTTTAAATTTATTTACATTCAGTTTTGCCTTTTATACTTTCATTTAATATTCTTGAGGGAGTAAATTCAGAAGCACAGAGATACTGATCTCTTCTCAATTTATTTATAATTTAATCACAAGCCTAATTGAAGTATATTGGCACTAATGGTTTTATTTTGAGCAGAATAATGTTACCTTTACAAGAAAAGCAATTTAAGTCAGTGTAAGATTTGGTTATACTCTCATACATTGCTTCGTGAAAACAGGAATAAAATGACACAAACTTTCAGACCAATTGGACAGCATTTGAAATGTGCATACATTTTAACCTAGTAATTTCTCCTAAGGAAATAAAGAAGTGAACAAAGATGACTTTAAAAGACTGTTTATTATAGCATTATTTTTTTAAAAGATTTTTTTGATGTGGACCATTTTTAAAGTCTTGATTGAATCCGTTACAATATTGCTTCTGTTTTATGTTTTGGCTCCTTGGCTGCAAGGAATGTGGGATCCTAGCTCCCTGACCAGGGATCAGACCCACACCCCCTGCACTGGAAGGTGAAGTCTCAACCACTGGACCACCAGGGAAGTCCCCATATAGCATTATTTTTAATAGGAAAAAAAAAAAAGGGAAAACAATCTCAAATGTACTAGGAGAGGTGAATTTGTTTTAAAAAATGTGGCATATCCACATAATAGAATATTATATGTTTATTTGAAATATTAATTTATATTTATTTTGAGAAAGCTTTCATGATTTATTATGTGAGAAGAAACAGGTAGAAAGTCAACTGCATTCTCTGATTCCATTTTTTAAAGCATGGTTGTCTGTTTAGAATGATTTTTAAAACACGTACATCAAAATGTTAACAGTAATTATGCCTGCATGATATTTGTTTTCCTTTTTTCTATATTTTCATAATTTTTCAATGAGCATGTATATATTTTATAAACATAGAAAAATACAACTACTGCAAAAAAAGATTTGCTTTGGTTTATTGTATTGTTAAACATGCAAATAGCTACTAATTAAGCTTAACCCAAAAGTATCTCATGTTGATCAAGCTTAATTTCATAAAATCACTATGTCTAACTGATCCATAGGCTTTTGTTGACTTCACCAAGACTAATGCCATCTTCTAACATGGTATGCATCTTTGATCTTCCCTTTATCTCAAGACTAAGGAAGCAAGTATCCCCCTGCCCTCCATCCGCTCACATTAGCCAACTCTTACATCCCTTAGGAACCAGCACAAGTGCCTCCTCCTATGCAAAGTCCCCTGACTACCTCCCCTGCAGAGCGGTCACTTCTTGCTTTCTGCTCCCCTAGACAACAGGCACACTTCATTCCTGCATCTCCCATTCTGAACTATAATCATCTCTTGACCCCTTGGCTCCAACTAGACTGTGAGGTCCTCAGGACAGGAATTATATCTTATTCATCTCTGTACCACAAGCATTTAAACCCCATATGGCAGGGGGATACAGTAAATATTCACTAAATGAATTAATTAATCTACTTAAACCTCCATGATCATTCAGTTTTTCATGAAATTAAATAAAATAAGAGAAAAAGATATAATAAACCCAGCCCCTAGGAACATGCCTGACACAAAAAGTTGAAAAATATCTGATTGGTGAATGACCATTATCAATATAGCAATCACTTTAAAAATTAAGCATGTATTTTTCTCACATGATTTGCTAATTTCAAAAGACATTTGAAAAAAATATGAAAATTCTGAGGCAAAAATAAAGAGGAAAAATACCTACACACACCACTATATTTATGTTTGCTCTTTGTTCTCTTTCATTTATACTGAAATAATTTTACTAAAGTTGTAAATTAAATTTAGCATTCTTAAGAAAAAAGGCAGATGAATATCCATCTTTATGCTGCATTTACTAGCTTGAATTAGCCAGGCACATAGGAAACAGTTGATAGAATGTTCATAACATTTGACCCCTAATTTCACTTGGGAGAATCAGTATTATGGAAATAATCCATTGTGCATTTTAAAATGCATTAGTGTATATAAAATAGTGTTAATATTTATATATATAATCATACAAACTAGCAAGTAATAGATTAATGGCCAAGTAATAGAAAACCCTTCCACAAAATAGACTATTAAGCAGCATTAAATATTAGAGTTCTTAATAACAGGGAAATTCTTTTACTAAAGTAGTAAGTGATTATTAACTCACAACACAAATCTATCTATCCAACATGAGCTTTAATAAGTAAAAATATATAGAAGAAAAGACTATATGGAACCTACAACAGTGGTCACTTTAGGGAATTCAGATAATGAATACATTTTTCTATCATGTTTTCAATGATTAGCATGTCTTACTTTATTTATATATTTATTTTTAACATCTTTGTTGGAGTATAATTGCTTTACAATGGTGTGTTAGTTTCTGCTTTAGAACAAAGTGAATCAGCTATACATATACATATATCCCCATATCTCTTCTCTCTTGAGTCTCCCTCCCTCGCACCCTCCCTATCCCACCCCTCTAGGTGGTCACAAAGCACAGAGCTGATCTCCCTGTGCTATGCGGCTGCTTCCCACTACCTATCTATTTTACATTTCGTAGTGTATATATGTCCATGCCACTCTCTCAATTTGTCCCAGCTTACCCTTCCCCCTCCCCGTGTCCTCAGGTCCATTCTCTAGTAGGTCTGCGTCTTTATTCCCATCTTGCCCCTAGGTTCTTCATAACCATTTTTTTTTTTAGATTCCATATATATGTTAGCAAACAGTATTTGTTTTTCTCTTTCTGACTTACTTCACTCTGTATGACAGACTCTATGTCCATCCACCTCACTACAAACAACTCAATGTCATTTCTTTTTATGGCTGAGTAATACTCCATTGTATATATGTGTCACATCTTCTTTATCCATTCATCTGTCGATGGACACTTAGGCTGCTTCCATGTCCTGGCTATTGTAAATAGAGCTGCAATGAACATTGAGGTCTATGACTCTTTTTGAATTATGGTTTTCTCAGGGTATATGCCCAGTAGTGGGATTGCTGGGTTGTATGGTAGTTCTATTTTTAGTATTTTAAGGAACCTCCATACTATTCTCCATAGTGCCTGTATCAATTTACATTCCCACCAACAGTGCAAGAGGGTTTTACTTTATAATTACAGGGAATAAATACATAGGGAGAAACATGTAACAGAATGTTCCTATGTTTCCCTAGCTGTTAAAATTATGGCTTTTAGAGCAGAAGCAAGAAGAACTACAATCCTGCAGCCTGTGGAACAAAAACCACATTCACAGAAAGACAGACAAGATGAAAAGGCAGAGGGCTATGTACCAGATGAAGGAACAAGATAAAACCCCAGAAAAACAACTAAATGAGGTGGAGATAGGCAACCTTCCAGAAAAAGAATTCAGAATAATGATAGTGAAGATGATCCAGGACCTCGGAAAAAGAATGGAGGCTAAGATCAGGAAGATGCAAGAAATGTTTAACAAAGACCTAGAAGAATTAAAGAACAAACAAACAGAGATGAACAATACAATAAAGTGAAATGAAAAATACACGAGAAGGAATCAATAGCAGAATAACAGAGGCAGAAGAACGGATAAGTAACCTGGAAGACAGAATGGTGGAATTCACTGCTGCACAACAGAATAAAGAAAAAAGAATGAAAAGAAATGAAGACAGCCTAAGAGACCTCTGGGACAACATTAAATGCAACAACATGGGCATTATAGGAGTCCCAGGAGGAGAAGAGAGAGAGAAAGGACCCGAGAAAATATTTGAAGAGACTATAGTGGAAAACTTCCCTGACATGGGAAAGGAAAGAGCCACCCAAGTCCAGGAAGTGCAGAGAGTCCCATGCAGGATAAACCCAAGGAGAAACACGCTGAGACACATAGTAATCAAAGTGGCAAAAATTAAAGACAAAGAAAAATTACTGAAAGCAGCAAGGGAAAAACGACAAATAACATACAAGGGAACTCCCATAATGTTAACAGCTGATTTCTCAGCAGAAACTCTACAAGCCAGAAGAGAGTGGCATGACATATTTAAAGTGATGAAAGGGAAGAACCTACAACCAAGATCACTCTACCTGGCAAGGATCTCATTCAGATTCGATGGAGAAATCAAAAGCTTTACAGACAAGCAAAAGCTAACAATTCAGCACCACCAAACCAGCTCTACAACAAATGCTAAAGGAACTTCTCTAAGTGGGAAAGACAAGAGAAGAAAAGGACCTACAAAAACAAACCCAAAACAATTAAGAAAACGGTAATAGGAACATACATATGGATAATTACCTTAAATGTGAATGGATTAAATGCTCCAACCAAAAGACACAGGCTTGCTGAATGGATACAAAAACAAGACCCATATATATGCTGTCTACAAGAGACCCACTTCAGACCTAGCGACACATACAAACTGAAAGTGAGGGGATGGAAAAAGATATTCCATGCAAATGGAAATCAAAAGAAAGCTGGAGTAGCAATTCTCATATCAGACAAAATAGTTTTAAAACAAAGACTATTACAAGAGACAAAGAAGGACACTACATAATGATCAAGGGATCAATCCAAGAAAAAGATATAACAATTGTAAATATTTATGCACACAACATAGGAGCACCTCAATACATAATGCAAATGCTAACAGCCAAATAAAGGGGAAATCGACAGTAACACAATCATAGTAGGGGACTTTAACACCCCACTTTCACCAATGGACAGATCATCCAAAATGAAAATAAATAAGGAAACAGAAGCTTTAAATGACACAATAGACCAGATAGATTTAATTGATATTTATAGGACATTCCATTCAAAAACAGGAGATTACACTTTCTTCTCAAGTGCACACGGAACATTCTCAGGATAGATCACATCTTGGGTCACAAATCAAGCCTCAGTAAATTTAAGAAAACTGAGATCATAGCAAGCATCTTTTCTGACCACAACACTATGAGACTAGGTATCAATTACAGGGGAAAAAATGTAAAACACACAAACACATGGAGGCTAAACAATACGTTACTAAATAACCAAGCGATCACTGAAGAAATCAAAGAGGAAATCAAAAATTGCCTAGAGACGAATGACAATGAAAACATGACATTCTAAAATCTATGGGATGCAGCAAAAACAGTTCTAAGAGGGAAGTTTATAGCAATACAATCCTACCTCAAGAAACAACAAACATCTCAAATAAACAATCTAACCTTACACCTAAAGGAACCAGAGAAAGAAGAACAAACAAGAACCAAAGTTAGCAGAAGGAAAGAAATCATAAAGATCAGAGCAGAAATAAATGAAATAGAAACAAAGAAAACAATAGCAAAGATCAATAAAACTAAAAGCTGGTTCTTTGAGAAGATAAACAAAATTGATAAGCCATTAGTCAGACTCATCAAGAAAAAGAGGGAGAGGACTCAAATCAATAAAAATAGAAATGAAAAAGGAGAAATTGAAACAGACAATGCAGAAATACAAAGCATCCTAGGAGACTACTACAAGCAACTCTATGCTAATAAAATGGACAACCTGGAAGAAATGGACAAATTCTTAGAAAGGTATAACCTTTCAAGACTGAACCGGGAAGAAATAGAAAATATGAACAGACCAATCACAAGTAATGAAATTGAAACTGTGATTAAAAATCTTCCAACAAACAAAAGTCCAGGACCAGAAGGCTTCACAGGTGAATTCTATGAAACATTTAGAGAAGAGCTAACACCCATCCTTCTCAAAGTCTTCAAAAAATTGCAGAGGAAGGAACACTCCCAAACTCATTCTATGAGGCCACCATCACCCTGATACCAAAACCAGACAAAGATACTACAAAAAAAGAAAACTACAGACCAATATCACTGATGAATATAGATGCAAAAATCCTCAATAAAATACTAGCAAACAGAATCCAACAACACATTAAAAGGATCATATACCATGATCAAGTGGGATTTATCCCAGGGATGCAAGGATTCTTCAATATACGCAAATCAATCAATGTGATACACCATATTAACAAATTGAAGAATAAAAACTATATGATCCGAAGAGACAGACAATACCAAGAATTGGCTAGAATTTATAGAAAATGGAACCTGCATACATTGCTGAGAGGAATGTATAAGGGTGCAGGTGCTTTGGAAAACAGTCTGGCAGTTCTGTTAAAAATGGAATTACTATTAAAAATAGAATAACTACATGAGCAGGCAATTCCACTCTGAGATGTATACCCAAGACAACTGAGAACATATGTCTATATTAAAACTTTTACATGATTGCTTATAGCAGCAGCATTATTCATAGTAGCCAAAAAAGTGGCAATAACCTAAATATGAATGGATAAACAAACTGTGGTATATCCATTGGAGGAACTATTATTTGGCCATAAAAAGGAATGAAGTACTGACACATGCTCCAACAAGGATAAACCTTGAAAACATTATGCTAAGTAAAAGAAATCAGTCACAAAAGACCATATATTATATGAATCCCTTTATATAAAATGTCCCAAACAGGCAAATCCATAGAGACTGAAAACAGATTCATGGTTGCCAGGGGGTAGGGTAGGGGAAGATGGGGAGTGATTGCTGCTGGGTGTCAGGTTTATTTTAGGGGTGAGGATAAGGCTCTGAAATTAGACAGTGGTGATAGTTGCATAATTCTGTGTAAATACTAAAACCCACTGCACAGTCCACCTTAAAAGGCTGAGTTTTACGGCATGTAAGTTATATCTCAACAATAACTATATATATATCAAATATTTGAATTTTCCTGAGTCAAAATTCCTTACAAGTAGAACAAATGTCTCTTAGAATGGCTAAATTCTTAAGAATTTTTAAAATAAAATTTAAACTTGAAGCCAATAAAATTAGTTATTTCAAAAACAACGTACAGAAAGTCTCATGGATATTTTCACTACAGCAGAGTGGTGTATAGAAAACAGTGATACTTAAAGCATTTTATTGCCTACTACAGAGACTACAAAAATGTAAGTAAACCATTCTCTTTCAAAATCAGCCTTGAAACAGTACTTACCAAGTACACTGCTCTTTGAAAGAAGGTGTAGTCTCCAGGATTTTGTGCACTGTGATGGTTTCCAACTCATCAGGGTCTAGCTGCTCCTTTTCAAAGGGCATTCCATTGGACAGGACAACAGGCAGTGGACCAACTCCAGTCTGCTCATAGTAGCCTCTTGCTTCCTGAAACACATGGGACCACAAAGAGCATATTTTTGTCCTTCCTGAGACAAATGGAACAAAGCATATTTTTCACATATACATGTTCTAACAAGAAAAAGAAACCAACAGAAATATGGAAACCAAGAAATAACTAAAGAAAAATTCTTTTAAAAATATATAGGATGCGGAAGATGGCGGAAGAGTAAGACGTGGAGATCACCTTCCTTCCCACAGATACAGTAGAAATACATCTACACGTGGAACTGCTCCTACAGAACACCCACTGAACGCTGGCAGAAAACGCCCGACCTCCAAAAAGGCAAGAAACTCCCCCCGTACTTGGGTAGAGCAAAAGAAAAAAGAAATAACAGAGACAAAAGAATAGGGATGGCACCTGCACCAGTGGGAGGGAGCTGTGAAGGAGGAAAGGTTTCCACGCACTAGGAGCCCCTTCGCGGGCGGAGACTGCGGGGGGCGGAGGGGGGAAGCTTTGGAGCCACGGAGGAGAGCACAGCCCCAGGGGTGCGGAGGGCAAAGCGGAGAGGTTCCCGCACAGAGGCTCGGCGCTGAGCAGCACTCACCAGCCCGAGAGGCTTGTCTGCTCCCCCGCCGGGGCGGGCGGGGCTGGGAGCTGAGGCTCGGCTTCAGTCGGATCGCAGGGAGAGGACTGGGGCTGGCAGCGTGAACACAGCCTGAAGGGTTTAGTGCACCACAGGTAGCCAGAAGTGAGTCCGGGAAAAAGTCTGCAGCTGCCGAAGAGGCAAGAGACTTTTTCTTGCCTCTTTGTTTCGCGGCGGGCAAGGAGAGGGGATTCAGAGCGCCGTCTAAACGAACTCCAGAGAAGGGCGCAAGCCGCGGCTATCAGCGCGGATCCCACAGCAACAGGGGCGCAGAGGGAAAAACGGAGAGACTCCCGCACAGAGGCTCGGCGCCGAGCAGCGCTCACCAGCCCGAGAGGCTTGTCTGCTCACCCGCCGGGGCGGGCGGGGCTAGGAGCTGAGGCTCGGCTTCGGTCGGATCGCAGGGAGAGGACTGGGGCTGGCAGCGTGAACACAGCCTGAAGGGGTTGGCGCACCACAGCTAGCCGGGAGGGAGACCGGGAAAAGGTCTGCAGCTGCTGAAGAGGCAAGAGACTTTTTCTTGCCTCTTAGTTTCGCTGCGCGCAAGGAGAGGGGATTCAGAGCGCCGCCTAAACGAACTCCAGAGAAGGGCGCGAGCCGCGGCGATCAGCGCGGACCCCAGAGACGGGCGTGAGACGCTGGGGCTGCTGCTGCCGCCTCCAAAAAGCCTGTGTGTGAGCACAGGTCACTCTCCACACCGCCCCTCCCGGTAGCCTGTGCAGCCCGCCACTGCCAGGGTCCCGGGATCCGGGGACAACATCCCCGGGAGAACGCACTGCGCGCCTCGGGCCGGTGCAACGTCACGCCGGCCTCGGCCACCGCAGGCTCGCCCCGCCTCCTCTGTACCCCTCCCTCCCCGCGGCCTGGGTGAGCCAGAGCCCCCGAAGCAGCTGCTCCTTTAACCCCGTCCTGTCTGGGCGGGGAACAGACGCCCTCAGGCGACCTACACGCAGAGAAGGGTCCAAATCCAAAGCTGAACCCCAGGAGCTGTGCGAACAGGGAAGAGAAGGGGAAATCTCTCCCAGCAGCCTCAGAAGCAGCAGATTAAAACTCCACAAACAACTTGATGTGCCTGCATCTGCTGAATACCTGAATAGACAACGAATCATCCCAAATTCAGGAGGTGGACTCTGGGAGCAGGAGATATTAATTTTTCCCCTTTTCCTTTTTTTTTGTGAGTGTATATGTATATGCTTCTGGGTGAGATTTTGTCTGTATAGCTTTGCTTTACAATAGCTTTATTTTACTTCACTATATTATAGCCTCTTTCTTTCTTTCTTTCTATTTTTTCTCCCTTTTACTCTGAGCTGTGTGGACGAAAGGCTCTTGGTGCTCCAGCCAGGCATCAGGGCCGTGCCTCTGAGGTGGGAGAGCCAACTACAGAACACTGGTCCACAAGAGACCTCCCAGCTCCACGTAATACCAAACGGCAAAAATCTCCCAGAGATCTCCATCTCAACATCAAGACCCAGCTTCACCCAACGACCAGCAAGCTACAGTGCTGGACACCCTATGCCAAACAACTAGCTAGACAGGAACACAACCCCATCCATTAGCAGAGAGGCTGCCTAAAATCATAATAAGGCCACAGACACACCAAAATACACCACCAGACGTGGACGTGCCCACCAGAAAGACAAGATCTAGCCTCATCCAGCAGAACTCAGGCACTAGTTCCCTCCACCAGGAAGCCTACACAACCCACTGAACCAACCTTAGGCACTGGGGACAGATACCAAAAACAACGGGAACTACGAACCTGCAGCCTGTGAAAAGGAGACCCCAAACACAGTAAGATAGGCAAAATGAGACGACAGAAAAACACACAGCAGATGAAGGAGCAGGCTCAAAACACACTGGACTTAACAAATGAAGAGGAAATAGGTAGTCTACCTGAAAAAGAATTCAGAATAATGATAGTAAGGATGATCCAAAATCTTGGAAATAGAATAGACAAAATGCAAGAAACATTTAACAAGGATGTAGAAGAACTAAAGAGGAACCAAGCAATGATGAAGAACACAATAAATGAAATTAAAAATACTCTAGATGGGATCAATAGTAGAATAACTGAGGCAGAAGAAAGGATAAGTGACCTGGAAGATAAAATGGTGGAAATAACTACTACAGAGCAGGATAAAGAAAAAAGAATGAAAAGAACTGAGGACAGTCTCAGGGACCTCTGGGACAACATTAAACGCTCCAACATTCGAATTATAGGGGTACCAGAAGAAGAAGAGAAAAAGAAAGGGACTGAGAAAATTTTTGAAGAGATTATAGTTGAAAACTTCCCTAATATGGGAAAGGAAATAGTTAATCAAGTCCTGGAAGCACAGAGAGTCCCATACAGGATAAACCCAAGGAGGAACACACCAAGACACATATTAATCAAACTGTCAAAAATTAAATATAAGGAAAACATATTAAAGGCAGCAAGGGAAAAAAAACAAATAACACACAAGGGAATCCCCATAAGGTTAACATCTGATCTATCAGCAGAAACTCTGCAAGCCAGAAGGGAGTGGCAGGATATACTTAAAGTTATGAAGGAGAAAAACCTACAACCAAGATTACTCTACCCAGCAAGGATCTCATTCAGATTTGATGGAGAAATTAAAACCTTTACAGACAAGCAAAAGCTGAGAGAGTTCAGCACCACCAAACCAGCTTTACAACAAATGCTAAAGGAACTTCTCTAGGCAAGAAACACAAGAGAAGGAAAACACCTACAATAACAAACCCAATACATTTAAGAAAATGGGAATAGGAACATACATATCGATAATTACCTTGAATGTAAATGGATTAAATGCTCCCACCAAAAGACACAGGCTGGCTGAATGGATACAAAAACAAGACCCATATATATGCTGTCTACAAGAGACCCACTTCAGACCTAGAGACACATACAGATTGAAAGTGAGGGGATGGAAAAAGATATTCCATGCAAATGGAAATCAAAAGAAAGCTGGAGTAGCAATTCTCATATCAGACAAAATAGACTTTAAAATAAAGACTATTACAAGAGACAAAGAAGGACACTATATAATGATCAAGGGATCGATCCAAGAGGAAGGTATAACAATTGTAAATATTTATGCACCCAACATAGGAGCACCTCAATACATAAGGCAAATACTAACAGCCATAAAAGGGGAAATTGACAGCAACACAATCATAGTAGGGGACTTTAACACCCCACTTTCACCAATGGACAGATCATCCAAAATGAAAATAAATAAGGAAACACAAGCGTTAAATGATACATTAAACAATATGGACTTAATTGATATTTATAGGACATTCCACCCAAAAACAACAGAATACACATTTTTCTCAAGTGCTCATGGAACATTCTCCAGGATAGATCATATCTTGGGTCACAAATCAAGCCTTGGTAAATTTAAGAAAATTGAAATCGTATCAAGTATCTTTTCCGACCACAACGCTATGAGACTAGATATCAATTACAGGAAAAGATCTGTAAAAAATACAAACACATGGAGGCTACACAATACATTACTTAATAACGAAGTGATTACTGAAGAAATCAAAGGGGAAATCAAAAAATACCTAGAAACAAATGACAACGGAGACACAACGACCCAAAACCTATGGGACGCAGCAAAAGCAGTGCTAAGAGGGAAGTTTATAGCAATACAAGCCTACCTCAAGAAACAGGAAACATCTCGAATAAACAACCTAACCTTGCACCTAAAGCAATTAGAGAAAGAAGAACAAAAAAACCCCAAAGCCAGCAGAAGGAAAGAAATTATAAAGATCAGGTCAGAAATAAATGAAAAAGAAATGAAGGAAACAATAGCAAAAATCAATGAAACTAAAAGCTGGTTCTTTGAGAAGATAAACAAAATTGATAAACCATTAGCCAGACTCATCAAGAAAAAAAGGGAGAAGACCCAGATCAATAGAATTAGAAATGAAAAAGGAGAAGTAACCACTGACACTGCAGAAATACAAAAGATCATGAGAGATTACTACAAGCAACTCTATGCCAATAAAATGGACAACCTGGAAGAAATGGACAGATTCTTAGAAATGCACAAACTGCCAAGACTGAACCAGGAAGAAATAGAAAATATGAAAAGACCAATCACAAGCACTGAAATTGAAACTGTGATTAAAAACCTTCCAACAAACAAAAGCCCAGGACCAGATGGCTTCACAGGTGAATTCTATCAAACATTTAGAGAAGAGCTAACACCTATCCTTCTCAAACTCTTCCAAAATATTGCAGAGGGAGGAACACTCCCAAACTCATTCTACGAGGCCACCATCACCCTGATACCAAAACCAGACAAAGATGTCACAAAGAAAGAAAACTACAGGCCAATATCACTGATGAACATAGATGCAAAAATCCTCAACAAAATACTAGCAAACAGAATCCAACAGCACATTAAAAGGATCATACACCATGATCAAGTGGGGTTTATCCCAGGAATGCAAGGATTCTTCAATATACGCAAATCAATCAATGTGATACACCATATTAACAAATTGAAGGAGAAAAACCATATGATCATCTCAATAGATGCAGAGAAAGCTTTCGACAAAATTCAACACCCATTTATGATAAAAGCCCTGCAGAAAGTAGGCATAGAGGGAACTTTCCTCAACATAATAAAGGCCATATATGACAAACCCACAGCCAACATTGTCCTCAATGGTGAAAAACTGAAACCATTTCCACTAAGATCAGGAACAAGACAAGGTTGCCCACTCTCACCACTATTATTCAACATAGTTCTGGACGTCCTAGCCACAGCAATCAGAGAAGACAAAGAAATAAAAGGAATCCAAATCGGAAAAGAAGAAGTAAAGCTGTCACTATTTGCAGATGACATGATACTATACATAGAGAATCCTAAAGATGCTACCAGAAAACTCCTAGAGCTAATCAATGAATTTGGTAAAGTAGCAGGATACAAAATTAATGCACAGAAATCTCTTGCATTTCTATACACTAATGATGAAAAATCTGAAAGTGAAATTAAGAAAACACTCCCATTTACCATTGCAACAAAAAGAATAAAATATCTAGGAATAAACCTACCTACGGAGACAAAAGACCTGTATGCAGAAAATTATAAGACACTGATGAAAGAAATTAAAGATGATACAAATAGATGGAGAGATATACCATGTTCCTGGATTGGAAGAATCAACATTGTGAAAATGACTCTACTTCCCAAAGCAATCTACAGATTCAATGCAATCCCTATCAAACTACCACTGGCATTTTTCACAGAACTAGAACAAAAAATTTCACAATTTGTATGGAAACACAAAAGACCCCGAATAGCCAAAGCCATCTTGAGAACGAAAAATGGAGCTGGGGGAATCAGGCTCCCTGACTTCAGACTATATTACAAAGCTTCAGTAATCAAGACAGTTTGGTACTGGCACAAAAACAGAAATATAGATCAATGGAACAGGATAGAAAGCCCAGAGATAAACCCACACACATATGGTCAACTTATCTTTGATAAAGGAGGCAAGCATATACAGTGGAGAAAAGACAGCCTCTTCAATAAGTGGTGCTGGGAAAATTGGACAGGAACATGTAAAAGTATGAAATTAGAACACTCCCTGACACCATGCTCAAAAATAAACTCAAAATGGATTAAAGACCTAAGTGTAAGGGCAGACACTATCAAACTCTTAGAGGAAAACATAGGCAGAACACTCTATGACATACATCACAGCAAGATTCTTTTTGACCCAGCTCCCAGAGAAATGGAAATAAGAACACAAATAAACAAATGGGACCTAATGAAACTTAAAAGCTTTTGCACAGCAAAGGAAACCATAAACAAGACCAAAAGACAACCCTCAGAATGGGAGAAAATATTTGCAAATGAAGCAACTGACAAAGGATTAATCTCCAAGATTTACAAGCAGCTCATGCAGCTCAATAACAAAAAAACGAACAACCCAATCCAAAAATGGGCAGAAGATCTAAATAGACATTTCTCCAAAGAAGATATACAGATGGCCTACAGACACATGAAAGAATGCTCAACATCATTAATCATTAGAGAAATGCAAATCAAAACTACAATGAGATATCATCTCACACCGGTCAGAATGGCCATCATCAAAAAATCTAGAAACAATAAATGCTGGAGAGGGTGTGGAGGAAAGGGAACACTCTTGCACTGTTGGTGGGAATGTAAATTGATACAGCCACTATGGAGAACAGTATGGAGGTTCCTTAAAAAACTACAAATAGAACTACCATATGACCCAGCAATTCCACTACTGGGCATATACCCTGAGAAAACCATAGGTCAAAAAGAGTCATGTACCAAAATGTTCATTGCAGCTCTATTTACAATAGCCAGGACATGGAAGCAACCTAAATGTCCATCGACAGATGAATGGATGAAGAAGATGTGGCACATATATACAATGGAATATTACTCAGCCATAAAAAGAAATGAAATGGAGGTATTCGTAATGAGGTGGATGGAGTTAGAGTCTGTCATACAGAGTGAAGTAAGTCAGAAAGAGAAAAACAAATACAGTATGCTAACACATATATACGGAATCTAAGGGAAAAACAAAACAAAACAAAAAAAGGCCATGAAGAACCTAGTGGCAAGACGGGAATAAAGACACAGACCTACTAGAGAATGGACTTGAGGATATGGGGAGGGGGTGGGGTGAGATGTGACAGGGTAAGAGAGTGTCATGGACATATATACACTACCAAATGTAAAATAGATAACTAGTGGGAAGCAGCCGCACAGCACAGGGAGATCAGCTCGGTGCTTTGTGACCACCTAGAGGGGTGGGATGGGGAGGGTGGGAGGGAGGGAGATGCAAGAGGGGAGAGAAATGGGAACATATTGTATATGTATAACTGATTCACTTTGTTATAAAGCAGAAGCTAACACACTATTGTAAGGCAATTAAACTTCAATAAAGATGTTAAAAAAAAATATAAAGAACTAATACAACATTGTAAATCAACTATACTCCAACAGAAATTAATTTTAAAAATATATAAAGAACATCATACTTAATATCCTACTAGGTAAATCTGAGTTTAAATTACTGGGTTTTAATAAAACCACACACACAAAAAATTTAAAAATAAAAAAAATAAACCATATGATCATCTCAATAGATGCAGAAAAAGCTTTTGACAAAATTCAACACTGATTTATGATAAAAAAACTCTCCAGAAAGTGGGCATAGAGGGAACCTACCTCAACATAAGGAAGGTCATATATGACAAACCCCCAGCAAACATCATTCTCAATGGTGAAAAAGTGAAAGCATTTCCTCTAAGATCAGGAACAAGACAAGGATGTCCACTCTCACCACTATTATTCAACAGAGTTTTGGAAGTCCTAGCCATGGCAATCAGAGAAGAAAAAGAAATAAAAAGAATACAAATTGGAAAAGAAGTAAAACTGTCACTGTTTGCAGATGACATGATACTATACATAGAGAATCCTAAAGATGTCACCAGAAAACTACTAGAGCTAATCAATGAATTTGGTAGAGTTGCAGGATACAAAATTAATGCACAGAAATCTCTTGCATTCCTATACACTAATGATGAAAAATCTGAAAGAGAAATTAAGGAAACACTCCCATTTACCATGGCAACAAAGAGAATAAAATACCTAGGAATAAACCTACCTAGGGAGACAGAAGACCTGTATGCAGAAAACTATAAGACACTGATGAAAGAAATTAAAGATGATACCAACAGATGGAGAGATATACCATGTTCCTGGATTGGAAGAATCAATATTGTGGAAATGACTATACTACGCAAAGCAATCTACAGATTCAATGCAATCAATCCCCATCAAATTACCAATGGCATTTTTTTACAGAACTAGAACAAAAAATCTTAAAATTTGTATGGAGACACAAAAGACCCCAAATAGCCAAAGCAGTCTTGAGGGGAAAAAACGGAGCTGGAGGAATCAGACTCCCTGACTTCAGACTACATTGCAAAGCTACAGTAATCAAGACAATATGGTACTGGCATAAAAACAGAAATATAGATCAATAGAACAGGATAGAAAGCCCAGAGATAAACCCACACACCTATGGTCAAGCAATCTATGACAAAGGAGGCAAGAATATACAATGCAGAAAAGAAAGTCTCTTCAGTAAGTGGTGCTGGGAAAACTGGACAGCTACATGTAAAAGAATGAAATTAGAACACTCCCTAATACCATACACAAAAATAAACTCAAAATGGATTAGAGACCTAAATGTAAGACCAGACATTATAAAACTCTTAGAGGAAAACATAGGAAGAACACTCTTTGACATAAATCACAGCAAGATCTTTTTTGATCCACCTCCTAGAGTAATGGAAATAAAAACAAAAATAAACAAATGGGACCTAATGAAACTTCAAAGCTTTTGCACAGCAAAGGAAACTACAAACAAGATGAAAAGACAACCCTCAGAATGGGAGAAAATATTTGCAAACGAATCAAAGGAGAAAGGACTAATCTCCAAAATATATAAACAGCTCATGCAGCTCAATATTAAAAAAACAAACAACCCAATCCAAAAATGGGCAGAAGACCTAAATAGACATTTCTCCAAAGAAGACATACAGATGGCCAAGAAGCACATGAAAAGCTGCTCAACATCACTAATTATTAGAAAAATGTAAATCAAAACTACAATGAGGTATCACCTCACACCAGTTAGAATGGACATCATCAGAAAATCTACAAACAACAAATGCTGGAGAGGGTGTGGAGAAAAGGGAACCCTCTTGCACTGTTGGTGGGAATGTAAATTGATACAGCCACTATGGAGAACAGTATGGAGGTTCCTTAAAAAACTAAAAATAGAACTACCATACGACCCAGCAATCCCACTACTGGGCATATACCCAGAGAAAACCATAACTGAAAAAGACACATGCACCCCATTGTTCACTGCAGCACTATTTGCAATAGCCAGGACATGGAAGCAACCTAAATGCCCATCGACAGACGAATGGATAAAGAAGATGGGGTACACATGTACAATGGAATATTACTCAGTCATAAAAAGGAACAAAATTGGGTCATTTGTAGAGATGTGGATTGATCTAGAGACTGTCATACAGAGTGAAGTAAGTCAGAAAGAGAAAAACAAATATCGTATATTAATGCATATTTGTGGAACCTAGAAAAATAGTACAGATGAACCGGTTTGCAGGGCAGAAATTGAGACACAGATGTAGAGGACTAACATATGGACACCAAGGGGGGAAAGTGGTGGGGGAGGGGTGGGGGGTGGTGTGATGATTTGGGAGATTGGGATTGACATGTATACACTAATATGTATAAAATGGATAACTAATAAGGACCTGCTGTATAAAAAAATATATAAAAATAAATTTAAAAAATTAAAAATTATGGCTTTTACTTCCTTATGGTTTCCTATAATTTTCTACAAGGGTGTAATTTTATTTTTATAGTTAGAGTAAAAAATAATGTTATTCTAAAAATGAGAGGGAAGTATTGTTTTATAACTATAAAAAAATCTATCCTGGATGTGTGCAATGATTTAACTAAAATAGTTTTCACTAGAATGTTATTTATAGTAAAAATTTGGAAAAAAACCTAAATGCTCAATAATAGAAAATTAAATAAATTATAGCATATCCATACAAAGGAATCTTATAGAGAGCATTAAAAATAATGTTATAGGTAAATATTTAATAACATGGAAAGACATTTGCCTAATATCACGCTCTTAGAAAAAGAGTTAGATAATGGTATTTATACCAATCTCTTTTTTATTAGTAAGCAAAAACATTTGTATAGGAAAAATAAAGAATGGAAAGAAAGATTAAAACCAAATATCAATGTTATTTTCATTGGACAGTGGCATTGAAGATAAGTTTTAGCTTCTTTTTTTCCCCTACCTATTTAAGTTCTAAGTTTTCTATAACAAGTATCACTATGTAAAAAGAAAAAAGACCCATTACATTATTTGCCCCAAAGTCAATTCTCTCAGGCATTTTGCATATAATCATACCCAGAAAGACACATAAAGACATTGACATTCAACACCAGATGTTATGTGAAGTGATTCTTAAATTTAGTTAAGGTCAAAGTAGACTGACAACCAATACTTAAAATGTTCCACGACACAACTATCTCTACGTTGATCTCTAGAAGGTGCTTTTATGTCTCAACTGAGTAATTGTCTAGGCATTTATACATACTAAAAACAGGGTTTGTTTGCTTTTTTTTGAGAAAACATGGTCCCCAATTGCTGGAATCCCTTTGGTATACCACTGTGCAAGGTGCCCACCCTCCATTCAGGCAGGTCATGTTCCCTTAATTTCAAAACGGCATGCCAACCCTTTCTCCAGGATACTGTGTAGATAAAACACTATCTTCATTTAAACCACAATACAGAGCATCTGTACTTCATTCACTTTGTAGAGAGCTCAATCTTGCCTATGACTGAAGATTGAGATGATTAACATTTGTAAATTACATCAGTTTAAGGAACACGTGAATCATAACTCTTACAGGTCAAGCTAGGTCACGAGAAATCAACATTTTTAGGGACTTCCCTGGCAGTCCAGTGGTTAAGATTCTGTGCTTCCATTGCAGGGGGTGCATGTTCAATCCCTGTGTGGGGAACTAAGATCCCACGTGCCTCGAGGCATGGCCAAAATAAATAAATAAACAAATGAAATTTTAAAAAAGAAATCAACATTTTTAGATGTACCTTAATCCTCTCACAAATGCTTTCTGTGTTTCTGAAATTCAAGATTCAGTTATATGTACTCAGCTTTGACTGATAATAAAAGAAAATTCTATATGTCTAGGAGAACTCCATATTTTACCAAATCACAGTTGAAGATACCTGTTACATTGCTAAATAGCCTTACTAAAAGGATCCAATTAATAAATTATTTTTAGACATTTATTAGACAAGCCAGGTAACCTATTGCCTTCTTCTGTGTGTGTGTGTGTGTGTGTGTGTGTGTGTGTGTGTGTGTGTTACAAGGAAGCTCTGAGTCAAATTTCCAGATATTCTTACCTGAATTTTAAATATAAATAAGGTCTTGTTCATAAATTCACTTAAATCCTTTCTGGAGGTAATAAGTGCCTATATTTGGCAAGCTTGAGGAGATATTAGAGGGTACCTAAAATTTTAGACCCTTGATTATTAAACTGTGCTTTGTGTAATCTTAAAGCTTCAAGATTCTCCAGGAACCACCATGAGAACCAATGGATGAGGTCTTGGCTTCCAATTTCTGGTTCTAACTAGGAGGATTCAATCAGAGCAGCCAATCAGATTTTATTTACATATTAGAATTTAACACATTTATTTGATAAAAGCATTCCAAGGAGAAAAAATATTTTAAAAACATTTTACAGATGTAGAAACTAAAACCTACAGAAATTGAGAGAATATAAAATTATGAACACATTAATGATGGTGGTGATGATAATATGTTTACGTACATAGAATATTCATCATACCTAAAATTTCAAAAGATATTGTTGGTTATCTATTAAAGATGTGTAACTGGGATTGGCATTGGTGAGCATAGGAAAAGTAAAAGATAAAATGAGGAACAAAGTAGAATTCCTAGCTGGGAATTGGTCCTTCTAGCTAGCTTTCTTCCTCTGCAAGAATTCCATCCCCCAATCCTTATTAATGAGTGATGAGAATAGGGGAATGAAGATCAATGTATATTCGCTAATTTTGCTTTTTAAAAGATGTAAGGAGGTCTTTCCTGAAATGTTTGTGTGTGGTCAGTCCAACATTATTTAGACTGTCCAGTGCCTGCTTTCTGTTAGATGCTGAGTATATGCCAGATTTCATGAGTATGTTACTTAGCTTGTACTCAGCTCCATCATCAGTGCTTTAAATAAGCCTCAGTAAAATGTGGTGTTTTGCACAGCCTTGATTAAAAAAATGCATTTACTTTTCTTTGCTACCATCGATAACTTAAAGTAACTCAAAATTTTCTCCAAGCTCTAAGAAAAATCTCACCTATCAGATTTCTACCCTTTAACAATATTTTGCCAGCCTTGTAGTTATTACAATTATTGATTGCTGTAAATACAGCAAAAAGTAAGAAAACTGCTTATTTCAGTTTACACCTTAGGTAACAAGTGTCAGATTGCTGAATAAAAGCATCTAAATATCTGCATGCAGCCCTACAAAGAGGATTTTTTTAACTAGCTAATCCACGTAAGTTTCACCTATCATTACTGGTTTTTTCCTTCAGAGTCATTCATTCGTATCAATTTTTGGTGCCCACTCAATTGCATCATTTCATCTACTTCCTTTCACCTGCAATTTAATCAAAGGGAATGAGAAACCTTGCTTAAATCAGAATTAACATAGCTGTTTCTTTTCATCCCTTCTCTCATCCAGAATATAGTTTCCATTGATTTCAAAAGGATCACTCGATTCAGATCAGCTCTGCAGGGTAGACAGCAAGACAGTAAATGAGTGTCTCATTAAGAGTGTGAAGTTATTTCTTTTATAAAATGTCTTTGGTAAATTCCACTTAGCTGCTCTTTTCAGGCCAACTCCCTACAGTGAATATGTACATGAACCATGTGCACCTGCTGCCATGAGGAGACTATTTCACCCTCCTGCCCCAGAAAATGCCACTACACTGGTGGTTCTCGACTTTAGCACTATTGACATTTGGGGTCAGATAATTCTTTGTTGTAGGGAAGGAATGACGTCCTGTGCATTGTAGGATGTTCAGCAGCATCCTTGGCCTTTAACATGAGGTATCAGTAGCACCCTTCAGTTGTGACAACCAGAAGTGTCTGCAGACATTGGCAAATGTCCCCTGGGGGAAAAATCATACACAACTGAGAATTACTACACTAAACCAATGGTTCTCAAAGTGTGGTCCTTGCAGCATCACCTAGAAACTTGTTAGAAATGCAAATTTGAGGGTCCCACCCAGACCTACTGAGTCAGAGACTTTGGGGATAGGGCCCAGCGATGTGTGTTTTAACAACCCCTCAATGCATTCTGATGCACAGTCAAGTTTGAGAACCTTGGCACTAAACCGTTGTTGACACTGTTTGGTTGAAGGACTACTGCATCAGAATAATCTGAGATCTTGTTAAATGTACATTTCTAAATCAATATGCTGCCTTAAACCACCAAAACTTTGAAACTTCTCTGAGGATGTGGATTAGTAAAGTGTGTTTCATGTGTATGTGTTTTACAAGCACCAACAGTTATTCTTAACTACTTTCAACCTTGAGAACCATTACCCTACTCTCCAATTCCTGAAGCCCCAAAATAAACTTGTCCATGGTGTCTTGGGCCAAAGATTCTGTTTCTAATACTACTCAATCAAAAGAAAGAGCATCTCAGGCTTCCCTGGTGGCGCAGTGGTTGAGAATCTGCCTGCCAATGCAGGGGACACGGGTTCGAGCCCTGGTCTGGGAAGATCCCACATGCCGCAGAGCAACTGGGCCCATGAGCCACAACTACTGAGCCTGTGCATCTGGAGCTTGTGCTCCACAACGAGAGGCCGCGATAGTGAGAGGCCCGCGCACCGTGATGAAGAGTGGCCCCCGCTTGCCGCAACTAGAGAAAGTCCTCGCACAGAAACTAAGACCCAACACAGCCAAAAATAAATAAATAAATTTATTTTTAAAAAAACCTGTCTTTAAAAAAAAAAAAGAAAGAGCATCTGATGTATTCTTAGACACAAATATGACTGATAATCTTCACAAAGATCCTCAAGAGGGACAGAACTGGCATATTCTCATTTTATAGGCCACATGGCAACCAGAAATTCTAACTAAATCCAAGCACTTTTTCCTCTACCCCCATGCGGCATAAGGCCTAAAATTACTATCTTTGTGTTGCCCTGACATCTCAGGAAAACTGAGAGAGCCTCAGTTCCTACAAGTTCTCCTTCCCATTCTGCTCAGACAGATACGGTCCCCTAGCCAAACATTCCTTTTTATCATGGGGCCCAGGCACATTGCCTGCTTATTCATGCCTGAGGAGTGGTCTTCAATTCCCTGCCAGTCCATGAAATTATTCAAACAATCCAATCACACCCTCCTGCAAAAACCAGGGGGCATCTTATGCTCTTAATACTACAAAGTCAGCTTCCCCCAGTCCCTGCTTGTTCATTCTATTCCCAAGTGCAACCCCATGTGGCCTTGGGAAGCGTGCAGTGTCCTCCTCCCCCAGGACTGATGAATTTCTATCAATCTCATCTGTCCAGTGTCAGGTGTCATGCTTTTGGCTATCCCCTTAATCCTAGGATAGGAATCCCTCTCTCAGCAATGGGGTGAAGAAAAGTGATCAAAACACCCAATAAGGTTGATGACTAAATAATACATGATGGGGGAAAACACTGATATAGACCATAAAAGTAACATTAATTAGGCACTCATTATATACCATGCACTATGCTTTATATACATTATTCCTGAGGCTCACAATAGATATTGTTCTCATTATAGGGTAGAAGAAACTCAGGCTCCTAAAAAGTTAATTAACACTACAAAGTTATTTGTAAGGTGTAATGGTTAACTTCTGTATCAACTTGATGGAGCCAAGGGATGCCCAGATATCTAATTAAATATTATTTCTGCGTGTGTCTGTGAGGGTGTTTCTGAAAGAAATTAGCATTTGAATTGGTAGACTGAGTAAAGTAGATGGCCCTCCCTGACGTGGACAGACCTCATCCAATGCACTGATAGCCTGAATAGAACAAAAAGGTGGAGGAAGGTTGGATTTGTCCCCCTCTAATCTGAGTCATCAATCTTCTCCTACCCTCAGCACTCCTGGTTCTCAGACCTTTTAACTACCACAAGCTTTCTTGAGTCTCCAGTTGCAGACAACAGATCATGGGAATTCTCAACCTCTATAATCCTGTATGCCAATACCTTATAATAAATCATATATTGGTTCTATTTCTCTGGAGAACTCTAATACATAAGGGGCATGTCCAGGTGTATCAGATGATCATTTATGCTACAAATGGTAAAACAAAACTCAAAACATAATGAGAATTTATTGGCTCCTTTATCTACAAAGTCCAAAGAAGGGCTAGCCTCAGGCACTCCCTGATTTGAGGCTTAAGGGGCATACTCATTTCTTGTCTTTCCTCCATCTAAGGGTTGACCTCATCTCAGGCTGCTCTTGTTATGGGCAGCAAAGTAGCTGCAGTCTCCATCCAATCTAGAGGAAGAGTGTTTGCCCCTTCTGGGGGCTAGTCCTCTTTAGCAACCCACTTTCTCTTGGTACATGTTGACAACCTAAAAATAGGCTTAAGAACTAAGCAATCATAGCCTGTTGCCGGCCAATCTTGGTGTTTCTTGGGCAATAGAATTAACTGCCTAAAAATACAGAGGTTTCAAGTTATATGCTACTGGTTAGCCCCATGAGCTAGTAACCACAGCCAGAGATCTGCTAACACAAGGTCCAGAAACAGAAAATATAGTTTATTCACAATACATCTCCAGTGCTCTTACCCATTCCCCTAACACTCAGTTTCCTACTCCCATCTTGTCCTCTGCTTTAGAGGTGTATGACATGCTAGGATGAGACAGGGAAGCTCTATGAATCTGCCCGGTCCACAGGCTGCATCCTCACAATGGTGGTGATGGTCTCATTTGTCCAGATGGAGCCACTTAGGCTTTTCTGGGGCTCCAAACTTACCTTCTGCTGCAATGCTACCTCTTTGCCTCCACTAGTACTAACCTTGGATGGGGTTGACCATTGAGCTTTTTCACACTTGCCAGCCCCAGGGGATCAGTCTTTCAGTCCTCCTGAATTACAGGTCTCCAGCAGAAAGAGCTTTCCTTTAAAAAACCATGTTTCCTTCCTCTTCGCTGTCAGAAAGGCTAGTTTCAGCCTTAGCTTATCTCTATCCTATAGACCTCACTGAAGGTTTCAAAATGTAGCAGACATGCTCCAACCATCCTGAATTTTTCCTACCTTTGTCCTCCATTGCTGCAACCACAGTAGACACAGAGTCCCAAGGTTCAAAAGGCACAGATATAACTATGCCTAAGTTTAAATTTAAATTTAACTATTTAACTATCCTAAGAAGGATGAGCATCATTCATGCCAAAAAAGAGATGGGGCCTCCTAGTTGCCCATCCCTTTGCTTCAGTTTGCCTAATTCTACTCTTCTGAGAACTGATACATTCCGTTTTGCTTAACCTAGAGGTGAGGGTCTGCAAGTCTAGGTTAAGCAAAAAGGGATGTATCAGTTCATGTAAGCTTAGTCCTTGGGCAGAAGGCTGGTGGTATCATCAGGTTCTAGCTCTATCTGCTTCCTCTAACTTACTCACCTCTTTAGACAAGATAGTCACAGCAGTTCCAAGCTTCATGTCCACAAGAAAATCAAAGGAAAAATGAAAATAGCTGATTCTTTCCCAGTAACCACCAAAAACATTTCTTCCAGCTAGTAATTGATGATTCTGATTGGTTTACATGCCCTTTGCTGAACTAATCACTATGGTCAGTGCAGTGTGATCTGCCATTTGGCTTAAGGCAAATAGAAAACACCTCTAGATCTAAGCTGGAGTAAATCTCACTCAAACCACATGGCTGAGAATGGGGTCATTCCCCTCACCCCCAATTTAGTGTATCTTTTGCAAGAAGGTAGAAGAATGGATACATAGCAGCAAATAAACAGGTACTAGCTGAACCAAATAAACCAGGCTATACCTGAGCCAAATCATGCCTGTATTACTCACTATGCAACACACAGAACACCTGCACTGGAATCATCTGGGATGCCCATTAAAGTTTACACTGCTAAGCTACTAAATCAAAATCTCAGGCACAAGGCTCAGGAATCTACAGGTTAGCAAACTCCTGGGCTATTCTTATGACCACTACAGTTTGATATTCTTACACTCAACAACTTGCTACTTATTCCAGAGAACATTTTTAAATGAAAAGCAATATAAGAAAAATGCTAATTATAATCAGTTATAATTTTATAACTGTATAACCTTGTACAATAGGGAGGAAAATTATTCTAATGATTGGCAAAATTCCTCTTCCAAGTAAGAAGTTTTTATTTAGCAAAATATCTTGTTTGGCTACTTTGTGGCAAAAGAATATTACTCAGGGCATAAATGAATGCCTTAGAAGTTAACCAAAAAGAGAACTAAAAACACCGTAGGCATTTGGGGATTTAGAAGCAAAAAGAATCTAGAAAAATGTGTGATGGCATTTGAGAGAGAAACAAAAAGGGCACAGCAACACGAAAGGAGGCCAGACCCCCAGTAGAAGAGACAACTAATAAAAATTTTTTAGACCCAGAAGTAGTTGAGAGATTTTTAAGGAAAAGGTTAGCTGAGATTAAATTTTAAGTTGTTTGCCAAATAACAAACCTTTTGTAAAATCAGCTACAGCTGACAATACTTTCTGTAGCAAAGGGATAGGGACCCTGTCCTGTAGTAAACTGAAAAGTAGAAATGGAGTCAGAGGCAAGAAGCAAAATGTGAGGCAGAGAATGAGAACTTTAAAAGCAGGAGATAACAACAGCCAGAAATAATTACATGCATTAACCTCATCTCCAAAATGCTGAACATTTTTACTACATAATATAGTGGGGGAGATAATGCTAATTTTACCTTAGTATTATAACAGAAAGTGACCTTATACCTGGAGTTATGAGAGACTCTAAGAAATGCACTACAGATAGGAGGGAGCAAGTATTTTTGAGCCCTGCCAAGGGTTTTATAAATATTAAATGTAATTCTCATAGAAATCCAGTGGATTTGTATTTTCCATGTCAGTGATGAGAAAGTGTTCTTAGAGTAACCTGCACAAGGACACATAGTCAGTGGCAGAGCCTGGCAGAGCCAGGAGTTCAACTGAGGGACAATCCTCCCCAAAGCCTTTGCTTTCCTCTCAGGGTTGGTGGTGCAAAATAGTAGTTTTCATCCATGTAGTCACACCAGAATCCCCTGGAGAGTATGAAACAATTCCCTATTCTTGAATCCCACCTCAGATAAATTAAGTCAGAGTCTATGGGGTTGCAGTTGAAGGCACCACTTTTGAAAACTTCTGGGGTAGGACAACAGATGTTTTAATTTTTTGTTAGTTTTATATTATAATAGTAAATTGAATATAGATATATCCAGCCTTTATAGTTTGATATGCATTATTTTTGCCATGTGGCCACTCGTTCACAATTCAAACAGCTTTTAGGAAGTGTGTGTATGTGTGTGTGTATGTTTGTCTTAATGTGACCCTCAAGAGATATCCCATACCAACATACTGGGTAGGATTTCAAAGCATTTCCTTCATTTCTCTTTTGCTCTGAATAAAACACAGAACAATTCTAAATCATACTCATCTCAAACACCAGATATCATCAGGGTGGCCTTCAGCTATTTAAGTTTTTCCTCAATTTTTTTCCTTCTCACATCAACCTGCCTAATGAAACTACTACACATTTGCCAGATTCCAGATGTTTGGAAATTAGAAAACAGTATCAACAAAAACAAACCTTTACCAGTATTTTTGCAATTTTGCTTTTTATCCACACAGCTTTGCGTTACTCCTGGTCATGGCTTTGATAGAATTGCACATAATACACTGATGAATGGGGGGAAAGAGACACTAATTTTTTTTTCTCATCTCAATGTAAGTATATAAAAGCAAAAGTTATGGCTACCTTGTTTTTTTTTATACAACAATGAATTTGGTTCACAGCAGTACTGCCCCAAAATTAGAAGGACTGTTAAAATATCTTCTAAAAAGATGCAAAAATTATTCTAGCAGTTCATAAAGCTATTCCAATTAAAGGATCTGGCATTTGCATTTCAATGGCTTGTTTCAGGCTCCACAAACAATCTAATACACAGTTCCTTCACAATGAGCTATGATCGGGGACTACAGAAACTACTCTTGATATTAGACCTTGTGCCTTGTTCATCTGGACAAAGGACAGAAAGTAATGACACTTGAGAGCAGCCAGGTGAAAACAAATGAAAGAAGTCACTCCAATCACTCCGAGGCAAATAAGCCCTCATTTATTTTAACTATGGTTATCTGATTGTTTCCTTAATATCCCACATTACCAATAGCACCTGAAGTGAAAGGCACGCACTACTAAAATACCTAAATAGATTGAGACCCAAGGACCATTAACCTTAGTTACATATTAGCCCCTGAAATATAATTGAAACTGAATTCCTGATATGCTTAGTAGAGAGGACCACATTTATTTTATGTCAGACATGATCTTATATCCATGAATTTGTTATTTTGCTGATATTCAGTGCTCTTGTCCTCTTTCACACACTATATTCCATGGGTGACAGCATTAATATCAATGATAATTTTCATAAAAATAGTAAATTTCAGTTTGCGATACTATCCTTATTGTTTCCTTTCTTGAAGATCCTTTAAAAAGAAATTACTATCTTAAAGGTTTTTCTGCATTTCCACAATGTGTTTTAATCAGAATCTGTTATAAACATGTGTAAACAAACACACAGATACACACATATTACACATACATATGTTACCATATATAACCAGAAACGCTATTACACCTGACATATGGCCCATTTGCTTTGTCTGAAGTGAAGATCATTTGATTACTTTTCATGGTATAGAATTACTGAGCCAGTTATGCACTGTAGTGGCTCCATGCAAGAATGTATCTTCAGTATATATTGCATCGCTTACATAATCCACTCCCTTCCTCTGGCATTTCTAGCAGTAGTTCAAGAAAAACTAAATAGGGAAGAATTAGGGTTCTTTTGTTTTATTTTTACATACAAATTTCTCCCAGAATATTTTCCACATTAAATGGAGATATATACCAAATTACATTTATAATTTAAATATACTTCATATTTTCAAAGAATGTATGATTTGTTTTAGATTTTTACATGCTGCTTACATACACTGTTGAAAATTTGATGATGATATGTCACAAGAAGATAAAAACGGTAAGATGAATTCACTTTTTAAAATTACAGAACATGGCATAGTTAGCTAACAGGGACAATCTTAAAGCTTCCCATAATTGAAGAATATTAGAAAGAAAATATAATATCATTATATAAATTATGGTATTCTTTCACCTTTCAATTGTCATTTTTCTTGGAGAGAAAGGCATACAAATTTTGTAATAGTATACCAAAAGAGACATTGAAAATGCTTTAAAGACATGGAACACTTACATGCATGAAAGCTTTAAGAAAAACTAGGACTTTTGTCTAGTAAAACTACTTTCATTACATGGATAAAACTCAAACCTATTCACCTCTAGCCTCTGTTTCTCTGCTTGTCTCTAAGAAATCTCTCAGATATCTTGCTGCTATCTCAATTGCATGAAAGTCTTGTCGGTCAATAACATTCATTAAGCATTACTGGGTGCTTAATAAATGTTTCTGAGCATTATGACAGGTATCCTAGGGAGATGCAACAGAAACAGAGGATACAGTCTCTGACATCAAGGAACTTTCAACAGTACTGATTATTCACACTATATAAATGGACTAAAATAGGGTTTCCAAAGAAATACATAATTTAATTATTGCAAATTAAAACAGTACAAATGATATATGTATGCTGAGGTGATTCAGTGGGTGATCTGAGTGGCGGAAGCAAACAGAATATTTTAAATCATGTATTATAAGGGTCAAAAAGACACGGATTAATGAGCTAAGGAAGAAGAGTTCTTCAGAGGGTAGAAGGTTTGCCTAAAAGGAAGGAGGAGAAATAAATCCTGAAGTAGTGTGGGTGGAACTAGAATCTGAAAGACTAGGCAGCAGGCTATTGGCCCGACTTTGCTCATACATCTTTCCTGCAATATCACTTACTAATTTTTTATCTGGCTAGTATAGTCTAGAGCAGAATCTCCCAAGCTGTTGCTTTTCATTGACCCCTTTTATGAGGAGAAATACCCTTCAAATAAACAATGTCTCTCCAACATAATTCCTGCTACCACTATCCATTAAAAACACAAGATTAATGGGGGGGAAAATGTTAGTACTTGTTATTACTTCCATCTGTCTTCAATGAAATGCCAAATAAGTTTCCTCTGTACTCAAAAAAGTTAAGGCGTTGTTGTATTTTTACTATTAATGTAATGGAGACCACAGTGTGAACTGCTTCAGGTTCTGTCATAGTCCTCTGCCCCCACCCCCGGACCACATTTACACAATGGGAACCCTAAAATAAGAATAAAGGAACATTAATTCCCTTCTATATGTACACAAACCTCACACAAATCAACACTGTATGGTGTTGACTGTCATTACAGTAGCAGTAGTAGTAAAGGTAATGGTGGTAGTGGTAATTTATATTGATTACATTTACTGCATGGCAGACACCATTAGAAGCACTTTACACGTATTATTTAATCCTAACCACTCTAATAATCATTATTAATCCCATTTCATAGAAAAAGTATTGAAGCCCAAATAAGCAACTTGCCCAAAGACACACACCAGGTGGGTGGTGTGGTGGGGCTGCGATGGCAGAGCACACGCTTTTAGACATGACACCGGACTACCTGTGCATATGCCATGTGCCTACCCCATAAACGCTGGCCCTCAATTTCTAGCTGAAAATAATACCTGTTCTCTTACCTGCCTCTTAAAGATATAATAAGGATTAATTTGATGTCTGCAAAGTGTTATGACCTCTTCATAAAGACACCCAGATGATTAAAACTCCTTAATTTCCATTTCTTCATACGCCACATCTTCAATTACAGTATCTTATAGGTACGCAGTCTGGGAACCGATTGACTTTGCTTTCTCTCATACCACATTCAGATTGTAATCAGTTGCTATTTTATCATAGGAACATCATCCCTAAAATTCACTCGTTTTATTCTAATTTTTGATGCTTAAGCTATCATTAGTCTCAGTTATTGTAATCTCCTTAGAGTACTGCATTTTACCTTGCAAAGATGAAATGTTAATGGAAATTGGGTCCTAATACCCATCAGGGGGGAAAGAAAAAAGTTCATGTGTTAATCAAGAAACATAATCTCATTCAAATATGCACATTCTTAAGTTGCTCTCAGCTTCAAAATCCTCCTTAAGTCTCAATTCCACTGACTACTTACAGGCTCTGTATATTTTATTTCTGCACTTTCACCTTTAACAATTTCTGAAGATAGTAGAATTTTGGAGCTAAAATGGACCTTAAAGATAACCTAAGGCAAACTCCATTTAAGAAATGAGAAAACTAGGGATCACAGATGTTAGATAACTTGCCCAAGTTCCCTCGGCTAAAATGTGATAGATCTAGAACTAAACCCACGCATTCTGATTTCAGATATATACCATTTCTAATCTACATGTCCTTCCGTCTACTCCCATGCCTTTGAATATTTAATGCAGATAACTTCCCAATCTTTTTCTAGTCCTACTTTTTCTCCCAGGTTCCAGGCCTGTATTTTCAACTGCTTAGTGAAATTTTAGGATGATGATAATATTGAAAACTAATCTTATTATCTCCCCTTTGAAACCTATTTATCTCCATCCACTTATTGCTCTTGTATCTTTCAATCCCATGAAAGATACTAGGTATAATGGATCTAGATGGACTCCAGAAGAAAGAAGACATGGAAGAGATGATTTAAGTCAGTTCTGTCTCCAACTAGAAGAACATTATTCTCTTGGATTCCATTTGCATACTTCTTTTTCCAAAACTGATGATATCTAATAAATCAGATCAGCAAATAGGCCTAGGCACATGGAGTCACTTGGCCTGTTAGATGTTAAAATGTAGCTCTGATGGATTATATATGGTCCAACCAGTTTAAACAAATTTGAGATCAAGTATCAACTGGTAATTATGTATACAGGATATTTGTCTGAAAAATGTCTTCTGTGCTTATCTTGGCAAATCATGCAACAATAGGAGGCTGTAGGAATATTTGTGCATCTAGGTTCATGAGCAATTTTTTCCTCCAATGGAAATGCTCTAGTATGACAATAATTCCATTGTGGATGTGTTACTTCAAAACATCAAATTTCTAAAGCCATGTATCTCTAAAGTTTAAGAGATTTAGAATATTTATCTAATATTTCTTTAGATTTAGAAATCTAAATCCTTGGTGGAAGCATGGCTTATACAGCATATAATATATAGGAAAAATCTGAGAGGGAGTGGATAGACATTCAGTTCTGGAGTCAGTGCAAGCTCTAAAAATAGTAGCTACACACATAAATTAACCCTACATCATGTGAAGTGTGCAGAAATCTAGTCTTAGAAGACATAAGTATTCATTATTGGAGCCAGAAAAAAAAATGCTTCAAATAGGTTAAATTCTAGGAGGCAGTTCAGCCTCTTAGATTAGTAGGTGGGTTGGTTTCACTATTCCAGCTCATTTTATTCACAATAGCCAAGATCTGGAAACCATCTTGATGTCCACAGACAGATGAATGGATAAAGAAAATATGATATATACATACAATGAAATACTATTTAGCCTTAAAGAATGAAATCCTGTAATATGCAACAATATGGATGAAACTTGAACACACTATGCTAAGCAAAATAAGCCAACCATAGAAAAACAAATACTCCATGATTCTACTTATATGAGATATCTATAATAGTCAAATTCACAGAATCGAAGAGTGGAACAGTGGTTGCCAGGGGCTGAGGGGAGAGGGAAATGAGGAGATACTAATCAACAGGTATAACGTTTCAGGTAAGCAAGTGAATAAGCTCTAGAGATCTGCTGTACAAAATTGCACCTATAATCAACAATAATGTACTATACATTTAAAAATTGTTAGGAGGGTAGATCTCATGTTAAGTATTCTTACCACGATAAAATAATTTTTTTAAAGTGGGAAGGGAGTGTTTTATTACTAAGCCTGAATCATTGTCACTAATTTTGAGAATCCAGAGTATAGATTTGTCCGAAGTGAAATTCAACAAGGAATGAAAAAGTAAAAATGGGTTCTGGGGGCAGATAGGGGATGTGTCATCTTCTTGGACTGAAAGGAAGGAAAAATGCAATATTTCCAGGCAAAGAAGGTATTTTGAGTCTTGTGCCTAGAACACCTGCCCTAGGAATCTGATGTGTGTTGTAGCTGCAGAAAAACTGAGTAAGCTGATCTACAAAACACACACACACACACACACACACACACACACACACACACACACACAGAGAAACCAAATTCATGATTATGTAAATAGAAATAATTGCTAGGGCTTTTGAAGGTAATAGAAACTTCTGTAGAAACACTTGAAAAAACAGGTTTTAAAAGGTTTTTTTCTTGATATTAAGGTAAAAATTGTGACAAAGAGAAGGATGCTTGGATTCAGCAGAGTCCCAGATCTCAGAGGATAGAAGAAAAATGGTTCCTAGCAGTTGGCCTTATAAAATCTAGATGAAAGGAGACAAGAAATGTCAAGTGGAAGTGGAAACAGAGCAGGGTCTTGCTTCTGAAGGAAATGAGGTTGCAGTAAAAAGATGTTTGTGTTTCCTCAGAAGTAGTGAAGTAATCTGAGGACCAGGGAATTCAAAAGCAAGATAAAAACTAGGTTTAGGAGGAGCACATGGCAAAGACGTCGTGGTGTTCACTGGGTCCTTGAGAGCACACGTGAGGAGCATCCACAGCAGCAACTCCCACTCTGACGTCTTTGGATGGAAATTTTAGCATCTGGACGAAACCAGTATGTTTGGAGGTAGGAAGAAGGTCCTGAGGTGAGAGTGGGGACCATTACAAGATAAAGGGATTTCTGGGCAGTATGCATTAGCATCAAATATAGTTCAGAAATAGAAGAGTGGACTTAGAATACTGAAGATCTTTCTTGAATGGGAGAAAAAAAAATCAAATAATATTAGGAATATGAGGAATGCAAAATAAGTCAGAAAAAATGAAAAGAATAAAATCTGCAACACTTTCAGTTCACCACACATTTAAAACTTTTCTCTGGCTTTTACCATGAACCATGTTTAGGATTTGAAAAGATTTAATAAAGGTTAAGTATAAATGACCTGAGAATGAGTGACTAACCATTCTAAATTCCTTATCAGACTGAAGAAAGCTCAAATGGCTTCCCCAAAACAGATTTTCTGTTCTCTTCCACCCTGGCTCTTGACAAATATATGTAACAAGTATCAGAGGAGTTATAACAGATGACGAGAGCAATAAAACACCGTAACAGATTGTCAACAATTTACTGTTTATTTCCTGTACACTTAGGTGAATTCTAATTTGCTTGATTCTAAGAATAATGAGGTGAAAAAATGATGATAGAGATAACAGTGGACATAATAGCTTAGGTGGCAATAAAACATTTCCTGATAAATCTCTAGCCATACCTTAAAAGCAAGCAAAAGAAGTATAAAATTGATTTCTGGAAAGAAAAAGAAGTAAATAGAAACACGGATGTTCCTTAATAAGCTCTTGCATATTTTCTGCCGCAGAAGTTACTTCACGTAAGATAAAATCAACATAATTAGCATCTTCCTCCATGGCTGCTTCCTCTATCCTTCAGAACAGGCAAAGTTTAATGTGGATAACTCACTGCTACTTTCTTCCAATTCAACAAATCCCAAATCTGTAGTGACTTTTTCTTTTAATTTGAGGTATAACTTACATATTATAAAAATACACAAATCATAACTGTAGAGTTCCATGAATTTTGACAATAACAACCATCCATGTGTAACTACCAGGCCAATCAAGATATAGAATGTTGCCATCACCCCATTAAGTTCCCTCTTCATTTCCAGTCAATCTCCACCACTCATTTAGAAACCACCACTGTTCTGATTTCTATCACCATTTGTTAGCTTTGTCTGCTCTTTCTTCTCCTTTTGGAACAGCTTTATTGAACTATATAAAGTTCACCCATCACAAGTATACAATTCAGTGCTTTTTTTTAGTACATTTACAGAGTTGCACAACCATCACCATGATCCAGCTGTGCATTTCCACCAACTCAAAAAGTTTCCTTATGCCAGTTTGCACTCTCCACTCCCCAGTCCATGCAATTATTGATCTGCATTCCATGATCACAGACTTGCCTTTTCTGGAAATTTAATATATATGGAATCATACAATATGTAGTCTTTCGTGTCTAGCTTCTTTCACTTAGTGTAATGCTTTCCCTGTCATAGTGTTTATCAGATGTTCACCTTTTTTTTTCTGGATAATATTCCATATTCCATTGTATTGATATGCCACATTTTATCTGTTCACCAGTTGATGGATATTTAGACTGCTTCCTGTTTTGAGTTTTGCCTGTTATAACTTCATATAAATTCAAATATATTGTTATTTGTGTCTGCTTTCCTTCATTCAACATAAAATTTTGAGATTCATCCAAGCTGTTTTGTTTCAGTTATTTGCTCCCTTATATTGCTGAGTAGGATGTATGAATATTCCATGATTTATTTGTTCAATGTTCTATTAATAAACAGTTGAGCTATTTCACTTTTTGTCCATTATGAATAAAGCAACTCTAAACTATTTTTGCATTTGTATTTCTCTTGGGTAAATATCTAGGAGTAAAATTTTTGGATCACAAGTTAGGTCTATTTTTAATTTTTATAAGAAACTGCCAAACTGTTTCAAATAATTATACCATTTTACACACTCACCAACAATATGAGAGCTTTAGTCTTCCACATTCTCACCAATCTTTGATATTGTCATTTTTTTAAATTTTAGCAATTTGTCTGGCTATGCAATGTGTGGTTTTAATTTGCATTTCCATAATTATGCTGAGCAGTCTTTCATATGCTTATTGGCCATTCATTTCTCTTCTTTTTGTTGAAGTATTTGTTCTAGTCTGTTAATTTTTATTGAGTTGATGGTCATTATTATTGACTTGTAGGATTCTGGAACAATTATCTTGACAGATATAAAGGTTGCAAATATTGTCTCCAAGTTTATAGCTTGCTTTTTATTTCCTTAACAATTCTTTTTTTATTTTTGTTTTTTTTGTTTTTTTAAACAATTTAAATTTATTTATTTATTTATTTATGGCTGTGTTGGGTCTTCGTTTCTGTGCGAGGGCTTTCTTTAGTTGCGGCAAGCGGGGGCCACTCTTCATCGCGGTGCGCTGGCCTCTCACCGTCGCGGCCTCTCTTGTTGCAGAGCACAGGCTCCAGACGCGCAGGCTCAGTAATTTGTGGCTCACGGGCCTAGTTACTCCTTGGCATGTGGGATCTTCCCAGACCAGGCCTCGAACCCATGTCCCCTGCAGTAGCAGGCAGATTCTCAACCACTGCGCCACCAGGGAAGCCCTTTATTTGTTTTTGATGAGAGAAAAACTGTAATTATTATACAGTCCAATTCATCTATATTTTTTCCTTTTGTGGTTGGGGTGTGTGCGTGTGTGTATATGCATGTGTTGCTAAGAAATCCTCAAATGTCAAAGACACAGTGAAATTCTTTGTTATTTTCCTAGAAGCTTTATGTTTTGGCTCTTAAATTTACATCTATGACACATCTTGAATTAACTTTTTTTATAGTGTGAGGTAGGGATAGAGGTTCATTTTCTAGTTGTTGTGGAACTATTTGTTGAAGATTTTCCTTTCTTTCATTGAACTGTTTGGTGCCTTTGTCCAAAATCAATTTACTGTATTTGTGTTCCGTTCTGTTCAGTTGATCTAATTGCCTAGCCCTATGCTAATAACACACCTGTCTTCATTATTTTAGCTTTAAAGTAACTCTTAAAATCAAGCAGTTTATGTATGTTCTTCAGCATTGTTCTTTCAAGATACTTTTTGACTATTCTAAGTCCTTCGCATTTCCATATGATTTTTTTTTAAATCGAAGCACAGTTGATTTACAATATTATGTTAGTTTCAGTATACATCAAAGTGATTCAGTTATACATATATTTTTTTTCAGATTCTTTTCCCTTATAGGTTATTACAAAATACTGAGTATAGTTCCCTGTGCTATACAGTAGGTCCTTGTATGTGTATATGTTAATCCCTAACTCCTAATTCAACCACCCCCTTTCCCCTTTGGTAACCATAAGTTTGTTTTCTATATCTAAGGGTCTATTTCTGGTTTGTATATAAGTTCATTTGTATCATTTTTTTTAGATTCCACATATAAGCGATATCATATGATATTTGTCTTTCTCTGTCCCCATATGAATTTTAGAATCAATTTGCCAATTTCTACAAAAAAGAATCTATTGGGATTTTTTGTGTGTGGGGGAAATATCACTGAATCTATAGAATTTGTAAAGAAATGACATCTTAACAATATTGAGTTCCAATCTATGAAGATGGTATATCTCTCTACTTATTCAGCTATTCTTTTGCAGTTGCTTTCTTATGACTTATAACTACAGAGAATGAGCTTATGAAAAAGAACTATTTTAATTACTAATGATGAACTAAACTGATTATTTAAGAGAACATATTTGTTTTTGTTTGATAAATGCTTACACTAGTTTTTTGTAAAAAATCATAAAATTTTAAAATTGAAAAGAAAACTTGGAAGTCATTTGATCCAATAGTTTATTTTTATTGAAATTAGAAGCCTTAAAATCAAGGTGTAAAGTACTTTTATATTACACTGGAATTGGTTTTCCTCATTTGTCCTCAGTAGTGAAGTGAGGAAGGAGAATACTGGGAACTACTCTTCTGTGATAGAAGGAGTAGTTTTGAAGGGTCACAGTACATACAATAAAGAGTTTGCTAAACTTTTGTTTTCAATTACCAAGATATTAATTAAGTAAGCCCTGGATATTCAAAAAGCACTGGTAGAATACAGATTGTCTTATGACAAAATATCTTGGTTTTATATTAATGTGTTTTATATACCCTACTTTGAATGCTTATGATTATAAATATAGGTGGAAGATAAGGATCAAAAAAATTCCTTGGATCATGCTTAAGCTGATAACTGTGGATGCTCTTCAGCAGTCACATTACGTTAGGAAGAAAAGCATATAGAGAAAAATACTTTAAAATGCAGCAACATAGGGTCTGTGGAGTATGAGGATCAGCTGAATCTGTATGATGATATCTAGATCAGGGGACACAAATTTTTCTCTAAAGGGCATGGCTTTGCAGGCCATGCTCAACTCTGCTGTTATAGCATGAAAGTAGTCACAGATAATACACAAGTGAATGAGCATTGTGTTCCAATAAAACCTTACTCACAAAAATAGGCAGTGGGTCAGATTCAACCCACAGGCAGTAAATTTACCAACCTTAATCTAGATTAATTCTAATCATTCACATTGTGATGTCCATTACATATACCTGTTACATATATGTCATCATACATGAATACACATACTCAGACATAACCTATCATATTGAATATTTCAGGGACTGTGTTCTGAAAGTGCGAGAATAATCTAAATAACGGAAAATTTCCCATTACTCTCTTTCTTTTTTCTATTATATGATTAGTGATGAAGTCGTTTGAACAATATCAAAGATATTACATTTATTCTCCGTGGACATTTTATTATCTTTCAGACAACTAGATAACAATACCTTATACTCATTGTCTCTGTGCTTATAAATCAGATACTTTATGAATATTCATAGAAGCAGACTATTCCCTACAGAATTATCTCCAAAACAATAATTATGCAAATTGCTGATTGTCCAAAGCACTTAATTTCTTAGCAATATGCAATCTGAGTTAGCCTAAAGACAAGTTAATAAACAGTCTTTAAAATAAATGATAGAAGTGTCTTGTATCTATAATCAGTGATAAAGTTTAGAAAACAGAATGAACAATCTCAGAAGCAATTTTTAATTTGATAAACATACTAAAACTTACTTCTACAAAATATATGAGATATTATAAACACTGCAAATAAATTCAGCATATCACAAATGCTGTAATGTAAGAATATCTCTTTCAATTATAGCAAAAGAGTAATTTTCTATCAGATTTTCCTGAAAGAGTATTGTTTACCTATTTATGCATTTAACTCCATTAAGATCTCAATCCAACTTGGATGCTAGAACATTGACTGTGTGCTTTTCTTTCTTAAAAAAAGCAAAAGATTTACTAATAGAAGTGTAATTCTAGGGTCTTTCTATACCAAGTTGCTTTTCTTTTATAGGTACCCTGGAAGGCTTTGAATTATATAGGTCAACCAGCTACAAAGACCATGCCTTTATAACCATGAAAACAGGATAAATAACTTTCAAATAATGAAGAGAGCTTATTTAGGAAGTTTTGCAATAAAACACATAAACCATATTTTAGAAAATGATATCAAATCCTTCTTCCAACAAGTTTGTTACAGAAACATTATGATCATTATTAACAACGTTTTGTTGATTTAGCTTTCTTCTGTTCGTTTCTTGACTTAAGTTGCAGTAAAAACAACTAAGCAGAGTTTATTAAGTAGCTCAACACTGCTCAATCACTCCACTCAACACTATAGGTGTCCAGTGGGCTGTCCCAAGTAGCTTATGATCTAGTTAGCAAGGCAAAATACACAGGAAAAAAAAAAACAACTAACAATAAAAGTTTGCAACGAAAGTTCAAAATAGAAACTAGCACAGGGAGTCCATCATTAATTTAAAAATAAAGAGAAACGGTTGTTCATATAGTTTAGAAAAAATTCTCTAATTATTGAGAGCTTATTTGTGTGACTGAACGCCTAAGTTTCTTCGCCATAAAGCAACAAAATTTTGATTTAGAGAAATCTCTTTAAAAAAACAAGTTTATAGGGCCTTCCCTGGTGGCACAGTGGTTGAGAATCTGCCTGCCAATGCAGAGGACACGGGTTCGTGCCCTGGTCTGGGAAGATCCCACATGTCGCGGACCAACTAGGCCCGTGAGCCACAACTACTGAGCCTGCGCGTCTGGAGCCTGTGCTCCGCAACAAGAGAGGCTGCGATAGTGAGAGGCCCGCGCACCGCGATGAAGAGTGGCCCCCGCTTGCCACAACTAGAGAAAGCCCTCGTACAGAAACTAAGACCCAACACAGCCAAAAATAAACAAATTAATTTAAAAAAAAAAACAAGTTTATAAATAAGGAGGAAAAGTAATATGTCAAAATTATGCCAAAATAAATGACAAATTGAGGCACATGTTGAGAAAACAGTTTATAATTAATCACAATTAGTCAAAAAATATTTGAAAAACTTCTATGAGACAAGACTATTTATTTTGGTTAAAAACAAAACTGAAAACAAAAACAAAAAATGCCTGTCTCCAAGGAGCTTATATTCTTGTATGAGGAAAGGGATAATAAATGTATAAATAAATACAATTATTTCAGTTACTTATAAGGACTACGAAGATAATAATATAAACTAATATGGGAAAGAAAAAAACTATGGCAGTGGGGGGACGGAAGTAAAATATTTTATCAAGAGGTAGTCAGGGAAGGCCTCTTTGAGGAGACATTTGGACCAAGATTTCAAAGATGAAAAATGTGTCAGCCATGCAAGTATCTGGAGAAAGCTTTCCAAGAAGAGAGGAATAAAAACAGCAAGTACAAAGGCTTCTAGGTAAGGATGAGCTTGGCATATTAATGTAGGAAATATAGAAAAAGAGCCATTATGGCTGAAACATCTTGAAAAGGGAAGGAATACTGATTACGTTAACAACCTATTCCTACTAGAATATTTTATTTTCATCATTCATACTTAACTATAGGAAGCCAAAATCTCCCATCATCAGTGTACACTGGTCTGAAATTTTTTAAATATGATGTTCAGATGTGAAGAGAACACACAGTAATGTGGAAAAAAGGAGTGTTCAAATCCCAGCTTTGCATTTATCAGCTTTCTGAGGCCTTGAGAAAGTCACTTACCTTTCTAAGTCTCAGATTCTTTATCAAGTCTCAGTTTTCTCACCTATAAATTTGTGATGCTTTTATCTGCCTCCCAGGTTATGTGAAGGATTAAATACGATGTGCAAGAACCTGGTACATAACTGGCACTCAGGAAATACAGGCTGTCATCCTTACCATCATGGTCATTGTTATATATACCAGCTCCATTAACGTAACCATCATCATCAGTATTAGGTAAGTTCAAGTTAGATAGAATGCTCTTCCAGAAAAGCAGCAAAAATAAGCATGCAGTAATAGTAGCCATTGGGGAAGACCACTGAATTCATATCATATTTTTTAAATAATTTAAAAATTAGCTTTAAAATGTAGGGGATGTGTTAGGAAAAATTATAGAGTTGTAAGAATATTTACATATTTAAAAATAGTAAAATCAGGTTATTTGCAAACATTTAATCCTCAAGTTGATTTATAGATTAAATGCAATCCCTGTCAAAATTATAATTTCCTTTTTTTGCAGAAATGGACAAGCTGATGCTAAAATTTATATATTAAAAAAAAAGATAAAAAAATAAAATAAAACAAAATTATACAGAAGAGCAAGTCACCCACTATAGCCAAACAATCTTCAAAAAGAAGTACAAAGTTGAAGGACTCACACTTCCTAATTTCAAAATCTACCGCAAAACTACAGTAATCAGGACTGTGTAATACTAGAATAAAGACAGACATATACATCAATGGAATAGAATTGAGAGTCAAGAAATACACAGTCAATTGATTTTCAACAAGGATACCAGGATCACTCAATGGGGAAAGAATAGTCTCTTCAACAAATGGTGCTGGGACAACTGGCATCCACACACAAAAGAATGAACTTGGATCCCTATTTCACACCATATAAAAACTAACTCAAAATAGATCAAATTTCTAAAATCAGAGCTAAAGCCATAAAACTCTTAGGATAAGACACAGGAGTAAATCTTTGAGTTATACAACCCCTTGAATTAAGTAAAAGTTTCTTAGATATGACCAAATGCATATGCAACCAAAGAAAAAATAGATTATTTAGATTCATTTTAAAATTTTAAATGAGCTGGATATTTAATAAAAATTAGAAAAAATAAAACTGGACTTCCCTGGTGGCACAGTGGTTAAGAATCCGCCAGCCAATGCAGGTGACACGGTTTTGAGCCCTGGTTTGGGAAGATCCCACATGCCGTGGAGCAACTAAGCCCGTGCACCACAACTACTGAGCCTGCGCTCTAGAGCCCGCAAGCCACAACTACTGAGCCCACGTGCCACAACTACTGAAGCCCATGCACCTAGAGCCCGTGCTCCGCAACAAGAGAAGCCACCGCAACAAGAAGGCTGCACACCTCAACAAGAAGCCTGCACACCACAACAAAGAATAGCCTCTGCTCTCCGCAACTAGAGAAAGCCCATAAGCAGCAACAAAGACCCAACACAGCCATAAATTAATTAATTAATTAATTTTAAAAAAACACTTTTCTGTGTCAAAGGATACTACCAAGAAAATGAAAAAAAAAAAAACCAACTAAGCAATGGGAGAGAACATTTGCAAATCATACACCTGATAAGGGTCTAGTTTCTAGAGTGTATAAAGAACACCTACAACTAAATAATGAAGAGACAAATAACCAATTCGAAAATGGCCGAAGAATTTAAATAGATATTTCTACAAAGAAGATTCACAAATGGCAAATAAGTACATGAAAAGCTGTTCAACATCATTAGTCATCAGAGAAGTGCAAATCAAAACCACAATGATATGCCACTTCACCAATTAGGATGGCTATAATTTTTAAAAATGGAAAATAACTAGTGTTGGCAAAGATTTGAAGAAATCTAAACCTTCAAACACTGCTGGTGGGAATGTAAAATGGTGCGGTCAATGTGGAAAACAGTTTGGCAGTTCCTCAAAAATTTAAATATAGAGTTACCAGGTGATCTAGCAATTCCACTTCTACGTATATACCCAAGAGAAATGAAAACATATGTCCACACAAAAACTTGTATACAAATTTTCACAGCTGCATTATTCATATTAGCAAAAAGTAGAAATAACTCAAATGTCCATCAACTGATGAATAAACAAAATGTGGTATATTCACACAATGGGATATTATTAGGCCATAAAAAAGACTGAATTACTGACACATGTTACAACATGGATGAACCTCAAGTAATTATGTTACATGAGGAAGACAAATACCGAAGGCCACATATTATATGATTCCATTTATATGAAATTTCCAGAACAGGCAAATCTACACAAACAGAAATTAGATTAGTAGTTCCCAGGGGTTTGGGAGTGGGGATAATGTGAAGTGACTATTAACTCATACAGAGTTTCTCTTTGGGTAATGGAAGTATTCTGGAATTAAGTAGAAGGGACGGTTGCATAATCTCATGAATTTACTCAAAACCACTTAACTCTACACTTTACAATGGTGAACTTTATGACATATAAATTATATTTCAGGAATTCTCTGACGGTCCAGTGGTTAGGACTCTGCACTTTCACTGCCAAGGGGCCAGGTTCAATTCCTGCTCAGGGAACTAAGATCCCACAAACCATGCAGCGCAGCCAAAAAAAAAAAATTATATCTCAAGTTTTTAAGTGATACAGTCCAGTATGGCTAATTTCATACAAAGAGCTTCAATATTAAACAAGCAAGAAAATACAACAGGCAACAATTCAGATATATCCAAATAATTCCAAATCAACTAACAAGATGCTTGCTCTGACAGTGGCTATTGAGGTTGAAGCCATTTTCTACAAATACCTTTCTTCCCACAATAACTTAAAAATGAAGAATTTAAGAAATTAACAGCATCTTATAATGGTAATTTTCAACTTAGATATGATAGATGTGTTTCTACAAAATAAAAGCATTTGCCATACAAAAATATATCCATAACGAATATTTGCTAATCAACTTTTAGCCTGCCTCTGGTCTAGAACTATCAGTTTTGGTTAATGAGTATGAGCAGGTATCCTCCTTTTCTTCTGTTCCCCTATTTCTCTTCTGTGTGTTTTTATTCTCTAATTCCATTTACAACTATCAGGGAAGAATTGATGTCCACCCCTCCATAAAACCGTCTCTGATACAACACACCATTTTATTTTTTCCATGAGTGTTAGTTTTGTTGCTATAACTAGACAGTAATTTCTGGCTGCGAGAACTATATTACACTTTTAAAATTTACCATAGTACCTAACACAACACTTGATTCATAGTGTGCACTCCATAATTATTAACATAACAAAAGGTAGCAAGGCAGCATCTCAACTCACTGAAGAAAAGATGGATTATTCAATAAATGCCACTGGGTAGCCATCTAGAAAAAAAATAACATTAGAGCTATACCTCATATTCTACATCAGGATAAATTCCAAATGAATCAAAGATTTAATTGTAAAAGTGAAAGCTTAAAAGTATTAGAAGAAACCTGGGAGAAATGTTTTATAATCTTGGTGTAGAAGAAGCCTATTTAAATATGACACAGAAGCCATCAATCAAAAGATTGATAAATTCTACAACATAGAAAATTCATAACAATCTTTATAGCAAAAACTATAATAAACAATGGCAAAAGAAAAATGACAAGCTGGGATAAATATTTGCAATGCCTATCACAAACCAATAAACAATAAACACCTACTATTCGATAATAAATGGCCCAAAAGAAAAATAAGCAAACAATGTGTACAGACAGTTTGTGGAAAATGAAACACAAATAACTCTTAAACACATGAATAAGAGAATAAGAAAAATGAAAATTAAAACTACACTAATATACCATTCTTTACCTATCAGATGGGCAAAAATACCAAAGATTAATAATACTGTTTGGCCAGGGAGTTGGGAAACAGGCATTTTTGTATGCTGTTAGTCAATGCGAAGACTGGCACAACCTCTACAGAAGGTAATTTGACTATATCTATCAAATTTATAGAAGTACATACCCTTTAATCCAACTCTACTTCAAGGAATTTTTCTTAAAGTCATAGTTACTTATGGGTGAATAGACCTATATATAAGGTTATTCACTGCAATATGGTTTGGAATAGCAAGATTTGGAAACTACCTAAATGTCCATAACAGATGACTGTTAAAATAGATTATGAAACACCCACAAAAGGAAATAGTTTGCAGGCATAAAAAAAGGAGATAATTTGTTACTCGGGCTATGGAATAATCTCCAAGATATGTGTGTGAAAAAGCAAGATTAGGAACTATGCATCGGATGTTACTATATGTGTAAAGCAGGCTGTACAACCCAGATGTTGGGGAGAATATTCCCTGCTTGGCTTGTATTTGCTTATCTGCACACAAGAAACTGGTAATATTTGTTGCCTCTGGAGATGGAAACAGAGGTGAAGCAATAATTTTCATGGTATTTTTATTATGTACCTTTATGTATTTTTAAAATTATGAACCTACTGATTATTTAAAATAAATATTCAAAAATACATATTTTTATAAATCTTTCTCAGCACCTAGCAGTGCTTGATTCACAGTATGAAGTTTACTTCTTAATATGATAATTAATGTAAATGAATTTGCAAGTTTAAAAACAATAAGCAAACATAAGGCAATATTATTATTTGGGTATTTTCTGAGTTCATACTGTGAAAATGTTTAGATCATTAATAAAAACAGTTTACATAAGAAGTAAACTGTTTTTATTAATGATCTAAACATTTTAGACTACATGTGAGTGTGGCTATGAAGTCATTTGTACTTAAAAAATTGTCCCATAAAAGAAACACTTAACTTCAAGTATTAGAAAGAATTCCTCCCACTCCCACTAGACTTGAGATATTTTTTTGACTGCCTATAAATGAGTAAAATTTCCTGTAAGAGTTTATTTAAAACTTTGATATGCTTAAGAAACACAATTCTTTTGTTAAATATCGGCAAAATTGATATTTTTAATTGTTGTTATATTTTCCTCAAAATTTTCTTAACGCTAGAATAATTTTTCGTTTTTTGTTTTTTTTTTAATTAATTTATTTATTTTTGGCTGTGTTGGGTTTTCGTTTCTGTGAGAGCTTTCTCTAGTTGCGGCAAGCGGGGGCCACTCTTCATCGCGGTGCGCGGGCCTCTCACTGTCGCGGCCTCTCTTGTTGCGGAGCACAGGCTCCAGACGTGCAGGCTCAGTAGTTGTGGCTCACGGGCCCAGCTGCTCCGCGGCATGTGGGATCCTCCCAGACCAGGGCTCGAACCCGTGTCCCCTGCATTGGCAGGCAGACTCTCAACCACTGCGCCACCAGGGAAGCCCCTTTTGTTTCTTTTTTCTTTTTTTTTAATTTATTATTTATTATTTTTATTTTTGGCTGTGTTGGGTCTTCGTTTCTGTGTGAGGGCTTTCTCCAGTTGCGGCGAGTGGGGGCCACTCTTCATCGCGGTGCGCGGGCCTCTCACTATTGCGGCCTCTCTCGCTGCGGAGCAGAGGCTCCTTGTTTCATTTTTTAATTAGAAAACCCAAATAAAGCACTAGCTATGAAGTCTTGTTTCTTTGAGAGATGAACTATATAATCGCCTAGCCATAAAAAAATTATGCTTATTCCATCTGAGTAATGATATAAAGGCCTATTTTGAGGATTACATGATATACTATGATTTACATAATAATATACAAAAAGAGGTTAGTGTTCCCTTTCCAACTCACCCTTGCCTTTAGAATATGTTTGTTTCCAAACAAAATGTAGGATCTTATCATTTTTGAGCTCCCAATGCAAGCATTATTCTTTACCACACAAATTCCAGTTTATAGAAATACTAAAACTTATACTGACTGAATTTGAATAACATCAAAATTTTAATAAGCGCTCATGTCAGTCGATTATAATTCCAGAAGAAGGGCCTAAAGCATTTATCCTCTCAGAAGTCCCTGGTTTAGAACCAAAATACATTATCTTGGAAACAACTATGACAACTCTGCCCCCAAATTATCACAAATATGGCACAATCTTAACTTTTCCTCTTCAGTTGACAAAGCTTTGAAATCACAACAGAATCCATAGATGATCAACTCTAATAGGGTCAGGTAGTAGTGTGGTTGATGACAAGAGAAGTGATAGGGAAGGTGGTAAAATGAGAGCCCAGGCTGCATTTTAAAGGGAGCAGAGAGTACTTCCTCCCAGCCCCTGCTTCAGACCTTCCAGACAAATCACAAACTTAGATTTGCATGTGAAACCTTGTGATTTTTAAATACGATAATTATTCAAAGTTTATGTATGGTCACATTGTAAACTTTCCTTTATAGGACCCCCCCAGGGTGTTCCACAAACATAGTGTCATGTGTTGTTAGTGAGAAAATGATGGACCTGGGAGTCTAGGGAACTAAAGTTTGAATTCCTCCTCTACCACTTAGCAACTTTGTGCCCTCAGGTGAGGTGCTCTCCACCTCAGTCTCCTTATTTGCAAAATGAGGATTATAATATCTATGGCTTTTGTAGCAATTATAAATAAAAAATATAAATGCCTATGCATTTAAAAATAATAAAAATTGTGTTTATGAATACTTTAATAAACCAAATAATAGTGTCATTGGGGGGAAATTTCCACTTGCTCTTCAAATCTGGACTTAGTGAAAAAATAATGCCATTTATTACAGTTATAAATTACTATGAACGTGATTTACAGAAATCATTGACTGTCTATGTCAGGATACCAAGTAGTTTGCAGCCACATAGAGGCAGTGGTCTCTGATTGCTTCCAGCTATGAACTGTCACCATCACTTATTCATCTTGTTTATCTAAGAGGGTCACTTGTTTTACATGTATATACATACCCACTTTTACTGAGTAATGAAGATGAGAGTTATGGTGAGAATAAAGGCAAAGGTGAATAATGCAAGACGCAGTATTAGCATTTTGGCTCAGAGTTTGAGGTTGGGTGTCAAGTGAAACAATATCTCAGTCCTAGCTTTATCATTTTTTCTCACTGTTAAGACTTAGAAGAGTCAGTACTTCTCTCTAAGCCTTAGTTTTTTCATCTGAAAACTTTTGGATAGTCTGCTCTATAGGATTTTCCTCCTACATAGTAAGAACTCCATAGTGTTAACTGTTACTTTCCTTATTCATACTACTATATTCACATGAGATAGAAATATTTTAAGCAATATAGCCATCCTGCCATAAAATAATTGCAAAATAATATCAGTTCATAATAATCAAGATGGCATACAAAAAAGGTAACCATACATGTCAATGGCAAATTAAGCCTCATTCAATTGTTTAAAGTTCTGATAAGGGATTTATCAACTGAGTATATTACATATGTGATTAGATGAATCCCATTTAATAAAAAGATAATATCCTTCCTAAGTATTTGAAATAAAAAACTAATATTAATAATTTCTTACGTTTGAAGAGTAATGTATTCAAATTGCTCACACATATATTACCTCATTTGATCTTCAGATAAACTCTATGATATAAATAGAGTAGTTTCAAGAATAAGGAACCAATGCTGATAAAGACTATATTACTTGACCAATGGCACTTGAAAAGGAAATGATGAAGCTGAGGCCAAATGCAGGTTTGCTCACATCTAATTCAATTTTCAAAATACTATACCACATTTAACAATTTAGCACTTCCTCTTTTCTGTTAAAACCAAACTGTGATTTTTGTATTCCAGACTTATCAGCGTTAACTTTGTTGGCAATGGCTTGAATGACCTTAACTAGTCTTTAAATCACTGTTGCCAGGTACAGAAATATAGGCATTGTCTTGAGAATCACTGTCCTCTTTATAAATAGGTACTGAATTCTCCAGCGTCACCATGTTTAATGTTTAACAATTAGAGGTACCAATAGGGAGGAGAAATAAGAACCCCACTCTAATGAGCCACCCTTCCTATCTCCAGACTCCAGATGAAATCCTGCCATGGTAACCATTTGGTTTAGTATAGCAATCATTTGTTAAATTATAATAATCAGGAGACTAATGATACTCCAAGGTTCCATTAAAACAGTTTAAGAACTATGATTACACCAAACCAGATAAATATTTTAATTTTGTATAATAACTTTAATTTTAATTTTTGTATAATTCACATACGAAATTAAATTAATATGGAATCGTTCATTTTCCTTTAGAAAACCCAATGCGGTGCCAAATAGGAGGTCATTTACATTAGTTGCTACAACACAAATTGGTCAAACTTGTAATTATATATAGTCAAAACTGGCAATTTGTTAAAGTAGTTTCAATAATATTATTTTAAATAAAAAATGTTAACAGATATACCTTTAAAATATTTGCCAAAAAAAGTGATAAAGGGCTAATAGTACTGCCATGTCAATAGTCCATATTAAATCAAAAATGAAGGGGCTTCCCTGGTGGCGCAGTGGTTGAGAATCTGCCTGCTAATGCAGGAGACACGGGTTCGAGCCCTGGTCTGGGAAGATCCCACATGCCACGGAGCAGCTGGGCCCGTGAGCCACAGCTGCTGAGCCTGCGCGTCTGGAGCCTGTGCCCCGCAACGGGAGGGGCCGCGATGGTGAGAGGCCCGCGCACCGCGATGAAGAGCGGTCCCCGCACCGCGATGAAGAGTGGCCCCCACTTGCCGCAACTAGAGAAAGCCCTCGCACGAACCGAAGACCCAGCACAGCCAAAAATAAATAAATTAATTAATTAATTAATTAAAAAAAAAAAAATGAAAATACTACACACTCGGGCTTCCCTGGTGGCGCAGTGGTTGAGAATCTGCCTGCCAACGCAGGGGACACGGGTTCGAGCCCTGGTCTGGGAAGATCCCACATGCCGCGGAGCAACTAGACCCGTGAGCCACAACTACTGAGCCTGCGCGTCTGGAGCCTGTGCTCTGCAACAAGAGAGGCCGCGATAGTGAGAGGCCCGCGCACCGCAATGAAGAGTGGCCCCCGCTTGCCGCAACTAGAGAAAGCCCTCGCACAGAAGCGAAGACCCAACACAGCCAAAAATAAATAAATTAATTAATTAATTTTAAAAAAATACTACACACTCCTAAATTCCTTATCTGAGTGAGAGGTTATACTGGTTCCTTGGCCCCAGGCCAGTGATGTGCTAATAAATGTTTGACACCAGCTCTCTAGGAGGAAAAAAAATCTCTGATTTTAAGCATTTGCCAATTTCCATAGAATAAATACTCACTAGAGTTGATTTCAAGCTACTAACACGAAGTCACTCAAGGCAGAGTTAGAGAGGTGAACAATGGGCTCTCACAAGCTAGACAGGCCAGCTCCAGCCTACCACTGCCCAAACTCCAGAACTAATCCAAATCTCCAGAACTTAGAACCACGTATTTTAGAAAAGCTTCCTCAATGATTTTGCTACAGTCAGTCCATAGAAGAGTGTTTAGGAACCATGGACTACCTTATCGTACAACTACAGGAGTTTCTGAGACTAAGAATGGGAAAACATTTGTTCGGCTTCTCCTGTGTAGCACAAAGCCAGGTGGAAGTGACATCAGCATCACTATCACCTAGGACAACTCTGAATTGTGGAAAGAATATATCACTTTTAAATTAAAGCAAACTCTAAGGCATCCCCTTGGTGTATAGCTACTTGTGAGCCCAGATAAATGACAAGCCTTTTTGATACCTTCCTGAGCCAAAAAGAAAGTGCCTCCCTCTGATAAAAGTCATTGAAATCCTCATTGTTTCTCAAAGAACTTATTTAGTCCAGTCCTCTGCTTCCAAGAAAGGATGACAGCTTGGTGGTATTTCAGTTCCTACTGCCCATATTCATGAATTACTTATGAGCAATTTCAATTCTTGGTATCAAATTATCCAACTGAAGCCAACAAATACAGGCATTACTCTTTGTAGACATGCCAATTTCATAGAATTTATAACTTTTAATCTCTGGGTTTACACCAATCTTCAAGAGACAGAAAATGAGAAGGATTAGTATTGGTAATTAGTCTTTGCCTGGGTCACCCTGAAAGCCTGAGAAAAAGGCTTGCAGGCAGGTAGTTTATTTGGGAATTGATCTCAGAGAATAGTAGTGAGGGATGGAGGAATCTGTGGGGAAGAAGGCAAAGTCATTACAAAGATGTGTTATCTAGCTGGAAACCTCTACGGGCAATAATTACTCAGTTCAAAACAGATTATGAGGGCTTCCCTGGTGGCGCAGCGGTTAAGAATCCACCTGCCAATGCAGGGGACACGGGTTGGATCCCTGGTCCGGGAAGATCCCACATGCCGTGGAGCAACTAAGCCCGTGCGCCACAACTACTGAGCCTGCACTCTAGAGCCCGTGGGCCACAACTACTGAGCCCACGCTCCACAACTACTGAAGCCCACGTGCCTAGAGCCCGTGCTTCACAAGAGAACCCACCATAATGAGAAGCCCGCACACCGCACCGAAGAGTAGCCCCTGCTCACCACAACCAGAGAAAAGCCCACACGCAGCAACAAAGACCCAATGCAGCCAAAAATAAAATAAATAAAATAAATTTATAAAAAAAAAAAAAACAGATTATGAGAAGCTTTATGGACATGCATTTCAGAACTGCCCACCTGGCATTGAAAAGGAAGAAACATTTATCTACCTGGTATATTCTCTATTAGCCAAGTGGCCCCATGGGCATTAACTCCTTTGCCTCCATTCTTTTGGTTGATCATGCATGAGAGCCCAGCAGTTCTAAGGTAGTCAGAGAAACACAAGACGGGAAAAACGAAGGAACTGGCCCTGGCTGAGGCACTGTCAGGCTATACCTATATAAATCTGGTCAAAGTCTGTGTGGACCTGGCCACTACAGCAGTGAATGGAGGAAAAAATGGAGCTAAGATGATATAAAGTGGTATATAAGGGGGGGTCCAGTTCACTAGGTAATAATAAAGCGGTTCTACCTACTTTGTAATTGTTGCTTGGCTCCATGATCTTATTCTTTGGACTTAGAGACCTAAAAATACTACCAAACCCCAAATCAACCCACAGACTTCTCTACACTGGCAAGAGGTCAGTGGGAGAAAAGACAATCTTGCTCATAAAGGAACAGATAGATTCATTTATGTATTTTAAAAGATTGTAAATGTTAAAATGACCATACTACCCAAGGTAATCTACAGATTCAATGCAATCCCTATCAAAATACCAATGGCATTTTTCAAAGAACTAGAACAAATAATTTTAAAATTTGTATGGAAACACAAAAGCCCCCGAATAGTCAAAGCAATCTTGAGAAGGAAGAACAGAGCTGGAGGAATCATGCTCCCTGACTTCAGACTATATTACATAGCTACAGTAATCAAAACAGTATGGTTCTGGAACAAAAACAGACACATAGATCAATGGAACAAGATGGAGAGCCCAGAAATAAACCCATGCACTTATGGTCAATTAATCTATGACAAAGGAGGCAAGAATATACAATGGAGAGAAGACAGTCTCTTCAATAAGTGGTACTGGGAAAACAGGACAGCTACATGTAAAAGAATGAAATTAGAACATTCTCTAACACCATATACAAAAATAGACTCAAAATTGATTAAAAGTCTAAAGGTAAGACCCCAATACTGTAAAACTCCTAGAGGAAAACATAGGCAGAACCCTCTTTGACAGGAATTGGAGCAATATTTTTTGGATCTGTCTCCTAAAGTAAAGGAAATAAAAGAAAAAATAAACAAATGGGAGCTAATTAAACGTAAAAGCTTTTGCACAGCAAAGGAAACCATCAACAAAATGAAGACAACCTACTGAGTGGGAGAAAATATTTGCCAATGATATGACCGATAAGGGATTAATATCCAACATATATAAACAGCTCATATAACTCAACATCAAAAAAACAAACAACCTGGTTAAAAAATGGGCAGAAAAACTGAATAGACATTTTTCCAAAGAGGAAATGTAGACAGCCAAAAGGCATATGAAAAGATGCTCAACACTTCTAATCATCACGGAAATGAAAATCAAAACCACAATGAGATATCACCTCAAACCTGTCAGAATGACTATCATCAAAAAGAACACAAATAACAAACATTGGCGAAGATGTGGAGAAAAGGGAACCCTTGTACACTGTTGGTGGGAATGTAAATTGGTGCAGCCACTGTGGAAAACAGTGTGGAGGTTTCTCAAGCTCCACAATGTAGGACCCTGGGAGAGAGAACAGAAAAGCCATAGAATTGACCACATATTTCCATCCATAAGCAGACAAGCTAATGCCACTGGAGAAATTTAAAGGGGCAGAAAGACAAAAGTAAAGACCCTTTTGGATTATATCCCATGATTGTATTAATTACATAGAATAGGCACCACACAGCTTGCTTAAAGCAACTGACATCATAAAATCTGTTTTCATATAAAAAATTGTCAAGAGATGATTATTTACTTAGGCATTTGTTGACAATATCAAATTTGGGGGTTCACCCAAAGCAACTCTAATTCACATTTAAATCTTACATCAATTAGGTTAGTATGAAAATTTCAGCAATGTCTAGTACCATTTTCCTTAGGAAACAACTCAGATAATATTTATACCCACTAAATTTTGAGCACACTGGTCAGTAGCAGCAGTTCTTAACAGCGCAGTGCTAGTGCAGAAGTCACTCCCCTGCAACCCCTTCATAAAAGAGAAGAAACATTAGCAGGTAAAAAATAAGAGCCTTAGGTACAGTGCAAGCAGCAGAGCAGACTGGTTAGGGTATTGGAATATGCAGTTAGATTGCTTGGTTTAAACAGCAGTAACCTTGGGCAAGCCATTTAATCTCTCTAAGCCTCATTTTCTCATCTTAAAAATGAGGATAATAATTTCTACTTCATACGGCTGCTGTGAGGATGAAATGAGATAAAGTATATGAAACACTTAGCACAGTGTCTGCCATATAGCAGGTTTTTAACAAATATTACTATTATCATTATCACATTAGTCCTCTAGAGAACACTGTAATACACACATAACACACAGTGGGCTAGAAAAATAAAGAGAAATTTCTAAAGTGCTATACAAATGTAAAGGGCCACTGTTGATCTTACGTTTATTCTGTCTCTCTCTCTCTCTTTCAAAAGGAAATATAATAAAATAAGTTTGTTGTGGTAGAAAAAGGATATCTTGAATGGTTTTTGCACTCAACCTCTCAGAACCTCAGTTTCCCCATTTACAGAATGGCAATCATATTGCAATGCTTAGGTCTCTGGGATGTTGAAAGATTAGAACAGGTAGCATGTTGTGAAGAGCTCAGCAGTGAGTTACAGACACAGTCATGGACATCGAGGGAAAGTGGCTTTGAAGCATCTTCCCTATGCTAAGAAGCTCTTCTTGCATTGCAATGGAAAAACTGCAGGATCTTCACATCTGGGCTTCAAGAAAAGTAAGAGAAAAGTGACTTCTTAGGACACAAGGTGTGAGAAGACTGCAATCAAAAGTCCTGCCTACCACCAGCTTTAGGCAGATAAGAATATTTTTAAAGATCAACACATAGAGATCAAAAGAAATAAATGTAATTATTTACAATGTACAACATTATAAAATTAAAATTCTGAGAATAACTTTTGACTGGCATCATTACAAAGTTTCTGCTCCTGAATGTTCAAATATATATGTCAATGTTCATCAAAAACAATGATTATAAGGCAATAAATCAAATATTACTATATAAAAAGCAATCTGTTTTTAAAATGCTAAGTATTATGAAACCTGTAAATATCAAAATAATACATGTGATTGGTATCTAATATTATTTATAAAATATAAACTACACATGATAAGTTTAGTAAATTCCTTAGGAAAAAGCTATTTTCAGCACTTCCAAATCTTACACTGTTTTGCAACGAATGGGGTATGTTGTAACTTTATTTTACCTACCCTCAGATGAATAAGGTTTGATTTTATCATCTTGTAGTCACCAGAGAAATAAGGATGGAAAAAAGTACTGCGCAAGGCTATATTCCAGCATCACAAGTGGAGGCAGCAGGACCCCCATCCACTGACTGTGTGATCTTGCCCAATTCACTCGATCTCTCCTCTTCTTTAAAAGAAGAGTAATAATTGAATGGGCTGTCAGGGTCAAACTGAATGTAAAGGAGCTGGGAGAACTGCTAAGTGCAATATATGAATAGATAAGCCACTCAACCTCACTGTGACTGTTTCCTCATCTGTAAAATGAGGTATGAGGGTTGTCACTAAAAACTTTTGAAGCATGTAAATTCTGTGATTCTAGGCTTAAAATGAAGGTACCAAAAGTTACCTTCTTGGGCTTCCCTGGTGGCGCAGTGGTTGAGAATCTGCCTGCCAATGCAGGGGACACGGGTTCGAGCCCTGGTCTGGGAGGATCCCACGTGCCGCGGAGCAACTGGGCCCGTGAGCCACAATTACTGAGCCTGCGCGTCTCGAGCCTGTGCTCCGCAACAAGAGAGGCCGCGATAGTGAAAGGCCTGCGCACCGCGATGAAGAGTGGCCCCCGCTTGCCACAACTAGAGAAAGCCCTCGCGCAGAGACGAGGACCCAACACAGCCATAAATAAATAAATTAATTAATTTAAAAAAAAGTTACCTTCTCCCACCGTATCTCATTCCTAGATATAGACACCAACCCCCAAATCACACACCATTTTTGTGGACTTGTTTCTTCACAGACTGCCTGCCAGACACAGCAGAGATTGGGTGACAGCACTACCTAAGGCAACACACATCTTAAATACAGATAGGCCCTTCTTCTAAAAGAACTTTGAAAACTGTGAGCTTAATTGCAATTAAAAAGTCCATTGAAATTCAGTGCAACTAGCATTAAAATAAACAACTTTGTAATAAAATATACCAGTATGGATTTTATGCTTAAAAAAAAAAAAGGATCCTCAATGGATATGACTATGTGTAACATTTAAATATTTATGCATAAATTTTCATTTTACTACAAATGAAAATTATTGGTTTATCTAATAAGTAATCAGTGTATTAAGGGGATTTTAAATTGAAGAAAGTAATTTAAAATAACCAAGCATGCTTAATGAAAATTATCCCTTTTAATATCTCTTTTCTAATTAATGTGTTTTTCTAAAATTTAAAAGAAGCCAGGTATTCAATAAACTATGACGTCTAGATATTTTACATTATCCTTATTTAGATAGGATTTTAGGATTAGAAGGGACCTTTAAATGTCACCTGTTTAGCCTTAGTATCACGTCTGCCAAGTGGTCATCTAATGAATGTTTGAATTCCTCAAGTCTCAGGGAACTCACTCCCTCTCATTTTAACTTCAGAGAGAATGGATTATTAGAATTTCACCTATTCTGCCAAAACTCAATCTAAATTTTTAACTTAGAAAATTAACAAAATGACCAAATAATGACCAGTGTCCAGATTTGGAATAACACTATAGTAAAAGCAAACAACTTGTTAGTTTAATTCAACTGTGCCTGAAGTCATCTGGCATTAGACAGACTCCACAACACAGGTGGAACAAATTTCCATGGAAGTGTTCTTAGCACTGCAGAGACCAACTGTGCTCATCCAATTCCCCACAGGCTGACAATCGGGACCTACAATACCCATGGCCAGGTGCATGCCCGTGAAAAACAACAATCAGTGAGCCCTGTTCTGCCTGAGCCAATGAGAATGAGGCCTGACTGAATATTAGAGTTATGGTCCCAAAGGTCTGGAATTTGTCTGTCAGCAGAAGCTCATGTCTTCCCTGACCACAGTGATTCCAAGCCCCAGGCTGGAACCTTTGTCTCACCATTCATACCAAGTCTCTATTTCTGGCCTTTGGCCATGCTTTCCACTTTATATTCAAGCTCCCTATCCTAAATTCTGGTCCATTTGCCTGGGATCTAAATAATTGCCTACCTCTTGTCTCCTTAATGCGGCTGGACCCTAGATGAGGTTCAGGTTCTATCTGGATCTGTTCTCCCAGAAACAAGCTACCCCTACCTGACTATAATTTTCTACTCTCTCCAGATACTTCTATGGCTCGATCCCTACTTATCATTTTAAGAGCTTCTGTGATATTAATGGTTGTTTGTCTCGGACTTGAACTACTTCCCCTTGAACACTGGAATATGGACTTCTGGCCACAATCTATGGGAGTCAGCCCCACTGCCATGTTAATCTCTCTTAGGGGCATCATGAGAGAGTAATAGGGGTCCTGGCTCAGTTTTCCAAGACTTGTCCCCACCTGCTCCTGATTTACTCCACTTATATGCTATTGAGGTCCCAAAATGCCTGGTGCTAGAAACCCTCTCAGATACTAGGACAACAAATTTAAAAGTCTATAGAAAGTTGATTCAGACTAAAGTACAAGGATGGATATGCAGTATTCAATTAAGAACAGTTAAGAATATATATTCCCTGAGCAAGAGTTCTACAGGATGGCTTGGTAAAAGAGGATGCTTTTTAAGCTAAATGGATATAATAGTGACAAAGTGAAGCAAACATTTCAAGCTATATAGGGAGATATTTTGAAACAGAAAGATCTGACCATTGTTCCTTAAATCACATCTTGTAAGTGACTTTAGCCAGGCAAAATCACCACCTTGCTTTCCTAACCCCACCGTGCATGCTAATCTTCCCCGTTTAGCACCCTTGTCTGTCACATACCCATGGTGATTACATTCTCTCTTGCATTTTTCTCTGTCTCATATGAATACATCTTATCTCTAAAGCAGATTACAAACTCCATACCTTACCTTATCATACCAGGAATGTTTTCAGTAGACAATAAATTCTTATTGAATTGAATTGAATTGAAACAAATTGGGAGAAAAATGACTTTATATTGCAGAAGAGCTAAGTTAACAAAAGATTTGAATCAAATGCCTAATAAAGTTCTGAGACTGGATAACTGAGGCTTAGAGAGAGACTGAAAATAATATTGCACAAATTAGAAAACAAGATGTGGAACAACTATAATACAGACAAAAGCTGTCAGTTATCGACTGTGGTAGGGGGAATAATGAGCCCCTAAAGACATTTACCTCTTAATCTCTGGAACCTGTGAATACATTATCTTAAAGGCAAATGGTACTTTTCAGTTGTGATTCAGTTAAGGCTCTTTAGATGTAGAGATTTTCCTGGATTATCCAGGTGGGCCCAACATAATAACACGACTCCCTGAAATTGGAAGAGAAAGGCAGAAGAGTGGGTCAGAGAGATGATATGAAGAATAAGGAGAGGTTTGAAACATGAGAAGGATTCAGCTTGCCATTGCAGGCTTTGAAGATGGGGAAGGGGACAGAAAGCCAAGGAATGTAGGTGGCCTTTAGAAGATGAAAATGGGCTTCAGCTGACAGCCAACAATAATGCCCTCAAGGCTATTATGCTAGTGAAATAAGTCAGCCAGAGAAAAACAAATACCATATGATCTCTCTTATATGTGGAATGTAAAAAAACAAACAAAAACAAGTGCATAGATACAGAGACCAGATTGGTGATTACAAGAGGTGAGGAGTAGGGGGATGAGAGAAATGGGTGAAGGGGGTCAAAAGGTTAAAAAAAAGTCCCATGCCATTTACCTCCATGCAATATTTGGGACATACTTATACCAGAAACTGGGGGCAGCCTGGGGTTCGTACGCATCCAGAGAGCAGCAAATATAATAGTGAGAGGTTGGTAGAATGAGCTCAACAGTCAGACCAATGAGCTCGACTCTGGCCTTTGTGTGTCCTAAATCAAGTCACTGCACTTCTCTGAGCCTTCCTTTCCTCATAGGGCTAGTAAAATCTTCCCCTGGGGATAGTATGAAATTTTCAAAAAAAATTTCTGATTGTCAATTTTCTACATGATTCTCCCATAACACTCCTTATCTTTGCTTCCATTAAAAAAAGAGAAAGAAGTAAAGAAAGAAAAAAAGGAAAAAAAGAAAGAAAATGGGGGTCTCGGTCCCACAACCACAAGGAACTGAATTCTGCCAGCAACTCAAATGAGCAGGAAACAGATTCTCCTCTAGAACCTCCAGGAAGGAACAGAGTCTTCCAACACCTTGATTTTCATCTGGTGAAATCTGTACTGGACTTCCTACCTACAAAACTGTAAAATAACAAATCTGTGTTGTTTTAGGTACTAAGTTGATGGTAATTTGTTAAGGCAGCAATAGGAAACTAATATAGGGAAAGAGAAGGTTTATTTGTCAGCCCTAGTTAGTTGGACAGTCAGAGTTACTAAGACTGGTTCATATGACTGAGGGTTTAGAGTCTGTTCACACATTAACAATGTAGTTTGGGGGCTAGGGGTTCAAATGCAGAGATCGCGAGACATTTCTGAGGCAAACAGTGGGAGAAGCTAACCAAATAACTACCAGATTTGGTTCTTTCTTTTCCTTTTCTCCAACTCTTTTTCATTGCTCCTCTCTAAGTTTCCAACTTTTATTTAGTAATTTATTTAACAAATCTTGTAAGGCCTTAGGGATCCAAAGATATAATATACATCTTTCCCCAAGCAGCTCAAAACCTTGTCAGTACAACAGATGTATCAACAATTTACATTATATTCCTAAAGAGTAGACCAAATATCTCACCTGCATTCTCATTTAACCCTCACAGCATCTTTCTACATAGGGCACTAACTGTATTGCAGACTATAAGTAGACACTGTGTGTTTATGTGTGTGCATGTGTGTGTGTGTGTGTGTGTGTGTGTGTGTGTGTGTGTAGAAAAACACTCAAAATGGGGCAGGAGGGGGAAAATTTTGAAAAAAAAAGAGTGCTCTGCTAAGCTTTAGCTAGTTTAGTTTGCACAGTGTAGACATGGCCATGAATAGTATTTTACCCCCAAAAGATTTCAAAATCAAAATATCTTTTAAATGAAATTCAAAATGGATCAAAAAGAATTGTTATAAGTACTAAGCAATTATTAATCTAAATCCTAAATAAACTTCTATCCTGTGAGCCATTAATATTCAAAACAGCTACTGAATTTCTCCAATACTGTGAGAAAAAACCCAACAATTAGTTTACCAGAATTTCATGAAGAGATAGCAACTGCATTCATTTCACACCTACCCTACATCAAACACTGCGTGAAGTACTTTACTGGACTTATCTCATTTACCTCAATACAGCCCCATCAGTCACTCACCTCCTAGGTAATTCCTTTGTTACTGAGGAATTTGAAGCTCAGAAGAAATAAATGTGCTGGCCCACTAGCAGAGAAGTATTCAAGGAAAAGCAACAATAAAGCAACAAAATTGTTATCGGTGAGACAAACTGGACAGCAAAACAAATGTCAGATAAAGGTATGTAATAAACTATTAGTTTCCTATTGCTGCTATAACAAATTACCAGAAACTTAGTGGCTTAACATAACACAAATGTACTGTCATACAGTTCTAGAGGTAAGAAGTTCAAAATCTGTCTAACTGGGCTAAAGTCAAAGTGTTGGCAGGGTTGATTCCCTTTGGAAGTTCTAAGGGGAAATTTTGTTTCCTTGCCTTTTCTAGGTTCTTGAGGATGTCTGCATTCCTTGGCTCATGGTCCCTCCCTCCATCTTCAAGGCCAGCAGGGTAGCCTCTCCCAATCTCTTTCTCTGACTTTCCTACCTCTCTCTTAAAAGGACCCTTGTGATTACATTGGCCCAGTCAGATAATCCAGGATGATCTCCCCATCTCAAGATTCTTAATCACATCTGCTTGGTCCATTTTGCCATGTATGGTGACATATTCACAGGATATGGCAGTTATCTTTGGGGAGCCATTACTCAGCCTACCACATAAGCATATGTAGATTAAAGTCAAGGAAAAGAATTTAGCTAGGAACAAGGAAGTACTGAAGTTTATAATTTTATCTCCTACTCCTCCCTTATGTGTGTTGAACAAACACTTTTGTCAACAAAAACTGGGTGAAATGCCTAAGCACATCTGAGATTCACTCTAAGAAGGACAAATTCAGATGCAGGACAAAAAATCAAGCTGGGTCGAGGCTAATGGACTATGCAAAGTCCTTCTCCAGAGCTTGGGCAATCTCAGTATATTCAAGAGGCCTAGACACAATTCTCCCAACTATTGGCATTCCTATTGCTGCTCATTAACTGTTTTCAAGTTTCTCTTAGACCAACGTAGAAGATTTTGCTAGCAAATAATTACCTGAAATTTCTAAGCAGCTCCTGAGAGAAGAACCCTAGAGCTAGCTGTCTTAGCATTATAAGGTAAAATAATCAAGAGAAGAACCAGTGATGGCTCATAAAAGCATTGAGTTCCCTGAATTCTCAAGGCCATGCCATTTAAAAGATCTAACATGTAGGTTATGACTATAAAATATAAGTGTGACAAAGAAACATCATCAGGGTCTGAGATAGAAAAGGTTCAGTTCAGGGCTCAGGCATGTGGCCTGAGAAAAACATCCCTCCCCATCTCACACTCTATTACCACAGGTACCTAACTTGTCTCTTTCCCTTCAGTTTTGCCCCACTAAGTTCATATACCTCAATGCCAAGATTATCTTTCCAAAACACACATCTGATCACCTTGCTTTCCATCTTAACCTTAGGTAATTCTGTCTATAGAATGAAGTGTAAACTCTTTGATTTAACAGATAAGGTCCTAAAACTGAGGCTACCTACGTTTATAATTTTATCTCCTAATCCTCCCTTATGTGTGCTGAACAAACACTTTTGTCAAAATGGATGTCTCAGTATTGAAGATACCTTTCTTATTTTTATCTCTGTCTTTGCATATGCTATTCCTTTAACCTGAAAAAAAAAGACATTTATTCCATGACTAGCCAATTCAAATGTCAATCATTCAGCAAAGCCTCCCTGAAACTAGCTCAGCAAAGTTTTAAATTCTTCCTATGTTGTGCTCCCATTGCTAACATAGAGGCATAGAGAAAATGTTCCTAGTGCATGGCAAACTTGAACCCAAGCTACACCAATATCACTTTCCAAATAATTCCCATCTGGTCATGGCACAGCAAGGGACCCCAGGGATGGTGTTTTCAGCATGTGCTGCCCATCAGATCAACTACAAAGGTTTGTAAAAGATTGAAAGAAAAAAAAAAAAAAAGGGTCCTTAGACCCACTCCAGGTATACTGAACCAGAATCTATGCCAGTGGTGCTGAGAGGGCTTGCAGGTGTTTAATAAGCTTCACAGGTGATTCTGATGCAGAAAAGGGAATAAAGGTCCTCAACCAGGCTGATGCCACAACAGATATAGGACTGTCAATGCTAGTGACTGGGAGTGTGAGATCGGACCCATTGGAGAGGGTCTAAGCCAGAGCTAAGCAGGTAGCCAGGGCCACAGGTATGCGGGCTAAGACTCAGGGCAGCAGAGGGCTCAAGTCAGGAAACCAAGGTGGAAGCTCTTCTATCTGGATCAAAGAAACATCAGAAATGGAGGAAGAGCAGGACTCAGTAAGTAATCCAGTACACCTGGCCTGTCTTAGACACACTGGGTACCTAACTTTGGGAAATGAGAGTAATTCTAGAAGTCACCAACTGGAAGCTTCTCCAAACAGCAACACTGCATCATCTGGAAACATTAGAAAAGTATCTTGGGCCCCATCCCAGACCTACTGAGTGAGAATCTGCATTTTTGCCTTATCCCCAGGTGATGTAAAAGCCACATCAAAATTTACAAAGCACCCAAGCCTGGTTCCAGATGATGCCAATGCTGCTAGTCTGTAGATCACACTACGAGAAGCAAGTCTTGACCTACAACTGAGCATGAAGAAGAAATTCAAGTGTTACCACTGTTAGCAGTTTGAGGGCAGGAATCTCAATTATCTCGTCTCAGCAATTGGCACAGGGTCTTAGGAACTGATAATACAGTCTATTGGTTGAGACCTCAGGACTTGCAGCTGGTTCAATTCCAACTCTACCACTCACAAGCTGTGTGGTATTGTCAAGTTACTTAACTTAATTATGCTTCAGTCTCTCATCTGCAATACAGACATAACTGCCTCATAAGAATGAGGGAGAGAGAGCATGTTATTTTTGATAGCACTGTAAGTGCTCAATAGATGATGAAAAAAATTAATAAGATAATCAATTATTGATTGATCAGTTGATATACTGATTTTTGGTGAGTAAAATAGATCCAAAATTCTGGTGGTGTAAATGATCTCAATCTGACTCATATAATCTAAGAAGAAAGACTGAAATCTTAGTGACAGACTGACAGACATTCCAGGCATAAGACTTCTGAGAGTATTAATATGTAAGTTCTCCTAAGTGATGGATGAAAGAACTGTCTAAAGCAAGAGAATCACTAACCTTTTTGGAGTAGTGACATCAAAATGATGTTTATGAGATCTCAAAGCTCTCTTAATTCTCCCCCAAATACCTAAGATGGAAATTTTTCATGGCTTATTTTCACTAAATTAAATTTAAATTGATTTACTTGACAATATTTTGACATTTTTGCATTATTGAGTATTGCATCTGCCATAATAAACAATACACATTCAAAGAAACACATTTAGTTTTAGGCTAATCCTTAAAATAACTTCCTTATTTTTGTCTAGTGCTTTTAAATTTTCAAAAAACTTTCACTCCTTCTACCTCATTTATCCCCATAACAACTCTACAGTTGTTTTTTCTAAAGCCTAGAAAAGTTTGTTATTCCTGTCTGACAGTTGAGGAAATGGAAAATGATTTTAAAGTGCTCAAAGTCACATAGCTGGTTTGTGGCAGAAACAGGACTAGAACCAAGTTTTCTAACTCCCAGCCATTTCTTTAAGCTACCTACCAGTACCACTACCCCCATCTGGTTGCCACATATTATTCTGTATACAAACCCACGGCAAAGCCAGGTCACCAGCTCAACTGCCCAATATCCTAATTCCTCTCCCAAACAAGTGTCCTTTCCCCAAAAAGTATGTTCTAAATACCACAAAAGCAACAGCTTCCTAAACATACAGGAAAACCTTTTTTATTTTGTTAAAGTAACTTTTCAGTTCTAGAAGTTAGAAGTCAAATTTGGAGGTGCGACTTTAAAATTTTTTCAAATTATAGTGAAATATAATATTTTTTAATTTGACTAGTTCATTCATTCACTAAACACTACATCTGCCTACAGATTTCTCAGCTCAACTGTCTTTAAAAAAATGTTCTAAGCTATAAAAGGAAGTTTTTTAAAAGTGTTACTGTGCATTCCAATTTTGGATACCAATATTTATTGAGTCCTAACACGTGGGTTTTAGAAATGAGCACAAATCTTAGACTGACAAATGATAAAGCAATGGGATCTTATTAATAAAGATTAATATTTAAGTCTTCAAACATACCCCAAGCAGCACAGCATGTTCTTAAAAAAAAAAAAAAAAAATCACTGTAGTTAAAGATTGCAATTTAGTCATTAAACTTCAGAACTGATACTGTGAAATGTTTTCCCAAAGTTAGTATACATTTTTAAAGCATTTGTAAGGGTTCTGGATAGTCTATAAGGTTATATAATTTATGACAACAATTATGACAGAATCACTAAAGAAAAACTGACAACTCTAAACTGACAAGTGTAAGAAATTCCAAAGTTGCACTGACAATTCAGATCTACTTCCTTTCATGCCCAGATTCACTTAATATCTCATTTGGTTTTCAAACCTCCCCTCAGAAGCAATTGGAACAAAACCATGAGCAAGCTCAATCTCCATTTGGGCATGTAACCCTTTTACAAACACAATTACAGCCAAACACTATTGTAACCTGATTTGCATTTGCACTAAGTTACAAAGCACATTGAAAATGCCTGCTATGCATACTACAGACTTATTAGGAGGATAGATTGCAGGGCTTCTGTGAACACTAATTAAAAAGGTTTTATCTTTCCCCTCTGATCCACTGAAATTGTTCAAATGCCTTGCCTGCTACAACTTTGTTCAAAAACAGTTTTCAAACATGTGATCAGAGCTAGGCAACTATTTCAGGTGGCTTGATTCTGTTTCCAGGGTGGACAAGGCCAGAAAGACAAAGTTTCAGTCTAAACTTTGAGCTTCCTTTCCTTTGTTATTTTGTGTTGCAACCTTAGCATTATCCAACTGTGGACTTTTATCTGTGAATATCTAAATCCTGTCTTGTGGAAAACTAATTACTGAACCACTGAGAGCTTCATAATGTCCTGCATTTAAGTCCTGAGCATCATACATAATGCATAGGCAGCAGTCTCTGCACTCTGATTACAGAACACTGTCATTAAGTGAGCAAATTAAAGATGTGAATAATTCACTGGCTGAGCTTATTGTCAGTGCTGCATTGTGAAATTAGAATTTCTAATAAGTACTGCAATTTTTTTAACCCAATTAACACAGAGAACATCTTGAGACTGATTAGTACAATAAAAATTATTACCTTATTCTTTTGCTTCACAACAGCCAAATTAAATACTGTACTTAATTATGCAGCATTCATTCCTTCTCTGTTAAAAAAAAAAACCCTATCATTTTAATAAGAGTTCTAATATTTGTATGTGAGCTAAAAATACAGCACATGCATCTGTAGCTCACTGTCTTTTTGCAAAGTTTTTTTTTAAGAGTCTGAACATCAGTATTATCACCAGTGGTGGATTATGATGACACCAGTCTGTTCTTAAACCAAATATTTTTTTCTAAAAAAAACAAACAGCACACACAGAATTGACAAAGTAACTAACCTCCCCAAATTGAGTTGAATATATTATACCTCTGCTTTTTCTTGGATCTTTAGATGCAGATTAACACAGATTTGCCCCTACTGTACTGTATATGATTGAGGCTGAAACATATATTTAAGAAAATTAATTGATTAGGAAAAAATCAAGTATCTGTAAGAGTGGGTCTTACCTCAGATGCTCATATAGCACACAGTGATCTGTCTCACTCCTGCCAGGCAAGTGGGAAAGTCCAGTTTATGCTCGGCATGATGATCCTACGCAGAGAGTGTCTGCTGCCATGTTAAATAAAGAAAATGATCATTTAAACGGGGGCTTTTGTCTCCCAATATTTTCTCCTGCTGCCCCTTTCGCATCAAAGCCCAGAGAGGCAGGCACATCTGGCGGCAGTCCCTGCCCCTGACCGCAGCTGCCTCTGGAGAGCTCCCCCCTTCCTTTCAGCTCCTCTGCATCCCCTTCCTGGGCAACTTCAGCCCCCTAAAATGGGGGAAAGAAACGATGACATTGCAGGCAGAATATAAGATTGTTTGTTCAGCTTCTGAGCCACCTCCTTCCTGTCTAGATATTTTACAGAAAGGGAATGAGAAGAGGGAAACAGCGAAGGTGCTCTGAAAATCAGTCAGACACAATGCAATAGGGAGATGGAGAGGAGGGAAAGGAGAAAGAGAGAGCGAGAGTGTGTGTGAAGGGGGGGTAGCTGTCAGTGCAGATAAATCTGCATATGGAAATTAGGGTTATCCTGGGTGCAGTTTTATTTAACTATGATCTACTGTTTTTTTAATTAGACCAGAATTTTAGCAAAGGAAAGGAAGAAGGAAAGTGAGTCTTGAAACCAGAGACAGAAACTTCTAATTCAATAGACTTAAAATTTCATAGCAACTGCAAATAGCAAATCTAGAAGTTGTAGGAAAAAGAAAAGGAACAACAACAACAACAACAACAAAAAGGACATGTTTTTCCCTGTTTTGTTTAATAAACTAGAAAACCTCCCCACCTCCAAATAAATAAATAAATAAATAAATAAGGAAATTGGGATAAGACTGTAAAGCATTTGAAAGGAAGGAAAAAACATCTTTCATGGTCTGTGTAAAAATTTTCCTTAAATGATAGAAGAATCATATGGGACAAAGGAATTGTCAAAAGTAGAAATTGGCATTACATGTGGAAACCAGGAGCAACACATTCTGCATTTTAATATCAGAGGTATAGCATGTTTTTTGCCTTCCTTAGAAAACACCTTTTGCAGCTCTAACCTATGGCAAAGTGCCACAGGCTATAATCAGTTTGAGGTTGTCACTGACACAAGCCAACTACTCCTTTTGAGGCACTGGGAGTAAAACAGTGAGCAGGCAGAGTGACCACTACTGGAGGTTGGCTGGTATGCTTGGCACTGAGCCCTCCACCAGAGGTGCTGGTTGGATAGCAGTGTGACCAGAAGGAAGCATGAGTTAATTCTGTAATCTGTGAGTGGGGAATTTCATGGAACGGACTAACGTTTACTAGTTCACCTACAATGTGGCAAACATTGTAAATGAACACTCCATGGTTTCTGCTCTCAAGAAGACAGAATTCAATGGAAAAAAAATTAATTAAAAATGAGACGGTAATGCACTTTTATAAACCAAGGAGTGCTTCAGAGAATCTAGATTCGAGCAGTGTGAGGAGTTGTCAGTACCCTCAAAGCTCTCCACACAGATGGCTGACTGGATCCTTCAAGACCAGCTCAGGCACTGTAAATAAAATTACTTTGTCCCTTTGAACTTTTGTTTCTTCAGCTGTAAAATACCTGCTTTTTAAGTTTGGGATATGAGATAACAAAAAAAAGACATCACCTTTTGTCTGGCTCATGATAATGGCTCAAAAAATCAAATCAATTGTCAGTTCAGATGTCATCTCCTCTGTGAATCCTTCCCCAATATCTACAAACAGGCTCAGAGGCTTCTTCTGCAATTCTCCCACTGTTCTCCATTATATTATATCCTTGTCATTTTCAGCAGGTCTGTCTCGTTACCAGTGGGTCTCAACCAGGGGCCATTTTGTCCCCTTAGGGTATATTTGACAATGTCTGGAGACGTTATTGATTTTCACAACTGGAGAAGGAGGGTTGCCATGGGCATCTAATAGGCAGAGGCCAGGGATGCTGTTAAACAATCTACAATACACAGAACAGGTCCCAACAACAAAGAATTATCAGGCCCAAAATGTTAACAATGTAGCAATGAACACAACTAGCACCCAGATATTGATTTCTAATAAAAGGAACCAGGGGTCCTTGGACAAAAGGCTGATTTTAGATGTGGGGCAAGAAAAATACAACGTGATCTAGAGCATCTTGCAGTGCTAGAAAGTAAGAAGTGCTCAAAAAACAACAAAAGTTATAAAACAAAACGCTGATGGCGTATGTCAAAGGGACACAGGAACCATCTGAAAGATCTCCCAATGGCAAAAGTTGGAACTATTTGAGCAACAAATACACAAAATAGTATTGGATTATAACCTAAGCTATAATATAAATATCCATGAGTCCATAGTGATATAAATAAGTTATTGAAAACTAATTAAGTGAAAGAGAAGAGAAATCTTCCTTGCAGAAGAATTCCAAATAATTTATGTAAACAATCCTTCCTCAAGGAGATGGAGCATAACTCCCCACTCCTTAGGTGCGGGGTTCTCATAGTAACGTCCATAGTCATGGGTGGGGAGGCAGGACTGAGAGTAACTTTATAGAGGAGAAATCTGACCTAACACTACTTCAGCCAGGTGGTCAAGGTTAACATCAACAATGGTAAGTCACGTTGTTCATGTATGTGCCCTAACCCTAGTCTAATTATGAAAAAAAAATCAGACAGATTCCCATAGAGGGACATTCTACAAAACACCTGACCAAGACTCCTCAAAAATAGGAAAAGTCTGAGAAATTGTCACAGCCAAGAGGAGCCTAAAAAGATATGAACACTAAATGTATGGTGGTATCCTGGATGGGATCCTTGAACAGAAAAAGGATTTTAGGTTAAAACTAAAGAAGTCTGAATAGAGTATGGACTTTAGTTAATAGTAATGTATCAATTGATGGGTTTATTAATTTTAACAAAGGTACCATCTTAATGTAAAATGTTAATAATAGCGGAAACTGGGTGCGAGTATATAGGAACTCTGTACTATCTTTTCAAAGTTTCTGTAAATCTAAAACTGTTCTAAAAAAATGTATTTAATTTTTAAAAAGTCAATAGTGCCAAAGTGAAGAAACTCTGCCCTGTACTATACTATACGCTTCTGAAAGAAAGGGGCTTTGTGGGTTTGTTGAGTATGTTTATAGGCTCATGGCGGTAACTCATCCTCAAAGATGACCCCCAGTAAACCATGTCTCTCAGAATTCATATTCATGTGTGTTCCCCTCCACCTGAATCTGGGCTGGCCCTATGACAGAGTGCAGCAGAAGTAACACTGTGAGACCTCTGAGGCAAGGTTCTAAGAAGCCTTGTAGTTTCCACCTCAGTCTCTTGCAACACTTGTTTTGGGAAAGGCAACCATTGGGTAAGGAGTCTGAATACACTGAGATCTCCATACTAGTAAAAAGCCCAAGCCACCCAATGGGGAAGCCTAAGGAGAGAGAGACAGAGAGAATTAATGATTATGTGTGTGTGAGAGACAGAGACAGAGAAACAGAGATGTCCAGCCAGCCAAGGCTGTTCCATCCACTCTAGTAGAGGCACCAATACATGTGAGTGAAGAAACCACATTTGACATCCTGTACATTCAAGCCTATAGATGACTGTAGTCCCGGCCTCTATTTGCCTGAAATACTATTACAGAAACCAAACAATAACTACTCAGATGAGCCCAATTTACCCATGGAACTATAGTAAATCATAATAAATCATTGGTTTAGACACTAGATTTAGGGGTGGCTTGTTGTGGAGCAGTAGATCAGTCAGTGCCTTTTACTTAGTAGCCATTCCAGAAAAATGAGAAAGGAGCTTCAATATTGTGGAAAGAAAATAATGGTGGGATTTCTTTTAACATTTTAAACCATTTCTGTTTAAAAAAAAAAAACAAAAAACTACCAGCTGGTAAATTCAATAAGATAATGGGTTTTGCAATCAGGTTTAAAAAGGTAAAAACAAAACAAAACAAAACAAAAAAGAAACGTGGTTAATATATAATACAGTCAGGCCAAACTGGGGTGGAGAGAGAGAAGAGTAAATGGGGAAAGAAAGAGATTCATTATGGGGTGGAGAGTGGATATATATTTTAAAATATGTATTTTCTACTTTAATATGTTAACAATGATTTTAAGATTTATTGAGTGCCAGGTACCTTTACATGTAGTACTAGCTTCCCAGAATTATATGAGGTGAATACTACTTTAACCTCAGTTTTACAGATGAGGAAATAGTGTCTCAGAGTAGCTAAGTTACTTGCCTAAGATCTTCCAACCAGTATATGTGACCAGGATTTGTACCTTGCAAGTCTGACTCCAGAGTCCATTCTCTTAGCACAGTCTAATAGAGAAGATAAGCATAAATAAAATAATCGTACAAACAAATACGTGGAAATACAAACTGTTATAAGTTTCACAAAGCTAACTGCAGGATACTATGATCATAAAACAGATACGTGACCCAGTCTGGGAGTTTGGGGAGGCTGTAAAAGGTTTGAGGTTGAGGGTGTCACTTGGGTTAATAAGGTCAGGTGTTGGGTAGATAAACTGGTCCATGAACCAGAAAAAGTTAGAGATGAAAACAGGTGTATGATTGGCTGTTGGTGAAGTGTCTTTCTTAGAAGTAACACTGTCTTTATAGCTTAAAAGCCAGAGAATGTGGGGAAGTCCCGGTGAAGAGAGAGCTGGAAGAGATCATCTACTTCTGTGTATCAATCAACAGAAATCTTAGGCTCACCCCTAAGTTGTGCATATGTGAAGCATAACCAGAGGAGCAAAGCAAAGGTTATGAGAACTGAACTGTGTATAAACTACTGCCCAAGCCTCAAACTAACCCCTGAGTGGTATATGGAAAGGGCAGATCCAGCAGCATAACAAATGCTTTGAAAACTGAAAAGACATTCATCCACAGAAAGTGAAACAAAACTTATAGCTTGAACCTAATTGGACTACTGCTTCCGAAAACAAACAAATAAACAAAACACTCAAACAAAGAGACACGCAAACAAATTATTTGGAGGATTTTACTAGGTTCCCAAAGTCTCACATAAACAAAACTGCAGAAGATATAATCTAAAATTATTGGACATGTAAAGAACCTGGCAAAATTCTGACCAAATTTCAAGGGAAAATATAGTTAAGAGATGCCAATCCTGGAATGACAGATATTTAAATTATTTAAATTATCAGACAAGACATTAAAGCAGCTACTGTAACCATCCTACAAGACGTAAAAGTGAACACTCTTAAAATGAATAGAAAGATAGATAGTCTCTACAGAAAAGTAGAAAATGAAAAAGAATCAAATAAAAAGTGTGGAGTCAAAAATTACATATTTTAAATAAGTTCGTAAGATGAGCGCAATAGCAGAACAGACATGATAGAGGGAAAAAAATCAGTAAACTTGAAGATTAATCAGTAGAAATTGCCTAATTTGAAGAACAGAGAAAAAGGATTGAAACAAGAGAAAAATATTGAAAGACCTAATATGTAATTGGATTTTCTGGAGGAGAAGAGAAAGAGATTAATGCAGAAAAAATATATATTTTTAAACAAATAACGAATGAAACTCTCCCAAATTTTGTGAAAGACATACATTTACAAAATTCAGAAGGTCAATGAACCTCAAACAGGATAAATTCAAAGGAAACTATGTTCACACATGACACAATAAAACTGCTGGAAGCCAAAGGAGGAAAAAAAAACCTTAAAAACCACTGGAGAAAACTGACACATTATATATAAGGGAACAATTATTCAAATGACTGCGGATTTTTTATCAGAAAACACAGGGGCCAAAAGACTGTAGAATACTGAAAGGAAAGAACTGTCAAACCAGGATAATATATCTTCTGAAAATATCCTTCAGGAATGAAGGTGAATAAAGACATATAAGATAAAAGATGAAGGAAAACTAAGCATTTATTGCCAACAGACTTACTCTAAAAAAAAATGCTAAAGAAAGTTAGTCTTCAGGCTGCAGGTAAATGATACCAGAGGGCAATCTGGAACTTTAGAAATGGAGGAAGAGCAATATAAATGACAAATGTCTGGGTAAAAATAATAGAGAATTTAACATATCTAAAGTTTAAAAAAGTGTTTATGACTCTTGAAATAAAAAAATCAAAACACCATCTGGATAATTTTTCAATATATGTAGTATAATACAAATGACAACTATAACATAAAAGGGAGAGGGTAAAGAAACCTGTATGGTGGTAAGGCTTTTACATTTTACTTGAAGTGATAAATATTAACTCCAGTTATATTCTGAAAGATTAAGTGTGTACACTGTGCTCCCTAGAGAAATTACTATAAATATGCTACAAAGAGATACAGTCAAAAAGCTAATAGATAAATTAAAGTAGAATATTAAAATATAGTCAAAATATATAAAATATAGTATTTAAAATATAATTCAAAAGACTATAAGAAAGAGTAAACATGCAAACAACAACAACAAAAACCCAGAAGGGGCAAACAAAAAAATAATTTAAAAATAAATACGACCATATCACATTAAATGAAAATGGTCTAAACACACCAAGTAAAATACAGACTGTCAGGTTGGATGGAAAACAAAATCCAACTACCTACTGTTTGTAAACTGACCCACTTTTTGTAAGAAACCCACTTTTAATATAATGATATACACTAAAAGCAAAATCATTGTAAAAGATATACCATGCAAATACTAGTGAAAGGAAAGCTGCAGTGGCCATACTAGTATCAGACAAAATAGACTTTGAAATGAAGAAAGCTATCAGGAATAAAGAGGGATATTATATCATGATAAAAGCGTCAAATCACTAAGAAGACATAGGAACCCTAAATGTATATGAACCTAACAACAATTTTAAAACACATGAAGGAAAAACTGATACAAATGAGAGGAGAAATAGATAAATTCTCAGTTGTACTTGGACATTTCAACACTCCTCTTTCAGTAATCAGTAGAATAAGCAGAATATCAGCAAGAATATAGAAAACCAGATCAACCTTATCATCCACTTGACCTAATTGACTTTTATAGAACATTCTACCCAACAATAGCAGAATACATAAAATTTTCAAATGTACATGTCACATTCACCAAGATGGGCCATATTTTGGGCGATAAAACAAACATTAACAAATATAAAAGGATTGAAATCTTACATAGTATGTTATCTGACCACAATGAAATTAAACAAGAAATCAATAAGAGAAAGATACCTGTCCAAGTCCCAAGTATTTGAAAATCATGCAACACACTACTAAATAACCCACAGGTCAGAGAGAAAGTCTCAAGAGAAACTGGAAAATATTTTTAACTAAGTGAAAATGAAAACATCACATATCAAAATATGTGGAATGAAGCTAAAGCATTGCTTAGAGGGAAATTAATAGCACTAAATGCTTTTATTAGAAAAGAAAGTCTCAATCAATAACTAAGCTTCCATCTTAAAAAACTAGAAAAAAATATTAAGTTACAATCAGAGCAAAGAGAAGTAAATAAACAATAAAGATAAAACAGAAAGTAATAAAACTGAAAAAAGAAAAACAACAGAGGCAAGCCACACACTGGGAGAACATAATTACAAATCATATATAAGACAAAACATTTCACCAAAGAACATGTATGAATGGCCAATAGAGACATGAAAAGATATCCCAAGTCATTAGTCATTGGAGAAATGCAAATTAAAACTACTTAATACCCACAAGAATAGCTACCAAAAAAAGATGACAATAACAGATGCTGACAAGGATATTGAGAAAATGGAACCTTTATATATTGATGGTGGAAATATAAAGCAGTGCAGCCATTTTGGAAAACTGTTTTTCAATTTCTTAAAATGTTATCCATAAATTTACCTTAAGACCCAGCAATTCTATTTTTATGCCATATTTACTCAGGAGAAATGAAGGCATATGTCCACATAAAAAACTTGTATACAAATGTTCATAACAGCTATATTGATAACACTCAAAAAGTGGAAATAACTCCAAAAGAAACAAACTATTGATACATACATCATGGATGAACCCAAAATACATTATGCCAAGTAAAAGAAGCCATATCAAAAGACTGGATAGTATAGAATATAATTTATATGACATTCTGGAAACAGCAAAAATACAGGAACAGAGAATAGATCAGTGGTTGTCAGGAGTTGAAGGAGGAGAGGAGGTTTGACTGCAGTGTTTACATGAGGAAATTTTGGGGGGGAGTAATGAAACTGTATGTGTACTAATTTTGATGGTGCTTATACAACTCTATGAATTTTTCAAAATTCATAGAATTGGACAACAAAGAATGAATTTTCCTATATTAAATTAAAAAATTTTAATATTTCACTTATGACTTTTCTTATACTTTCAATTGTAGAGAATGGAATGGAAAAGTTCTTTCCATTCTTTCAAGTTGAAAAATGGTAACTCAGCTTCCTTTGACCTTCAGAGAACCATTATAAGCTGATAACGTACAAAATTTTGCCTATATTAAATCTATATTTGTCCTCATTTTCCTAACATACTGCCCATTCTATATCATTTTGACTTGGCCTTATACATTTCTCTAATTATTTTATATTTTAAGTTTTGTCTCTCTAATAGAATTAGAGACTTCTTGAGGGCAGGAATCATGAATTCTTATGCTTCTTTAACTATCATAGTGATAGAAATGTCTTAGAATTTTCAGTAATTCCTTCTGGAATAGAATGAAATGAAATAGGATGGGTGTTACATGTTGGATAAACTAAAGTAATGGAATAGAAGAAGGTCCCCTATGCCTCTTAATAAGTATTATCCTCCAATACTCAGGTAGTAAACCTGACACTCAGAGAGTTTAAGAAATTTATCCAAGAACATACAACTAGAAAATACCGAATGTGGGATTCAAATTTAGGTATGCTGACCCATGAACTCTCCTTTAAACAATGATTTCCACTCCACCTCATCCCATAACGTGGTGAACAAATCCCAATGAAGCTAAATTGACAAAGACTCTTGACATTATAATATCAAAATATCAAGAGGAGGCTATAGTACTTCATTGATTCTTTAAGTCTTTGCTTCTTACAGAAGCCCAAGTGATTAGACAGTAATGAGAGCTCCCTTATAGTTATATTACTGTAGAAAGGGAACTGACCTTTGGAGCCAAAAGTTCTGGCTCTTCCCCTTCCCAAATCTGTGCCTTGTGAAATCCATAAGATTCAGCTTCCTAGAATCAGGAAATTAGGTTAGGTGATTTTTGTTGGTGGGAAGAATCTGAGGTAGAGCTTAATAGGCAAGAAGTTTATTGAGGAATACTCTTGGGAAGAACCAAGAGTTGGTTCTTCTGTGAAAGACAGGGAATGAAAGTAGGACTGGACAGAGGGAGATAATGGGCTACAATGTAATCCCAATGAGGCCTCAGCTAAATGATGGGAGCTCTGAAGCTGGGATAACCCTTCATAGCTATCCCAACTTAGGGTTGGGGGAGGAAGGGCTGGGCATTTATACTTTCATGCCATTGTCATTGGATGCCAGATGCCCCAATTTGGGCAAGCAAGCTCTCTTTACTGAAAGCAATTCTGAAAAGGGTTGACAGGCAAGAGCTTACAGCAGCACTTCAGCAGCTGGAAGGGGAATCTTGTGTCCCACATAGTGACTTCTAAAGTACCTTCCTGGGCTTCCTTGGTGGCGCAGTGGTTGAGAACCTGCCTGCCGATGCAGGGGACACGGGTTCGAGCCCTGGTCTGGGAAGACCCCACATGCCGCGGAGCAACTAGGCCCGTGAGCCACAACTACTGAGCCTGCGCGTCTGGAGCCTGTGCTCCGCAACAAGAGAGGCCGCGACAGTGAGAGGCCCACGCACCGCGATGAAGAGTGGCCCCCACTTGCCGCAACTAGAGAAAGCCCTCGCACAGAAACGAAGACCCAACACAGCCAAAAATACATAAATAAATAAATAAAGTACCTTCCTGCTCTGGTAGCATCATAAGGATTAGCCAGAAAACAATTCCAAATGAAAAAAATCAAAAAATCTTCATCTTACTCACCTCCCATAAAAAACAGAAAATTAAAGAAAATACTGGGGGAAAAAAGTATGTTGTAAGGAACATATTTAAAACACTTTTACTTATAACTGTTGGCTTTCAGAGGGACACTCTTAAAGCTCCAAGGAAATTCATTCCTCTAAATAGATGCTATTCAACAAACTTATTAATGTAACTCAGGGGTTGGCAATTCTTTTCTATTAAGAGCCACACAGTAAATAGTTTAGGCTTTGTGGACCATACACTCTTAGTTGCAACCCTCAACGCTGCAGTTGTAGTGAGAAAGGAACCACAGACAATATGTCAACTAATGGGTGAGGCTGAGTTTCAATAAAACTTTATTTACAAAAACAGGTGGCAGGCCAAATTTGGCCCATGGGCTATAGTGTGCTAATATAACTAATATAATTGAATGATATGCAATTTAACTCATTCCCTTTCTTGATACCACAGAGTACCACGCAAGCCCTAGAATGATTATATGACTCTCATATGAAAGATAATGAAATCTTTTTCCTGTGAAGTCACTTTCTTGCTGAATTTTCTGTTACTTGTAGCTGAACCCAACCCAAAATATTATAGAAATTTACTTTAGATTGAGTGATCAAAGAAGACTTCTATGAGGGAGAAGAGTTTTAGCCTCTATAACTTAGTGTTGTGAGAAAATAAAACTGATGGGTGTCTGTGGGGGCAACTGCCAGTTGTCTGTCCTATTTATTTTAACCTGTCCCCTAATTTTAGTGATAGGATAAAGACTGTCTTTCCCAGCTTGCCTAACTTTCAGCTGGATGTGACAGAGCTAAGCTAAGAACAAGGAAGTACTGAAGTGGGTCAGAAACTGGGTGAAATGCCTAGGCACATCTGAGGGTGGGTGTTAACTGTTTCCAAGTATGCTCTATGATGCAATATGTGTAAGTGAATGTAGTATGAGCAGCTTCTAGAATTGAGCTTAAAAGGATACATGCCCTTCCCCCTTTTTCTGCTTCCTGCCAGCTGGAATGTACATGTGCTGGCTACAAAAGGAGCAGCCCTATGGACCATGAAGTGAACTTAAAATTGAGGCCACACATTGTGGAGACATAAGATATAAGGATCCTGGAATCCTTAAACCACGCAAAACTACCAGGTCTAGACTGATTCCATGACTTTCATGGGAAAAGGAGATGTTTTTTCTTGTTAAAATACAGTTATTCTGAGTTTTATGTCATTTGCAGCTTTGCCCAACTCAAACTATTACAGAAATTTATGTTAAATTGAGGGTTCAACAGAAGCCTCTATGTGGAAGAGAGGTTTTAGTCAGGATCTCAAGGACAAATGGAGCCAGGCCTAGAAAAAGCAAGAGAAAAAAGTCAGTTCTGGCATAATGCACAACTTGCACAAACATTTTGAGACAGAAAAGAATACAGTGTGTGAGAGGAACTGAGAGAAGGCCAGTATGGCTGATGATTTGTGAAAGAGGTGGAGGGTGGACACAGGAAGGGGTCAAATCACAAATAGGAGGAGTTAGATTTCACTCTAAGAACAATAGGAGGCCAATGAAAGATTTTAAGCAAGGAAGAGATTTGCATGGCCCCTTGACAACTGTGAATGACTGCCCCCCGGAGCCTGACTTTCCGTGCCCTCCCCAGCCTCTTTTTTTTTAATTTAATTTTTTATTTTATATTGGAGTACAGTTGATTTACAGTGTTGTGTTAGTTTCAGGCATACAGCAAAGTGATTCAGTTATATTTACATATACATATATCCATACACACACTACTATATATAAAATAGATAATCAACAAAGGCCTACTGTATAGCACAGGGAACTCTGCTCAGTATTCTGTAATAACTTGTATGGGAAAAGAATCTAGCCTCTTGGTGTCACCTGAGCCCTTCAGGCAGTCCTCTTCACAATCTTCCTCCCAAGACACCTCAGGTTAGGCTCCCTCCCTCAGGAGCCACACACCATTTATTCACCCCAGTGGCAGTACAGCTCACTCCCTCCACAGCACTCTCTCCTGGCCCTGCCACCATGAGCCACACCAGCCAATCTTCTGCTTTCAGATCTGTCAGCATTGAGACAGAGACCTGTGTGCCTCCAAATGCCAGGGGATAGAGGCCAGCCTCTCTAAGTGGTTCCTGAAGTTCTCCTCACTTGGCTTGAGGAAAGAGGGGGAAAACACTTCCACACTTAGTCTCTAAAGAAGTCCTCACTCTTAAAACTCTAGTCCCTAGTGAATTCTTGTTTATATATAGACTAAAGTTGGATGATCAGCTAATGCTGATAAAAGCAAATTTTGGCTACCTACTTTGCAATAATGATCTAGCACCTCAGTTAGAATATTGGGTTATAGTTATTTTTCTCAGGTTGGTGCTTCAGCTCAAACTGCAAGACTAAGAAAACATAATTACAACAACTTTCAAAACAGATTTGGGACTTCCCTGGAGCTCCAGTGGTTAAGACTCCACGCTTCCAATGCAGGGGGCGTGGGTTCAATCCCTGGTCGGGGAACTAAGATCCTGCATGCCGTGCGGCCAAAAACAAACAAACAAAAAATCATTATGTTGTACACCCGAAACTAATATAATGTTACATGTCAATTATACCTCAATAAAATAAGAAAGATTTTTTATAAAAAGATGAATATTGATAGTTAAACACAAGTGGCAACATTTCATTCATTTAGTCAAAAGGGCCTACTATTTTTAAGGGCCTACTATATGCATGTGCTATCCTAGGTGCTGAAGACATAATCTCAAGCTTATAGTCTAGTGAGGAGACAGATATGGCACAGTAACTCTGTGTATATGAATTATATTATTTTGTGTATTTATTCTATGTATAAAAGTTACATAGTCTACTTGTATGACATGAAAATCTAACCCGTGGCTGTTTAGGAAAGACTAGAACCTTCAGGGATGTTTAGGAAAGAATAGAACCTTCGGTATAGTCTTTGAACAGAGAAGTGGGGTGCCAGAAGACCAGATTTGAGGAATTTGTAAGGCAGATCATAGAAAATATCCTGAGCTAAACAAAAAATTACAAATGTCTTAGTTAGAAATAGGCCTAAGGATCTGTAACTCGTGTAGGCACCAGGAAAAGAGTGAACTGGGTAACTGAAGAAAAGCAGCAGACCGGGAAGCAGTATGCTATCTGTGGGGTAGAATCTTTCTCCCTGGAGGAAGCTGCCTCTAAGAGACAGGCAGATACATCACAGCTATTTTGCTGTAGCACACTAAAGGTGATGATATAGTACTTATTACTTATACAAATGTAAAAGAGAATAATTTATTTTTCCTGGTCATGGAGATGTTATGGTAGGAAGTGACAGCACAGCAGTGATATAAGTGGCGTATGGGGAGATAAGCAAATCCCACCACGCAGAGAAGGGGAAAGGAGTGTTAGGCATCTGCTGCTTTGCCTGTACAGCATTTCATCTTCCTTCCTTTGGTAACAACACTCCGCTTTTGCTTTGGAGAATCACCCCTCCTTCATTTCCTGTTGTCTTAGAGGGATTGTCAATTAAGGTGTCCTATTCCCTATCCACTTTCTAACTCTATATAGAACCATTTAGATATGTTAAGAAGCAGGAGGCAAGGGGCACAAAACAGTTTAAAATAAGTGCTTTCCAAACCACCCTCATTCACACAGTGATACTGTGATATAGACTAGATTCAGGGATTGCAAACTGGCAGCCAGAAGCCCAACTTGGCCTAGAAATGTGTTTTTCTTGACTCGCATATGTTTTTACTAGTGTGTTTATACGTCTTTGACCAGGGTTTACAACCTCCAGATCACCACATGCTTCAATGCTACCTTCTGCCTTATACCAGCCCTTAGGTCTCAGGTAGACATCAAAGGAGGCCAGAGTGCTCATGTTGTACTATGTTGGAAACTTTAGTTATATTTTTAATGTAATTGCCACAACAAGTGTATAAGGTACAACTTGAAAATGAAACAGGCTTTGAAATCAGATCTATCTATAGAATCATCCTGGGTCTTTCTACCATACCTAAAAACCAATTCAACAATACATTCACTCAGTTAATATACATTTGTTCATTTAATATACATTTATTGAACATCCTCAAGATGCAGTTTTGAAGGTATAATGTTAAGTAAAAGCAGACATGGTTCCTCTTCTCTTGAAGCTTACAGTGTAGAACAGGATATAAATATTACCAAATAATTACATATGTTAATATAAAGTTGCACCTGTGGTGAGCTACATGGGTACCTATAATAGAGGGAGTTGGCATAATTAGGGAGGTCATGGAAGACTTCTCTGAGGAGGTGATGTGTGAGTAGAGATCTGAAGGATGTGCAGTAGTGCTAAGAAAGGGAAGGAAGCACATTGAAGGCAGAGAGAACAACATGTACACAGGCCTTGTGGGAAGGTAGGAGGAACTTAAAGGAGACCAGTGAGGCTGGAGCAGACAATAGAGTGGGTTTGGCTAGGGCGGAGTAGTTAAGAGTCAAACATTCAGTGTCTTATAGATCTTATTAAATTTTTTCTGAACCTTTAAGAGCAGTTATTTTAAAAATAGGGTAGAGGTTGGTGTTATATTAACATTTTGGAAAAAATCACTTTGGATGAAGTGTAGAGAAGACAAGGGGAGAGGAGATCACATGCAGGGTGAATGCTGGTAAACAAGTTATGAAGTTATTGTAATTCTTGGTAAGAGTATTCATAGCTACTCATAACTGGTTTGAATGGTAGTGATGGATATGGAGATAACTGGATGGATTCTGAGGTAGGTAAGTATAATTGGAAACACTTGGTGTTGGAATGAGTATGGGGTTGATGTTAGACAAGGTTGTCAAGGTAGACTACTAGTAAGGCTTTAGACTTTCTCTACTGGAAATGTACTATGATGCCATTCATAAAGATAGAACTTTCTGTAAAAGGATCTGGCTTGGGAGAAAGAAAGATGCATTCATTATCAGACATCAAATTTGAGGGTTTTTTAGATATTCATGCAGAGATATTAAATAGGTAGCCTATTTACAGGTCTGCAACTCAGAGGCAGATTTTGAATAGAGAGATAAATTTTAAATTAATCTGTATAGAATTAGTAATTGAAACTGTGTCTGTGAATAGGTCAGTCTGGAAAAAATATAGAGTGAGACCTGAAGGGAGCTTAGCACCACTTAGTTGGACTCAGAATCAATGTGACTATTTAGATATTCACAAGTATGGTTTGTGGGGCTTCTTTCCTTCCCTTCCTTCCTCTCTCTCCCTCCCTCCCTCCCTCCTTCCTTCCTTCTTTCCTTCCTTCCTTCCTTTCCTTCCTTTCTTCTTCCTTTCTTTCATGTTAGTAGTTATAGTAGTTATCTATTGCTATGTAATACATTATACCAAAACTTAGTGGCTTGAAACAACAAATTCTATTATCTCATAGTTACTGTAGTTCAAGAATCTGAATATGGCTTAGCTGGGTCTGCTTCAGGGTCTTTCAGAGGCTGCAATCAAGGTGCCAGCCACAGCTGGTGGTGAGCTCACAGCAATGCTGCTACAAGAGTTCAGACAACTTTGAAGTTAGGGGACAGACAATCTACACAAAGCTGCCCTCACTTCTGACACCAATTGCAGGTTCAGGGTTTCACAAAACCACACTCAGTTTTGATAATTTGCTAGAAAAATTCATAGAACTCATTGAAAATTACTATATTCACAATAATGGTTTATTACAGGGAAAGGATACAGACTCAAATTAGCCAAGGAAGAAATGTTAAGGGTAGAGTCTGAGAAGGTACCAAATGTGGAGCTTCCACTGTCTTTTCCCAGAGAGAAGCCAGGACACGTTACTTTCCCAGCATCAATGGGTGACAATATGCATGGTACCGACAACCAGGGAAACCTGCCCAAGCTTGTGTTCAGAGTTTTTATTGGGACTCCATTATGTAAGCATGATCGAGTGGTTACCCACAGGGTTGATCCTATGACCCAAAGGCCCACCCCAAGTTATAATGTCGGTCTTTGGGGCATGGCCAGCCCCCTAAACCATATTGGCAGACTGTCCAGTATGACCCAAGGCCCTCAGGCAAAAAAGACACTCTTATCAGAAATAACATTACAAAGATTACTTAAAGATTACTTCCCAGAAGCTAAAAGCAAAGGTCAGACCCTTTTTTAGACTAGTATAAATTCTATACACCTGCCAAGGCCTTGTCATTTTCAAGGCTCAGTGGGGGAAAAATCTACATCCTAAGCTCACTCACATAGTTGTCAGCAGGATTCAGTTCCTTGTGGACTGTTGGACTGAGAGCCACAGTTCCTCCTTAGCTGTTGGCCAGAGTCTGCTCTCAGTTTTTGCCATGTGGTCTTTTCTGACATGGCAGTTTACTTCATCAAAGTGAACAAGTTGAAAAGGCAAGAAAGAAGAAGTGCCAGTGAGAGACAGTGCTAGCAAGATGGACCTCACAGCCTTTGTAACCTAATCATGGAAGTGACAAGTCATCACTTTTTGCTTTATTCTATTCATTAGGCACAAGTCATTAATTAGGTTTAGCCCACACTCAAGGTGAGATTACACAAAGGCATGAATACAAGGTGACAGAGATTATTGGAAGACATGCCTACCACAGTAGGGTTAGGGAAAGAAGACAGGGGAGAGAAAGAGGTTGAAGGTAAAAAGAAAAGGAGTGATTGATGAATCAAGCTCCTGGAGGTAAAACGAAATGGAATAAGAACACATGCAAGAGGGGAAGATGCTACACATACAGAAAAATGAATGAGGATCAATAATGAAATTTTCTTTGGTCTAGTTATTTAAGGTTCTATATGATGTATGACATTATAAATGATCCAATGCTCTGAACAGCTGCTTGAAAATTCCCTTTACTATATAGGAAAGTTGCTCCTTCTCAACTAACTAAACCTCCCCATCACTACTGAAGTAGTTTAAATCATGATATCTATGCCAGAAGCACTTGGAACATTAGGAGTTCATTATTTGTTGCACAAAATTAGTGTAATAAAATACTGTAGGTTGACAGAAAGTCAACTGAAGGTGTGTTGTATACACACTTACAAAAGATTGCTCATAGAGATACTCTAATATTTTCAATATTAGGATTAAAAGCCATAACTGAGTTTAGCTATCTCACTGTATCCTCCATAATGACGATTGTATAAGATCATTAAAGTTGGATTTACCATTGGTCAGATTTTACTAAAATACTGAATCCAATTCTACGTGTATGAGCAGTTACTATAAAAGAGGTAAAGTGATCCTTGGTTTCATTTAAGTTATGAGGGAATGCTCTTGAACTTTAAAAAAGATTTCCATTAAAACAGTGATAAAATTTCTGAAACGGAGGGCTTTAACTTTGGTATATATTATATTCAGTCAAATTTATGAAAAGTTTCCCTACTAAAAATATGACATTCATATTAAATTGCTTGATTTTGAGTCTGATAACATAATAATAGATTATCAAATGGATGATAGATGGTTTGTTTCAATATTTAAAAGAAAAAAGCAAATCAGAATGGGTTTACTAATAATATAACATTCAAATTCTATCATATGTACCCCCTCCTGAATGTTGTTAGAAATCACAAAACCATGAAAATCACAAAACTATGCTAATTGAACTCAATTTTTTAGATCACCAATCTCAAATAGTCACTCAACACTCCCAGACATTCCTTCTACACTTCCCTACTAAATATACTTTTTTACTCAACAATATGACCATCACATATCTTTTGTCTCCTCAAATCTCTAACAACCACTCTTTCTTCTCACTTAAGTCAATATGTCATTAAGAATATACATGAAAACAAAATCTACTAAAACAAAATCTAGTTCGACTTCCAACCACCCATTTCACCATCTTTGGCTATCTTTATCTATATACCTCCCATTCTTTCTGTTAATTAAAAATTGTCCTTGATCCTATTAGAGGCCGATATGTCATCTGTGTGGTAAATACGATTCCCTCTTGTCTTCCCAATGCCAGCAGTCCTGCAGCCATTCCTCTTCTCTTCAGTATCATCAATTCTTCCCTTTATACTTGATAATTGCCATAACCTCATACAAATGCTCTAATATTTCTTATCTTCAAAACACCATCTCTGGATCCCCACACCCCCCTCCTGCCCTAATTTTGTGCTTTATTTTAAATTAAATTCCTGGGTAAAGTTTCTATATTTGCTGACTCACCTCCCATTTTCTATCCAACCCACTCCAATCTAACAACCCCTCCACCACTACTCAACTGAAATGGCTTTTATCAACATCAGTAATAACCTACATTTTGCCAAACTCGATGGTTAACTTGTTTTCTCTTATTTTTCCAGTTATCAGCAGCATTTGACATAGATTATCCATTCTTTTATGAAAATCTCTTGGCTTTTGTAACAGATGTCACACCACACTGTACACACTTGAGTTTTCTCCTGAGAACTGGCCTTACTGCTTGCCTTTCTTGGTTGACATTTCCCTGTTTCCTAGTCCTCTGAATATCCAAAAGTTTTATAATTTTAGCTCTTACATTTAGGTCTGTGATCCATAGTGAGGTAAAATTTGTAAATAGTGCAAAGTAAAGGTCGAACTTCATCTTTTAGTGTATCAGTATCCAATAGTTGAAGACTGTTTTTTCACCATTGAATTATCTTTGCCAAAAATAAATTGACCGTATATGTATGGGAGTCTATTCCTGAATTCTATTCTGTCCCACTGACCATGTCTATCCTTAGACCAATACCACACTGTTTTGATTATTGTAGCTTTATAATAAGTCCTGAAATCAGATACTCTGAATCTGCCAGTACTGTTCTTATTCAAAATTGTTTTGGTTATTCTAGGTCCTTTTCATTTCCATATCAATTTCTGAAAGCATATGTGAATTTCTACAAAAGAAAGGCCCCCTGGGATTTTTGATTAACATTCCATTGAATTTACAGATAAATGTCAGAAGAAATCTTAATAATACTGAGTGTTCCAATTCATTATCATGCTATACCTATTTAATTGGGTATTCCTGAACTTCTCTCAGCAATATTTTGCAATCCTCAGCATACAAAATCTTGTGCATATTTTGTTAAATTTATCTCTAAGTACTTTTGATGCCATTAACAATGTCTAAATGTTCATCGCTTGTTTATAAAAATACAATTTATTTTGTATAGTGACATTGAACCCCGTGCCACCTTGCTGAATTCATTATTAGTTCTATTAGCTGTTTTTGTAGATGTTCTCTACATAAATAATTATGTCATCTGAGAATGATGATAGTTTTCCTACTTCATTTCCAATCTATATGACTTTTATTTTTTTCTCATACTTTACTACATTGGTTAGTCACCTCCAGTACAATGCTGAATAGAAGTAGAGAAAGAAGACATCCTTGTCTAGTCCTCAATCTTAGGAAGAAAACATTCATTTTCATGATGTTAATAGTTGGTTTGTCATGGTTGCCATTTATCAGGTTAGGGAAATTTTATTCTACTCCTAATTTGCTGAGAAATTTTATCATGAATTGATATTGAATTTTTCAAGTAATGTTTTTCTTCATATTGAGGTGACAATGTGATTTTTCTTTTTACAGTCTTTTGATATAATGAACTACCTAATTGTGTTTTAAAATTCAAACCAACCTTGCATTCCCAAAATGAACCTGATTTTTTTAGCATATATCATCCTTTTTTTTTTTCCACTGGAGTATAGTTGCTTTACAATATTGTGTTAATTTATACTGTAGAGCAAAGTGAATCAGCTATATGTATACAAATATTCCCAGTTTTTTGGATTTCCTTCTCATTTAGGTCACCACAGAGCACTGAGTACAGTTCCCTGTGCTATACAGTAGGTTCTCATTAGTTATCTATTTTATACATAGTATCAATAGTGTATATATGTCAATCCCAATATCCCAATTCACCCTCCCCCCCCCCCTTGGTAGCCATATGCTCGTTCTCTATGTCTATTTCTGCTTTGTAAATAGGATCGTCTATGCCAATTTTTTAATTTAATAATTAAATAATTTAATAAAATCGTCTATGCCAATTTTTTCAGTATATATGCATTAACATATGATATTTGTTTTTCCCTTTCCAACTTACTTCACTCTGTATGACAGTCTCTAGGTCCATCCATGTCTCTACAAATGACCCAATTTCATTCCTTTTTAAGGCTGAGTAATATTCCATTGTATATATGTACATTTCTTTATCCATTTGTCTGTCGATGGGCATTTAGGTTGCGTCCATGTCCTGGCTATTGTGAATAGTGCTGCAATGAACATTGGGGTGCATGTGTCTTTTTTAATTATGGCTTTCTCTGGGTATATGCCCCGTAGTGGGATTGCTGAGTCATATGGTAGTTCTATTTTTAGTTTTTTTTTTTTTTAAATTTATTTATTATTTATTTATTTATGTCTGTGTTGGTCTTCATTTCTGTGCGAGGGCTTTCTCCAGCTGCGGCAAGTGGGGGCCACTCTTCATCGCGGTGCGCGGGCCTCTCATTATCGCGGCCTCTCTTTTTGCGGAGCACAGGCTCCAGATGCGCAGGCTCAGCAATTGTGGCTCACGGGCCCAGTTGCTCCGCGGCATGTGGGATCCCCCCAGACCAGGGCTCGAACCCGTGTCCCCTGCATTGGCAGGCAGATTCTCAACCACTGCGCCACCAGGGAAGCCCTATTTTTAGTTTTTTAAGGTATCTCCATACTATTCTCCTCAGTGGCTATATCAATTTACATTCCCACCAACAATGCATGAGGGTTCCCTTTCCTCCACACCCTCTCCAGCATTTATTGTATGCAGATTTTTTTGATGATGGCCATTCTGACTGGTGTGTGGTGATACCTCATTGTAGTTTTGATTTGCATTTCTCTAATAATTAGTGACGTTTAACATCTTTTCATGTGTTTGTTGGCCATCTGTATGTCTTCTTTGGAGAAATGTCTACTTAGGTCTTCTGTCCATTTTTGGATTGGGTTGTTTGTTTTTTTGATATTGAGCTTCATGAACTGTTTGTATATTTTGGAGATTAATCCTTTGTCAGTTGCTTCATTTGCAAATATTTTCTCCCATTCTGAGGGCTATCTTTTCATCCTGTTTATGGTTTCCTTTGCTGTGCAAAAGCTTTTAAGTTTAATTAGGTCCCATTTGTTTATTTTTGTTTTTATTCTCATTACTCTAAGAGGTGGGGCAAAAGAGATCTTGCTGAGATTTATTTCGAAGAGTGTTCTGCCTATGTTTTCCTGTAAGAGTTTTATAGTATCTGGCCTTACATTTAGGTCCTTAATCCATTTTGAGTTTATTTTTGTGTATGGTGTTAAGGAGTGTTTTAATGTCATTCTTTTATATGTAGCTGTCCAGTTTTTTCCCAGCACCACTTACTGAAGAGGCTATCTTTGCTCCATTGTATATTCTGGCCTCCTTTGTCATAGTTTAAGTGACCATAGGTGCATGGGTTTATCTCTGGGCTTTCTATCCTGTTTCACTGATCTATATTTCTGTTTTTGTGCCAGTACCATACTGTCTTGATTACTATAGCTTTGTAGTATAGTCTGAGGTCAGGGAGCCTGATTCCTCCAGGTCTATTTTTGTTTCTCAAGACTACTTTTGCTATTCCATACAAATTGTAAAATTTTTTGTTCTAGTTCTGTGAAAAATGCCACTGGTATTTTGATAGGGATTGCATTAAATCTGTAGATTGCTTTGGGTAGTATAGTCATTTTCACAATATTGATTCTTCCAATCCAAGAACATGGTGTATCTCTCCATCTGTTTGTGTCATCTTTGATTTTTTTCATCAGTATCTTGTAGTTTTCTGTATACAGGTCTTTTGCCTCCTTAGGTAGGTTTATCCCTAGGTATTCTATTCTTTTTGTTGCAATGGTAAATGGGAGTGTTTCCTTAATTTCTCTTTCAGATTTTTCATCATTAGTGTATAGGAATGCAAGTGATTTCTGTGTACTAATTTTGTATCATGTGACTTTACTTAATTCATTGATTAGTTCTAGCAGTTTTCTGCTGGCATCTTTAGGACTTTTTATGTATAGTATCATGTTATCTGCAAACAGTGACAATTTTACTTCTTTGCCAATTTGGATTATTTTTATTTCTTTTTCTTCTCTGATTGCCATGCTAGGACTTCCAAAACTATGTTGAATAACAGTGGTGAGAGTGGGCACCCAGGAGCATATGTCATCCTTTTTACGTATTGCTAGATTTTACTTGGTAAAATTTCTGCCTCTGTTTGTGTGATATTGAATTGTATTCCTTTTTCTCATTTTTGTCAAGTTTTTATGTAAGTGTAATGCTGGCCACATTAAATGAGTTTTGAAGTATTCCATCCCCTTCTAATTTCTGAAAGACTTAGTACAGAATTGGTACTATTCCTTCCTTAAATGTTTGGGAGAATTCAATAGTAAAACCATCTGGTCCTGGAGTTTTCTTGTAAGAAGTGTGTGATGTGTGTGTGAGAGAGTTTATTTAACTAAGTGTTAAAATTACTAAGATGAATATAGAGATAGTCATTATCTTTTTCTTCTTTTGTGAGCTTTGGAAGTTGGTGTCTTTCAAGGAAAATGTCCATTTCATTTATGTTTATTGCATAAAGATGTTCTAAATACCCTTATCCTTTTAATATCTGTAGACTTGGTAGTGATGACATCTCTTTAATTCCTGATATGGGTAATCTGTGTCTTCTCTCTTTTTTCTTGATCAGTCTGGCTAAAGGGTTTACCAATATACTGATCTTTCCAAAGAATCAACTTTTGGTTTCATTTATTTTCTCTATTCTTCTTTTGTTTCATTTATTTCTACTCTTTATTATTTCCTTCATTCACTTGCTTTCATTTTATTTCACTTTTTTTAGTTTCTTAAGATAGAAGTTTAAATTATTGAATTGAGCTCTTTCTTCTTCTCTAATGTGAGCAGTTCATGTTATAAACTTTGTGTTTTTATTTTCATTTAATTCAATATATTTTCGAATTTTCCTAGTGATTTCATCTTTAATCCATGGGTTAGTTACAAGTACGTCACTTAATTTCCAAATAATTAGAGATTTTTTTCAGATATCATTCTGTTATTTATATCTAGGTTAACTCCATTGTCATCAGACAATATCCTTTGTATGATTTCCAACCTTTTTAAGTTGATGAAATTTATTTCATGGATCAAAATATGGTCTATCTTAGTGAATGGTCTATGTGTCAAGAGTATATTCTGATATTGCTGGGTTGAGTCACCTATAAATGTCAATTAGGTCAAGTTGGTAGTGCTGTTCAAGTCTTGTCATCTACAGTAATTTTCTGTCTACTTGTTCCACCAATTACAGAGAGAGGAGTGCTGAGATCTCTGTAATTACTGACTTGAATATTTCCTCTATAAGTGATAGTATTTTTCTCTTTCTGTATATTGAAGCTCTGTTACTTGAGATATATATATATATATATATATATATATATTTAATATTTTGTTTTCTTGATAAAATTGACCTCATTTCTGTCAGATTCACTCTCTATCTTTCTTCAGTCTGGATTCTACCCCATGAGCCTGAACTTTATAAGTTACATCCTTGCCCTCTGCTTTTAGGTTGGTTTTGGCCAATGAGAGACACCAGTTGGCATTGCAGTGTGGAGGGAAAGAGGTTTGGGTATAGGTATACCTTGGAGATATTGTGGGTTTTGTTCCAGACCACCACAATAAAGCAAATATCGCAATAAAGTGAGTCACACAAATTTTTTGGTTTCCCAGTGTATATAAAAGTTATGTTTACACTATACTGTAGTCTATTAAGTGTGCAATAACACTATGTCTAAAAAAAGGTATGTACCTTAATTAAAAAATACTTTAATGCTAAAAAATGCTAACCATCATCTAAGCCTTCAGCAAGTTATAATCTTTTTGCTGGTGGACGGTCTTGCCTCAGTGTTGATGGCCACTGACTGATCAGGGTGGTGGTTTCTGAAGCCTGGGGTAGGTGTGGCAATTTCTTAAAAGAAGACAAAAATGAAGTTTGCCACATTGATTGACTCATGAATGATTTCTCTGTGGCATGGAAGGCTGTTTGATAGCATTTTACCCACAGTAGAATGTCGTTCAAAATTGAAGTCAACCCTCTCAAACCCTGTTGCTGCTTTATCAGCTAAGTTTATGTAATATTCTAAATCCTTTATTGTCATTTCAACAATTAAGTTCGCTTTCTTACATGGGCCTGGTTAGTGGTACCCCAAAATAATTATAATAGTATCATCAAAGATCACTGATCACAGATCACTATAATAAATATAATAATGAAAAAGTTTGAAATATTGTCATAATTACCAAAATGTGACACAGAGACATGAAGTGAGCAAATGCTGGAGAAACAGTGCCAATAGACTTGTTAGACACAGGGTTACCACAAACCTTCAATTTGTAAAAACACAGGTATCTGGGAGGCACAATAAAGCAAACCGCAATAAAATGAGGTCTGCCTGTACTGAATCCTACTAGCTCCTTCCTGTTGGGTTCAGGTTGACACTGACTATGCTCCTCCGTTAAGGTACCATAGGTGGCTACCAGGTAGGTGGCTGTCTCCTACAGCAGTAAGTCTCCCTGGGCCCTGGCAATCCCTTTTTCCCTTACCCCTGAGGCCTAAAAGTAATAATGACTCTCTGATTATTTCTGGGTGCTTCACCATCACTTTTTGTTTTCTGGTAATACCATCCACATCTTTGTAAACTGCCCTTTCATTAAGCACCTTTCAATCACCTCTCTTGAGCATGCCATCTATTACTTGATGGAGATTCTTTTTTTTTTTTTTGGAAAAATTCTTACTGATATAATATGTATGATAGTACTAGCTTAAGTTATTTCAGAGAATTTATTTAGTTCTTCCCACTCCACTCACTGGTTTAACCAAATTGATCACTCAACATCAGTCACTTGAAAAAGGAAAAAGGGGTCTATTTGGATTTTGAATAGAGGAAGAAGTAACAATGACTATCTGTTGACCCAGGTCTCCTAAACTCAGTGTCACAGCCCAATATTCTCATACCTAGGCACTATTTTCTAGAGATTGTCATAGATGACACTATGTGTCATGCTAGAGACACCACATGAACCATTAATGAGTTGCACTGATTCCCAACAAAGCATCAAGTCTCACGGTATACAGGCTGAGCATAAGAGACAGAGCACCCAACACAGGGTCCCTAGGTTGTAGTCGGAATAGGGATCATATTGTTTTTCCCCACCTCATCCCATTTGTCAGAAACTATGCGGTATTCGGTTTGAAAAGAGGAAAGTTTTGATAGGTTCTCTGTGCAATAATTAAACCTAGGACAAACTGGGAGAAATGGGCAATGGGGAATACTCAAATTATAGCAGGACATTTAAATGAGAAATTCTCATGTTTTTCTTGGAACTTAAGACAGTTGAAATGTGTTATCTGACTTAGACTGAAAAGTCTTCTGAAGAGTAGAATTAAAGAACACTTTAAAAAGATAAAAACGGGAATTCCCTGGTGGTCCAGTGGTTAGGACTCTGTGCTTCCACTGCAGGGGGGGCCCAGTTGGATCCCTGGTGGGAGAACTAAGATCCCCAGAGCCCCATGGTCAAAAAAAAAAAAAAAAAGATAAAAATGCCTTAAGTGTACTCTTTACAAACGCGTCCAAGTTTAAGGGACTTAAACCTGTCCAGATATGTCATTTAAAAAAACTTTTAATACGGAAAGCAAGTATCACGTGACCTACTCAGTGTTTCCACACATTGGATTAACCTCATTTTTGCACTTGCCTTGCCCACAATCCATGAATAGGCATCCTCCACCTCAACAAAAGAGCTGCTGGGACTAGGGCAGAACAGGAGGTGACGGCGCGGCCCTCAAACACCCGCCTGCTACTCACTTCAGCAGAGCTCTTTTGCCAAGCTCGGCCAGACGACAACCCCGCGGTCCCTAAGCCTTGCTCACCTCAGCCTCAGTTTCCTTTCTCGGTGAGGCCCAGCCTTTCGGCCCAAAGTACCAATTAAAACTACTAAAGGAAAAAAAAAAAAAAAAACCAGAAAGAAAAAAAAAAAGGCAAATCGCCGAACAGAATCCTTGACTGGAAGACTCTCGCGAGAACTTACGGAGCTCTGGCTGTTCCCGCGGAGACCTCGCGAGCGGACCTCCGGGGGCGGGCTGCTCCGTGGCCCCGCCCTTTCTGAGCGCGGGCGCGCCTTGGCGGGAATTTCAGCTGTTTGGGATTTAGACCACGCGGACGAGCTGGCTCTGGTCGGGACCGCCAGGGTGGATCATTGGGACTGAAAGTGTGAGCAGGTACGACGTGCACCAAACCAGGGGCGCCCGGGGGCGCAGGACACCGGCTCCCCTCGCCTTTTGGCCGGCCCGCGCGGATCGCTGCCTTGTGCGGACCTGGCGGGGCTTGCCCCCGGCCGGGAGAAGTCGGGGTTTGCGCCAGGCCCTACTGATACTCGCCTGCAGTCTCCGAGGGAGCTTGCTGTTCCATACACTGCGGGGAAACTGGCTCAGTGCGGTTTAGTAACGTAGCGGAGGACGCAGGTCAAGGCGGGCGCTGGAAGTGCAGCTAGATCTGTCCTGCCAACATTTTTTTCTTCTTCACCCTGCCCTGGGTTGCAGGGTCTGACGTAGAGGGGATTTTAAGTTACTGCCACAGCCGGTCGGGGGTGCATTCTAAGTTCTGACATCCTTGATCTGGTGGAGTCCGTGGGAGGGAGAGTTGTTGAGGATTTGGCCTTTCCTTTTTTTCCTTTGTGCGGAGGGATGGCGGCTTTTGGGGAACTTTCTGAGGTCACCCCCAATGTCTCGGCCCTCCCCACCTACAGGAATCTCATCACAACTTCTTTGGAGCCCTTAATGATAATTATAATGAACCCCAAACATTTCAGGACATGAAGTAAACAATGGATAACTGTCCCGCTGCGTCGACGTTCCTGACCGACAGCTTGGAGCTGGAGCTGGAGACAGAATGGTGCAAACCCCCTTGCTTTTCTTGTGATTTTGACAACAGAGGAGGAGGAAAACATTTTTCTGGCGAGTCCTACCTTTCCAGCGGAGCTCTTAAGCGGTAGGTAAAAAATCGGAAACTTTGTTTTTCCCTATTCAGATTTTTTTATGTCTGTTTAGGAATGTTATATAATTATGACTTAAGTCCATTAAACTTTAATGTTCATCAGGCAATGTTCTTGTAAATCGGCTTAGTATATCACACAGATGCAAGCTATTAGCTCTGTTGGTTTCCTGGTTAGAGCACACCTGAAAGTTTTTTGCAAGGACAACTTTCTTGTTACCTGATGTTCTCTGACCTCACTGCTGCCTCAGCTTTGGAGTAAGGAGCCGGGCACTAATTTACTGGAAGTGAATTCTGAACTACCTGGGCTTTTTGAAGTCGCATTTCCTTCTAAAACATGAGATAATATTCTGAAGCATCTCAGTGATTAGGACATACACATTTTTTGTTGCCCCAGTTTCTTCTCACTGTATATTTATACATATAGAAATATTATAGACTTATTTTTTTAAAACTTTCTAATGCTCCAGATTGTGTAAGTTCACAGGAATGTTATCTTCAAAGCTCTTGTCTTGGACAGGTGTATACACATATTGCAGTAAAACCGCTGTTACTGAAATATTTTGGAAATACCTGCTGAGGCAATTTCAGTAGAAAGGAAACCATTTTTGTTGATTATTACAGTTGTACCTTCTTTGAGACCTTAAAGGATATTATTCAACTTGATTATGCCCTTCTTTAGACATGGCTCAGAATACCTTTTAACTGTTTTAAAAATTAAATGTTCCCTCAAAGGGTGAAATTCTACAACTGAAGACCACTGTTGAAGACAGATGAAAGTATGTTCCCTAGACCCCTTTCCACATTTTTCCCTCAAGTTATATTGCTCTTTAGTTAAACTTTTTTTTTTTTTATCACAGTGTAGGGTTGAATTCTTAATACAGTCCAGTTGTACTATTACTGAGATATAAGGTACCAAGGCATTTCCTTACTTTACAACATCATTGTTGACATGTCATGTGTAATATGGATTCATATAATGTCAAAAAAAACCTCATGCTATAGTGTGGGATATAGCATACTTTTTATGAGATTAAATCAGAGTTTCATTTCAGACTGATTTTGAATCTTGATCCTTTACCGACTAATTTTGAAGAGGATACAGTGGAAATATTTGGCATTCAATGGGTTACTGAAACAGCATTAGTGAATTCATCTAGAGTTCTCTTTCATCTCTTGAGGTATGTTTTGTCTTTTATTTTAAAACTGCAATTGAGTGTAGATGCTTTTCAGTTTTAAGTTACATTGCTGGGTGGTTTCTAATACTGATATTACAAGAGCACCTGTAGAATTGTGATTGCTGCTTAACTTGATTATCTTATCAGTAACAACAATTAAGCAATAATGTTTGATGGAGTAATGGTTTCAATGAGTTCTTTTTTAGTGATTTTCAGAAGTTTTATTCTTCTGTATTTGACATCATATATTGAAGACAAATATTTTAGGCTTTGAACTATACGATAATTTTGGAAGAAAAATAAAATACTTTTGTTGCTTAATAGTCATAGTTTTTTAGTAATCTTTAGAGAATGAACTCAGACTTCCAAATATATTTTTCGGACTATAATAGAATATGTAATAGAAATATGATTAACCTGGGCAACATTAAAAAAATTTTTAATAAAAATTTTCAAACATACACAGATGTAGAGAGAATAATATAACGAACCTCCATATACCCTCCCTCAGTTATGATAAACATCAAGGTTTTATCACATTTCCTTCATCTGTCCTTATCCCTCTACTTTTGGCTTAAGTATTTGTTAAGCAAATTCCAGGCATCATGTCATCTCACCCTTAATTACGTCAGTATGTATCTCTTAAAAATACGAACTTATTTTTTAAACATAAACATTACCTCATAAACACAATTAACGAAATTGAAATAATTCTTCATTATTATTTAAAACCCAGTCCATAATTCAGATTTTAGATTTGGAGTCACTTATTAAAGGCAAATTATTAGCCCAAAATACATTAAGAATGTTTACATGGTAATTCTAAAATTTATATGGAACCACAAAAGATCCCAAATAGCCAAAACAATCCTGAGAAAGAAGAGCAAAGCTGGAGACATCACACTTTCTGATTTCAAACTGTATTAGAAAGGTGTAGTAAACAAACAGTATGTTATTGGCATAAAAACAGACACATAGATGAATGGAACAGAATTGAGGGCCCAGAAAAACCCACACGTATAGGGACAATTAATTTACGGAGAAGGAGCAAAGAACATACAATAAAGGGCAGTCTTCAATAAATGGTGTTGGGAAAATTGGACAGCCATAGGCAAAAGAATGAAACTAGACCACTGTCTTACATCACACACAAAAATTAACTCAAGATGGATTAAAAGCTTGAATATAAGACCTGAAATCATAAAATGTGTAGAAGAAAATATAGGCAGTAACCTCATTGACATCAGTCTTAGCAATATTTTTGTGGCTCTAACTCCAAAGGCAAGGGAAACAAGCAAAGATAAACAAATGTGACTACATCAAACTAAAAAGGTACTCACAGCAGAGGAAACCATCGTCAAAGTGAAAAGGCAACCTACTGAATGGGAGAAAATAATTTGCAAATCATATATTTGGTTAATATAAGGGGTTAATATTCAAAATATATAAAGAATTCATGCAGCTCAACAACAACAACAACAACAAATCTGATTAAAAAATGGGCAGAGGATCTGAACAGATATTTTTCCAAAGAATACTTGAAGATGACCAACAGGCATATGAGAAGATGTTCAACATGACTATTAAGGGAATGCAAATCAAAACCACAGTGAGATGTCACCTCACACCTGTTAGAATGGCTGTTATCAAAAAGACGAGAAATAACAAACGAAGATGTGAGGAAAAGGGAATCCTCGTGCCCTTTTGGTGGGAGTGTAATTTGGTGCAGTCACTATGGAAAACAGTGTGGAGGTTCTTCAAAAAGTTAAGAATAGAGCTACCTATGACCCAGCTATTCCACTTCTGGGTGTTTATCTGAAGGACATAGAAACACTAATATGAAAAGATATATTCACCCCCTGTGTTCATTGCAGCATTATTTTTAACAGTCAAGGTATGAAGGTACGGAAACAACCTAAGTGTCCTTCAATGGATGAATGGATGAAGGAATTTTACATATTTATATATACACACACATATATACACACACACACAATGGAATACTATTCAGACTTAAAAATGAGTGAAATCCTGCCATTTGCAGCAACATGGATGGACCTTGAGGGTATTATACTTAGTGAAATAAGTCAGAGAAAGACAAATACTATATGATTTCATTCATACATGGAATCTAAATAAAGTAAATGAACAAACAAAACAAAAACGAACTCTTAGATACAGAGAACAGATCAGTGGTTACCAGAGGGGAAGGGGTTTAGGAGGTGGGTGAAAAAGGTGAAGGGAGTCAACTGTATGGTTATGGATAGTAATTAGACTTGTGGTGGTGATCATGTTGTAGTGTACACAGATGTGGAATTATAGTGCTGTATACTTGAAACTTACATAATTAAAAAAAAGAATGTATACATGGTACATTTAAATGAAAATGGGAAGTTGGAGGGATTTCTCCTCTCACCCTCATCCCATGGGACCTGTGCCATATTATGTGTTTTATTGGGAAAATAGGCTGTGTGAGTGATTCTATATAATCCTAAACATTATAGAATGAGTTGAATCTTACTCAGGGCATAGGTTATGAATGTGGCTCAATCTTTAAGGAGCTGAAAGGCAACTAGGAAGAATGGCAAGAGAAGATTATTCTCAGAAATTAAGGTGGAACATTGTAAGTTAAAACTTCCCCTGATTAGTCTACATTACATATTCTATTCCTCTTCAGAACTCCTATTGTGTAACTATATGATACAATTTAACATTTCATTATATAACTGTTAACCTAGGATGTTTTATATAACCATCTTAAACTTCTTAAAGATATAAACAGTATCTTCTTGATGGTGAAATCTATGATATTTTATATAATTTTTGAGATAAATGTAGCTGTTAGCAGATCTTTTTGGGAGGTCAAAGACATGTTTTATTTTCTCTCAAAGTCTTTACTACCTGAAGCTGACACTAATAAACATTCATGAAGTGATAAACATTATTCATGAATGAGAGGCATTAAAGCTGTGTAAAAGATTTGTAAATACTGTGTAATTGTTACATGCTTTAAACTATTCTAAAACTAATTCTCACCTTACATTTTTTAAATTAGGCAACAGCTCTACAACTTGGAAACCTTATTACAGGCCAACTGTGATTTTGGTAAGTTTTAAGTGTGTTTAATGGCAAAAAGAAATGGTGCTCCCTTACAGTGAATTGTACATGGGTCTATGATGTGTCATTGGGCTATCATAATAACAGGAAGGAAGTGATAGTCCAGAAGTTCAGGATACAGTTATATTTAGTGTTCAGAAAAAGTATGACACTTAAATTTTGTTTGTAGATGAAATTTATAGTATTTTTCCAAATCTGCAAGTAAAATTAAGGCTAAACATCTTTGAAGTGAATTAGTAACTTGCTTTGGGGGTGGGGAGTGGGCTGGAGAACTTAGAGAAATAGAAAGTGCTGGACCTCATGCTGTCTTTCTTGTTTTTCTTTTCTGCTTTCTGTTTTTGTTTTTTTGGGGTTTTTTTTTTAATTTTTAATTTTATTTATTCTTATTTTTGGCTGCATTTGGTCTTCGTAGCTGCGCGCGGGCTTTCTCTAGTTGCAGTGAGCGGGAGCTACTCTTTGTTGTGGTGTGTGGGCTTCTCATTGCAGAGGCTTCTCTTTGTTGTGGAGCATGGGCTCTAGGTGCACGGGCTTCAGTACTTGTGGCAGTTGGGCTCCGTAGTTGTGGCTTGCGGGCTCTAGAGCGCAGGCTCAGTAGTTGTGGCACACGGCCCTAGTTGCTCCACAGCATATGTGATCCTCCCGGACCAGGGCTCGAACCTGTGTCCCCTGCGTTGGCAGGCGGATTCTTAACCACTGCGCCACCAGGGAAGTCCCTGTTTGTTTTTAACATTTAATGGATTACTGATTTGTGAGGGAATTGGTATAGTTAAGGTAGTGAAGGGAATTGAAGGGCAGTGTGTTTTAGTTCAGGCTAGCTGCTTCTCCTTTCTAACAGTTCTGGTACAGTGTAGTATTTAGAATCATGACTCGGTGGTCAGCCTGGGTTCTAACCCTAGCTAATTGTGGGTCTCACACTAGGTAATAGTTCCCACCTCATTGAGTTCTTGTGAGGACTAAATGACATAACGTGTGTTAGGTGCTTAGCCTAGTGTCTGTTATTAGTGATGCCCAGCAACCAAAGATCACTTGGAACCCACCTTTGAAGGGTTTATTAGCTTAGGAAGCAAGGGGGAGATATACATCATGAGGAACAGTTGGGGCTTCTCAGTAAGAGGAAGTAGGGAGGGGCTTGTGACAGGGTATGCGCTTGTGCTGGCTGATTTGGGGTAGAGTTTAAGGGGGCTATGGCTTTATTCTGGATTTGATGCTGTTAAGAAGCAGAAGCAATTTGATGACTAAGTTAATTTTTAATTTTTCTCTAAAAGGTGGGACACACAGAAGGAGGCAAGGGAAGATTATAATTTGTAATGAAGCAATAGTCATTTTAGCTGGAAGAGGAGGGTAGTCTGTTTCTGTATTTTGTTTGTTTTTGTGTGTGGTTGTGTAGTGCCTTGTTTCTGTGTCAGACATGATTACAGAGAGGTTTTGTGTTTTTCTTGTTTCACCATAATCATGGAGTGATGTTGTGTGATTATTTTTGATATTGTATGACAACTGTTTAATTTCAGTAGGGAACATCATGGCCTAATTGTTATCAGCTGTCAGGGCTGTTTTATTTGTTTTGTTTTCTTAGTTTGTCCTCAGTAAATGTTGGATATTACTGTTTCATTATCACCTGAGTCCCTGCTTCATGCCAGGTACTGTGCAAGGTGCTGATGAATCAAAGAGGAAAATTATGCTGCTGAAGAGTTTGCAGTTGAGTAAGACAGATAAACAAGCATAGTCAGCATGGTAAATGGAAGAGTGTAGTAACAGAGGCATGCAAAAGCTGCTACAGGAGCCAAGGGATTTATCCGTTTATGTGCCCATCACTGAGTGATGGCAGATCTTGGTCTTCAAGGATGAGGAGGAATTAGCCAGGCAAAAGATTTTGGAGAAGTTTTGGGGATAGGATGAGTTCCAGGTAGAAACAACTGTATAGACAAAGACATTGAAGTATATAAAAACAAAAGTTCAGGGAGCAGGGAGTAAGTAATAATTACGTATGGTTGGACCCGAGTGTGTGTGAGTGGTTAATTTTTGGAAGGGATGCAATCATAGGTGTCTTTGTAAGCAGTGCCAAAGACCCAGAATTTTATTTTGAAACTCCTGGGGAGCCTCTATAAGATTGTAGTGGAAACAGCAAAAATACCTTTACTATATAGAGTGACTTAATTAAATTGGGTTTGTGGAAGGCATTTATTGAGCAAGATTATTCCTTGAAAAGCACTTACTGACCTAAAATTACTACAGTGGACTATCTGTTGAAGTGGTTACTTGTTACACTGACATTTTGGCTGGTGTTATTACTTAAAAAACTTAATGACAGATTTGTTGGGCAGGTTAGCAGTATTAAAGACTATCCCTACATAAGCTTACTCCTGCCATGCAGCTGTGTCAGGGCTTTGTTAATAAACTCATGTAAACCCTTGGCCCTCAACCCTCCCCAGAAAGCCCTTATGTAGGGTCACTTACTGAAGTGCATATGGTTCTTGTTCTCCTGTTGATTTTACTCCCTGGATTGCTTTCCTGTTGAGGCAGAATAGCATACATTTTATTTTTTACTAATACCTGTTATTAAATATAGCTGTTGATGTTACTCCTTTTTCAGATATTGTATTTTTTTTTGTCTCTAGGCACTTCATTTGGATTCTTTTTTATGCCTTCCACTGTTTTTAGCTTCGTTGACTGCAGATTCTTTCATCATTGTCATTCTCGGTCTGTTTGTGTTGATTGATTTTTCTTCTAGTTTTATGATACATTTTTCTGCTCTTTTGAACACCTAGTAATTTTTTATTGTGTGATGGACATTGTAGATTTTACATTGCTGCTTTCTGAATTTTCTTGTATTCCTAAAACTAGTGTTGAATTTTGTTCTGGCTTACTGTTGAGTACTTGTAATCCATGGGATCTTTTTGAGGCTTGTTGTATATTTTGTTAGGACTTTTAAAAAGTAGCCTTTAGTCTAATGTTAATTTAGCTCTAGTAAGGCTTCTGAGGATTCTTTGTGGTGTATTTTTTTTTTCATTCTTGCTGGTGGGATCTTGAACTGTTCCCTGGTTTGAGTAAGCTTTGGGAATTGTTTTCTGGTATTTTTCTCTGGCCTACAGATTAGTACTTAGTCAAAGACTCAAAGGGGACCCTCTGTACATTTCTAGGGCTCTTTTTTTTGTGTAGCTTTCTTTCTTCTTTGGTACTTTTACCCTGCAAATTTAGACTACCCTAAACTCAGATCTCATGTCTCTTTGAGTCAGATTTGGGCTCTGAATTCTCTCCCTGTGCTGCAGCCTAGAAGCTGTCTCTAGGTGGGAAGCTGGTGCAATCTTAGGACTTATCTTCTCTCTGGGATAGCAGTCTTGTGTTGCCTTTGTCCAATGTCTGAAAATTATTGTTTTACTTTTTTTGGCTTTCTAGTTTAAGGTGGGAGATGGGTAATTCTGATTCCTTTTACTCCATCTTGGCTGGATGCAGCAGTTCACAGCAGTTTTTTTTTTTAATTGATTAATTAATTTATTTTTGGCTGCATTGGGTCTTTGTTGCTGCACATGGGCTTTCTTTAGTTGTGGTGAGCCGGGGCTACTCTTCATTGTGGTGCGCGGGCTTCTCATTGTGGTGGCTTCTCTTGTTGCGGAGCATGGGCTCTAGGTGCTCGGGCTTCAGTAGTTGTGGCCTGCGAGCGCAGGCTCAGTAGTTGTGGTGCATGGGCTTAGTTACTCTGCGGCATGTGGGATCTTCCCAGACCAGGGCTCAAATCCGTGTCCCCTGCATTGGCAGGCGGATTCTTAAGCACTGCGCCAAACCACTGCACCACCAGGGAAGCCCACAGCAGTTGTTTTTAAGAGAGAAATTCCTTTATGGGCTGAGAATTGTGACACTGGGGGATCATGACTTTTGTAAGCGAAGTATAATTAAGCTGTAAAAGTGCACTGCACTGTTTGGTATGTAGATATATGGACGGTACCTTTACACTTACGCTCCTGTTTTGCCAAAATAGTGTCCACGTTTGCTCATTTGAATACAAATTTAAAAATAAATTTTGCTTTATGTTTAATATGGGTGATAATTTGTTGCCTATAGTAAGTTTTTTTCCCCCTTTCTCCTGCCTCTCCTTTACCAGCTCCTCCTCCCTCAGGTCTACTACTAATAATCAGTCTCCTCAGGTCTCAGTTTGAGTCTCCTCTCTGTACATCTTCTCCTACATGTACGATCTCATCAGTTCCTTTACTTCTAAATGATAACAACTCCAAAGGTTTACCTACATTCCAGACCTCTCCTTTGCACTCTAGGCCTTGCATGTCAAGCTGCCTGACATCTGTCCTTGGATTGCTTAGATAGTGCAAAGAGTACATCTGTGATGTCTTCCAAAACCAGTTCACGCTGCCCATGTTTTCTCCACTCATTACATGGTGCTAACAGTTGCCTATATGTCATTCTTGATTCTTGCATTTCCTTTAAACTCATATCATCCATCGGATTCCCAGTAGGTTTAGGACCAAAATATACCTTCAGCCTATCCATTTTCCTATGATCTCTTGAATTACTGCTATAGGGCTCTTAACACATCCTCCTTTGCCCCTCTATAATCTGTGTACAAAATCTGCTTTAAATGTATACCAATTCCTGTTCCTCCTAGATCAAAACCCAATGAAAGGCCATCTACTGTATTTCAATGAAATCAAAACTCCTTATAATGACTTGTAAGGCCCCAAATGACTTATCCCTATCTCTCTCAACCCATGCCGTCTTTCCCTCACTTCAACATTTACATCAGCAAAAATTAGCAAAAATTATCTGGGTAGTTACTATGTGCAAAACACTCATAACCACTCTAGGGCAAATGAGTAAACCAGAAAACAAAAGCAGAGAAAACATGATGAGAATTATAGGTAAGTGAGGAAGAAAGAAGACTGACAGCATGGGACATCAGTGAAGCCAGGTGTAGTGAATGCTCCTATAAGGGCAAGTTAATTGAGCACAAGTGGTGCCCATTAGATTGGACAGCATGATTTCACTGGTGACCTTACTAAGAGCAGTATGGGGGGTGGGGGATGGTAAGAACCGTATAGGAGTAATTTGAAAAAGTGAAAAGCTAGAGAATTGCTACTTATATGGCTCACACAATTTTTTTGTCACTGCCCACTGATTATTTAAACAATGATTAACATTATCTATTTTGGTTTTAGGGAAGATATCAACCCTACATTGCAAAGCAGCCAATATTAGGCAGCAGTGCATAACATTTCTTCATTATGTTAAAGTCTTCATTTTCAGGTAGGCTGTCAGATGAGTAATATGAATAATGCATGAATTCCTGAGTGCAAATTTATCCAGAATCTAATTGCTTATTGTATCTCATCGTGTTTTAGGTCCCTGCAAGTACAAAATGCCGAAAGTCATGTTCCTGTCCATCCCTACCAGACTTTGGAGGCACAACTTCCCTCAGTGTTGATTGATGAGCTTCATGGATTACTCTTGTATATAGGACACCTATCAGAACTTCCCATTATTAATACAGGAGCATTTGTAAATCAAAACCAGACTAAGGTTTGCTTTGTTTCATTTAATTTTTAAAGTATCAGGTATTTTTTCCTCCCCACATGGACTGTTCATTCAAGAATGAGGGAAATTAGTCAAGAGTGTAGTTCTTGGACCAGACTGCCTGAGTTGAAATACTGGCTCCTCCTTTTATTAATTATGTGCCATCAGGCAAATAACACCTCTTGCTTCAGTCTTTCCATCTGTGTAATTGGTTTAGCTTCCTAGAGTTATTGGGAGAATTGAATAATTAAAATACATAAAGTGCTTAGATGTAGTTTACGTTGAATCATTGATAGCTATTCTTCTTCCAATTGTAACAATGCAAATGTTTAAAAGTTTCAAAGTAAATAAAATAACCTTTGTTTTCTAAAATTTGTATCCTCTTTCCCACTGATAAAAGTTTGGGCAAACACTATCTTATATTTTAGTAAGATTCAAGAAGATCATCTTTAAAAAGTTATGCTTTCAAAACCACATCATTATGTCTGTTCTGGCTTTTGAGATATTTTCAGAATATGATTAAGATTGTTTTAACTGTGCCCCCCTTTTTTTCCCTACCTGTGACGATCAGTCTGTCTGGTTTGGTTTTTAAAAATGTGTTAGCATGACCCAACCTGTGGATGTAATTAACAAATTCTTCATAGGAAAATGTGAGCTTCTGTGAGTGACAAATTATAATTCCCTGTGGCATTCCCTGAATTCTCAATCTCTTCTATTTGACTTCACCAATTTTAATAACATTCAGTTTTTAGGAACAAGTCTTTGCCAAAATATAAGGTACAATTAAATGTTTATATATTTCTGTGAAATTTAACAACAATAAAAAATTGACTCTTCTTATCAGGGATCAATATATGTAATAATAAAAGTAAATAGAGTTCCAACTGAATTCACAGGTGAATATATCTAATCCATAGAAACCAAATAGGTAATTGTTTTTAATTGTGTCAATTAATAAAGATTCGTGGGTGGATTGTGCTGGGAGGGATATTTTTCTTTCTTTTTAGTCTCTGTAAATTGGACTGATTTTTATTTTCTGAATATCCATCAAATGCTTAAGAAAATTAAAATTAATAATTTATCTAGCAGCAGAAATAAAAAAATGTGTGCAAGGGTCCTCAAACTAGGTTTTGCCTTTCATAGGCTTTTAATTAGACAGACTTGAAAATATAGGTTATTTGAAGATCAGAAGACTGAATTTTTAAAGCAGGGGAATGGAGTCTTCAACACATAAACAAAAAATCATATTCTGAAATACTGTTCTCTTCTGAAATATCAGCAAAATGAAAAAATCATAAAATAAAAAGCATCTTGCAGACTCTATATATTTCTTATATTTTACCATTCTCATATATGAAAGCTAATGCTTTAATTGGTATTTACAGTTGAGCATCTGTCTTTTATTCTTTTTTAGGAACTTTTTAAAATTAGAGATACTATTTGTTGGTATGATGTATTACGAATATTTTCATTTATCTTTTTTTTCAGCAATTAAGCTGACTTGCTAGGTAGATGATTTAAGTTTTTTTATATAGTTATATTTATCAGTTTTTTTCTTTGGTATCATTCCTATGCTATTGTAAAAACATACTTTTTTTTTTTTTTACATTTATCTCTTTAATTTATCTCTTTTTAAAAAATGTACTGTGAGGTAGGAAATCTAGTTTCTTACAAATGAATAAGTTAATAATCCTGTCTCTTATTGAATGACCCATGCTTTCCCCACTGATTTGACATATCATGTGTATCCATTTCTCTCTTCCCTATTTTTGCTATTTATTATCTATTCCTGAGCCAGCACTGTTTTATTAGTGTTGTGTTTTATTTTGTTTGCATGTTTGATAAGGCAAGACCCCTCTCCATCATTCATCATAGTTGTTTTAATAAAAAGTATGTATCATTGTATTTTAGTGATTCAAAATGTTGACTGGAGAAAGGTTATTGATAATCTACTAGCACAGTAAAGAGCACTGGCTTTTAAATAGATAGAATTAGGTTTGAATCCTAAAGCATTAATTGAGGGGTAAATTTCTTCACCACTTTTAACTTTAGTTTCTTTATGGGCGTGACAGTGGTGTCTAAATGATGATCCAGAAGTTCTTGTTAAAATATCTTATGGAAGTTCCTGGGTATTCATTACATTTAAAAACATATTTCCTAGCTAAAGTCTAAAACAAAATCATGAAAATAAGTGTTTAAAAAAATTGATTTACTGCCTTGCAGCTGTAGTAGAATCTCGGTTGGTTAGTAGGGGCCTTTACTATACAAGTCTATTCAGCAGCCCCAAGGTGGGTCTGTCTTAAACAACATCAGTTAAGAGTATATCCTGCTTTTAAAGATCTCCAGTGAAAAAATCCTCTAATGAACAAGACAGAGGTTTTCCTTGAGCTTTTGAATAGTGTTAGGTTAACTTGTGCGTTATGGAGGAGTGTTGTGACATGTTATAAAATACCTAATAAAGTGTTATGAATTTTCAGTCACAGTTTTTAATGTCATTCACAGCTTTTCCCACCATCATGGCATTTGTTACATCTCCACTTAGATATCCATTGGCTAGTGCTGGAAATTCTTCACATGCTTGGTGAAAAATTGAGTAAGTTTATGTATTTCTGATTTATGTCCTTTTTTTAATGTAAACGTTTTTTAATCTAAATTGTTTTTTAAAATTATACAATAAGTGCTTTCTGATTATTTATTTTTTTTTAATCAAACAGTAACCAAACTAAAAAGTGAAGGTCTTACTTCTTTTTTCTAGAGATAACTGCTGGGAACAGCTTGGTCCATTTATCCATCCATCCATACTTACTATCTGTTAGTATACATATATAGAAACTCATAGGTAGGATTTTTGTTTTTCTTTCTAACCACAAATGGTATCATCATATTGTTCTATGTAGGGTTTCATTTAACAGTTTTTTAGAGATCTGTTCATGTTAGTACATACAGTTTTACGGGACCTATCATAATTTATTTAGCCAAGTCTATTTTTTGATATTTCTGTTAATTCTGTTTATTTCGGTATTACAAATAATATTTCATTGAACATCCTTATGTAGATATAAGATATAAATCTTTGAATACTTGTACAAGTTATTTAGTAGAATAGGTTTTTGGAATTGATGTGGCACATTGCACTTTTAGTATTGTATATGCTGCTCTGGTGTTGTATATTAAGTTTCCACAATTTAAGTACACTAACTGAACATGCCTTTGCCTCATACTCTTGCCAGTAGAATTGTTTTTATTTTTTGCCAACTAATGCATGAAAAATGATACTGAATCTCTGTTTTTGCAATTTCCCGATTACCAGTGAAGTGGAGCATCTTTCATTTCATTGTCTTTTTATATTTGCTTTATTAATTACTTGTTCGTTATATTTTGCAAAGTACTTGTTTTATCTCTTGTTTCATTCTTTCCCATCTTTCTTTAATTAATTAGTAGAGATTTGTATATATTATGGATAGTAATCTTTTATTTCACATGTTGCTTATTTATTTCTTGGTCTTGCTCTTTGACATCTTTAGTTTCCGTTATCAAATTGGCAATTTTCTGTAAATATTATATAGTTGTAAATTATTATTATTATTTTTTAACCACTTGAGCATTTTTAATGTTCAGAACGGTCTTTGTGATTAACACAATGATGTGTACATTATAACCTAGCACTTACTCTCTTAAAGTGTCAGGACTAACTACAGAGAGGCTTACTACTTGACTTCGTTACAAATTGAAAGGATTTCTTTTTTTTTTTTTAACATCTTTATTGGAGTATAATTGCTTTACAATGGTGTGTTAGTTTCTGCTTTATAACAAACTGAATCAGCTATACACATACATATATCCCCATATCTCCTCCCTCTTGCATCTCTCTCCCTCCCACTCTCCCTATCCCACCCCTCTAGATGGTCACAAAGCACAGAGCTGATCTCCCTTTGCTATGTGGCTGCTTCCCACTAGCTATCTGTTTTACATATGGTAGTGTATATATGTCCATGCCACTCTCTCACTTCGTCCCAGCTTACCCTTCCCCCTCCCCATGTCCTCAAGTCCATTCTCTACATCTGCGTCTTTTTTCCTGTCCTGCCCCTAGGTTCTTCAGAACCTTTTTTTTTCCTTTTTAGATTACATATATAAGTGTTAACATACGGTATTTGTTTTTCTCTTTCTGACTTACTTCACTCTGTATCCATCCACCTTTCTACAAATAACTCAGTTTCCTTTCTTTTTATGGCTGGGTAATACTCCATTCTATATATGTCCCACATCTTCTTTATCCATTCATCTGTCGATGGACACTTAGGTGGCTTCCATGTCCTGGCTATTGTAAATAGTCCTGCAGTGAACATTGTAGTACATGAATCTTTTTGAATTATGGTTTTCTCAGGGTATATGCCCAGTAGTGGGATTGCTGGGTCGTACGATAGTTCTATTTTTAGTTTTTTAAGGAACCTCCATACTGTTCTCCGTAGTGGCTGTACCAATTTACACTCCCACCAACAGTGCAAGAGGGTTCCCTTTTCTCCACACCCTCTCCAGCATTTATTGTTTGTAGATTTTTTTGATGATGGCCATTCTGACTGGTGTGAGGTGATACCTCATTGTAGTTTTAATTTGCATTTCTTTAATGATTAGTGATGTTGAGCATCCTTTCATGTGTTTGTTGGCAATCTGTATATCTTCTTTGGAGAAATGTCTATTTAAGTCTTCTGCCCATTTTTTGATTGGGTTGTTTGTTTTTTTGATATTGAGCTGCATGAGCTGTTGTATGTTTTGGAGATTAATCCTTCGTCAGTTGCTTCGTTTGCAAATATTTTCTCCCATTCTAAGGGTTGTCCTATTGTCTTGTTTATGTTTTCCTTTGCTGTGCAAAAGCTTTTAAGTTTCATTAGGTCCCATTTGTTTATATTTGTTTTTATATCCATTTCTCTAGGAGGTGAGTCAAAAAGGATCTTGCTGTGATGTATGTCATAGAGTGTTCTGCCTATGTTTTCCTCTAAGAGTGTTATGGTGTCTGGCCTTACATTTAGGTCTTTAATCCATTTTGAGTTTATTTTTGTGTATGGTGTTAGGGAGTGTTGTAATTTCATTCTTTTACATGTAGCTGTCCATTTTTCCCAGCACCACTTATTGAAGAGGCTGTCTTTTCTCCATTGTATATTCTTGCCTCCTTTATCAAAAATAAGGTGAACATACATGCATGGGTTTATCCCTGGGGTTTGTATCCTGTTCCATTGATCTATATTTCTGTTTTTGTACCAGTACCACACTGTCTTGATTACTGTAGCTTTCTAGTATAGTCTGCAGTCCAGGAGCCTGATTCCTCCAGCTCTGTTTTTCTTTCTCAAGATTGCTTTGGCTATTCAGGGTCTTTTGTGTTTCCATACAAATTGTGAAATATATTGTTCTAGTTCTGTGAAAAATGCCATTGGTAGTTTGATAGGGATTGCATTGAATCTTTAGATTGCTTTGGGTAGTATAGTCATTTTCACAATGTTGATTCTTTCAATCCAAGAACACGGTATATCTCTCCATCTGTTTGCATCATCTTTAACTTCTCTCATCAGTGTTATATAGTTTTCTGCATACAAGTCTTTTGTCTCCTTAGGTAGGTTTATTCCTAGGTATTTGATTCTTTTTTTGCAATGGTAAATGGGAGTGTTTCCTTAATTTCTCTTTCAGATTTTTCATCATTAGTGTATAGGAATGCAAGAGATTTCTGTGCATTAATTTTGTATCCTGCTACTTTACCAAATTCATTGATTAGCTCTAGTAGTTTTCTGGTAGCATCTTTAGGATTCTCTATGTATAGTATCATGTCATTTGCAAACAGTGACAGCTTCTTCTTTTCTGATTTGGATTCCTTTTATTTCTTTCCTTTTCTTCTCTGATCGCTGTGGCTAACACTTCCAACACTATGTTGAATAATAGTGGTGAGAGTGGACAACCTTGTCTTGTTCCTGATCTTAGAGGAAATGGTTTCAGTTTTTCACCATTGAGAACGATTTTGGCTGTGGGTTTGTCATAAAAGGCCTTTATTATATTGAGATAAGTTCCCTCTTTGCCTGCTTTCTGGAGGGTTTTTATCATAAATTAATGTTGAATTTTGTTGAAAGCCCTTTCTACATCTATTGAGATGATCATATGGTTTTTATCCTTCAATTTTTTAATATGGTGTATGACATTGATTTTGTGTATATTGAAGAATCCTTGCATTCCTGGGATAAACCCCACTTGATCATGGTGTATGATCCTTTTAATGTGCTGTTGGATTCTGTTTGCTAGTATTTTGTTAAGGATTTTTGCATCTATGTTCATCAGTGATATTGGTCTGTGTATTCTTTTTTTGTGACATCTTTGTCTGGTTTTGGTATCAGGGTGATGGTGGCCTCGTAGAATGAGTTTGGGAGTGTTCCTCCCTCTGCTATATTTTGGAAGAGTTTGAGAAGGACAGCTGTTAGCTCTTCTCTAAATGTTTGATAGAATTTGCCTGTGAAGCCATCTGGTCCTGGGCTTTTGTTTGTTGGAAGATTTTTTTTTTTAAATTAATTAATTATTTATTTATTTATTTATGGCTGTCTTGGGTCTTCGTTTCTGTGCCAGGGCTTTCTCTAGTTGCGGCAAGTGGGGGCCACTCTTCATCGCTGTGCGCAGGCCTCTCACCATTGCGGCCTCTCTTGCTGCGGAGCACAGGCTCCAGACGCGCAGGCTCAGTAATTGTGGCTCATGGGCCTAGTTGCTCCGCGGCATGTGGGATCTTCCCAGACCAGGGCTCGAACCTGTGTCCCCTGCATTGGCAGGCGGATTCTTAACCACTGCGCCACCAGGGAAGCCCTGTTGGAAGATTTTTAATCACAGTTTCAATTTCAGTGCTTGTGATTGGTCTGTTCATATTTTCTATTTCTTCCTGGTTCAGTCTCAGAAGGTTGTGCATTTCTAAGAATTTGTCCATTTCTTCCAGGTTGTCTATTTTATTGGCATAGAGTTGCTTGTAGTAATCTCCCATGATCCTTTGTATTTCAGCAGTGTCAGTTGTTACTTCTCCTTATTCATTTCTAATTCTGTTGATCTGAGTCTTCTCCCTTTTTTTCTTGATGAGTCTGGCTAATGGTTTATCAATTTTGTTTATCTTCTCAAAGAACCAGCTTTTAGTTTTATTGGTCTTTGCTATTGTTTCCTTCATTTATTTCTATTCTGATCTTTATGATTTCTTTCCTTCTGCTAACATGGGGGTTTTTGTTCTTCTCTCTCTAATTGCTTTAGGTGTAAGGTTAGATTGTTTACTTTAGATGTTTCTTTTTTCTTGAAGTAGGATTTTATTGCTATAAACTTCCCTCTTAGAACTGCTTTTGCTGTATCCCATAGGTTTCGGGTCATCGTGTTTTCATTGTCATTTGTTTCTAGGTATTTTTTGATTTCCTCTTTGATTTCTTCAGTGATCACTTGGTCATTTAGTAGTGTATTGTTTAGCCTCCATGTGTTTTTATTTTTTACAGATTTTTTCCTGGAATTGATATCTAGTCTCATAGTGTTGTTGATGGAAAAGATACTTGGTACGATTTCAGTTTTCTTAAATTCACCAAGACTTGGTTTGTGACCCAAGATATGATCTATCCTGGAGGATGTTCCTTGAGCACTTGAGAAGAAAGTATATTCTGTTGTTTTTGGATGGAATGTCCTATAAATATCAGTTATGTCCATCTTGTTTAATGCATCATTTAAAGCTTGTGCTTCCTTATTTATTTTCATTTTGGATGATCTGTCCATTGGTGAAAGTGGGGTGTTAAAGTCCTCTGCTATGATTGTATTACTGTTGATTTCCCCTTTTATGGCTGTTAGCATTTGCATTATATATTGAGGTGCTCCTATGTTGGGTGCATAAATATTTATAGTTGTTATATCTTCTTCTTGGATTGATCCCTTCATCATTGTATAGTGTCCTTCTTTGTCTCTTGTAATAGTCTCTATTTTAAAGTCTATTTTGTCTGATATGAGAATTGCTGCTCCAGCTCTCTTGATTTCCATTTGCATGGAATATCTTTTTCCATCCCCTCACTTTCACTGTGTATGTGTCCCTAGGTCTGAAGTGGGTCTCATGTAGACAGCACATATACAGGTCTTGTTTTTGTATCCATTCAACCAGTCTATGTCTTTTGGTTGGAGCATTCAGTCCATTTACATTTAAGGTAGTTATCGATATGTATGTTCCTATTACCATTTTCTTAATTGTTTTGGGTTTGTTGTTGTAGGTCTTTTCCTTCTCTTGTGTTTCCTGCCTAAAGAAGTTCCTTTAGCATTTGTTGTAAAGCTGGTTTGGTGGTGCTGAATTCTCTTAGCTTTTACCTGTCTGTAAAGGTTTTAATTTCTCTGTCAAATCTGAATGTGATCCTTGCTGGGTAGAGTAATCTTGGTTGTAGGTTTTTCCCTTTCATCACTGTAAATATGCCCTGCCACTCCTTCTGGCTTGCAGAGTTTCTGCTGAAAGATCAGCTGTTAACCTTATGGGGATTCTCTTGTATGTTAATGGTTGCTTTTCCCTTGTGCTTTTAATATTTTTTCTTTGTATTTAATTTTTGATAGTTTGATTAATATGTATCTTGGCATGTTTTTCCTTGGATTTATCCTGTATGGGACTCTGTGCTTCCTGGACTTGCTTGACTATTTCTTTTCCCATATTAGACAGGTTTTCAACTATGATCTCTTCAAATATTTTCTCAATCCCCTTCTTTTTCTCTTCTTCTGAGACCCCTATAATTCGAATGTTGCTGTGTTTAATGTTGTCCCAGAGGTCTCTGAGACTGTCCTCAATTCTTTTCATTCTTTTTCTTTATTCTTCTCTACAGTAGTTATTTCCACAATTTTATCTTCCAGGTCACTTATCCGTTCTTCTGCCTCAGTTATTCTGCTATTGATTCCTTCTAGAGAATTTTTAATTTCATTTATTGTGTTGTTCATCATTGTTTGTTTGCTCTTTAGTTCTTCTAGGTCCTTGTTAAACGTTTCTTGTATTTTCTCCATTCTATTTCCAAGATTTTGGAACATCTTTACTATCATTACTTTTTCAGAATTCTTTTTCAGGTAGACTGCCTATTTCCTCTTCATCTGTTTGATGTGGTGGGTTTTTACCTTGCTCCTTCATCTGCTGTGTGTTTCTCTGTCTTCTCATTTTGCTTAACTTACTGTGTTTGGGGTCTCCTTTTCGCAGTCTGCAGGTTCATAGTTCCTGTTGTTTTTGGTGTCTGCCCCTACTGGCTAAGGTTGGTTCAGTGGATTGTGTAGGCTTCCTCTTCGAGGGGACTAGTGCCTGTGTTCTGGTGGATGAAGCTGGATCTTATCTTTTTGGTGGGCAGATCTGTGTCCAGTGGTGTGTTTTGGGGTGTCTGTGACCTTATTATGATTTTAGGCAACCTCTCTGCTAAAGGGTGGGGTTGTGTTCCTGTCCTGATAGTTGTTTGACATAGGGTGTCCAGCACTGTAGCTTGCTGGTCGTTGAGTGGAACTGGGTTTTAGCTTTGACATGGAGATATCTGGGAGAGCTTTCGCCGTTTGACATTACATGGAGCTGGGAGGTCTCTGGTGGACCAATGTCCTGAACTTGGCTCTCCCACCTCAGAGGCACAGGCCTGACACCCATCTGGCGCACAAAGACTGTCAGCCACACTGCTCAGAAGAAAAGGGAGAAAAATAGAAAGAAAGGGAGAAAAAAAGAAAATAATATAAAGTTATTAAAATTAAAAATTAAAAAATTATTAAAAATTAAAACAATTTAAAAGTAATGAAAAGAAGAAAGAAAGAAGAGAGCAACCAAACCAAAAAACAAAATCCACCAATGATAATAAGCACTAAAAAGTATACCAAAAGAAAAAAGAAAAAAACGGACAGACAGAACCCTAGGACAAATGGTAAAAGCAAAGCTATACAGACAAAATCACACAAAGAAGGGTACACATACACACTCACAAAAAGAGAAGGAAAAAAGTATATGTATCTATATATTAAAAAAAGTAAAAAGGAAGAGAGCAATCAAATCAATAAACAAATCTACCAATGATAATAAACTCTAAATACTAAACTAAGATAAATATAAAACCAGAAACAAATTAGATGCAGAAAGCAAACCCCAGGTCTACAGTTTCTCCCAAAGTGCACTGCCTCAATTTTGGGATGATTTGTTGTATATTCAGTTATTCCACAGATGCAGGGTACCTCAGGTTGATTGTGGAGATTAATCCACTGCCCCTGATGCTGCTGAGAGTGGTTTCCCTTTGTCTTCTTTGTTCGCACAGCTCCTGGGGTTCAGCTTCGGATTTGGACCCACCTCTGTGTGTAGGTCGCCTGAGGGCATCTGTTCTTCGCTCAGGCATTACGGGGTTAAAGGAGCAGCTGACTAGGGGGCTCTGGCTCACTCAGGCTGCGGGGAGGGAGGGTTAAGGAATGCGGGGCGAGCCTGTGGCGGCAGAGGCCAGCGTGACGTTGCACCAGCCTGAGGCGTACCGTATGTTCTCCCAGGGAAGTTGTCCCTGGATCACGGGACCCTGGCAGTGGCAGGCTGCACAGGCTCCCGGGAGGGGAGGTGTGGATAGTGACCTGTGCTTGCACAGAGGCTTCTTGGTGGCTACAGCAGCATCCTTAGCATCTCATGGCCATCTCTGGAGCTCGTTTAGGAAGTGCTCTGAATCCCCATTCCTCGCGCACCCTGAAACAATGGTCTCTTGCCTCTTAGGCAGGTCCAGAGTTTTTACCAGACTCCCTCCCAGCTAGTTGTGGCACACTAGCCCCCTTCAGGCTGTGTTCACGCAACCAACCCCCGTCCTCTCCCTGGGATCTGACCTCTGAAGCCTGAGCCTCAACTCCCAGCCCCCACCCATCCCGGCGGGTGAGCATACAAGCCTCTCAGGCTGGTTAGTGCTGGTTGGCACCGATCCTCTGTGCAGGAATCTCTCCACTTTGCCTTCTGCACTCCTGTTGCTGTGATCTCTGTGGCTCTGAAGCTTCTCCCCCGCCACCCCTGTCTCTGCCAGTGAAGGGGCTTCCTAGTGTGTGGAAACTTTTCCTCCTTCACAGCTCCCTCCTAGAGGTTCAGGTCCTGACCCTATTCTTTTGTCTGTTTTTTCTTTTTTTTTTTTTTGCCCTACCCAGGTACGTGGGGAGTTTCTTGCCTTTTGGGAAGTCTGAGGTCTTCTGCCAGCGTTCAGTAGGTGTTCTGTAGGGGTTGTTCCACATGTAGATGTATTTCTGATGTATTTGTGGGGAGGAAGGTGATCTCCATGTCTTACTCCTCTGCCATATTAAGGTCTCCTGTAGTTGTAAATTATTAATTATTTAGGTTATAAACATATCCTTTACCTCAATACCTACTTTTCAATGAATTAATAATACGAAAATACATATATGTATACATGTATATGTGTAAGCACTTACATACGTACATGTGAACATATAAAGGTGTACACAAATATATCCTTTCCTCTCTCATGTGGACTGTATTTCAAATAATATATTCTTAGAGCAATACTCAGGTGAACTTACTCTGACAGGTTCAAATTTTGGTATCCGTTACCTTGGTTTGCTCTATTTCATGCCAAAAAACAATTGCACATGGTTAGTTTATCAGTATTTGTTAAAGGAATAATGTTTTAAAGGCTTTTTTGGTTAGAAATATGGGTAAAGGTTTTCTGGTGTTTCCTGTCTTGTATTTTTTTCTCTGAAGTGATGTTGCATTGTTGCTTTTCAGATGGCCAAATTAAGAAAATCTATTAAATGGTACTTGGGAGGATTGAAACTTTTTTAAGCTAATGTCTATCACTGCTCATATAAGAAAGGAATTGCTTTCAAACTTTTATTTGCAAAAAATTTGCTTTTAACTGTTTATTTTGCAGTTTTGTTATGTTAATTTAAAGGTGTACAGTCACTTTCCTCCTTCTGAATTAGTAAAATCTACTGTAGTTTTAAACAGAATTTATCTTATTCCATTTTTAGAACAAGTTATATATAGTCATCAGTTTATGAACCTGGCAGGTGACAATTTAACCAATGTCAGCCTATTTGAAGAACATTGTGAAAATCTTCTTTGTGATTTAATAAGCCTGTCCCTCAACAGGTATGATAAGGTAATGCTTTACGAGTTCATTTGCACTTTTGGTATTTAATGGCAATAGTCAGTACTTAATGCATGTGGTTTGACCCATAAGAATCTAAAATGGCTTACTTGTTAATTCTTCTAATTTTATATTTACTGTTATTTGGTAGGTGGTTGGGAAAAGAATTTGAGTTAAACATTTAAAACAGGCTGGAATTAGTGTTTTAGAGCTGTTTTTAAAAAAATAGCCTTTTCCATTTGTCAAAAATAAATAAAAACAGAATGTTCATGATAATGATTGGAAATTTAATTTCTGTTCAAATAGAGACCAGCCCTTTAATAATCTGTTGTTTTGTTGTTATATAATAAAATAAATGAGTACTTAGCTAAAGTTAGTTGACACATTTAAAGAGAGGTTTTGTTTGGTTGTTTTCATAAAAGGTCTGGAATCATGGGAGAAATTACATCATTTTACTAAATTGCTTATCATAGTGTTTAATGCAGACAGTGATTTAAAAGTGCTATGGTATACATTTATTTTCAAGCAATGGAAATTTGTCGACTATCATCACTTATTTCAGGTTACAAGCATAAATGTTACCTATGGGAAATTGGGATTTATAATTTTTTAAAATTTAGATTGTGTTTTATGTATTTATTATTAATATTGTTTAAATCTAGTCTATGTATTTACAACTAATATAATTAGTAGATTGACCAGATATGATATAGTAATGTCTTGACTGTTGTATTTTTTTTTTTTACTGTGTATTATGTTAGAAAAGTGTATGTAGTATGTGAAATAATGAACACATTATGAATTTCAGAAGTCTAGCTATACTTGCTATACTTACAGTGCCTATTCTCTGTATTATTTGGGGCCATTGAGGGTATATTTGTTACAAAAATGGTAAAGTTGCCTAACTTTATAAATTCCTAATAATTGTACTTACAAAAAAATTTAGTCTGCATTACAGTGAATCAAAATTTATTTTCTATTCATTTTCTTAGAAGTCTTTTTATTTGGCCGATGGATTAGATCAAGGTTCAGAAACCATGGCCCTGTAGCCAAATCTAGCACACCACCTGTTTTTGTAAATAAAATTTTACTGGAATACAGTCCCATCCTTTTTATCCATTATCTGTGACTGATGTTGCAGAACAATGGCAGAGTTGAATAGTTGTTACAAAGACTATTTCACTATTAAAGCCTCAAATATTTACTATCTAGCCCTTTACAGGACAACTTTGCTGACCATTGGACTAGAGGATTAAAGCAGAGGTTTTTTTTTAAGTTGAAAATAAAATTCATTGTGTTCTTTTGTTTTTTAAATGGAAATTTATTTTAAAAGTTAATGAAATGGTACTTTTTTTATAAACAGTTTTATGTAATTGAGCATAAATTTTAAGTCACCTGAATCATTCTTTTAAAACATTTGGGGAGATATGTGGCATGTAAAGTTCTGCTGTCTTATAAGTTACTCTTTTTGGTTCTTTCCTGCAGGTTAGGCCTTCTGAAGCATTAATGAGTCACCACTGTCCATGTCCATGCATTAAAGAATTATGGGTTCTACTCATTCATCTTCTCAACCACAGGAGTAAATGGTCTCTCTCAGAAGTAAGTTATAAAATTGATGTTAGTTATTGTTACTAGCTCTTACATTGAATTCATGCAGTGGTTTTGTCAAAGAAAAATCTTGCGAAGTCTTTCTTTATAATAAGACAACAACCACCACCAAACAGAGCATTAACTGAATACTAAATACCTACTATATTTTTAACCCTGAATTGGTAATATGAAACATCTAGGAGAAGTAGAAGATTTGACTCTTTTATTTTCTCAAGTTCTTTTTTTTTTCTGTGAAGAATCTTTTAGGCCATACTTAAAAACCCTCTAGTAATCCAGGAAACATTTTAGTTAGGAAATGAGGCAGATTTAGAGTTGTGGAGAAATAAAGCACAGGTTTTTATTAATCAATTTTACAGTATCTTATTTCAAGGAAGGAGAAAGAAAAACACAAAGGGGAAGGTGGGAAATTTTACTTCACCTCATTCTGAATCAAGTCTTCAGAATGGGGCTTTACTTTATTTCAAGTGTTCTGGATTAGTAGAAAAAGAGAAATATTCATATGCAGAAGTAAATACAAATAATTCACTGTGAAATGATACTTAAAATGGTTTATGTTATATGTTCTTATCCAGTTAGGAGTTTAAAATAATTTCTTCCTATATACATTTTCAAGAATTTATCCATAAATTTAAAAAACTCCTCTGTAGCTCTTCAAGTTGAAAGCTCAATTCTAATATTTTAAAAATTTCTTTAAAGACACTACAAATTCAGGGAAATGTAAACGGATAGAACAATGAGATACCACTCCTATTAGAATGACCAAAATTGGGAACACTGACAACTCTAAATGCTGATGAGAATGTGGAACAACAGGAACTCTCATTCATTGCTGGTGGGAATGCAGAATGGTACAGCCACTTTGGAAGACATTTTGCTTGTTTCTTACAAAACTAAACATAGTTTTAGCATATGGATCCAGCTATTGTGCTTCTTGGTATTTACCCAATGAAAACTCATGTCAACACAAAAACCTGCACATGCATGTTTATAGCAGCTTTATTCATAATTGCCAAAACTTGGAAGCAGCCAAGATATCCTTCAGTAGGTAAATGGATAAACTGTGGTGTACCAGACAATGAAATATTATTCATCACTAAAAAGAATGAGCTATCAAGCCATAAAAAGACATGGAGGAACCTTAAATGCATATAACTAACTGAGAGAAACCAAACTAAAAGGCTACACACTGTATGATTCCAACTATATGACATTCTGTGAAAGCTAAAGCTATGAAAACAGTAAAAAGATTAGTGGTTTCTGAGGGTGGGCAGAACACAGGGCACTTTTAGGACAGTGAAAATAATCTATATAATTTTAATAATAACTTTTTGGAGGTTTATAGTACTATATTTATTTTGAGTTATTTTAGTAGTAAATTTACGAGGTATAAGTAAAATAAAGTAAATTTACTATGTATAAATTTAACACATTTTTACTTATTGAGTAAGAAAGTTGTTTTTCCATGGCATTTTGGTTTGTCAGTAGCATTAAGCTTTCCACAATGAGACTTAAATATTGCACAGTCTCAGCAATATTTTCCTTTGATTATTTTCCAGGATATTTTATTTCATTTACATGGTAAACATCGATTTTTCCATTTTCTGCAAAGTTTATCTTTAAGAATTTTATATTTTTTAGAATTGTTCTTATTTTATAAATTTTAGACTTGAAAGTGTAAACTACATAGAGTTAATGAAGGCATGTTCATACTTGTTGCCCTGAGTCTTTTTCTAGATTTTAAGCAGAAAAGTAGGCATAATTTAAAATACTATATTGTAGAAATTTGCATAGTAATATGTATTGTTTAACCTAAATGACTGTTATGCTTTTCATTTTATGTAGTAACCAGAATTATTTGTCTTAAAATAATGGAAATCTGAGGTCATTTCATTTTTTTAAATACAACTAAAATATATTATTCACAGATTTTGAAAGCTATTTTATTTTGAAAGTTAAATTAGAAGTTTCCATTCCTGACAGTAAGACAGTTTGACCTTCCTGCTAAAAGAATAATTAATCTAATCATGCTGGATATCATATAATAAGCATTTTAGATGTGTCAGTGAACTTGTTGAAAGTAAGAAGTATTGAGGCCAAATACTAAATGTAGGTGGGAATTCAGGTCAGCTGAACCTTGAAGCTGAGAGGCAGTTGCTGAATTATGTAAACTTGGAACATTAGCTTTCATATATTATAAGGTCCAAGAATAGAAGACAAAGCTCAGAATCAACTCAAGTTGGTAACCTACTATACACCAACTACCCATAAATCTGGGGCACCAAAAGGATGAACTAGAAGCTCAACTAAATTTGTAAGGAAAATTGCCTGTCTTTAACTGTGTTTCTTTTCAGTTTAAAATTGCTTCAGTGTATTTATCGTAAGCCAGCACTCATACAGTTTTATAGCCTGAGTTCATGTTGCTTAGGTTGTACTAAAAATTTCAAGCCAGTGACTTCTGAGTAGCCTTGGACAATGGGTGGACGCTTAAACCCACATCTTCTCATGTAACCTCCCCCAAAATATAGAATAGCAAGAACAAATAAAACTGCACAGAAACAGGTTGATAGCATACCTGCAAGGTAAGAATGTTCAAAGCTGTAAATTAAAAGTAAAAGCCACCAAAGCACTACCACACCTTTCTGTCAAGCAAGGGCAGGCAGTCTGAGGAAAACTGCTCTGAGGAGAGAAGAAGAGAGCTAGCAGTAGCCATAAAATTGGTCTAAAACCATTTCAAGAATGTGAAAAATACTGGAAAGGTTTCTTGTAGATCAGAAGGATAGGAACATAAAAGTGTGTGCAACACATGAGGCAGTCTTTGAAGGTAGAGCTTCTGGAGAATAAAAAGGCAAAAAGGGAGTGGTTCCCCCTTGGTGATTAGGTGGTGAAGGGGATAGGGAGTAAAAGCATAGAACAATGTCTCTTGTAAAATAAAAAAAAAAAAATCAAAGGATTCATACCTACTCTCCCACCACCACCACCACCAAAAAAAAAGAAATCTAGTAAAGAAATGGGACTTTGGTACATTGACAAAAGAGGGCTTCACTGAACTAGGAATATTTTAGAGTAGTCCAAACCTGCAAAATGAAAAGAAGGAAACTAAGCAAGTCTTTATAAAGTTACTACAAGGAAACAGAATTGATTTGATATACTTTAGCTGAGGATACCCTCTTCCCCAGAAACAACTATAATGCAGAAGAAAATCCTAAGACAATACTCCAGACTGAATTAAGGAGATAAGCATTTGAGGCTATAAAAACAAAAACAAAAAAGCACCTTGAATAAGATATTCAGATTTTAAAACAGATAGACCAAAAGCTAGGAATTAATGAAAAGAATAAACTGAAGGCAGGAGAGAAATGGAAGAAAACATCATTATAGAATTGACTAAATTACAAAGTGCCCAAGGAGAATAGACTCAAATGAAAATTTAATAAGGGGCATGGAAGAAAGGCAGGAAAATAACCAAGAGAGTAAAAATGAGATAAAGAAAGGAATATAAATGGTTAGAGAGAAAATGGTTGAAATGGGAGATAAGCAAAGCAGAAATAACCATATGTATAAATGGAGTCCCTAAAAAAACCCAAAACAATGGGATATACCTAACACTCAAAATTATTATCCAAGAAAATATTCCAGAAGTAAAAGAAGACCCAAATCTACATATTGAAATGGCCTGCTTGCTAAGTGGAAAGATTAATTCCAAATAATCCATCCTGAGACATATTGTAAAACTATTTGACTTCAGACATATAGGAAATATCTTCCAGTCCTGAAGGAAATCTTCAAATCCTCTAGGCAAAAAGACTAAATTACTTAGAAAAGCTAAATAAGTTGACCTGCACTAGACTTCTTAAAAACAACATAAAACAAGGCAACAGTAGAGCATTTAAAAAGACTCAAAAACCCTTCCTCCTTGTGAGGACACAGCAGACGTCTGTGACCTGGAAGAGGGCCATCATGTGACCATGCTGGCACCCTGATCTCGGACTTCCAGCCTGAGCATTGAATGAAATACCAGTATGGCACAATAGAACAAGCCCTCAGTTTAAAGAAAAGCGAGGTAGGGACTTCCCTGGTGGCGCAGTGGTTAAGAATCCGCCTGCCAATGCAGGGGACACGGGTTCGAGCCCTGGTCCGGGAAGATCCCACATGCCGTGGAGCAACTAAGTCTGTGTGCCACAACTACTGAGCCTGTGCTCTAGAGCCCGTGAGCCATAACTATTGTGCCCACGTGCCTAGAGCCTGTGCTCCACAACAGTAGAAGCCACCACAATGAGAAGCCCACGCACCGCAACGAAGAGTAGCCCCCACTCGCCACAGCTAGAGAAAGCCCACGTGCACAGAAATGAAGACCCAACGCAGCCAAAAATAAATAAATAAATAAATTTATAAAAAGAAGAAAAGAAAAGCGATTTAGTCCCACCTTTTGCTCTATGGAGGTTATATGGACTCTAATAACTACGACATACTCCCTCAATAGAATCTCAAGACCAAGAAAAATTGACCAAACAAAAAGGAAACAAAACAAAAAATTCCTTCTAAAACAACAAAGAAGCAAGTTAAAAATTACTCTTTGTACTATCAGATGGGCAATGGCTTTGGGGACCAAGATGGATGTGGATAAGCTGAGAAAGAAAAACTGAAAAAGCAATTGAAAGATTCAGGAGGAACAGGGAAGCTTTTCTCTTTCATTCACTCAGGAGTTAATGATATTGCAGGAGATGTGATCATTCCCCTGAATGCTGACAGAGGGCTAAGCTCTATATAGAACCTATTCTTAGGAGCTTTCCAGACTGCTGAAAGCAGAGATTTTTTTTTTTCTCTCTTGTACATGATTTTAAAAATTTATGATGTGTCAGCACTGATTTCTGTAATGCACTGTTTATTTTTTTTAAAGAACAAATTATATGTGTGCGTGTATATACGTGTGTGCATGCAAACTTACATTCTTCCAAAAAGAAGTATTTAATTCCTTCTCTCTTTAATTCCAAAGAACAGGACTGCCTACCCTCCGTCCTGTTCTTTGGAATGAGGGAGGGGAAGACTGAATGGGATTTTGAGTCTTCCCACTGAGAAAGGGACATTTTCTGGAACCAAGTCAGTGTTCAAAGGACTAATGCTCGGGGCTTCCCTGGTGGCACAGTGGTTGAGAATCTGCCTGCTAATGCAGGGGACACGGGTTCGAGCCCTGGTCTGGGAAGATCCCACATGCCACGGAGCAGCTGGGCCCGTGAGCCACAATTGCTGAGCCTGCGCGTCTGGAGCCTGTGCCCCGCGACGGGAGGGGCCGCGATAGAGAAAGGCCTGCGCACCGCGATGAAGAGCGGTCCCCGCACCGCGATGAAGAGTGGCCCCCGCTTGCCGCAACTGGAGAAAGCCCTCGCACGAACCGAAGACCCAACACAGCCAAAAATAAATAAATAAATAAATAAATAAATAAAATCAAGTAAAACTTTAAAAAAAAAAAAAAAAAAAAGGACTAATGCTTTAAGGAAATTGTCCAAAGGGGAGCGGCAGTTCAGGGTTATTAAGTTATTTTCAAATGTTGTCTGGATTGCTGCTGCTGACCTTTGTGGAGGCAACAAGGTGCTGCTTCCCAGGGGGACAGGATAGGAAGCAATTAGAGAAGCCTAGGAGAGGATCAGGAATGTTTGGGAATTCACACATAGCACAAATTATGTGGGAACTCCAAGAATGAAAATAAACTAATATGATTAAGGGCATATTTTTATCCCAGAAAATATTTTAAAATGTAGCTAATACTGGCTATATCTGTATGAGTGCATTCTTAAAAACTCAACACTCAGTACCTAGTAGATGTCATTTAGACTTAAATTTCAGGGAAGAAAAGGAAAACTAATGAGTATTTCTTGAGTGATATGTGTGAGTGGACATATATACATTTTCTACCTTATTTACTAGGTGGATATCTGAGTAGCAGTGAGAAAATTTCAGCTATGTCTTGGTTTTGAAATAACCATTCTCCAGTGAAAAGAGAATGGTAAAATGACTGATTCTAGGTGGGAGCATGCAAAATAAAAAATGAGTCTGGAACCTTTTGTACCAGAAACTAACGAGGTGCTGAAAAAATGATGAGGACTTGTCAAAAGGACACAAGGGCCAACATGAAGATCTCCCACACACCAAATCTGGGATAATTCAAGCAAAAAAATAAATGATAGCAAAGGACTGTAATCTGTACAGTAAGGATTTGTGAGTCTTTAGTGATATAAATAAATGGAGAGAAGGGAAACTTCTTAGTAAATGTAGAAATAATATGGAATTTGAAAATACCACTTGACAATCCTCATAGTAATTGTTTCAGGCAAGAATCCTCAGTGGCTGTCAAAAATATGATGAAAAGCACAGTATTTACATAGCTTGATAAGTATCTCTGCACAGTATTTGTCTGTTACAAAGGGAGCAGTAACTTTGCAGTGCAGAACATCTAGCAGATACCGCCTTAACCAAGATATCAAAGTTAACCAATAATACGACAAGTTGAAATTATGTACCCTCAATGTGATGCATTGAAAGAATAAAAATTTTTTTGATATTCCTGCCAAAAATGCATCGTGTGAATCTAATCATGAAGGAATACTAGTCAAACCTAAATAGCTGGCCTACTCTTCAAGAACATCAGGGTCAGTCATGAAAGATAATCTGAACAACTGTTACAGATCAAAGAAAACTGAAGAAACACGGTAGATAAATGCAGCATGTGAGACTAGAGAGAATATCTGATATACTTCTACGTATAGTTCCAAGGGAGAGGAAGTAGAAAGTGGAACAGAAAAAATATGTGAAGAGAAAATGACTTAAAATCTTCTAATGTTAATGAAAGCTATCGTATTAAAAAGCCCAATGAATTCCACCTAGGGCAAATAAAAAGAAAAACATACCATGATACATCATAGTGAAACTGCAGAACATTGGAGACAAAGAGAAGAGATTAAAAGCATTCACACAGAAAAATGCTACTTTCAAAAGAATGACAATTAGACTGACAGCTGATTTCTCAACAGCAGTGGAGGCCAGTGGGAATGATATCTTCATTGAATTAAAACAAGGTAATTTTCAACATAAAATTCTTCATCCAGCATTTCAAGACTGGGGTGAAACAATTTTCAATGAAACAAAATTGAAGGGAATCCTGAAAGATAAATTTTAGGCAGAAGAAGGAATAAAGTAAGTGGTAAATGTTCTGTATAAATCAATAATATAATCTAATGGGATTAAAAAATAAAATACATGGTAATACTGGCTTATAAATTGGGTAGGGCATAAATGAGTTAGAGTATTTTAAGGTCCTTGTTTTGTCCGAGAGAAGAGCAAGATATATATTAACTTACCAAGATATTTGAATGTATGCTGTTGTTTCTAAGATACCACTAAAAGAAGAGAAAGTAGGTTATTTAACTTACAAGCTAATAAAGGGGAAAATAGTGAAATAGTCAACCCAAAAGAAGGCAGGGAGGAGGTATAGGTGGAAAAAATAGACGTATAAATAGAAATACAGAATAAGATGGTACGTTTAAAACTAAATATATGAGTTACATTACATTAACTGCAAAGGTACTACTAATTGCTCATTTAAAACATATACTGTCAGAACAGACTGTAAGCTGTTTATAAGAGAATCTAAAACGAAATTCAGAAGGATATGCAGTTGATAGAAAAAAGATATAAGAAAAGTAATGTATTAAACTAATATTGGAGAAAATTAGACTTAAAACCAATGAAAGCATTAAGTCATTTCATGCTGATTAAAGGTCCAATGCACCAGGAAGATAAAATATATTTAAATTTTATGTGACTAATAATATGCTGTTAAATGTAGAAAATAAACACTGACAGAACTACAAAGAAAAATACACATATGCTTAGAAATACTGAAATGCATTTCTAAATAACCCATAGGTGAAAGAAGATATAATGGAAATTATAAAATATCTTGAAGTAAATGATAACTAACATACTACTAATTAAAGCTTTGGGACTGCAGCTAAAGATATAATTAGTGGGAAATATATAACTTTAAATACAAATGTTAGAGGAAAAGAAGTTGAAAATTAATGAGCTAAGAAATCATCGTAAGAAGTTAGGGGAAAAAATTCCTGTATCGTAAACCCAAAGAAAATAAAAGGTAGTAAATAAGACTAACACAAATTTATGAAATTGAAAACAACAAAGATGATCAAAAGATTGAAAGATCAAAACAGTCAAAAGTTGGTTCTTCAAAAACATTACTAAAATTGGCTTATCTTTCTTGAGATGATTACAAGTCAGTACTAGAAATGAAAACGGAAACATGCCTTCAAACTCTGCAGATATTAAAATATCTGATAATATCAAATATTTATATAAAACGGACAAATACCTAGAAAAAAATCTTACTAAAACGCATCAAATGTTCAACAACAGTAAATTAGGTAAATAGTTTATCTTATAGTCATATATTGGAATACTCTGATGAACTATGGCTATACTCACTAATATGGGTAAATCTCACAAATATAATGTTGAGGAAAAGAAGTAAGTTACCAAAGAATAGAAACAAGCTACGTAAGAATACAAACACATTAAAAAAAAAAAAAAAAACAGGTGAAGCCAAACAATATGTGATTGAGACATGTATATCTATGTGGCAAAACTTAAAAAACTAGGGAATGATATATTATAGAAGTCAGAATAATGGTTACTCCTGGATGGGAGAAGATGTGATTGTGGAAACTGTAGGAACTAGTCATTTTCTAATTTTTAACCTGGGTATTTTTATTATTCTCTAAGTTTTATATATATGTTTTGTATTCTCTTTTGTGTGTATATTTCCTTACAAAAATGAAGGAAAAAACCCAAATCAAAGGTTATTGGATCAGTGTCTGAATTTAATTGAATCATAATACCTCTTTTTCTATAGTCATTTTGGAACTGTTTGAATAAACTACTGAAAACGCTCTTTGAAAAATCAAATGACCGAAAAAGACCTTCTGTGCCTGTAATCCAGCCCAGGGATCCATTGGGTTTTAGTTGGTGGATTATTGCTCATGTAGCATCATTTTATCAGTTTGATCGCCATGGAATACCAGATGAAATGGTAAGATTTTATTTTTTCAAACTTTCTTGTATTATCAATCAATATGTATTTTTTGTAGGCAAATTAGCAAGTGAGCAGAAACAACAAAAATCAGATTATAATCCTACAGAAATCAACTCAGCTTCTGAATCTAGAAGCTGTAAACCTTTCTGTAAACATCTTGAAAATGATAAACTTTGTTTTTATTATTTGTTTAGGGAAAAGACTTGGGATCTAGTCCTGGCCTGCTACTAAGTAGTTTTGTGACCGTTAATAAATTACTTAAACCTTTCTGGGCCTCTGTTCTCTCATCCAGAAATCACGGGACTGGATTGTTCTGTTCAGATTTCTTCTAGTTCTAAAATCTCTAAGATTGCCGAAGGGAAAGCCTACATCTCTAGAAATGAATTAGAGAAGATATTTGTGAAGATATTTTAATCTATTAAACAACCATGAAGTTGCTTCAAGTAAAAAGACAGAGATTTTAACTAGTATATTAATTTCTAGTTAGAAACATTTTTTTCAGTGTTATTTAAAAAGCCCTATGAAATAAAACCAGCTGATAGATGTATTTATTTGAAACCCTATTTGTATATAACTTCTTCCATGTTCAGAAGTAATATAGTATTATATTAACCCATCAGTTCCATAAAATAAGCATGTCTGTATTTTCAAAATTGGTCTTTTTTTCTGGCAGTGGTTAACAAGCCTGGCTGATCAACAGACCTATCTGTGAGTTTTTAAAAATTCAGATTTCTTAAATCTAGAGATCCTGTTTTAGTACTGTAATCTGGTCTGGAGTTTGGGAATTCTTATTTTTAAAAAGTCCCTTGGATCTCATACTCTTATCAGGTATAGGAACCTTTGCTTTATGAAACATGTTCCTTGATGGACTTCACAGATTTTCCTCTTTTTGGAATACTAGACAGAGCCCAGACATCATCCGTGGAATCTGAGGGTCAGTTAGTATTGACATAGTGTCCTAGAAATGGAAAGGGCCTTAGAGGTCCTCTAAGTGATTCCCTAGTAATAAAAGGTCCTTTAGGAGATCACAAGATATAGTAAGATAAGTCAGAAAGTGCTCTGAGAAGTCCACACACAGCTCAGTATCGATGTATTTAAGCATTCTACCAATTCATTGAGAGAGATCAATAAGATCAATAGAATGAACTTCTCAGAGAGAAGGATCATATGTCCTTTGTTTATGCACATGAGTCCTTCCCATACTGATACATGGTAACTGATAAATGCCATTATTACTGTAGTAGTCCTTTTATTGAGTATTATAATAGAGTTAATATGGTTATGTTTCACATCTTTTAGTTCTTAAAATACTAGAACAACAATGAAAGAACTCAAAAAATTTACCTATAATTCAAAGGTCTTTACATAAGCATTTTTATTTCTCTTACCACCCAACCTTAATTCTTCCAAATACATATTTCTGCAGTGTAAATAAATACGGTAATTAGGTAAACACTTCTGAGTTCCTACTGAGTGGCCATCGTAATAATGGGTGCCCGGGATAGGATACACATGAAATAGATTGTACTGCCTCTTGCTTCAAGGAACATGCTTTCAGGTTATTAATGCTTGCTGGAACTGCCGTTAACGCTTATTTGAGTGAATGGTACATTTCAGTAGTGGTTGATATTGACCCCCACATGCTCCCAGTATGGTAGGTAATCTAGCCACATTAATATATATCATTAGTATTACTGTTGTAATGTTGAATTGTACTGGTACAACCACCCTATGTTGCATTGCTGAAATCACTCTTCAGTTTCATAGAGGGAACTCCGTAGGACATCATTGCTTTTATTAGCTCTGGATCAAGATAGTGAAAGAATTCTCTGTATTTAAAATAGCTTAACCTTTGTCAGCAGTTCCTTTATGATTTTCTTTTGCCAAGATACATATGTTTTTTTAAATCTTAATTTTTAAAATTATGTAGAAGGTTTTAAGAGGAAAGAGCCATGGTATTTGGGAAAAAAAACCCACCTTTCATATGATAAAATAATAAAGATGTGTAATGTGTATGTGTATATGTAAAATAGACTTTGCCTTTATTCATGAGTCTTCAAAGAGTTTCAAACGTTTCTTGACTTCTTAATGGCTTTAAAAGAAAAACTTAAGTTCTCCAGTTAATGATAGTCTTCATTAGGGGTGATAACCTTTAGCATATTGCATTTGCAAAGTGTTTAATATCTCAGAGTGACTATTTGGTTTTTATCTCAATGAAGTGTTATGCAGTAGGCAAGAAGTTAATATTATATCCATTTTACAGGTAAAGAAACTGAGGTACACAGTGGTTAAATATCACCCTATTTTTATCACTTAGATAAATTTGATATGAGAAACTTTCTGAGGACTTCCTCTCATGAATAGGTCTCTGGTAGCGTAACCATGTGTACCAGTCTGCCAGGGACAGTCCCAGTTTATGCCCATTTTCCCTTCATCCTGTCTGGTTAGTTTTTTCCCTTTTATTCTCAAAAGTGTCTCAATTTGGTTTATAAATCATATAATCATTTTAATCTATGAACATAAAGGTGTATTGACTCATTCTCTCAGAGAGATTATATAGGATTTTAATTTGTTTCTGAGATATACTTAGATCAGAATTTTGAAAATTATCTGAATTCTTTTTTTCTCCTGATGATGTATTAGCGTAGCCAGCTACCATATAGAAAATGGTTATGCATTAAGCATGCTTTATTCCACTAAAGAATAATCTGGTGTGAGAGGATGGTATGAAGTAATAATAGTTAGTCATATGTTCTGCAGCAGAGAAATACCTCTAGTCTTGTGATAATCATAGAGATGTTTCAGTTTTTAAATGTGAACTGCTTTTGCCCTGAAGGTTAATGTGAAATCTTTACATTTTAAATAGGTTTGAGGTATGGTTAATTTTTTTTAAGTTTTTGTAAATTGGACTTTTGCTGTATGTGGATTTAAATCACAGAAGTTGCCAATTCCTTAATACAGACCTATAAGGAAAATTTGGTATCTCACTTCTCATACTAGAGACTTTAGATTTTTATATATTTCTGTTTAATGCTTTTCTCCCAACCTAGATAAGAGTGTGTTAAACTCTTACAATCCCAGTCATCCATTTTATTTGTTTCTATTTATTTTTTTAATTGAAGTGTACAGTGTTTCAAGGGTACAGCAAAGTGATTCAGTTATATATATTCTTTTTCACATTCTTTTCCATTATAGGTTATTACAAGATGTTGAATATAGTTCCCTGTGCTATACAGTAGGTCCTTGTTGTTTATCTATTTTATGTATAGTAGTGTGTATCTGTTAATCCCACAGTCCCAATTTATATCTTCCCCTCTTTCCCCTTTGGTAACCATAAGTTCATTTTCTATGTCTATAAGTCTATTTCTGTTTTGTAAATAAGTTCATTGTATTTTTTTTTTAAAGATTCCACGTATGAGTGATATCATATAATATTTGTCTTTCTCTGACTTACAGGTCCATCCATATTGCTGGAAATGGCATTATTTCATTCTTTTTTTATGGATGAGTAAAATTCCATTGTGTGTGTGTGTGTATGTGTATATATATGTATACATATATATATATGTATACATATATATACACATATGCACACAGCACATCTTTATCCATTCATCTGTTGATGGACATTTAGGTTGCTTCCATGTCTTGGCTATTGTAGGTACTGCTGCATTGAACATTGGGGGGCATGTATCTGGAGTGGGATTGCTGGATCATATGGTAGTTCTATTTTTAATTTTTTAAGGATCCTCCATACTGTTCTCCATAGTGGCTGCACCAATTTACATTCCCATCAAGAGTGTAGGAGGGTTCCCTTTTCTCCATACCCTCTCCAGTGTTTATTATTTGTAGACTTTTTGATGATGGCAATTCTGACTGGTGTGAGGTGATACCTCATTATAGTTTTGGTTTGTATTTCTCTAATAATTAGTGATGTTGAACATCTTTTCATGTGTCTGATGGCCATCTGTATGTCTTCTTTGAAGAAATGCCTACATAGGTCATCTGCCCAATTTTTGATTGGGTTGTTTGGTTTTTTGATATTGAGTTGTTGGTATATTTTGGAAATTAATCCCTTTTTTATAGCATCATTTGCTAATATTTTCTCCCATTCTGTAGGTTGTCTTCATTTTGTTTATGGTTTCCTTTGTTGTGCAAAAGCTTTTAAGTTTAATTAGGTCCCATTTGTTTATTTTTGCTTTTGTTTCCATTACTCTAGGAGACGGATCCAAAAAAATATTGCTGTGATTTATATCAAAGAGTGTTCCTCCTATGTTTTCCTCTAGGAGTTTTATAGTATCTGGTCTTACATTTAGGTCTTTAATCCATTTTGAGTTTATTTTTGTATATGGTGTTAGAGAATGTTGTAATTTCATTCTTTTACATGTAGCTGCCCAGTTTTCCCAGCACCACTTGTTGAAGAGACTGTCTTTTCTTCATTGTATATTCTGGCTTCCTTTGTCATAGATTAATTGACCATAAGTGTGTGGGTTTATTTCTGAGCCGTCTATCCTGTTCCATTGATCTATGTGTCTGTTTCTGTGCCAGTACCATACTGTTCTGATTACTGTAGCTATGTAATATAGTCTGAAGTCAGGGAGCATGATTCCTCTGGCTCCATTCTTCTATCTCAAGATTGTTTTGGCTATTCAGGGTCTTTTGTGTTTCCATACAAATTAAAAAACTTTTTGTTCCAGTTCTGTGAAAAATGCCATTGGTAATTTGATAGGGATTGCACTGAATCCGTAGATTGCTTTGGGTAGTATGGTCATTTTAACTGTTGATTTCTTCCAATCCAAAAACACCATGTATCTTTCCATCTGTTTCTGTCATCTTCCGTTTCTTTTATCAACATCTTATTGTTTTCAGAGTACAGGTCTTTTGCCTCCTTAGGTAGGTTTATTCCTAATTATTTTATTTCTTTTGATACAATGGTAAGTGGAGTTGTTTCCTTAATTTCTCTTTATGATTTTTCATTGTTAGTGTGTAGAAATGCAACAGATCTCTGTATATTAATATCCTTCAACTTTACCAAATTCATTGATGAGCTCTAGTAGTTTTGTGGTAACGTCTTTAGGATTTTTTATGTATAGTATCATGTCATCTGAAAACAGTGCCAGTTTTACTTCTTCTTTTCCAATTTGGATTCCTTTTATTTCTTTTTCTTTTCTGATTGCTGTGGCTAGGACTTCCAAAACTATGTTGAATAAAAGTAGTGAGAGTGGGCATCCTTGTCTTGTTCCTGATGAGAGTGTGTTAGCCTCTTACAATCCCAGACATCTATTTTAAAAGCAAATATAGTTTAAAGAGAAAAATTACTTTGGGGCATTGCAGGGATCATTTTAACAGTGCTTTCCCTGCCCAGAACATAGTGCAGTCAGTCAGGCCAGCTGATGCATTTCTTTGAAATATCTGAAATGGTGACTAGATAAAAGGTGTGAAATAAACCTTAAAATGAGAGTTGCTCCAGGTTACCTAGTCGGCTGAAAGTGGAGAGTCGGGTATCTATTTTATATTTCCGGTGGAAATACCACCTGTGCTGAAGCTTAAGTGAGTGTCTTTGTTTTAATAGTGGGATAAGAAATATAAAACATAGCCCCAAATTGATGACTGTTACCTCCTTTCTATACTACAACTTAGTATACAGAAAAAAAAAAAATACCCGTAGCTGCTTAAAGTTAAGTTTCCCTGTGGAAGAAAAATATGTTACCCTTTTATACATATTTTCCCACTTAGACTTGATTTGGGCATGGCATGATATAGTTGCCATTCTTTCCTCTGAATTATGGTTTATTTTTGTTTTAGATTATAACCACAGTACTATTAAATAGAGTTGAAATTCTTTGGCTGAGAATCATACTACTTCTCTCTGATTTGTATGATTCAAATTACTAGAATAACCAAAATATACTCATTAGCCCTATCAAATTATAAAGCTAAATACATCAACCCTGTCATGCTCCTGATTATTTGAGACTAGTGGTGATGTTATCTTAGTAAAGAATAATATAAAAGTGGATTGCTGGAAGCTGAGGGAAAATTTGTTAGAAAAAGAAACTCATTTATTGATAGCATGGTATAATGGAAGGAACACTGGCTTTGGAGCCAAACCTACTTGGATTTGAATTCATGCTCTGACTTCTATGTACGTGACATTTCTGAGACTTAATTTTGTTATCTATGAGTTGGGTACGATTTATTTTAGGAAGTAATAATGTAAAGACCCGAACACAATGTACACATAGTATTGCTAAAACAAAATGGTCTCCTTTTTGAGAGAGTTTTAGAGCACAATCCTCAAGGCTACCTCATTTCTGATGCTAATTACAAGCTTGGGGATTCCCAGAGCCATGTAATCTATGTGGACTCACAGAACTCCCTGAAAGCTTTTATACTCACAGTTACGGTTTATTATGGGGAAAGGATATAGATTAAAATTAGTAAAGGGAAGAGTACATAGTGCAGAGTCCAGGACAAGTAGCAAATGTGGAGCTTCTGTTGTCCTCTCCTCATAGAGTTGAGACATCTTTGTCACCTGACATCAGTGTGTGACAGTATGCAGGGAGTATTTCCAACCGGGGAAGCTTGCCTGAACTGCAGTGGTCAGAATTTTTGTTAGAGCTCCATTACGTAGGCATAATGGATTGCATCGACATGATGGTTGAGCTCAGTCTTCACCTCAAATAATACAGGACCCAAAGCCCCCAGCCTAAGTTACACTGTTGGTTTTCAGGTATAATTAGCCCTACCCAAAGACTGTGTGGGTGTGGCCACCCTCCACCCTCAGTTACATTGTTAGACTATAGTATGACCCTAGGCCCAGGGGCAAACAAAGATACTCCTATCAGGCAAAACATTCCAAGGGCCCGGGAGATTATCTCCCAGAAGCCAAGGATAAAGGTCAGACCTCTTTGGGCAAGGCCAAATTCTTTACTACATATTTTTTCCTTATAAATATTTTGCATTCACTTTATTTACATAAATGTATTTCAAAAAACCAATAATTCCTTTCTAAAAATAACTGCATCATTGTACTAGTTATCTATTGATGTGTAGCAAAATTTGGCAGCTTAAAACAAACATTTTCTCACATAGTTCCTGAGGTTCTGGCATCCAGTAGGAGCCTAGGGGCTCCTGGCTCAGGATCTCATGAGGTTAGAGTCAAGCTGTCACCTGGGGCCTCAGTCTCTGAAGACCTGACTGGGGCTGGAGGAATCACTTCTAGTCTCACTCACCTTGGCAGGAAGCTTCAGTCACTCATCATGTGGGCTTCTTCGATCCTGTTCATAGCACAGCTTTTCCCAGGAGTCAACGAGAGAGATTGTCATTAAGATGGAAGCTTCAGTGACTTCTAATCTTGGAATTGACATACTATCAGTCCTACTAGTATTGGTATTCTGTTGGTAACACACCAAGTCTGGTACAGTGTGGGAGGGGATTAAATAAGGGTATGAATACCAGGAGACAGGGGACACTGGGGGCTGTCTTAGAGGCTGGCTACCACAGTCACTAGGCACCTTTATTAAGGAAATATTTATTTAGTGATTTTATACAGTCAGCATCTTACATGAACATTATCCAGCCATTTAAAATCAAGAATATTGAACATGCTTTAACTTTGTATTGGTCACTTGAGTTCAGTGAACAACATAGTTGTTATAACACGGATAGAAGGGTAGATGAGGCTCTTTGCCTTTATTCTTTAAGGCCTGTGACTTAGTTTTCTGTAGTCTTATGGTAACTTCTGCACCTTTTATTCTTACCTTGTCAGAAACTAGTTGTTACTTCTTCTTGGGGGTACTTTCTTTGCTTCTGGTTTTGACCGATATCCACATATCCAAACCTTTAAGAACTGAGTGTCAAATGAACTAGGTATCCTGTGAAAAGTTCCTCCAGGCTTTCCCTTTGGAAAAGTAGAATTGTTCTCAGTGCCTAGCCTTTGTGAAATATGTTGGCTTTGTGAAAGTCTTTTTTGGCTTTCTTCTTTATTGTAGAGAGTCTTCCGGATAGTTGAGGTTGCCAGATAAGTGACCATTGGCTAAATGAGGTAGCAGTGTATAAAAGTTTTTTTTTAATTTTCTATATAAAATTTTTAGTTACTTGTTTACTAGAGTGGACCATCTTGAAGCTGTTATGCATAAAACGAAGGTAAAAATCTCTGCTGAGTAAAGTACAGAATAAAGAAGAACAGTCGCTGGTGTAAAAAAATCCAAAATATACTTAAAGTTCTTTTTTTCCCCTGTTAGATTATATCTGACAGCAAAAATTTATTATTTGTTAAAACATTTATAATTTTATAGAAGTACCACTGTTTGATAAAACCACTCCTGATAAGGTTTATATGGGATTGGAATAGTTGTAAATTTTTTTCTTCCAAGTCTGTCAACTAACTCTTTGCCAAAGTAATTTTAGACAGTCAAGAAATTGTAATGATATCTGATGATAGTAGAAAATGTACTTCACACTTAACTTGCTACTTTACAATTTTAATAATAATTAAGAGCAGTAATTTTAATGCAATATTTTCTCCCTTTCTAGAGACAAATGGAATCAAACTGGAACTTTGTAGAAGAACTGCTGAAAAAGTCCATCAATGTTCAGGTACACATTTAAAGTGAGACAGTTTGTGGGCTTTGCTAAATTTTTATGTTACAGATTTTATTTATAAGAACCAAGCAAACTGTTAAAATGATTTAAATAACAAACTTAGTTTACTTAAAAAATCTGAGATAGAATCATCATTCTTTGTTAATGCAGGTTCCTTGTACAATAGTTTTTATTTTGAAGATTTTTATTTTAACACTGAGTTGCCAGTTAAAGGACAAAGATAATTATCCTAGTTGGTGACTTTGACAAAATGTATTCAAAATAAGTAGCAGATGCTTCAGAACTATAAGCCATTCCTTGACTGTATGATATCAAGTCTAGGAGACATGATGAGGGAGATAGTTAGTAGCATTGGAAATTCAGCTATATCCTCATCACAGCAGGAAGGTGACTTGCCTTGCTGAGCAATTTGTCTTACAGGCTTGACTCATACTCTAACTGATAAGGTCCTAGTTTCTGAGCCTTCATTTCATACCTTATCATTTTTCTTTCTGCAGAACTGTTAATGTAGTGTTTCATGGCCCAGAGGTCAGATTTGACCTCCTTTTAAAATAGTTTTAAATGTGCTCTTCATCACATCTTTAAACATATTGTATTATAGTTCTATAAAGTTTTGTAGCATAAGTTATTTATGTAAGATTTTAAGGGGAAATTTTAGTAAAGAATATTTTTTTTAATTTGGGAAATAGGCTCCTTTTCTGTTAAGAAATGAAGATTGTTAAAAACTTGAAGAGGAATAAAAAAGAAATATGGTAGTATAAGATTGCTACACACATACACACATTTATTTTGTAGCCATATCTTTGAAAATCATTTTAATATCTTAAATTTTTTTCCCTGTTATCTATATTAACTGTTAATTTTTTAGGTGAAAATATAAGTATATTTAGTTATAGTATGAATCTTCTAATTATGAACTAAGAATTCTAGGTTAGAATGCCAAAGAGCTCTGAATACATAAGTTGCATCAGGAACAAAAGAGCTATTATCCCAACCACTAAAATTTTTTTATTTTCTTTTTTCTGTATCATTTTAATTGGCTTTCTCCTATGTTCCTTTTGAGAACATACTGATTTAGTAACTCAGGAAGTTTCAGACATGTATTTTTTACTTCCAGAATGTACAGAATCACTAAAAAGTGGTCACCATTATTTACATCAGCTATTAATCCAATCTTTTAATGGTATCAGCTAAAGCTGTTTTGAAGATAAATCACTAATTCTTGTAAGTAGGTAGGATGACCATCTGGATTTACCTGGCTTGGAGTATCCCAAAATGTGGGACTTCCAGTGCTAAAACCAGGAAAGGCCTGAGAAAACTGGGGCGAGTCGGTCACCAGAGAAGCAAGGATAGTACAGCTAATCTAAGAAACTTTCTCTGTGAATTTAAGTCTAGCATAAAGTCAAAGTAATATCTTTCCTGTGAGAGAAGAGGTCATTATAATATGTAGAAAAAAGCAGTCCATTCTCTCTAGTAACCTCAATTTTGTCATGCCTTGATTGTATCAAATTAGATTTTATAAGTAGTATAGGACTACTTGCTGGAGTTCCTGAAACCAATTTTGTGGGTGCAGTAGGTGGTCATAAAGAATAAATAATATGTTTGGATAGAGCTATCAGTTTGATTATATCTGTTTTCCCCCATTGAGGTAAATTAAAATCTGACCATGCTTGTGTGCTGTGACTTGATCTCCAACAGTGAAAGAAAGAGTCCATTTACAATATTTAAAAAAAAAAAATGTTTCACATATAGAGCAGTCTTCAGATAAAATTGGTGGGCACTCCACTGTAGTTTTAATTAAGCAAATAATGTTCTAAATCTATTTCTAGCCAGAGAGGATTTCCAGAAACAGACATTGAGCTTTGTTAGTAAAGAGAACATATATTGTTTAATTTTACTTAAACTGAATAGTTAAGTATTTGCTTTAAAAAACATTTTTTAGAGGTAATCCTATTTAATATTTGTGAATGCTAACAGTAAACATTTGTTCTACCTTTATAATAGCATTATTGTTTTTTTTATGAAAAGGGAGATTTTTAGTTTTATGCTACCTACTTTTTAAAGCCTCATTATTTGATGAGATCACAGAACAGTTTTCTCACAAAGGTCATAGAAGGGTATAAGAAGAAATCCTAAGCAAGCCTAATATTTTTAAAACTATTTTTTTCATTTGTCAAAGAATTTGGAGAGTCCAAGGCTAAAAACAACTCAGAATGTGATTAGATCTGAATAATGTGGGACAATAATCTTCTAATTACTAATCCAAAATGTTTGTGTTTCTTGGACAGAAGGATCTTGCCTGAGATATTGAAGTCTAACTCTCTTTATCCAATCCTAAAAAAATCCCATCAGTTAGACTGACAGTTAACTGTTTAGCTTGCAAATAAATTTTATTCTCCTGGTGGTTTCTGATAGGCAAGTCAGTTACACTTAAAAGGAAAAAATGAACCCCCAATTGTTATATTGCCATTTGTATAGAATAAGCTAAAAAAGTAAATGTTTTCATTTTTAGTTCTATAAAAGAATTTGATATATGGAATATACCCGAATTTAATATGCCTGCATTTGATCTTTCGAAATAAAGATAGGAAGACATTCTTTTAAAAAGGACTAAGAGATCAGGAGCAGGCACTATAGAATATTCTAGGGTAGCTTTCTACATGAAATAGTTCATACATACTCACGCAGCTGAAAAGAGACACCCAGAGAGCCCACAGGGTCTTGTGATAAATGTAGAAGTTGAGTAACACAGGTAGGTTTGAGCCTGTGTGGAAAAGAACCCCACAGGCTTTCTGGTTTATTAAAAATCTTTAATCAGAGGGCATGGATTTAGATGTTGTTGATGAAACCTCTTGGTTTAGGTAGAGTTTGGCCTTAACACTCACAAAATTGAAATACATCAGTTTAAGGTATGATGCTGTGAATGTGTTTCATTTATTATTTGATCGTCAGGACTCAATGTTTGGGCTAAAAAAATTCATTCAAAATGATAGCTATCCCTGTGCAAGTACTGTACATAGCACTTAACGTACATTCTTCCACTTCATGCTTATGACAGTTGTGTGAAGTTCCATTTTATACATTAGGAAACTGGGGCATAGAGGGAGCTTGTCCAGGTCCACACAGCTAGCTAGGAAGTGGCAGAGCTGGGATTTGAGTCTTCATTTGTGTTTTACTCACTCTGTGCTCCCTCAAAGTATTTGACCTTGTAGGATTCTTAATATAACTGTATTTTTTTTTCATTATTTCTATTTTAAAACTTCTTTGATGCTGTGTGTTTGATTAGTAATCCGTATTGGTTTCTAGATCTGTTTTGGTGATACTTATGGAAAACAGCTATCTCAATTTTCCACACTTTTTAAAATTTGTTTTTTGTGGTTTTTTTCCCTCTCCAATAAATGTATGATGAGAAAATGTAAGGTAGGAAGAAATTAATATTGTTGTCAGTTGTTCTCAGACATTCCTCCTCACTATATTTCAGCTTTGTTTTTCCATTATGAATTTGAGCTAAGATGTCTGTTGCCTCCTCTACTCCTGACTATTATATATTCTTATCTCTTTGGCCTTGAAGATGGGCAAATCGTTTCTTTCCTTAATTCAGCTGATGTGCACCCACACAATTTTTAAAGGGAATTTTTAAGAAAAACTAAGGGAACACGATTCAAAAGAAAATAATGGTTAAATATACAGAACATGAAAATGTATTTTATAACAAATACTAACTGTAATTAATTAAAAAAAGAAACTTGCTTTTTAAGTCACACTCAACTGACTCATTAGTTATCCCGCCAGAACTGTGGAGAAAATGGTATTTTCTAAGCCATTTCTTTTCATTTTAATCTGTAACCACTAGCAGGAAAATAAAGGGAAATCTATCTCCTTTTCTTAAAAAAAAAAAAAAAAAAAAAAGGAAAGGAAAAATCCCCCAAGTTGCCATTTTTAATTTCTTTTTGATTGGGTACAGTGGAAAGAGCATGGGCTCTGGTCTCACACACTTTGATTCAAATCTTGGTCTGGTCACTAAGAGCAATCTTGATCAAATCTGGTGTCCATTAAATGTTCATTCCTTTTCCCTCCTGTTTTTGGAAGGTAGCATAGCATAGTATGTATAACAGGCTTTGGAGTCATAAATCCTAGCTTCTTCCCAGGTGGACTTGGGTAAACTGCTTGTAACTTCTGACCCTCATCCTTTTTTTCTGCAAAATGAATGTAATAAAGCTGGGATAGTATAAGACATACATGAATGAACATATGTAAAACATCACATAATGTCTGACACATAGTCGGTATTTAATCTTTTGTTTTTCCCAAACTTCATATATTTTTATGGTTTATACACCTTTTTGTGGATTTCACATGTAAAATGAGTTTCAGATACTGAATAAAACAGTACAGACGCTTCAAAATGAACCCACTTTTTTCATATAACCCACTTTTTAACCTTGAAACGTAATAAAATTTTTTAAAAGTATGCTTTAATTCATATCAGTAGTGTGCCATGGGAATAAGCCTAGATCTCGTTTAATATTTTCATAATAAAAATCAAAGAATGTTAATGATGGATAGAACCTTGTCTTCTTTGGTTAAATTTAACTATCTATTAGAGAAGCTAAATATCTTTTGCTGAACCATACAGGTACTTGATGAAAAGAGACACCAGAACCCAGATCTCAGTTTTGTTCATAAAACATTTATGGAGTCTCTTTGGTGAAGCAGGCACTGTGCTAGGCCCAGGGGACATCATCCCAGCACTTAGGGAGCTCATAGACACTTGAAGGCAGATAGACATAAAATTTAGCAAGGTAAGTGCTAAGATACAGGTGTGCATAGTGTGCTATGGAGCATAAAGAAAGGTCACTGTTTAGTGTGGAAGTTAGAAAATTTCCTAAAGGACTTGAAGCTTCGGTGTATTCTAACGGATTAATAACTAAAAGAGTTAAAAGCCTTCTCAAAAAAATCTGGTCATGTTTGGTTCACTCTCATTCACTGAAAGATTTGGCAGCAAGATCACTGTTCTCTTCTATACCTGTATACTACTTTTATTAGTTACCCCAACATCATTGTGTATAATCCACCTGTCCTCTAAGTTTCTTCATATCCTTAGTTCTAATCAGATTTTCTTTTATTTACCTTACCCACTGCCTCCCATAGTTATGCTCTGCATTTTTTCACTTTTCATTTTCATTCTGTCCATCGTCATTGATCTTTTCATTTTTCTGTGTTCATCCATGTCCAAACTTTCCTCCTTGAACAATGTAGATTATACAACCCCTTATTATAATCATTCCATCACAAACACCTTTAATTCCATAGCCCTTACCTATTTTAAACTTGGCAAAACCTAATCCCCCTCTCTTATCCCTCTGCTATGCCCCCCCCCCCCCCACCGCCAGCTGAATGTTGGTGGAAAAAAACTCGTACACTCATTCTTGCTGACTGGTCTGACTTTAAATTCTTGATCATAAATCTTTTCAAGTGGCACTCGGCTCTAGAATGTTTGCTTTTCTACTCTCCAAAACAACTTATTTCAGAATTTGTTTTTTAACACACAGTTCAACACATGCTGTGGCCCAGTCACCTTAGCTAAGCATCTTGCCTCATAAATCATTGAGAAAATAGGACCAATCAGCTGAGAACTCCTTTATGTTTAAACCTTCAAATCTCCCAATGTGCCTGCTTTGCACACAACCTCTCAGTCTGCTTTTCTATTATATTGGAAGTGTCACTGTTTCTCTCAAAGGCTCATTCCTTTCCCTGTGTACTGGATCTTTTCTCTTCTCACCTGTTCAAGGACTTTATATATCTTCACTTAAGTATCACTACTTCCTCACCTCCTATTATCTCCTCAGCCTGCCATAGTTAAGCATCTGTCTCTGCCATACCTGAAACTACTGTTGTCAAAGCCATCAGTAACTTCCACATTGTCAAATCTAAGAGTTCTTTGTTCTCATTTTAACCTCTCAGTAGCATTCAACCCTGTTGACCCCCTTCCCTTTCTGAAATATTTCTCTTGGTTTCCATGCTGCCTGGTTTCCTTCCTACTTCATGGGCCATTGGGTTTTGCTTATAGACTCCTTCTTTTGCTTGCTACCTAAATTTTGGAATAGCAAAGGCCTCTCAGTTCTAGATCCTTTTCTCTTTTCCATCGTCTTTCCTAGGTTGATCTTATCTAGTCTCTTAGCTCTAAAAGCCATCAATATGAAAGTAACACTCAAATTTATATCAATAGCTCTGACTTTTCCCTTGAACTATAGACCCATATGTCAGTTGTCTACTTAATATTTCCACTTGGTTGCCCTGTGCACTCTCTCATGTGTTCCTCCCCTAATCTTTGCCATCTTAGGAAATGGTTCCATCAACCCATTTTCTTAAGCCAAATGAGAGTTCTCCTTAATTGCTGTCTTTCCTTCATACCTTAATATAACTCATCAACAAATCCCATTGTCTGTTTCCAAACATATCTCTAAAGTTGTCCACTTATCTTAGTCTTACAGTTTCACAGAGTCATCTCCTAATATTTTGAGTTGACAGGAGGAGAAGGAAGTAGAAAAAAGTAGACATTTTAATCTCATCTTCTGTGATGGAATAACCATACATGTTTGTTGAAGAGTGACACAACGCTGAATCCCAGTCATTCAACAATTATTTATTTAAAGCATACTGTATCTCAAGCACCTTCAAATTTCCCAACATTTCTACTTTGTACTTGACCTCTGTCTGATTTTCTATTACATTGGAAGTGTCACTGTTTACCTTCTAACTGGTCTTATCTACTGTATTCATTCTCCATGCATGATCCAATGTACTGTTTTTCAAACAATCATTTCATGTCACCCCTGTGCTTACAATCTTGTAGAGGCTTCCCAACATAATTAAAATAAAAACCATAATTCTGACTATAAACTCTAAAGCCTCAAATGAGATATGATTCCTGACTATCTCTGACTTAATCCTACAATATCAAGCTTACTGCTAATTCAGGAACTTTCCATGTGTTTTCTCTGTGATGAATGCTTTACTTTCAGTTCTTTATGTGGTTGGCTGTTTTTCATTCTGTCATTTAGCCCAAATGCCAGCCCTCAAAAAGGTCTTTCCATTCTTAGTTCCTGAGAAAATAATGACCCACATCCTCTACCAGTTACCCTACCACATTACTCTGCTTTTTCTGTTTTTCATGGTGGTTGTAATTGTTTACATTTATCTTGTTTGTTTCAGTGTCCTCTTTTTCCATCCTCCACCAAAGTGTAACTTCTGTTAGTGCATGTACCATGTCTGACTTATTCATTGCTTTTTGCCTAGTTCCTTAGAATAGTGTCTGGTATATAGTAAGCTTTGACTAAATGATTGCTGAATGATTGGAATTCAGTGATATGTCACTTTTTAACAGACATGCATGGTTGTTTCATCATAGAAGATTAAAGTGTCACTTCTACTCTCTCCTGTTGCCACTTCCTAAAAGGTTAAAATATATGTACTCTGCCAATCCTCTGGTTTTTAGAAGAACAATGCTTATATTCCCATAAAGAATTTGACCTCATATTGATACTTAAGTATGAGCAAGTCCTTTGGATTTGTGTACATCTTAATTATTAGATCATTTATGCTATTTCTTTCTGGTTTGGGTTTCTTTTTCAGTCTCTGGGTTCTACACCATTCAGTTATTAAATACCTATTGTAATTGTTAAATAACTGAGTAAAAAGTCAAATTGAGTTATGTAATTTCAGTTATCTGAATATACTAATGGTCTCTAAAGCAAAGTTTTAGAAGTATACCTTATGCTGATTTAGACCTTCTGGTCTGAAGATGAGAATGGGTATGACTTGGTGATATATATTTATATTCTTTTTAGGAGCAGGTTATTCAGTGCAATATCAACTGATAATGTGTGTTGCCAGAGCGCATTTAGCTCCTCACAATTTCAGTTTATTTTTTAGGATGGTATACTAGAAGATCAGTTACGAATGTATCTTCACTGTTGTTTGACCCTTTGTGATTTCTGGGAGCCAAACATTGCAGTTGTCACCATTTTGTGGGAATATTACAGTAAGAACCTGGTGAGTAAATAGAGTATGAATTTGTTCCAGGAATTTGAAGAATTTGTACATGATATTTGAGGAATATTTTCATGGCTTAATTATATATAATTATGGATTTTTCTTAAAACTAATTTTTCAAAGTAGATTAGAGTAGCTCAAAAGCACTTTTATGTTTCACATTGTCTAAAGAGCATTGGCATAAAGGAATGGAGCATGTAAGGTCCCTTTTCTCTTTTTTTTTTTTTTTTGTATTAAAATACTGAGTTTATTCCACATGTATATTTTTGTCTCCCCACCATTTCCATTTGTCTGACCACCACTACTACTATGTCCTATCATAACATTCCATACATACTTAAAACCAAGCAAAGGGTGGAGTTCCATCTTTAAAAACTAAACAGGCATTTTGGACAACACATTCTTGGCAATGGAACCTGGACAATATTTATCAGACACGGTAGGGAAAGTTCTCACTCTGCATTATAAAAAGGACAGCCAGATATCAACTGTTACAGAAATGAAATAAGACGGAAAATTTTAACAAACTGTTTAAACTATTTTCTTAAAGAGACTTCCTCCACTGCCAGAGATCTTGAATAGCCTCCTGATCAGTCATCCGAAAACAATTCTTCACATAATTGATGAATTTGGCTTCCACTTTGGGAAGGGAACCACCTTTTTCTATACTTGCTTGCATTTTTGCTTTAACGTCTTCTACAGAGCTAGGTCCTTTTGGTGTTTTAGGAGTTTTTTCTTGTTTTTTGAAGGATTCTTGACCTTTTGATCTTGGTGTTGATGGTTTTGAGTCTTTTCCATTCTGGTTTGATTTTTGCGCATTTTTGGCTGGAGTATCTCGTACAGATTTCTTTACTGGAGCTTTTTCTTCAGTTTCCTCATCATCATAGTCATCGTCGTCATCGTCGTCGTCGTCGTCGTCGTCGTCGTCGTCGTCATCATCATCATCATCTTCATGTTCATCAGCAGCAAGTTTTACTTTTTTCTGTGGAACCTTGCTACCACTTCCAGGGGCAGAATGCTTTCCAGATATACTTAGGAGTGTCACATCCTCCTTCTCTTCATCTTCTGACTCTGCATCTTCCTCCACAGCTACTAAGTGCTGTCCACTAATATGCATAGGCCCTGAGCCACACTTCAACCGTAAGACCACAGGTGGTGTTATTTCAAACCCCCCAAGGGGAACCGTTGGCTGCACAGACATTTTCAAAGTTGCCAGTGTTACTTTAATTGGACTGCCTTCATAATTCATCGCCTCTGCTTCGACAATGTGCAATTCACCCTTTGCGCCAGCCCTTAAACTGACCGTTCTTAAAGATAACTGGTGCTCATTTTCATCATTATCCACCTTAAAGTGATAATCTTTGTCGGCCTTTAGTTCACAACCAAAAAGATAGTTCTGGGGCCTCAGGGGGCTCATGTCCATGTCCATCAAATCTTCCATGGGTTGGTGGCACGCACTTCGGTGGGAGAGAAAGTGGACGGAGATAAAAGACTACCGTTCCAAGGAACAGTCGCACAGGACGGAATCAGACCAGGGCCCCTTTTCTCTTAAGAGTGAGATTAAGCAAAGTAGCCCAAATTGTGCCAGAAAGATATTTTAAAAAAATCTTTTATAAATGTTTTCTAACAACTATTGATTGCTTGCAACACATTGAACAGTTAATGCTATCTTGAATAAGAACTAGTCTTGGCATTTGAGTAGCTTATAGGCTAGTGGGCAGAAGCACAAATATTGTAGAAAAAAAGCTATAATACTGTGGAAGGCTAAAGGGAGGAGTATCTGACCCAGTTTATGGACTTGTAGAAGACTTTATGAAGTCATAATTTTTTAAGTTGACCTGGGAAATGAGTAGAATTTTCCAGGTACCTAAGAAAATGAGCATCCAAGCAAAAGGAATAGTGTGGACAAATGTAAAGAGACATGAAAAACATGATTTATTCCTACTGTGTTAAATAGCTCTGAATGATGGGTCTGAGGTGATTATGGAGAGACACGAGAGATAAGGAAAGTAGAGAAGTTAGTCTGGGGCTGGATTATGAAGGGTTAAAGATAATTGTTGAGTTATGATTTATTCAGGAGACATTGGAAAGCAAGGATGTGACACATTAGGTATGTGTTTGAGAAAGTTTTTTCTGAAGGTAGTATAAAGGAATTGGATACAGATGAGTTAGTAGTCCAGTGTAGTAGTAGAAGCAAATAATGCAGTGAGTGAGAACTAAAATAGGAATAGTGGATTTTAAAAGGAGAGGACAAACTTGGAAGATAAAATTTTAAAGGTACACTTAAAAGATTGAGTTACTTGTGTGTGGAGAGAAGAGAAGACTTGGAACATTTGGTTTTCTGGGTAAATACAAAGTGAACCCCTCAGTCAAGGTGGAAAATAGATATGGAGGATTTACAAGTAAATTACAAGTTTGGGTTTGTACATAATTGAGCATATTAAAAATGGGAATAATACCTTTCTCTGAAGCACATTGTCAGGCTGGTGGGAGAAATGACCAATTCTAATTCTCAGGCAGAATGTATACAAGATGAGTCTAGAGTATCTTGTCATACCTGAAAGCAAGGAAGGTATCAAAGTAAGCTGGAGTCATGTCAGAAGGACACAGGAGCCAACTTTAAGGAGCTCCCATTGCCCAACACTGGGTAAATTGGGGCATAGGGAAGTTTAAATCCTTGAGTTTATGGTACTTTTAGAGAAGTTGTTATTTTGGAAACTGTAAATAAATAAAAATATAAACTATATTTTAGAGGACCAAATTTCTGATGAGCTAGTTTAGAAGGAGTGATAGAAAATCTCTGTTCCATACATCCGATGAAATAAGCCAACTGGATGATGATCATCCATGGCTGCTCAAACTGCAGGGATCACTAAAATGGATAGATCAGGCTGACAGCATGATCAGTCTTAACATCACAAAAAGAATGACGGTGAGAACGTATGTGCCTCTTTGCTAACTGAAATAGGAAGTACTCAGTACTACCAATGAAAGATTCTCACCAGAAAACTTGACCTGAACCTGACCAGTCCGCTAGGTACAGCTACCACTTTACAGAAAAGATAGAGGATGAAAGAATATATTAATGAGTCTAGGAAGATACAAGCAGCTAAATCCAGAATCTAGGAAATACCACACAATAAATTACCTGATAAATGCTGTGACAAAAACATTGGGAAATTTATAGAATAAAAGAGATTTAAGAGGCATGTCAACCAAATGCAATGTATGGATCTTGTTGCTATCCTAATTTGAACAAACCAACGGTTAATAAGACATTTTGGGGATAATCCAGGAATTTGAATACCCCTTGGTGTTCTGTGCTTGAATGGAATTTTTATTTTAGGGGAATATGTGGTAATGGCTGTGTAATTTTTATGATTAAGAATAGTCAAACTTCTAGTGAGCTAATTGGGATTTACAGCTTTCCATTTTTATTTATTCAGAGACCTAATACTTGTTTCCTGTCTTTTGCTTTTAGAATAGTTCTTTCAGTATTTCTTGGCTTCCTTTGAAAGGCCTGACACATGTCATTAAGTCGCCCTTGTCTATGCTAGAAATGGTGAAGACCTGCTGTTGTAATAAACAAGATCATGACCTGTATAAATCCAGCAGTAGTTACACTATTTTCCTTTGCATTTTGGCAAAAGTTGTTAAGAAAGCAATGAAGAACAATGGCCCTCATCCTTGGAAACAAGTCAAAGGAAGGTATGTGCCATATCTTTCTTTGTCATGAATGTTCACTCATATCTTTGGAGAAGTTTTACTGTTTGTATTTTTTAAGTTAACTTGTGCTTGTTTGTCTTTATGGTTTACATTTTAAATGTACTCGTTAATGTAGGACAGCAAATTATGGTGCATTTTGATCTTGCCAGTTTGTTATAGAAAGGAACAAACCTAGTATCCATCCATAACTTGGGGAGGATTTTAGTTTCTTATTCATCTCATCAGTCCTGAAGATTGAAATTCCATATATGAAATGCAGGGATATAAGAGAACTGTTGTTTTTCTTGTCAAAATTAATTGTAATGTCTTATGTAATTCTTTGCATGTATTTTATTAAAAATTATAGAAATAAGAAACATCTCCAAATCATACATTGGCAGGTGGTAGATTCAGTCTATAAAACTTCGTGTTCTTGGAGCCCACCAGTCCCACAAGCCCTGCTTTCTTGCATGACAACTAACCAGAATATAATAGAACCAAATAACTCTGATGTTCTCATTTGAGGAGTATGCCATTTTCATTTCTGGTGTGGTCACATAAACTTTTGATCACATTTGTCTATTCTTTTTTAAAAGTTTTGCTTGTTAAATGGGTGTGATTCTTAATTGTCTTCCCTTGTTCTACTTCTCTTGCCTATTAGCCCTTTTCTAGCCCTCTGTGCAGTAGACTGCCCTCTACCACTTGCTCGGCTTATGTGGTGGAAGCTCTCACAGCAGAATACTTTTTATCTTCGGTAGAGACTTCTCAAGAATCACTACATGAAATTCCTGTTTGATTCACACAGTGAATAATTCTTGCAAGGTTATGGTGATACAGTTCGGATTTTTTATTTAGAATATATTTTTTTTTTAATGGTAGTGTCTTTGTTAAACCTCCAAGTAATTAGGTAGCTCAAACAGTAGTTTTTTTATTTTGTTCTGTTTGCCAGTTTGTTTTTGAATCTTAAATCATTTTATGGAAGACATAATACTCAGAACTTTATTGCTAAAAGAAATTGGAATTCAATAACAGGTGTCTCTACCAAGCACTATTATGGGCATGATGGAAGATATAAAGATAATTAAGCAGATATTTACTTTCAGGAGCTTATCAGCTTCATTGTTTATAAATAAACATTTAACCTCTCATAAGCATTAATCATTTCTGTCCTGAATAAACCAATTATAGAAGTTACAAAGAAATTTAACAATCCATAAGTAAGATTCAAAATGGTTTTCAATTCTAATCCCTTAATTGATGAAAGAAAAGTACATCAACTTTTAAATTGTATTAAATAGTATTGACAGCAGCTTTTTAAATGGCTAGTCTTGGATATTTGAACACTAACAATTTTTCTTTGTAAGTAGGTAAAAATAATTTTTCCAGAGTTTTGAAATGTCTTAACATATAAGTATAGCAAGAGCCAAGTCTTTGTGAAGGGTAGAGGGAGAAAGGGTTTAAGGAAAATTGTTACATAAAATTGCCCTGTTAAGATTTCTATAAAGTGCAACAAGTTGTACTTAAAAGGATTATATATTCTTTTTTATTTGTCAATAAGAATTTAAAGAGAAAGGTAATGGGGGGACTAAAATAAAAGGAAAAACCATGTACTATATGAAAAGAACATTTTTACTGTTCTTTGGGGAAAGCCACTGAATCCTTTGATTCACTTATAGATGCTTGCTGCATCCTTGAGAAATTTGAAGATAAGGGGGGACAGTGGTGTTCTGTGAGGTTGTTTTCTAAGCAGGAAAAGTGACACAATAGCACCATTATGTAGAAATAGATAACAATTTAAAGTAATGAGACTGTCATGAGTATTGAGTGAAATGTTATTTTGAAAGATGCATTTTTGTGAATGAAACAATTTTATTAATTCAGCTTTTTGTTTTACAGGATATATTCTAAATTCCATCAAAAAAGAATGGAAGAACTAACTGAAGTTGGTCTGCAAAACTTTTTCAGCCTTTTTCTACTGTTAGCATGTGTGGCAGAGGTGGAAGATGTAGCAAGTCATGTTTTAGGCCTCCTAAATTTCCTCAGGCCTGCCTTTATAACATCTCCTCTCATTTGGAAGGGTCAGATGGCCTTCCTCTTGATGTACACCCAGAAAAACCTGGACATCAGTGTTTTGGCTGAGATATTTTCAGGTACTTTCCGGGAGAAAGCAAAGGAGTTCTTGGTATCTAAGAATGATGAAATGGGACAAAGACAGACTCTCTGGTCACTTCTTTCCATATATATTGATGGTGTTCAAGAAGTGTTTGAGACTAGCCATTGCTTACATCCTTCCCATGAAAAACTGCTTAATGATGGCTTTAGTATGCTTCTACGAGCTTGTCAAGAATCTGAACTTCGGACAGTGTTGAGCTTTCTACAAGCTGTTCTGGCCAGAATCAGGTATGCTTTCCAGTAACGTTCTAATTTGTTGATTTGCTTTATATCATCACCTGTGTTGATTCTATATTAAAGTTTTCCTTTGGACATACTCATGAAATTCAGTTGTAAAGAGAGGAGTTAAAGGAGTTTGACTGCAATGTAACATAAATCAGTAGTTTTCAAACAGTCCTTGCAAACAGTGCTTCTTTGAAAGAAAGCTTATGTGCAAACACATAAAACTAAACTAAACCAAGAGTAGCGCTGGTGTAGTCCAAGAGCCATGCCTCTTGGCCCCTTCTTTCCTCTCTACCTCTCCTAGAAGAGCATTATTATCCAGAGGGATATTTCAGACATTCTAAGCAAGACCATGAGCTCAAATCTGAGGTGGCTTTCATTGAAACATATGCAGTTTTGTGTGCATAAGGAGATTTTGGCCACATTGTACCATTAAAAAAAAAGTAAGTTTCTTTAAATATTTTGCTGCAGAGTTGCAGCCTCAAATGCATGAAATATTGGGTTGGCCAAAAAATTTGTTTGGGTTTTTCCAAAAGATCTTATAGGAAAACCCAAACGAACTTTTTGGCCAGTACAATACTTCCAGCTGAAATAGTTTATTCTAAGATTAAGATAGGGTTGTTCAGGGCTTCCCTGGTGGCACAGTGGTTAAGAATCCGCCTGCCCATGCAGGGGACACGGGTTCGAGCCCTGGTCCAGGAAGATCCCACGTGCTTCAGAGCAACTAAGCTTGTGCACCACAACTACTGAGCCTGCACGCCACAACTACTGAGCCCACGTGCCACAACTACTGAGCCCATGTGCCACAACTACTGAAGCCCACACACCTAGAGCCTGTGCTCCGCAACAAGAGAGGCCACCGTAATGAGAAGCCTGCACACTGCAACAAAGAGTAGCTCCCGCTCGCCACAACTAGAGAAAGCCCGCACGCAGCAATGAAGACCCAACACAGCCAAAAATAAATAAATAAATTTATTTTTTTAAAAAAGATAAGATTGTTCTATTTATAACACCAGTCATCTATACAAAACTTACTGTTCTCAGATCCACTTAAATTATGCAAATGTGCAGATACGCTCCGACCCAAACAATAATGACTAAGAACAGTGATTATGACATTTATTGCCTATAAGGCCCTTTTTACATAACAGTTTCACCTTTAAAGTACGTGTTCTTGAGAAGTTAGATACTACCACTCAGTGCAGTTAGTCACTGTCACTAAAAAGTTGTGTAAAAGTTAGGTATAAAAATATGATTTTATTTAAAATCATGTCTGAAGTTAATGAAGAGACTGCTTCCCTCTTCTTAGCTGCACATTACAAAAGTAGCATCTGTTTTTCAAAGATAGTAAACTTGATGAAATTTCTGAATTTTGGACATTTATTCATTACAAGTTTCATTTATTACTAATTTTCTTAATTTGCTTTATGTTGGGCTGTGTGTTCATACAGATTAATCCACGGGTTTTCACTCTTTAGATTTTGTGTAGTTTTTATATTTATGTACTCTAGTTCTTGATCAGATAATCATCCCCTTATCCCCCAATGTAAGCTGTATCAAATTTTTAGGTGGATGGATAGATAAATGGATAAGTAAATGAATAGCCAACTTCATTAGAAGAAGCTTTTACTGATTCTGGATCTTCTCCACGAAGTACATTTGTTCTTTCTTAGTCTAGTAGAGTTTATTAGCAGATATTATACTTTTCCAAGTGCCAAATTCATTCTGTTTGTTTAATTTTTAAATAAGTGGTAAGTAGTACTTTCCTGTGCTTCTTGGACAGAATTAGGAATTTCCATATTTCTGGTACCATTTTTGGTTTGTTTGTTTATATTTGTCTGAATATACAAAACAAGAAGGAAGAGGAGGGAGCTGGTCTAAACCATCCTGGTGATAGTGCTGCAGTCTGGGCAAAGGAGTAGAAAATGACGTGAGAGTTTGGGCATCTTGGGAAGATGCAGTCATGGAACCAAGTGGCAGAATCCATATATCTTTCTACCTTTTCCATTAAAGATAGACAAGTCTTTTTTATTTGTCTTAACAATTGTATTGTTTCTTATATAAACAAAGATTCATATCTTACAAATACTATTTAATTTTTTAGTTAGAAATTTGAAGGAATCTTTTTTTTTCGGGTTCTTCAAAGTATTGGGTTGACCAAAAAGTTTGTTCGGAAAACCTGAACGAACTTTTTGGCCAATCCAGTAGCTCGGAGAGCAGTGAGGCAGTGTGGAGGAATCTTCTTTTGTTGTGAAATTTTTCTCTCTTTTTTTTTTTTTTTAAGGAACATTTATTTATTTATTTATTTATTTATTTATTTATTTATGGCTTGTTGGGTCTTCGTTGCTGCACATGGACTTTCTCTAGTGGCTGAGATCGGGGGCTACTCTTCATTGCGGTCAGCAGGCTTCTCATTGCAGTGGCTTCTCTTGTTGGACAGCATGGGCTCTAGGCATGCGGACTCAGTAGTTGTGGCTCATGGGCTCTAGAGCGCAGGCTCAGTAGTTGTGGCACACGGGCTAAGTTGCTCCACGGCATGTGGGATCTTCCCAGACCAAGGCTGGAACCCGTGTCCCCTGCATTGGCAGGCGGATTCTTAACCACTGTGCTACCAGGGAAGTCCCTGGAATTTTTCTTTAAATTGCAAATGTAGTATGTTGTCATGGTAAAAATGGTAAAAGAAAACAAAAATGAGGTATAAGGTGACAAGTAAAAGTTCCTCTCCCCAACTTCACTCCTTTATTCTCTAGTTCAATGGTTCTCACCTAGGGGTGAGTTTGTCCCCCAGGGGACATTGGGCAGTGTCTGGAGAAGTTTTTGATTGTCACATGTATGAGGGGTGCTACCCAGCATCTAGTGGGTGGAGGTCAGGGATACTGCTACATAAATAGCCTACAATGTACAGGACAGCCCACGCAACAAAGAATTATCTGGTCCAACCTCAGTGATGCTCTATTTCTACTCCATAGATTAAAATGGTTTGTTATAGAACCTTCCAGACTTCTTCCCATTCATAGGCTTAAAACACAAAAGAGATGATCTTTGTTCTGCAACTTCTTTTTTTCACTTAATATTTCCTAGCCAGCTTTTCTTGTTAGTAGATGGAGACCTATCTAGTTCTTTTTAATGGTTACTTAGTGTTTCATTATATGGATGTACCAAACTTTATTTAGCCAATCCCCAAATAATGGAAATTTATATTATTTACCATTTTGTTATTATAAACACAGTTTTAACATCTTTATATATGCATTCTCTGTGTACTTGTGAAGGTATATCTGTAGATTAATTCCTAAGAGTGAATTAGTGTATGTGCATTTTAAATGTGGGTGGATATTCCAGTCCCGTTTAATCATCCCATTTAATTTAAAAAATTTTGCACCAATTTCAGTCTCCCTGATGGTGTATGAGAAAGCCTCCTTTCTCATTTTTAGATTAGTGTATGGAGTATATTTAGAAAATATGCATTCCAAGATAAACACAGAAGTTTGTTAAAAATGTTAATGGAAACTTGGTAATGGAAGAAGGAGATTTATTTTGAAGGTTGGAGAGGCTTTAAAAATGGAAATACAACGAAAGTAATAAATAGGAAATTATTTTTTCTTTATTTACTGACTTTTTGTCTTCAAGCTCTTAACTGGAACTTTTTTGGTCATTCTTCAAAAGTAGTAACTAGAAACACAAGAATAATTCTTGTATTCTTAAAAGATGTACAGTTTATAAATACTATCTCATTTATTTCTTTACCAATCCTGTCATCCCTGTTTATAGATGAAGAAATGGAAACATGGAGACTTTTTACTTTTTGTAATTTACCTAAAATAACACAGTTGTTTCAGAATCACCCCTCAGACTCTAACCCCTATACTATAGCTGCCTTCTTACACTGTCTTTATAATAGTTTACAAATAACTAAACAGACACTAACCATACCACTACAGTTTTTATAAATTAGGAAGTAATTAGATGAATGAAATCTGTTGGCAAACCTGAAAGTATTACCACTACTCATGTATACTTCTGAGTGCTTTTACCTTTTATTTTTGCTGTGGAAAAAAAAAGGGTAATTTCTTATTGGGGCTTTTGATTACTTTGTTTTTATAATTTTGCAAGTTACATATATTTTTAATGAGTCATTAGTTGGAATAATAAATCACAAAGAGGTGTGGAGACAAGTAAATCACGTTTTGTTTATAATAATAATTTATCTTTGATTTATTATTAGCACCACTTCAACCATCTAAATTTCACTTGTGGTAAAAAAACAAATTGTTGCCGTTTAAATTCAATTTAGTAGAAGTTTTTAGCATTAGAGCCAAGGCAATCTCAGGAGTGTTGCGAAAATATTGCTTGCCAAGTACCTTGTAAACTATAATGCATCTCTGTTAATCCATGTATTCAGAAGTACAGAGGTCAGAATCAAGAGGCATAGTGACAACTCTCAATTATATAAAGTGAGAGTAACTTTACGTTTGTATTAATAATTTCTTTTAAATGAGATCTGGTTTGAGATTGTAATTTGCTGTTATCTTGACCAGGGGGCAAGCAGTATGTTGTTGTTCTTCAGGACTAACCAATGAAAAAAAGGACACAACTATTTATGTTGGTAACATTTAATTCCTTGTACAAATGTTTATTTTTGGTTTTGTTTTATACTGGTCAACTATGATCAAAAACAATTGCTGTAAGAGAATGTGAAATCATGTAGAACTTCTGTTGCCAAAGTTATCGAGCAGTATGAGATCAATGTGTGAATAAGAATGGTGTAGTAATGTGCAGGTCATTATTAATGCTGTCATGGTTTAGGCACTGCCATCTTTTAAATTTCTGAAGCTTGCATAGTAATTTGCACACAGTCCTTCAATGAGGCTGATTGCAGTGTATAGTAAGGGGGACTGTGACCTGCATAGTTTTATTTCATTACATCAATCTTCAGTACTTCCTTCCAAGGCAGGTATTGTCAAGACAGACTTGCTTTTAGTTTGGGATCTTTGGGGGAAAAGGGGCCCCAGAGATCATTCAGAATTGTTTACCCTAAAAGGAAAGAAAGAAGGAAGGGGGGAGGCAGGGAGGGGAGACACAAGAAAAATCCTCTAGGTATTTGATCACAGAGATGTGTTCCCAATTTCTTAACCCAAAATCTGAAACTTCACTGAAGATCTTTTCTTAGGCATCTTTTAGGTATCCTATAATATTTTTCCTACTAATACTATTAGAAAGTTTAAAAATAATTTGAATAGTTGTTAAAAATTAAAGCAAAGGCTTTTTTTTTTCCTTTTAAGTTAAGAACAGAGCTAAATTCTTTGAATTTTGGTTTAGATAGGGAAGATGGCTTACATAGATTGATGATATTTATTCCTGGCTGCATCCCTGACAAGGGAAAGAATGAAATACTTTACCTTAGCAATCTCTTCTGTTTTGTAATTCAGGTGGGAATAAGGTACTGGTCCCTGCATAAATGTGTGTGCAGGATGTGTGCCTGTGTGTGTTGAACTGGGTAATAGTTTTATAACTGTATGACAGAGAAATTATAAGTAGGAAGGAACTAAGATCACTGATTAAAGGGAGAAGCGGCTCCCTCTAGGCTGTTAAGAAATAATAACTTCATATGCCACTTTCTGCTAACTGGAGCTGCTGGCTCACCAGAGCGTTCTCTATCGCTGATTAAGTAGCATTATGAAAATACTGACTTGGTTATGTTAACTAAATGCCTCTGTGTTTAAAACTCCGAAAGTCAAATAGTTTGAGCAGTCATCTTTAACATTTCACATTACCTTTCTGAAATCACATTTCTAGTTCTCACTTGGCTGTTCTTTGAGGTTAATATAAAAATGGCAGTCTTTAATTTGTGGAGTTAGGTGTAGCCAAAAGCTTTTCTTTAATTATATCCATTCATGCTGCTATAGTTAAGGGTCTGTCAGCATTTCCATTACAAACCTCCATTTTCAGGGTTTTATAACACAGCTATGAAAATTAGCTCTGGGCAAAAACTTGACATACAAGGCCTCATGAGATTCTCTCTCCTCCGCATCCCCCTTTTTCATTTTTACTGAAGTAGGGGTGGAGTGATTTCAAAATGCCTTTTGGCATCTGCAAATATCATTCAGAGTTTAAAAAGAAACAATAAATTTTCAGGCCTTGTACCTGTTTGTTCTACCACTTAAGGGGGGTTGTGGACTTAAGAATTTAAGCCAAATGGATATTGATCAACTGACATCCTATTTTATATTAAACAAGAGCCTAGTTTCAAAGAAGTCTAAAGGCAGCTGAAAACTTGTCTAAGATGTTAAATGTGGAGACTAAGAAATAATTCAGAAGGGATGATTACCTGTTTTTGATACTGTACATGCTCAAGTGCAACTCCTTAAAAGGTTTAAGATTCTTTTTCCTGGCTTCAAAATACATTTTGAAAATACATATATTTTTAAATCCTTTTTTTTTTCCGCGAACTTGCAGGTTCATCTATTTGTTATACATCTTTTTTGACATTTGGGATGGGTGTGTTGTGTGTTTGTGTGTGCGCGTGCACGCGCGCACACACATGTGCACAGAAAAACTGTGTATATCATTCCCCTCAAATATTTTCCACGCTCAATAGTTATTTTAACCTTTATCGGTATGGTATCATTTATTCTAAACAAAAAAAAAATTTTTTTTAATCTTTCCTTTGGAGAGATAACTGAGAATTTTCTGGGTAGGGAAGGAGGTAGTACAAGCGGAAATATTCTTGTGAGGCTCTGCTGATTGCCAAATAATTTACATGATTTTTCAGGAAAAATAGAAAGGGGACTCTTGACAGCATGCAAGGCTTTTCCTCCTTTTGTTGTTGGGTGTTCTGTTAGTATAATGGGTTACAGCTTCTAATTATTGAAGAATGGCTTACTACAAAACAACTTTGAAATTAATGTGATTTTTTAAGTAATCAAATTATTATGAGTTATTTATTTGCAAAGTTTGATTGGTATATCCTGATTGCCCAAAATATCTGCTGATCTGCTGTTTCATCATGTATATATATGAACATATATCTATGTATATGTACATATGTGTGTATGTGTGTCATGTATATACATATGTACATCATTTATACTATATGAAATATATATTTGATGCAGATTTTGATTTGATTTTATGCCAATTTTTAGGGCAGTGTTCTCATAATTTGAGAGGGAACACATGAATATGCTCCATGGAAAAATATATTTCCAGTTTTTATTTGAAAAATCAGATAGTTGTGTTGCCCACTAAGAGTGATCAATCTACCAGTTTTGGTTGCTTCAGAGAAAGCATCTCTAAGGGGACGTACTAGTATTAGTATTTTGGAAATATATAAAATGTAAATATTTCTCTTCATCATTAAATATTTCATGTATCTTTCAACTGAGATTTTTACATATGTACTATGAATTAGCTTTTTTGTTTGTTTGCTTATTTACTCTTTACCAGGCTTGAATTTTGCAAAGTGTGTTTACTATGGCCCTTTTATGTTAACATATTTTATAAATTCATGCAGTAATATCAACTCACCCTAATAACTTGGAAATGTTTGTGTACCTTTTTTGTGTTTTGCTGAAACATAAGTTATCTACTTAATTTTTCATGTATAGGAGTTAATATTTTGGGTCATTTATTTAGTCTCCAACTAGATCTGTTACATAGGTATGAATTCTCCTTGCCTAAGTACAAAGTGATTCTTTAAAAGTATTATAAGGGAAAAGTTATGTGTCCAAATCTCAACCTTATTGGCAAAATGAGGATAATAGCACAAACCTTTAAGGATTAAATGTAATCAGGAATGTAAAGTGGCTAACACAGTCCCTGGCATATTAGTAAGTGTTCAATAAATGTTAGATGTTGCTATTATTATCATTATTATTATTTTCAAAAGAACCCATAATATAATTGTTTCTTTGTACTACACTTTATACTGGGGAACCTCAGTGGACGTGTGTGTGTGTGTGTGTGTGTGTGGACTTACCTTGGATGGTTTTTAACCCATTCCTAGTATAGTACCTTTTACATAGTGGCCGTTTAGGAAATGGCTTTTTGATGGGTAAATGAATCAGGTTCTTTGTTGTAAAAATAAAGTCAGGATTGTAGAGAACATGAACATTGCCTCACAATTATAGAACTATTGGAAATTGTGATTCTGTGTTATTAAGACGGTAATGAGCTGCTGTAGAAAAAGAAAAGTAATTTTTTAAAGGTAGAAATATGACATGTATGTATGTCCTTCCTTTCTCTCTATATCTAGTTGAGTGAGAGAGTTTTTTTTAATGTCTTTGGAGGCTCTCTTTTATCATCCCTTCTTTATTCTCACTACCATTTCCTCCATTTTTAGATTATTATTAATGCTTGCCTAATCTCCCTGCCTCCAGTGCCTTCCCTTCTCAAACCACCTTTTTTTTTTAAATCGGCTTTTTTGAAGTATATCACTTATACAATTCACTTTCTGACCAGCTTTATTAAGATAAAGTTCACATACCATATAATTAATGGTTTTAGTACATTCACAGAGTTGTGCAACCTTCACCACAATTTTAGAACAATTTGTCACTTCCAAAAGAAATCCTGTACCTATTAGCAGTCACTCCCAATTTCCCCAACCCCTCTTCCCTAGCAATCACTAATCTACTTTCTGTCTCTATATATTTGCCTATTCTGCACCTTTCATATAAATGGAATCATACAACACATCATTTTTTGTGACTAGTTTCTTTCATTTAGAATAATAATTTCAAGGTTTATTCATATTAAAGCATGTATCAGTACTTTATTTCTTTTTATTACCAAATAATCCATTGTATGACTATACCACATTTTATTTATCCATTCATCAGTTGATGAACATTGGGTTGTTTGCACTTTTTGGCTATTATGAATAATGTTGCTGTGAACATTTGTGTGGACATGTTTTTATTTCTTTTGGGTATATACTTAGGAGTAGAATTGCTGGGTCATGTGATAACTCTGTTTAACCGTTTAAGGAAATGCCAAACTGTTTCCATTGCACCATTTTACATTCCCACTTATAGTATATAAGAATTGCAGTTTCTCCACATCCTCACCAACACTGGTTGCTAAGTGTCTTTCTCATTGAGTGATCTTAGTGGATGTGAGGTAGTAGGTATCTCATTATGGTTTTGATTTGCATTTCCTTGGTGGCTAGTGATGCTGATCACATGCTTTTCATGTGCTTATTGATCATTATGTCTTCTGTGGAGAAATACCTATTCGGACCCTTTGCCCATTTTTAAATTGGGTTATTTGTCCTTTTGTTACTGAATTATAAGAATTCTTAATATATTTAAATACAAGTCCCTCATCAGATATATGAGTCACAAATATTTTCTCCCATTCTGTGGATTATCTTTTCACTTTCTTAACGTCCTTTGCAGCATAAATTTTTAAAATTTTAATGAAGTCCTATTTATTTTTTCATTTGTGCTTTTGCTCATCTCATATTCTCTTGCCACATTTATCTTCTTGGAGAGCAATTCTGCTTATGTCATTCTGTATTTTAACACCTTTTATAACATCCTAATAGACCCAGAGAAAATTTCTAATTCCTTTTCATGGTTTTCGAAGTTATCCACAGTCTGGCTTTACCTATTTCTGCAGCTTTTTCTTGTGGTTCTCCTTTACTTTAGTCAAATGGAACTACTAATTACCAAGAAATCTCCAAGTCTTTTTTACCATTTTTTTTTTTATTTTCCTGTCAAAACCAGTTGAAGGTTCAGATCAGAGCATGGCCAGGACAGTAGAGCCAGATCTGAGGACTGAATAAGCTGCAGGTATGTGATAACCAATGATTAGAAAAGGGTTAAATTCAAGGAGTGAAAGCAATTGTTAAGATCAGAAGTCAGAAATGGTCAGTGCTGGTTATAATAGGCAAAGAGATGGAGTAGCAGAGTACAGGAAAAGAAAAAAACAAACCAAAAAACCCTTATTTAGAGGGATTTGGGGGAAGGAAAAGGTGGTTTCAGAAGTTAGAAGTAAATAGATCACAGCTAGAGATGGGGTCAGAGAGCTTCATGTAGGAGCATCATACATGGGAGCAGGCGGGATTTCGGGCAAGAGTAGACAAATCCCCAATCGCAAGTTGTGCTTTTTTCCTCTGCTTCTTAAGGAAGTGTTTGAGAGTTCTTCCTGTTGCAGCATAGTATAAAAAACAGGGGCTTTAGGGTCAATAAACCTGAGATCAAATCATCCCTCCTCTACTTACCAACAGTGCAGTCTCGGGAAGTTACTTAACCTTTTTTAAGCTTCAGTTGCACGTTTGTAAAACAGCCCCTACCTTATAGGATTTCTGTGAAAGTCTGCTTAGGTCTCTGCTGTCCATATACACTAGCTGTGTGTGACAATTTAAGTTAATGAATATAAAATAACAAATTCAACTTCTCTGTCACACTAGTTACGTATCAAGTGCTCACTGACTACAGGTAGTTAGTTAGTGGCTGCTGCAGTGGACAGCAGCAGAGCTCTCAGTCAGCACTGACTTAGATGCTGCACCTACCCAGACCATGGGCCATAATAACCTCTCAATACATGTTTGTTGTCTTCATTTACGTTTTCTTTATTTTTATGTGAACAGTGTTATCCTTTATTCCAAGCTACGTATTCTTATGCATGTGTCCCCAATCTTGAATAATCTCACTTTCCTTTGAATTTCCGTAACACTTTCTCTCTAATGCCCTTTATTGCTTTCTACTTTGTATTGTAATTGTTTTTTTACAGAGGATACATATTCATTAAACAAATTATTCAGCAAATCCAACTAATATTTATGAGTGCCTACCACGATAACAGACGTTATAGGCACTTGGCATACATCCGTAAACAAGTTAAGTGCACATATATGTTATACACTCATGTATTTATCACATGAAAGACAGAAAATAGAGAGAAAGGTACTTATGTAAGTGTTTATTGAAACCATCACTTTTTCACCATTTCATATTTGATTATTTCAACGATTCAGTATTATTTGATAATGATTTATACTTGTCCCCAGTTCTTGCCAATATCCACACGAAAGTACAGAACAGTATCTGTGCAGCCAGGCTATGGATTTAGTGGATTTAACGCATAATCTGAATTTCAACTCTGTGCTTATTGTCTTCTAAGCACCAGTGGGCGGAAGGGACTTCTGGAGGATGACAGGAAGACTCCTGTCATCTTCTCATCATTCTTCTCAATTAATTGAAAGGTTTATTTGATTTTGACAATTCAATATTTATAACCAAACTATTCTCCTACTAAAATATGGAAACAGGTGGAGTAAGTGGGCCTTTGAGCTTTTACCTTGTTTTTGAGAGGTTCCAGAACCTCTCCATCGAGGCTGGATCCACAGGAACACTTTGAATCTAAAAGTAGAGATCTTCTGTATTTGGATTGGGTTGGAAGCAAGATATTTGGAAGAGGGAACTGAAATAATGGAATGGAGGAAATAATTGATAAAATAATTTAAAGTAGTTCCCTGGAGTGGAAGATTCCTTATTGAAAGGGCCTTTTGAATGACTGTAGCACAATGGAAGAAATTAGACTCACAGCAAAGCACATCTGTGTGAATTTCAGAAGGCTGGGTACAAAGAAAAGGTACCAAAGTGTCCATGGACTTCTTAGTCCTACCCACTTTTTTTTTTTTTATGAATTTATTTATTTATTTTATTTTTGGCTGCATTGGGTCTTCGTTGCTGCACGCGGGCTTTCTCTAGTTGCCGTGAGCGGGGGCTACTCTTTGTTGCAGTGCGCGGGCTTCTCATCACAGTGGCTTCTCTTGTTGCAGAGCACAGGCTCTAGGTGCACAGGCTTCAGTAGTTGTGGTGCGTGGGCTTCAGTAGTTGTGGCTCGCGAGCTCTAGAGCACAGGCTCAGTAGTTGTGGCTCACAGGTCTTGTTGCTCCGTGGCATGTGGGATCTTCCCAGACCAGGGCTTTACCCTGTGTCCCCTGCATTGGCGGGTGGATTCTTAACCACTGCACCACCAGGGAAGCCCTTACCCACTTTTCTTAATCTTCTATTTTTTCTATCTTCTGTGCTCCTAGTCTTGTAATCTCCAGTTATAATCTAGGTCAGATCTAATATTTAACCCCATCTCCAAAATTACAAAAGTAAATTAAGAGGTGAGTAGAGCTTTATATTATAGATTTTTTTTCAAGATTACTTTCAAGAAGTAGATGAATGGAGCTTTATGACTTCTGATTCACAGTTGTTCTCAAAGTTTGAATGAAAACAGTAAATTCCACCTCTCATAATTAGGAAAAGGAAGGTAAGAGTGGTGAAAGAACACTGAAAAAAATTGGGATGAACATTGGGATAAAATGACAAGGACAAAAGAAATATATCCATTCATTCTTTTGCAAGTGGATGAGCTAGAAAGGAAACATTTCATTCTTTTGCAAGTGGATGAGCTTGGGGAATAGAAATGCCGCGATTATTTTCTGTACCAAGCACTGGAATATTTCTTTTTAGCAAAATGGTAACAAATCAAAAGACGTTGGGATGTGGCAAAAGCTACTTTCCTCAGTCTTACTTATGTCACTGTGGTTCCTTGTCTGAACCCCATGGTTCACTATAAGTATTTAGACCACCCAGATCTTTGAAGCTTTGGATGAAATTCAGCAGTAAGTTTATAGGAAGGCATTGCCACTGTCCTCTTTCATGGTACCACACAGGGCTGTGCTTCTTAAACCAAAGACCAATTGTTATAATAAATATATTGAAGACTGGCAAATCCCATTTGTGATGGGTTTGTTAAAGATAACTCTTTTCCAACTGTGGAATGGATAAAAAGACCTGAAATTGCGATTTCAGTAGGTGGACCCAGTCTTAAGAAACTTGGTAGATAGACTACCGTTGTGGCATTTGGTTATAAAAGGGAAGTACTCAGAGGAAACAAGTGAGGAGGCAAGTAATTTAAGTATTTATGTTTAATATAGTACAATAAGCCACTAAACGTGTTTTTTAATGAAGTGATGTATCAGTGAGAAGGAAACGGATCTCTTAATTATCCCATTATTTTTAGATTAATAAGACCTCAGAAGGCACTATAAAGTGTGGAAAAGTAGATTTATTGTAGTTTAAAAATGTTCCTAGCTATCCTCACCATCTTCTGGTAATTACCCTAAAGTTGTTTTCTTTTCGATGTGTTTCTTAGAAAACATCAGAGTACATTTTTGTTTTATGATATGAATTTACTTTTGCCATGATATGGCCTGGAAGGAACAATTCCTTACCTTTCTCCATCTACCTTGTGGAGAAGGGTGAGCGATTGCTCTGGTTCAAATTTTATTTATATTTTAACAAAATTGAGAACAAATATAAGGAGTGAAACTAGCCTTTGGAACTCTTAATTTCAATTGTTTCTTCTTTACCTTACACGATGTATATTTTTCTCTCTTTAGTATATCTCTTGTCAGATTTAAGGCTTATTTAAAATGAAAAGAAAGCTAGAGCAATTTTCTTTATTCCATTTCAGTCTCCTAAGGCCTATTTCCCCCTGGTGAGCTCATAGCAACAGGGGGGTTTAAGGGAATTCAGCTTTCTGCAAATTAATGTCTCACATCATGAAAATTCAGGACTTTTTTTTTTTTATCTTGAAAAGTAATACAGTGAGTGCGAGTATTATTTCTTGCCAGCGGGTGGAAGATGAATGATTTTGTCACAGTTTTACTGCTTGATGAGCAGTATCCTAAGGGTCAGGCTTAAGTCTGTGTCACTATGCTGCTCATTACTCTTGAGCTAAATAAGGGCTGATTGGATCTAAATTGCCTAGCACATGGGCCACAGATGAGCTCAGTGAGCAGGAGATGACCTGCTATTCAGTCTGGGAGTAACCCCGGTGTGCAAATGAAGCATTAGAATACCGTGGGAGAATGAGAGGCTACCGGCTGCTGCCAGCAAAAGAAATCGAAATGTAAAAACTCTTTGATGCTGTGATGTTAGAATTTGAAATGTAGGAAGTGACAGGTTGATGGTACTTATCAGGTTTGGCTGGATTAGAGAACAGTGTCATCTTGCTTCTGTAATGACAGAGGAATGAAGCCAGTAGCTAACTACTGTGCAGAGTGGAGCCGCCGCTGTTGCCACCAGTCATTGCTGCCTCCTACCGGCATTTTCCTGGAAACCAGTAAAAGATACCAAAGAAAAGAGCATCCTCTGTAGACTTCCAGGAATTTGGAACTTTTTGGCGATGAAAAGCTGCCAGTGGTAGGATGCAAAGGAAAGGGTATTTTAGAGCATACTTCATAGTGAATTGCTTTTAAAAAAAAAATCGTTATTGGGAAATTCGTTGTTCCAGAATTTTCTAGTTAACCAAGAGTTAATCCATTTATGAAGTGAAACTACTCAGAGCAAGAAAGCCCAGTATACTCTTCCTGGAATAGTGTTTGTTCAGGGGGCCTTAGTTGGGTTGGTTGATCTCTCAATTATGTATTTTTATAAATAACAGCACTTTACTAACAACTTATCATCAAAATCTAATTCAGACTACCAACCACAGTGTTAGCACAGTTTCAAAGATACTTGATAAAAATACAAAGTGAAATACACTCCTGCTTATGTAGCTTATGCTGCATAAATCTCCCTCTTAGGGAGGGGGTGGGATGGAAGGAAAAGGTTTTTCCTATAAGTCAAATGATTTAAAACAAAACAAAACCCAGCAAAACCCTATGGTGAAGAACACTTTTGTTTCATTTTACTCCTGCAGTTGTGATTTAAAAAAAAAAAAAAAAATCAATATTAGGCTTTTATATGTTTGTGATATAAAACTTAGAAAATATAGGCAAGTTTTTTTTAAAAAGTCACTTATCATGGGGAAGAACTGCTATTGATATTTTGTTACATCCTTCTAGACTTTTCCTATTCATATGCACTTTTAGAACAAAAAATGGGGTTAAACACTGTGTAGTGGCCTGCTTTTTTCACTTAATCTATCATCAGTTGCTTTCCATATCAGTGACATTTGCAACGTTATTTTTGGTGGCTTCATAATATTCCCCTGTGTGGATATACCATAGTTTACTTGACCATTTCTTGGTGAAAACGTATACTGTGTTGAAAGTTTCACCATTAGATACAAAGCTGTGATGAATGTCTTTATGTGTTTCTTGGTAGGGTTCTTGGGAACTGTTGTATTACAAATTGTGTACCACACAACTCTAAAGGTGCCACTTACAACATTGTAAATGAGACTTTGATCTTTATGGACATGTTTGATTATATGTGGAAGATACTTTATATTTTAAACCAAATCATTTAAAGAGTCTTAGACATAGTTCTTTTTAAAAAAAAAGTTGGGAGCCATGATTTAATTACATTCAAGGTTTATGTATACATAATTACATACATCCTAAAGAAGCAAATTTTTAACTAGTAGGAGAAAACCTTAGACTATAAACATAAAAATTTTGTCCACTTTGGAACAAAACTGTAGCTCTATAGAAAACTAGAGATAGAAAACTTCTAGAGTTTGGGGTGAAGTGACAGGTAAAAGGGTTAATTAGCTTTTGTCTCCCAGAATTTAAAAAAAGAATTTTCCTGCATTTGTCAGCATATGTTCCCTACTATTTTCTTTAAGCCCTGTTTTTCTTACTATTAATGCAGAATATAAAATAAAGTTTTCAGTGTAACTTCTAAAGCACTGGAAGGCTCTAGACAGAGAGTTTTTAATGCCTCTCTTTTTAAGTTTTATTTTATCAAAATTCATGTATCCTGTAAAGAATATAAATAATATATAATTGTATGCTGCAGAAAATAAGTCATTCCTCTCCTCAACCTCCCTCCCATAAAGGGAACTACTATTAACCCTTTGTAGACTGTTCTTCTAAACTGCTGTTGCTTCTCCTTTTATCCACACTGCCTCTTTTACCACCTCTTATTTTAAGTGGGAAACGTGGGATTATACCTTGGAAATTTCTACAACTTTAGTTTTTTAATGAAAGAGATATCAAAGACATCTCTCTACATATACACATTGTATAAGTCTATGTAGTATCTTGTTGTATAATAAACCTTAATTTATTTAGCCCCAGTAAACATTTAGGAGCTATACATGATTTTAACTTGGCTTGGCTCTTGTAACTATCTGATTTTCCAAGATCCTTGTTGAAAATTTGGGTTACTCAGTTTATTTAATCAGAATATTAGTTGTAGTTCAATTTTGTGAGTTATTAATATATCCAGCATCAAAACCAGCAGAGCACATTTTCACTTCACGCATTTAGTATGTACAGATCATACTTGGAATAATTAATGTCTTTTGCTTATAGTAAAAAATTACTGTATTTTTCAAAAGGTTGCCGATGTGAATTTTAATTCTGACTCTGCCACTGTTCTTTCACTTTAATCTTCAGTAAGTCATGTATTCTCTTTGAACCTCAATTTTTCTAATCTGTAAAATGTGTGTAATAATACACATTAAAGAACTGGTTTGAAGACCAAAAGAGATAATATATGTCAAGTGTCTAGCAGAGTACCCAAGTGATGATTGCTTTTATTATCATTACTGCTTATCCATTGGTTTCAGAGAAGTGAAGTGAAAGAATGTATATTACAAGTAAATTTTAAGATACAGAGTTTTCCACTCTAAGATTTTTAGAGCTCCATTCTGAATGTTCGGTTCAATGGTATTCCCTGAAAAGGATACCAGTTATGTTTGAAGTGAAAGCATAAATTAACTCTAGTTTCTTAGTAGTGTCTCCCCTCCCCTTTTTTTTTTCTTACGGCTTAGAGAATTCTGGCTGTATTAATTTTGTGCCTTTGCATGAAACAGAAATAAGTATACTTTTCAGTCAGTCCACCTTTATTGAGTGCCCAGCAAGTACCTGCTGTGGCAGACTTTGTGCTGGTATTGGAGAAAACGGAGATGCTGAAAATAGAGATCGCTGCTCTCAAGTGCCCCAGTATAGTGAGGCCGACATACAAGCAAAGAAATACACTGTGATCAATAACCAAATGTTGAAGAGGCTCTCCTTAAAACTCTTCTACATCACTTACAGAATTTTCTCTGAGATTGCCCTATACGAAATAAAGTATGTGATTATATGGCAATAAGTCAGTCACACTATGTTGCAGAGATGATTGGTGGCAGAAAAATTAGAAAGGAGACATTATAAGTCTTCAGCAGCTTGTGCTTAGGTGGATAGATATTCATTCAAAAGTTTTTAATGTTGTTTCTGATACCTTTAACATATTCCTTTTACTAATAAAAAATAAAAACTTAGCCACTTATAAGCATATGTAAGGGTCTTTAGTGAATTGTTAATTACAGCACTATGTCATTGGTATATTTTTCTACATTTCTTTCTTCCTACATCTGTTGTTTTTGGTTTTTTTTTTCCTGTTCCTGTTCTCTGAAACTTTAATGTATCTTTTCCCCCCACTTTTTAAATGTTCTATAAACATTTGATCTTTTCAGGACAACAAACTTTGATCATTTAACATGACAAAATAGAATCCAAAACCAATATGTAGTATTGCATTGTGCATTTTCAAAAGTTTACATAAATGCTGTCATACCAGAGATACTGCATACAGCTGTGCCACTTGCTTTTTTTCTTCTAGTTTTATACTTTTGAGATATACTGCCAGACAGTGTGTCCTTCAGGGAAATGAAGGATTTAGCCAAGAACAAGAAATATCTTGGGTTCAAGAAATGGAGAATCCAGCATAAAATAGTGAAGGGTTGGAAAACAGTTGTACATCTAGTCCAGGCAGCCACCATTCCAGATTTAAATATTTAGAATGATGATGAGCTTTGAGAGGAATGCCCCCAGGAAAAAGTAGGGAAAGAAAAATTATTTTTCTTGTTAGAGTAAAGCAATTTCATTATAAAATGAACTTTTCTTTGAAAAGCTTATAACCCTGAATGAGAATTGTTCTAATGACCTCTCACTAAGTAACCTTGTTTGATTTTTAATATTAGTTTGCCGTAGCAAATTATAGATTGAATACATCAACTTAGGAACATCATGTATGTTTCAAATACATTGAAGTTTGCATTTTACATTTCCTTTTGGATATACAGAAGTTTTAAGGGTTTTATGTATATAAATGTCATAATCTTTAAAAAATAAATATATATGTATTTATGTGTATATGCATACACATATTTAACAGTTGACAGTTTTTTTTCTTTTGGTTTCCTGGGAGGAATTCCAGTGTAATTCAGCATACATTTCTTGAATACTTTTTGTGTCTCAGTACTGAACCAACAAGTGTTCTGTGTACACCAAGCTGTATCCTACATTCATAGAACTACAGTGTAGTGAAAAACAGCTATTTAATGGCTCCAAGTTTTATATCTCCACAGTTGCTCTTTTCCGAATTCTGAAATGCCTGGATCATTAGTTTGAGCCAATATATGTGTGGAGTTTCTTATATTCTGAAGACCACACATGTAAAATGGTAGGTGGTCTCCAGAATATAAGAAGTTCCATGTTTTGCGTCAGACTAATGGTCCAGGCTTTTCACAATTATATTACAGTGGAAGTTTTGTGACAAGATGTAATTATAAATCCCCGTTTCCCAGAAGACAAGTTCATTTTGCCTACTTTAGAGATAGTAAACATGGTTCAGTTTTCCCATTATTTTCATATGGACCGATATAATCATGTCTTATCTTTTCGGATGCTATTCTACATTTTTCATTTAGATTAGGACTAGTAGGCACTAGGTGCCTATATCATTTAAATATATAAACTGTTTAAAACGCTGGGCAGATGGTGTCTTAGTGTGTTCAGGCTGCCATAACAAAATGTCTACAGACTGACTAGGTCACTTGAACAACAGAAATTTATTTTCTTTCAGTTCTGAGGGTTGAAAGTCTGAGAAGGTGCCAGCCTGGTCCATTTCTAGTGAGAGTTCTTTTCCTAGTGAGAAGACCTTCTCACTGTGTGCTCACATGAGCTTTCCTTGCGGGGGCATTGTTGAGGGAGGAGGGAGACTCTGGTGTCTCTTCCTATAAGGACCCTAATCCTATTGGATCAGGGCCCTAACGTTATGACCACATGTAACCTTAATTACTTCCTTAGGGTCCTCATACAGCTATACTGGTGGGTTAGGGCTTCAATAGGAATCTGGGAAGATGCAATTTAGTCCATAGCAGGTGGATATATTTAATCTCATTGGAATAATGACGCCGGGGTGGGGGAGGGGGAGAGCAAAAAAGATTAAATTTTCATATACATTAATTCTCTTTTTGTCTTTTATACCTTTTATTTTGGAATCACTGAAGTTAGATAATCCTTTATTCATTCTCATTTCAGTTCTTTTATTTATGTTTAATACAAAGTTTCAAAGTTAATGAAATAGGTTGAAATCGCTACCTGTTCATGTTCACCTGTGGTCTTGCATATTAAATACATTCTATAGAATGTCCTCAAGTATTCATTAATACAGTATTTACATTTATTTTATGAGAGAGACCACTGGTTTCAGAATAAATTAAATTTCTGTAGAGAAGCAAATTGAGATGGGATGTGAAGTGATAGAAAGATCTTTTTGTACCCTAACTTCAGTGGGACCTCAGGCTGGCCCCATATTTCAGTTCTTTCATCTGAAGGGTAAAGAGTTGGATTAGATTACTTCAGCGTTTCTAATTCTATCAATTATATTTTTAGGTAAATTTGCTTTTCTTTTTAAAGTTGATAAATGGAAATATGATTTACACTGCCAGCAAAATTAAACTAAAATTTACTTAATTGGCTTTAATTTTTTCTTTTATTTATGTAGAGCTGTTTTTATCCCCCTGTTTTATGTAGCATGCACAAAATAAAAACACAAAAAAGAATGACAAAAGGAAACACTTTTTTAAGCACCAACTCACAGTGCTACAAATATTATTGAATATTTTGACTTCGGTCAGTAATTGGTGATTTTTAGTTATACATTAGAAAAAATAAGTTAGTCAATAAATACTGAGGTGGCTACTTTTTGCATGTTATTTTTTTAGATAGAGGCATAATAACCAAGTCATAATTCATTACTAAACAGCATATTTAATGAGAGTTTCTTGTATGTCAGGGACTTCAGTCAGTTTGAGTTCTCATTTTCCTATGCCTTAGCAGGGAAGAAAAATTTGAAGAATTAACAAATAAATTGTAACTAAGTGGGTTGAGTGGGTGGAGGGTAGATGAAAATCTAGGCAAATATTTTTTGGATGCTTTATATGGACTTGTCCTAACCTGGTCCTGGGTAGGACATGAGAGAGGCACCAGATGTTCTCTAGTTGGAGATACAGGATACCACACACAATATTAAAAAAACATTAGTGAGATGTTGTAGTAATTCAGTAAATAGGATCATACAGTAACATTTATTGAGCTCTACTAGTGCAGAATACTTCTTTATGTGCAAAAAATACAGACGTTGTTCTTAGGGAGATTATTTTTTAGTAAATAATATGTATATAACTGTGATGTAGCTCAAAAAGTGAAAATTAATAAATAATGAATATCATAAGATATTACTGTAATTAATCAGTAGTAGAAAGAAGAAAGAAGAGAGATAGAATGAGAGTATTAGGAAATTATTTTGAAACAGGTGGCATTTGAACTGAGTATTAAAGGAGAAGAAGAATTTACACTTGTAATGAAGGAAACTGCCAGGAGGAAGGATAGGAAAGGCCTCTTGAAAGTGGTGGGATATAAGAATAGCAATTATATAACTTGTTGGAAGGAAGGAAGGAAAAATGCTAGAATTGGAGTGTGATACAAGAACTGGAAGTTGTAATGGGTTAAATGTTTTGGCCGGAGTGGGGGGGTGGTGCTGGTAAAGAATCTAGTCTGATGAAAGAGGAGGATACGTGCTTTGGTAGGAAGATGAAACCAGATTATGAAGGGCTTCGAAACTGGTGCAAGAGTATAGATGTGGGTGAGGAGGAAATCATCGACTATAGGTTTTAAGTAGAGGGACAGTATGAGAGCAGTTCTTTAAACACATGTGCTCTTCTCCCCCAGACTGAATCATAAACTCCCTGACAAAAAAAATCTGACCTGGTCCTTTCCTCTTCATCCCCCTGCCTGAAACGTTCCTGGATTCTTTCTCTGCCTGGAAAGCTTATTTCCTTTCAGGTGTAAGTGGAATATGCAGTTTCCCCTGTGAAGAGTTTCCAGGCTCCCCAGGCAGAGCGAGTGGCTTCCAGAGCAGTTATCACTTGAAATGCCATATCTGTCTTTGTCCATCTTCTTCACTAGAATGATACTTTTTGAGGGCAGGGAATTTGTCTTATTCTTATTTTTATTTCAGCACTAGGTATCCAGCTAAAGTGCCTAACATACAGTGCTTAATAAGTCTTTGGTGGTTTTGGCATGATTGAGTAAAAGGTAAGGAAACTAAGTAGGAAGCTATTGTGGTTAAAAATAAAAGACTAGTGATACAAAAATATATTTTAAAAGTTAAAAGTAATTTTTAAAAATACACTGTGGTAGGAAGGAGCATTAGTTTTGAAGTCAGAAGTGATAGAGGGAATAATGGAAAGGGATGATCTGATGACCCAGGGTGGTGCTGTATAATCAGGCAATAATATTCAAGCAACGTCTTGAGCAGTTATGGAAATTTTAGGTTTGGCGGCTTCTTCCAGAGTGATAAAAGTTTTCATTTACTCTGTGGTCTATGATTTCCCTCAGTGGTGGTGTTGATCTCATTACCCTAAGGATGTCAGAAAACTTTAATATTCTGTCATTTTGTCTGCTATTTCAGCCATGTAAATGCAGATATTGGTAACTTTCAATGACTTTTATATACCTGCACAGTCTTCTTCCTTGTGTGATGCTGTTACGCAGTTTTGAAGGGGATAGTCTAAATATGAGACCTACCTCTTAATTTTGGTACTCCTTCAGCAAGCCGGCTAGGTATCTGTTGTCTCTGCAATAAGAGAAGGTCCTGTTTATCTCTGGGCAGGGTTAATTAAGCCTTAGGGCAGTGCTTGGTACATAGAGATCTGACAGAAAATCTGCCCGTGACTAGAAGACTCTGGCATGAACACTGACTGTATTGTCCCTAACCAAAAAGGGTAGGGGTAGTGGTGGGGGGGGGGGGGATGGAGAGCCAAGTGAGCCCTTACTTTATAGCTTCTGAGAGTTCCCTTTTGAAGTAGGGTGATGACCTTTAACAGATGGTTACATTTGTGTGAGAATTTATCTTTTGTAGTTAATATTTTTCTTCCTAAAAGCAGACAGTTGTAATGAAATTATGTTTTCAGGCTATAAATGCATCTTAATTTCTATGACATATATATTATGCATTTGAGTATAACACATGGCATTAGGCTGGAGATTTCTGTTCCTTATTTCATATGCAAACATAATTGTCCAGTGGAGCACTTGATACCTTTGATGATCGCTCTCTGAATCCAGAAGTGATATGTTTCCAAAGCATACTAATCAGAAGCAAACTTGATATAATCATCTGCTCTGCCATAATTTACTTACAACTCTGGAAAATTCAATTATGGAAAGATGAGTAGAACGTTTTTTCTTATCTTTTTGAAGGAGTTTACCACAAACGTTTATTAGTTGTATGTTTAAAATAGAGAGTTCCCACAAGTATTACATTTTTTTGACTCTAGCTTGAAGTGCTGAGGTTTTACCTGTGCTATAAAATACTGTAATTTTAAAAATATTGTGTCTTATCTTGGTTTCTACATGTCTTTTACTTAGCATTCGGTTATATTTTTTCAGTTAATAATGGGAGAGAAAGAAAGGGAATGGTAGCACAAGTTGAAACTTTTAAATTGCCACTATATTAATAAAGGGTTGATTTAGATAACTGTTATTTCACCCAAAATCTAGAAGTTAGGAAGTATCAACTTTATGCTACCTCTGTGCTTGAGTAAGTTTGGCATGATCCTGATAACAGATGTTCAGTGGTTTCTTTTAACCGTATTTATGTCACATTGAAAAATTTTATTCTGGCTTTCCCATACCCAAATGCTTCACTGTATTTTGAGGCAAGTTAGAAATTAAGCACTAAGGGTTTTGTTTTATTTTGTTTTGTTTAAAGAAAGAGAAAAAGCTTATTTCCCACTTCTTAGAGTATACTTTGATAGGTATATAGTTTGATGTTATGACAAAAATGATGCAAACTGCACTGAATTTCTTCGTCCTCTGTAAGATAAAAATATAAGGATATAGAACAGAATTTTATTTTAATTCATTGTAAAATAGTGCGTTAATGTAGTGCTTATATTGAAACTTGTAGTTTTTTAACAATGTAAGTTCCCTTTGGAGGATGTGAAGTCTATGAAATGTTTCCTTTAATTTTACTGAAGGTGTAGTGTACATGTACATGTGGAGGACAAGAGAGACCAGTTTTGAAAACTCTCCGGCCATCTTTTTTTTTTTTTTCTTCTTTTAAATATGTTCTGTAAATTGTGCTTCCAGAAAGGTAGAGGGGAATGTGGTAAGAGGAAAGTAGAGGAATTAAAAATCATTCCAATAAAATGGTTTAATTTATGCCTCGGCAGTTAAGCAGTGCTCCTGGTTAACAGAAATACCCTTCAGCTACACAGGATTTTGGAGGGTTGGAGGGCACTCATTTGCACATAAATAGCCATTAACTGATAAATTCCCGGAGGTCTCCTGTTGCATGTTAGTGGTTCTGACCTACTTAGCTAGCTTAAATTTGTTTTACAGAATTATTATAATTCTGTCCTTGGTACTTAAACTTTGTGATTAATGCATGCCTCACAATACAATTAAAGTATAATTATACAGTTTTGAGGTTTCCTATCATGGTGTTATTATTACAAAATCTGGATTTTGCAAATATTAGAAGAGTTAAGGTTTTGATATTTATTATTTTTGCTGTTATGTGACTATGTTAATTGGGACCCTTTTATGTCTGAAGAATGGATTGGAGAGATGCGAATCATTCACTGCAGAATTTGTTAGCTTGGAAGTGATTGAATCAGTTAGTGTGTGGTCACTTTGGTACATTGTATGGATTGACAAGTCCCAGTCTTTCTTGCTTACCTTTTTCAAATGTTTCTGAAGTACGGTAGATTCTTCACACCATTTTTTTTTTTTTTTGGGGAAGCAATTTGGAATAAATGTTGGGAGGCAGTAGAAAAATCCCAGAGTGGGACTCAGTAGGTCTGAATTCCAGTGCTGACACTTAATAATAAAAAGAACTCAGGGACTTGCCTGGTGGCGCAGTGGTTAGGAATCCGGCTGCCAACGCAGGGGACATTGGTTCGAGCCCTGGTCTGGGAAGATCCCACATGCTGCGGAGCAACTAAGCCCGTGCGCCACAACTATTGAGCCCACGTGCGTAGAGCCCGTGCTCCACAAGAGAAGCCACCACAAATGAGAAGCCCACACACGGCAACGAAGGGTAGACCCCGCTCGCTGCAACTAGAGAAAGCCCGCATGCAGCAACGAAGACCCAACGCAGCCAAAAACAAATAAATAAATTTATATATATATATATATATAAAAGATTATTTCAAGAAAAAAAAAAAAGAATTCATTTTTCTGAAGGTCTGTGTCCTCACCTGTAAAATGAGTGATTTGGACTAGAAAGGGTTGGCAAACCAATGTGCTGCTGACCAAATCTGGCCCGTGGCCTGTTTTTATACAGCCATTGAGGTAATAATGGTTTTTACGTTTTTTAAACTTTGTAAAATAGCAAGAATGTGTGACACCGTATGTGGCCCACAAGGCCTAAATAGTTACCAAAAAATTTTGCCAACTCCCTGAATAGATGTTCCATAGGATTTCTCTCAACTATTGTCCTTCAGCATTAAATTTTTAGTCGATTATTTTTAAGTGCTGATGTTTTATATATAGCCGTGCATGTCTGTTTGGGGTTTCACTTCCTTCCTGTTTACTATTTAGAATGATCTATGACCGATTACCTTCTCTCAGTGCCCATTATGCATCCAGTTAGTATTCTCTTAAATTTGGGAGTGATGACTACTTTCTAAAGCATCATAACTTGAAATCTGGATTTCTATTAAAGGAAATTTCCAGTAAAATGAGGTAGTACAGTGTCTGTTCTGTTGAAAGGGGGAAAGAAACACTTATTTGAAACACAATACTCTCACTTTGGAACGCTTTAAAAGTTGTGTTGTTTTATAGAAAAGTTACACATAAGTGTTAAATAATATTTTCTAATGATCTTCAGAAACCTTTTCTATAAATTTTTTCTGAATATCACTTTCGGCCAACACATGGTATGGTACGACAGTAAGAGTTGGCATTCCCTGCCCGCATGTCATTGAACGTGGAATTACGGACCACTGTTAAAGCTTGGATGCATTTGAGTGATAGCTACGACAGCGTGAGGAATTCAGCATCATATATTGTTTGCTTGTTAATATGCATTAAAGATCATGAGCTAAGAAATTTTAAACCATTTTTATTTGCTGTTGTGGGGGATGTTTTGGGCCCCTCAAGAAAAAAAGCAATGGTCAGAAACAGGAACTGCTTTGTAAAGTTGGTAGGCAGTCATCACATTTCTCCAAAGAGAAAATGGTTACCCTGTAATAATCAGTCTAATGGATTCAGAAATTCATTGATTGTCCAAGCTCTGGGTAGATTAGGTAGAGACTTGCTTCAAGGAGTGGAATTTATGAAATGTTTGCTGCATCCACCAAACAGAGCCGCTATAATACAGCTGCCTCCTCAGTGGTTTGCTTTGATCCTGTGGAATGAAAGGACAGGAGGATCAGCTCAGGTCTAAATGAGATTACAGCTGGTTCTGCAGCTTATCTGGTCTATTGCCAACTAGTGTGGCTTTGCACGTCCTAAGGGGTTTACAACAGAAACTGTTTATTGAGTATCATCGGTTTACCCAACACAAGCAGGCTAATCCTTCCCAGCCTCAGCATGTTGTAGAATTGTGCAGGAGCCAAACCAAAAGCTGGTGTAGCCAGACCCTCTAGAGCCCTTTGTCTCGCTCTATATTGATTTTTACCTGAGTTAAAGATGGTAAAAAAAATAAAACCAATAACCAGTCCTATTGTGAGCAAAAGGTTAATCTTACCTAAAATCTTACAAAAAGCATCTGTTAACCCTAGAAGGGACGAACTTCTTTTTTTTTTTTTTTCCTTTCTAGACAAGTGGGATTTTCTAGTTTCTAATTGTGAAGAACAAGATAAGAGAAACAGCTTAAAAGATCTTGCTAGATATTCCAAGTTAAATGCTTAAGTCTCTTCTAGTAGTACTGTAACAAATAGCTTTATGTATGGAATATAGGATGACTTATTTCTAAATAGTAAGTTTTTGCTTTATATCCATTGTGCACTCTGCAATTATTTTTGTTTAGTGTGGCAAACAAAATGCATGAAAGCAAGGCTGGAAACCTTAGTTAAGGAGAAAAGCTCAACTATCATAGTTAATAGCCAGTAGTAATTTTGCCTGATGATCCCTTGATTAGTAGTATATTTCTTTAGTGAATAAAGACTGGTGATTAGGAGTATTATAAAGATATACCTATTATAAATAATCCTATGTGTGTTTAAGTTTTCTTTTACTATTTTATTAGGTACGTACTTAAACCTTCAGGTGTAAGATTTTAATTACTACAATCTTTTCTTGACTAGGGATCCTCAGTATGGCTTATAGAGGAAAATGATTTGGAGTCGGACACATCTGGGTTACAATTCCATTGCCGTTATTTATTGATCAAGTTATTTAACCCCTCTAAGTCCTTTTTTTTTTTCATCACCAAACTGGAGATACTATTTACCTTGCAGTATCTAAGCGAACCAAATTAGAACGTAGTAGAAAGTAACACTGAGTTAATCACGTTAGTCAAGGCTACTGTAGTTGCTCAGGAGCCCAAAGGCATTGAAGATTATGTCCATAGAATCCCTCCCATGATGCTAGAAAGGATATTTAAAAGTTGTAGTGCAGTAATCATGACAGCTGTGCTCTTCATCTACAGATCAGAAACACCCTTCGCCATCTTTAAAGGTGTCTAAATCTCGGGCAGGTGGATGGAGACGTTGCCAGCTAAATAACTTTCCCTTCGTGCACAGCGGTAGCTACTGGAAAAGCCATGAGCATGAAATCTAGGCTAGTTTAAAATTTCTAAGAAGGCCTGAATAGTAAACTAGTATTTAAGATAAGTGGGTGAGCCATGTATTTATGTTCCATCCTGCTTGAGTGATTATTCGGTTGCTACATAACACAGCGATAGATGTGTAAATACCGTCAACTGTATTAAGTGCTAAGTAAAAGACAGGGGTAGATTGTTTAAGAAGAGTTCAGTGGCCTCTCAGTTTACTTTCTCCTAATTGGCAATGAACGTGTATCCGCAGCTATGTGTAAGCACAAAAATGTTACTATGGAAACATTTGGAGTCTTTCTAAATGTACTGTGTGATGGAATCAGCTAAGACTGATGTTTATCTTAAACACGTAGCTTGTCCAATATTTAGACCTAATGGACAGATGTGTACCAGTTGAAAATGTAATATTTATCCAATCATTTCTATTCTATCAAGCCTAGCTCTAAAAGCAATAGGTTGTACTCATAAAGTAATAAATTTTTAGTGCATTTGGAGATAAAGGCTATTGGTGATGATTGCTTAAACTCTTTTTGCTCAGTCATCTGAATGGTGCAAATCAAAGCATTTTGTCAGACTGTGAGAAGTTTCACCTTGATATTGCTTCCCACACACGCGGGTCACCATATAAATTACGTTCAGGGTTTTACAGCATAGCTGGTGCTGGAAGTTAACTTGATGCCCAGTGGTAGAACTCGTAAAACATTTTCCTGTTAACACAACCAGGCAGAGTTGACATTGTTGATGGTGGGTTCGATCTAATAAACCATTGGTTCTAACAGTGATTTTTACTGTGTTTCAGAGGTGATGATGATACAAGTTTAGTGATGCAACAGTTCTTCCTGAATGACAGAAAATTAGCTCTAATATCTATATTACCAAATGCTGAGAACAGTAGGAGTGGGGGGTGATTGGAGCCTAATGTAACCTCATGTTCTGAAAGATGATGAATTACAGGAACACACTCTTTAACTCGATGTATACCTTCTTCACAAAGAAAAATACTGATTTTTCTCAAAAGAATGTGTTCTATGTCATCTGCTGGAAATTGGGAAATAACCTTGTTATTAGAATATGTAGGCTGTGCCCTCCTTTCAGAATCTTTTACACAGGTGTTTTTAGGCTGATTATCATTTCTGAAAGGAAAGCAGTTTTACATTTGGCTACCTTTTTGTTTCTGTGTTCTCTAAAGTTACTTTCCTATAAAGACATTAAGCTTTATCAAACGTTTCTTAATTAAGAACCACAGTAACAAAAATCTAAACATTTTCTTCCTGTAAGAGTAAACTTCAGGGGTTAATTTTCTGGGGGTTAAAAACAATGGGGACTATTTTAAAGTTTATTTTGAAATATTTCCTCTTTGATCATAAAACTTCATCTTTTCTTGTTTGAAGTAAATAACTATTTCTAGTTAAAATTCACAGGATGCTAACAAAGCCCTACTATTTTATCACTGGAAGCAAGAGTCTTTCCAATTCTTCCTTTTTTGGTGCTGTATCTGCTGTTTTAGCCCTGTTGCACATTCATACACAATTGGTGATCTTCCTGTAGTTTGGTTCCATTTTATGAGATATCACAGGTCTTTTACTCACCTCTTTAACATTGCTTACCCCAGTTTATGCATAATTTTTTACATCAGGAGATGAGCTTTTTTGATGTGCAGATAAATATTTTCAATGGTGCTACACAGGTGAAACCTGTCATGTACAAATAGCAATGTATCAAGCCCTAAGCATGCAGACCAGATAAATCAGCTCATATGCTGAAGCCTTGCAAAAGGAAATTAGTGATAAAACAAAAGCCTTTGAGGCTCTCAACCCTAGTGATGGAGCTTCATAATAACCCCCGCAGATCATTGACTCAAGGAGTAATCTTTTAGGAAAACTCTTTCCCCCTCTATCTTTTCCTTCCTTTTAAAGAGCTATAGTAAACATGGCAAATGGCCTCTCTGGAAAGAAATGCATGTGTAACTAAGGTATCTGTAATAACTACCAATTAAAATTAAGAAATTTATGGACTGTTAAATACAGGTTTGTTCCAAAGAAGTTTATACATTTATTTATTTTGATGATTGATCTTATACATTGACTAGTAACAGCTTTTTCTGTATAGAATTCAGATTAAGCTTTCCCTTTAAGTTAGTGTATTTGGTACACAGGTTACACCTGGGTTGTTGAGGACAGGAGAGGCACAGAGTGAGGAAATGAAAAGGAGGGAGAAGAGGAGTTGGGGTTGGAAATCTAGAGGAAGCATTTAGTGGGAATGGAAAAGAGACAGGATCTAATTAGTGGGTTTCATTCATTTGAGGCAAACCCTTTGGAGAGTCTCGTGAAAGCTGTAGTCTCTCGTCATAAAAATAAATACATATACACAAAACACTAGACATAATTTCAAGGGATTTACAGACTTCTAAAATAGTGACTAAGCTACTATTTCTATTAAGGGTTTGGTTGTATTTTTGATAAAGAATATTCTTTCTTAAACATCCCTATGTACTTTTTAACTCTTTTGCTTGACTGAGTTTTGAAACCTGAAAATGTAGTCACTAGTGGAGCTGATGATGAGTTTTTTTAGATCCATTATCATAAATGGCAATGGTCGGTAGTGTCTTGTTTTGTAATTTACTATATTTCTTGAATGTAGGAGAAATATTGAAGATGCAGAATGCCTAAGAGGTTTTAGAAAAATTATTATCAAGGGACACTACATTTCCCATTGCATTAGTTATTGTAATTATACATTGGAACAATCTGTTGACATAGAATTGGATTTGATTTAATTGGAAGAGAAAAAAAGACTGGACATCTTCAATATTTATTGATATACCTAGTCCATTAAGGTAAATTATAGAGAAAATTTCACTGTGACAGGAACATTTGGGTTAATGTAGTTAAGAATCAGTCAACATTACCATTTGACCCTTTCTTTTTAGGAATTTATTACCACCAATTAGGAAAAGGTACTCACAAATGGAATTTAGCCCTAGCTTACTTGTGGAATATTTGACCCCCAAAATGTTTGGGTCTTTACCTTTAATAAAATGATCCTGAATTCTTTTGAACCAAAGTATGTTCTCCCACATTGCAGCTAAACACATTTAGTAAGATGTGGTATAATAATTGCAGCCGTAGGTAGAGGGTACAGCTGACTGTATACTGTTGTTTTCAGAAAAGGCTACTGGGATGGTGAGAATTAAGCTAGTTTTTGAAGGATGGCTTTATTAATTAGTTTTAAAAGATGAACTTAATAGGTTCACAAACATACTACCCTATATCTAGGGAAATTTAAAATGAAACTCGCTTTAAAAAGCTGTCAATTATTAGTGAAATGGGAAAGCAACAGAACTGAATAAAATTTATTGAGAGTAAATATGATAGTATCCATAGAGTGTCTCAGTACATGCTTGCTATAGGTGTTCTGTGCTGGATAGTTAGGAAACTAAAGTAGTTTTTCCTCAAATGATCCTTATCTTTGCAATTCATTTGTCCTAAAACAAGTCTGGAATTTCTGAGAGTGTTGCAGATGGTCCCTAGGAGGCTTGAAATGTAGCTATTTCATCTTAAGTTTGCCTTTGCACCATTGCAGATACCACCCCTTGTTTATACTTTTAGTGAAATAAAGTCTTTGTTCCTCCTCCTCACGTGTGAATTCCTAGAGTCAGGTCTGTATCTTTTTCATCTTTGAATTCCTACTTTCTACCATAGTACTTAGTATATAGTTGGTACCTGTTCTTTAGAGCGTAATAAACCATGCCAAAACATAGTGGCATAAAACACCCCCAAAACAACTTTTTTACTATGCTCATAGATTCTGTAGGTCAAGAATATGCAAAGCCAGGGATAGCTCTTCACTGCTCCCCTGTGTCTGGGGCTCTTCTGTATGGGGTAACTCAAAAAACTGGAGACTGTACCAGCTGAAGCTAGACGATCTGGTTCCTAGATGACTTCTTCACTAACGTGTCTAGCATCTGAGCTAGAATAGCTGAAGCACAGGCTTAGCTGATTCTGTTGACTCGAGTACTACCTATGGTCTCTACAGAGAGTGTTCTCAGAGTAATTGTACTTTATTACATAGCATTTCAGGGCGCTAAGACTGAGTTTTCCTAACAAATAAAGAAGAAGCTTTGTGGCCTCTTACTACCAAGCCTTGGAGTCACTTAGGGTCACGTCCACTGCACTCTGTTGGTCAGAGTAGTCACACATCTCCCAGATGCAAGGAGTGCCAAAGAATTTGTGGCCATGTTTTGAAACTACCACAGTATTCAGTGAATGGTGGAAGAGCCAGAGTGAGTGACTGAACAAGTGAGAGAGAGAGAGAGAGAGAGAGAGAGAGAGAGAGAGAAATAAGAGGAGGAAGAAGATTAAAAATTGAGGTGTGTTTAATATCACCAGTAATTATTGGCTCTCGTGTTGCTAAGTTTGATTGTTGATCTGTGTTCCATAATGAAGGCATTTTCCATAAATATTCTGTTCACATTATTACCTATACAGACATACCTCATAGATATTGTGGGTTTGGTTCCAGACCACCACAATAAAGTGGATATAGAAATAAAGTGAGTCACGTGAATTTTTTGGTTTTTCAGTGCAACTAAAAGTTATGTTTATACTATACTGTAGTCTATTGTGTGCAATAATAGCATTATGTCTTAAAAATAACGTACATACCTTTATTAAAAAAATACTTTATTGCTAAAAATGCTAACCATCATCTGACAGTGCAGTTGCAACAAACTTTCAGTTTGTAAAATAACGCAGTATCTGCAAAGTGCAATAAGTGAGCTATGCCGTTATTGCAAATAAATGTATTCTGATTTCCTCCTTCAGCCACCAATTCGTAAGGTTCCCCTCCTCCTTTTTCTCGTATGAGAATTCTAAACATAACATTTTAGATAAGATCTAATGCATGTATGCTTGCTCAGTTATACATACCTACTTACAGTTAAAGAGGAAGAGAACCATATTTGAAATCCCAAAAGACTAGTATAACTTTATTTTTTTAATTTTTTTTAACATCGTTATTGGAGTATAATTGCTTTACAATGGTGTGTTAGTTTCTGCTTTATAACAAAGTGAATCAGCTATACATATACATATATCTCCATATCTCCTCCCTCTTGCGTCTCCCTCCCATCCTCCCTAAAGACCAGTATTACTTTAGATAGTTTATCAAAGATGTGTACATTTTATTGTGAGACTTCTTACAGAGAGGATCTTACCTCTGAGTGCCTCTAACATAAAGGACAAAGATCCTGGATCATAATTCATGATCTTACCCACCCAGTATTCTGGTAGCCGTCTAACTTAGAAACTGCCTTACTTTATATTGAGCCCATGTTCTCTCCCTGTCTTACTTTCATCTATTACCTTGTACCCACATACTTGCTATTAAATTTGGAGGATGAGTTCCTGGAAATAAAGGCCCTAACTGAATATAAGCAGTACAGGGTTATTCTAGCATTAGCCCTCTGGAAATGAGTTGTCATGGTCAGGTGATGATTGCTCTCCTGTTCTTTTAGAAATCCCTAAGACATGACATCCGTCTGCCTATAGTTTCTCGCAGTTTCAATGTCAAAGGACTTCAACCAAGCCTTAATGTAGTCTTTACCCTCAACCATTTCCTTGAAGGCATCTTGAGGTGCTGTAAAACTTCAGTCTTAATATCCAGCATGATACTGTTTCTTTGAGTCTTCGTGCTAAGTTTAGGACTATTACTTGTTGATCATTGGCTAAACTGTTCCCCCAAACACAGAATAAATGGCAGAAACAGACCATTAAAAAAAATAAAATAAATTCAACTTAAGATAGTGCAGTAAGTAGTGCACACATTTGCTAAGAGCATTTGCACTACATTGTGCTAATAATGTGAATGGTTATAGGTCGGGTTCAATTTTATTAAATTAGAGCATAAGATAGCATTGAAACATCGGCAGAAAACATAAAGAGGTTGTTGTGATGAATGGCTATTTGTACAGTTAACCAGTGAACGACGTGGGTTTGAACTGTCCAGATCCATTTACATGTAGATATTTTTCAATAATAAATACTGCAGTACTACAGTCCATGATTGATTGAATCCTTGGATGTGGAGGAACTGCAGATTTGGAGGACCAACTATAAATTATATGCAGATAAACCCCAGTATTTTTCAAGAATTAACTGTATAGTTTTTTTGTTTTTTTTAATTTTAATTCTAACAATTGCTGTTTAACAACCAACTCACACAATTCTCTAACATTTATTTATTTATTTATTTATTTATTTATTTATTTATTTATTTATGGCTGTGTTGGGTCTTCGTTTCTGTGCGAGGGCTTTCTCTAGTTGTGGCGAGCGGGGGCCACTCTTCACGGTGCGCGGGCCTCTCACTATCGCCGCCTCTCTTGTTGCGGAGCACAGGCTCCAGACGCGCAGGCTCAGTAGTTGTGGCTCACGGGCCCAGTTGCTCCGCGGCATGTGGGATCTTCCCAGACCAGGGCTCGAACCTGTGTCCCCTGCATTGGCAGGCAGATTCTCAACCACTGCGCCACCAGGGAAGCCCCTGTATAGTTTTTTAATGAAAATATTTCAAAGACAAATAAATAATATTGTAACATTGCCCTGTGCAGTTACACAGGATGTTTAAATGTATGTATGTCTAAGGTAGTGCTTATAAGCTCCAGGTTATATTGGGAACATTTATGGGAAGATATACGTTGGGTATGTAGGTTGCTTTTGTCTCTTAATTCTCTCTGCCTTAAAGAATTGTTTACTTGTAGCTCTAACTTTTTAGATGGCATGGCCCTCCATGGCTTGGTCTCCATCAGTACTCTAGTTTCATTTTCCATCATTCTGCCCCTTGACCTTTCATCTTCTGGTAATACTAAATTGTTTATGAATGTTGTAAATTGTTTGTGAGTCCCCTCATATACCATGCACTTTCATGTCACTGTGCTTTACTCATGTTACTACAACTTCCTGAAACTTTTTGTATTATTTTTCAGTTAACTAAAACTTCAGTTAACTAACTAACTTTCATAATCTGATAATGGTGTGTTTACTATATGAAGCCCTCATCAAACCCCTAGTTGGACCAAATGTTCCCTTTGTGTACATATAATACTCTGTAGATACCTCTGTCTCCTCACTTTATTGTATGTTCTTTGAGAGCAAGGACCATATTTGATAGCATCTAATACCGTACCTCATGTAATTAATAGACATTAAAGTGAGCTGAGCTACTGGACACAGTGATTCCTTAGTCTGAATGTACTCTTGGACTCTAGGTCTAGATTTCCAAAAACTTTTGGGATTTTGTTACTTAAATTTTCTGTTTTCAAATCAAAGTATACTCTCCTTGTACAGTAATTAACTGTCCCTCCTAACTTTGTTTCCCTCTCCCAAAACGTAGCAATAACATAGATTGCTCCTTCCTCTCCTTCACAAAATGCCAAATAATTACCGTTAGCTTTCTTTTTTCTTCGTAAAGTAGCTCAAATTGCACATTAACTCATACCTAGATGTTTATAGAAGCTTCATAATCGGTCTCTCCTGTCTCTAGTCAGTTTTTATTCTAACCCATTGTGTTTGCCATTACCAGATTAATCTTTCCCAAAACACTGTTTTCATTATATCACTCCTCAGTCCAAAATCCTTCAGTGGTTCTTTACTACCTTCAGAATGAGGTCTAGATTTTTTTTTTTTTTAATAGCAGGCTGTACCTTAATTATTTCTGTACCTCTGGCATTCCATACAGTGACTGGCATTGAGTAACTTCCTGTGAAGTGAATGAGGAGAGTATGTGACCGAACAAATACGGCCCTATTTTCTATTCTAAAATTTTTTGCCTTCTAATGCTATTATAAAAATTCTCCATTATAGTCAGAGTGGTTACTTTTTTTTCCTTCCCCAAACACCTTGCTTTTTCATTTGTTCCTTTTAAGATGTAAATTATGTTACTCTTCTGCTTTTGTGGCTTGTTATCCACTTTGATTTTATCTAAAGCTCTTATCATGGCTTACAAGACCTTACACGATCTGGAACCCAGCTACCTCTTTGAATTCATTTGCTATTCCTTCTATCACCCTTTGTGCTTCAACCAACTGGCCTCCTAATTGTTGTTCTTGAGCCCATGAAACCATCAGCCTAGGCACCTATGCACTGCTGTTTCTTCTCCTTGGAATTCTCTACCCACCTATATCCATGTGGTTCTCCCCCTTACTCATTTAAGCCTTTGCTCATATGTCACCTTATGAGAAGGTGTTTCCTGATCATCCTAGTTGAAATATTAGCCCTCATTACTCATTATCCCTGTACCTTGATTTCTTTTTATCCATAAAGTTCACTACAACCTGAGGTGTTCCACATCTGTGTTTGTTTAATTATCTGTCTCTTTTTAAAATATAAGCTCCAGAAGGGCAGAGGCTTTGTTGTGTTAACTTTGTATCCCTACTGCTTAGAACATGTCTAATATGTGTTGAATTAGAGAGTAAATGTGTGGAATTTATATGCCTTTGTTCTTTTAATTTCCTCTTTTTCACCTTTTTTGTCCTTAACCTGTCCTCTGAAAATCATTTCCATGCCCATTTGATTCTGCTGTACTCAATGATCTTTATTTTCTAATTTAGTATAAACCTGTACTTTGTTTTACACTTAAGCCTACAGAGTAGAAGAATGATTATCAACCTCCTCTAGTACAGAATTACAAATAGTCTTGCTACTCAGTGTGGTTCATGGGCTACTTGTTGCATGACCATTTCCTCATCTGTTGCAAGAATCAAATAGGACATATTCAATAAATGGAGTATCTATTACTGTTAACCAGAAAATCAAAGACTGTTAATTGAGAATAGTGTGTCAACCCTATTCTGTGTGTTTGACTTTAATTAACTGATTTAATCCTATAGGTATTATTTTGGTTCCCACTTTGTAGACAAGAAAAGCCAGGAAGGTAACTGCTTGAAGTGTGGTCCATGGGCTTGCAAAATCGGCCTACTAGAGATGTAGATTCTCAGGCCCCTTCCCAGACCCACTGAGTGAGAATTTTTTTTTTTTTTAAGTAATATGCTTAGGCCCCAAACTTGAAGATGCAGTAGGATCTTCAGTGAGGCCAGAACTTTAGTATTTCTAGAAAGCTCTACAGATGATTTTGATGATAGTCAAGATTGATAACTACTGAAGTAGATCCTTGTTATTAGTGTACCATAAAATGCAGTGAAATATCACTGAAACACTTAAGTCATTTGAGACCCATAATCATCCACAAATATAAGACTAATACAATTATAAGGGTAATTCCTAAAAACAATCACTTTTTATTGATATATTTTAATGCTATACCCTATTTTTGGGAGGGGGCAAACTACCTTACCTTAAGTACTTCATCAGTGTTATTCTATAAAACCATAAGGCGGTATTGATATAAGCATGCTTGGTTTGCTAGGCTCAACACTGGATTCCTGATTTGTTCTCTTTCCTCAGTCTTAAAAATTAACTCAATTGTGGACCACAGGGAAATTTTAAATGATCATATGTCCTTGACCTTTAGAATCCCTGTAGAATAGTCTACACTCCCCAAAAGTGTTAAACTTTGAATGTGTGTGCATCTGGTGTGCCACCAGGATTGGATGTTATACTACTTTGTAACTGCCTCTTTTAGGAACTTAGCATATGAATGAATGAATGAATATAGCAGTATAACATTTAAGACATGTATTACTTATTTGGGTAGTAAAATGGTATTTGAGGTAGCTGTAGCAGAGTTGCATGGTAGCTTGACTACCTGGCTTCAAAGTTTGGCTCTGCTGCTTACTAACGGTATGACCCAATCAAATGATTTATCCTTTCTGTATTTAGGTTTCTTGTCTACAAAATGGGGGAAATAATAGTATGTACAGGATTAAATTAGTTAATAAAGGTCAAAACCTTAGAATTGGGCAGGCGCATATATTCTCAATAAACAGTCTTTGATTCTCTGGCCATAATAATAATTATTCCATTTATTGAATATATCTTATTAAGAATTCTTACAGCAGTTGAGGAAATGGCCATGCAACTAGTAGTTGAGAGAGTAGGATTTATACTCTGGTGTGTCTGTCTCTAAAGCCCATGTGTTTCTAGTTAATGCTCTACTGCATCTATGAACATGGTTATTAGGAATTAGAATCAGTAGCAATGAGACTAAAGTAAATATTATCTTGCCTTATAGTCTACAAATTGTTTTTACCTAAGTGGTGTGATTTGAAACTTTAGCAGCTCTGTGGAGGATAGTGGGGTATTATTCCCATTTAACAGATGAAAAAACTAAGTCTGTTTTCCAGAGTCACAATCTGGCTCTCTCCTAGACAAGTTCATTTGGATAATTTTCCTTACCTCTTGAGGAGTCTTTTTAATGCCTTAATGGTGCATTATATGTGACCAGAAGCATCATTGCCAGTACTGGGCTTTTTATTTGTTATAATCCCTCAATAGTCAAAACAGCCAATAAACTCCTTGCCTAGATCTCACCTATTCACTCAGTTGTTACCACCCACTCACCTCCTCGTCCACATACACACAAATGCACTGAGGCGCCATCACAGGGAGGCACTGCTGGGTGTGCGGCTGCTTGCCAGCTTGATTTCTGACTTATTGCCTCTCCCTGAATACTGGGCATGCACAGAACTGGGGGTCAGAACTTAAGCTACTATCATTTCCTAGTGAGGCTTTGCACAATTCTCTGTATGCCTGGAGTCTGTTTTTGTTTTGTTTTGTTTTTATTTTTTGAAGACAGGATTGGGTTGGATGATTTTTAAGATACCTTCCAGCTTTAAAACTTTGGGGTCTTTTTTGGTTGTTTTGTTTTCTGGTAATGTCATTACTTTGGTTATGTTATATTCTTTCTGGGTAGTAGAGCAGATTATAGCCCTATTTTATAGATGAAAATAAGAATGACAAGAAGATCCAGAGTACCTAAGGTTTTTTTTTTAGTGAATTTAGCTGAAACTAAAAATGGTAGAGTATCCTGATTCCCATCCAGTTTTCCATTAGTTAGATCAATCAGGCACTTGGAATAATTACTCATAGTGGTTTAGAACAACTTGTTTTAACTTAGAACTTCCCATTATATTTTTTACTAATATAGATTGAAGAAAGTTGGCAGGTTTTGCAGTAGAACTAAAAGGAATTCAGTTGTTAATTGTTGTTAATCCCTTGCTTTCTGTTAGCTCTCATCACTCACATTTATTATATTATGCTTTTTCTATGTGGTGCAAGGTCCATCAATAGACGACTTTTCTTTAAATTTTGAGACATAATATGTTAGAAATATTACATATGCAGCTATGACTACCAGGAAAATGATGTACAGTATGTCATACCTTGTTCTATAGTTATCAGTTACAGGAGAAGCAATAGCCTACAAAGATGAGAAGTAAAACCTGGATGTAGTAGTCTAATAAGTGTTCCCAGAAGCCTGCCCAGGTTAGTAGGGAGGAACAGTGCCTCAGAGACCAGGCTGGCAGATAGCAGCAGTCAGATGCTGCAGGTTTCAGTGCCTCTTATGTGATAGATGCCTCAGTACATTTGTGTGTCTGTGTGAGGGTGGGAAGGTTGGGGGCAAGATGGATAAGTGAATATGTGAAATCACAACAAGAAGTAACATGGGGGCCTCCCTGGTGGCGCAGTGGTTGAGAATCTGCCTGCCAATGCAGGAGACACGGGTTCGAGCCCTGGTCTGGGAAGATTCCACATGCCGCAGAGCGACTAGGCCTGTGAGCCACAGTTGCTGAGCCTGCGCGTCTGGAGCCTGTGCTCCGCAACAAGAGAGGCCGCGATAGTGAGAGGCCCGCGCACCGCGATGAAGAGTGGCCCCCGCTTGCCGCAACTAGAGAAAGCCCTCGCATAGAAACGAAGACCCAACTCAGCCATAAATGAATAAATAAATAAATAATTTAAAAAAAAAAAAGTAACATGAACATAAAAACAGGAAAACAAATCCTGGAAAGTGGGGCACAAGAGCAGTTGGCTACAGGAATCAGGAAAGTGCTTGAACTTAATGAGGTAAGCCAAAAGAGGCAGGATACCAGAGCTAAAATAGAAGCGTATGAAGACCTGGATAACTAGGTATGTAAAAGTTTGGGTGTTTCCATAGTGTAGCAATAGGTTCCTAAACACTTTTTTTTTTTTTTTTTTTAATTTGGCTTCATCATGTCTTAGTTGCAGCACACGGGATCTTCGTTGCGGCATGCAGGATATTTCGTTGCGGTGCACAGACTCAGTAGTTGTGGCACATGGGCTCTCTAGTTGTGATGTGCAGGCTGCAGAGCGCACGGGCTCAGTAGTTGCGGCATGTGGGCTCTCTACTTGTGGCTCATGGGCTTAGTTGCCCCACAGTGTGTGGGATCTTAGTTCCCTGACCAGAGATCAAATCTGCATCCCCGACATTGGAAAGCGAATTATTAACCACTGGACCACCAGTGAAGTCCCCTCCTAACCACTTTTGAGGACATTATTTCATGTGATCTTCACAATAACGCTGTTGGGTGGATGATAAATGATTGTTCCTAATCTTAACTCTTTAGAAAACAAAAATTGGGAGGTTACTCTTTTTTTTTTTCAAGGTCACACAGCTACTCTGAGCTAATAACCAGCAGTTTTACCCAACACAAGTGTTACTTCTGTTGCCTCAGTTTCCTCATTTATAAGATTTGAATAATAATTGTACCTACCACATGGGGTGAGAAACTATGCTTACAAAATACCTAGCATGGTGCTTGGCACATGGTAAATACCAGTAAATGCTAGATGTTGCTATTGTTTCTACTATAAGAGCTGCAATTTGAATAACTTGATGTTCAGCAGATTTTATTTTCTGCTATAATGTATTGCATCTTTTAGAACATAAGTGGGCTGGTTATCTGTATTTCCACATATGTGTATTTCCAAAATGATTTTAACCCATGTTAAGGTAGTCTTTTACTCAAAACATTTGCCCCTGCCTCTTCACAAGGCAAAGCTACATGTGGCTTGTCTAGCTTCTTTTCTTAGGCTTACTAAAATTTCTTCAACCCAAGTAGAGAGAGAAGAAAATTGATCAGTATTTAAATCGTGTGTGTGTGTGCACGCATGTGCGTGCATCTTAGCATATAAGGGTGTGTGTCTTAGTGTGTAAGGGAAAAGTATGGGCTTCAGAGTCAGATTGATTCAGATTATGGGGCCAGCTCTTCTTAGCCATGTGAGCTTTAGGCATGTTATTATCATCTTCATCATCTATAAAGAGGATTAAATGATACCCATCTTACAGAATTGATCTGATTTTTAGTTAAAGAATTTCTGGCATCGTAAAGGACGATCAGAAATAATACCCCTTCCTGGGGAATAGATTTTAGTGAGTAAAGAAATGGCTTATTTTATTTAGAAATAGTGAGTAAAATCCATCCTACCCAAATACAGAAAGTTATTTATTATCCTTTGAGACCAGTACTTTGAAAAAGCTATAGATGGGTTTTACAACTGGTGGTATTATTTTACTTGGACTCCAGTGTCTTGAAATGTACCCATGAACTTTGCTTTGTGGATGTAGCCAGATGAATTAGTTGCCAAATGGATTTTAGTGATTTGATATTCATCTTACTCAAAGCTAAAGGACCTGAAATGGTTCTTTAGTCACTAGTTCAAGTTGAAAGCATCTCAGGCAGGTTTTTACACAGAGAGAACATAGCAGATATTTGGTTAGTTTTTATGAGACTTGCTTACTATGATATTCTTTCCCCAGGCATTTGTACACTTGTTTTATTTTTCAGTACTTCAAGTAGCATTAAGTAGTATCTCATGGTCATCCAAGAATTCCAATGTAGAGAGGTACAGAGTCCTAGTGTTACATAATTTATACTTAAAATTTTTACTTTTGTGTAGTTATGTGAAAAGTATGAATATGTGGTCTTGCAACCAGTTTGATCTTTTTGCGGAATTGCTTTAGTTACATGCACTAGTTAGTTCTGTATTTTATATAGTTATTTTGAGTGTCCACTTCCCTTAGATGAACTGATTTAAAACATCAGGAGTGTTGGAATTAATGTAATATTTCCTTCTTTTTTAAAGTACTAGTCATTTTTCTTAATGGAATACTACCATTATTGAAGGAAGCCTTCTGCCTTAGCTCCACTGGTTGGTTTTCACTGCCTTCTCTTTAATGAAGAAAGCAAATCTAAGGATGGTATTAATGCATTTGTGTCTACTCTCAATTGAGATGGCATTAATATAAACAGAAACAGGAATAATATCACAGTTGCACATTTAGTTTTAAATAATATTATTAATTGCTGGGCATATTGCATAAATACCTTTTATTCCAGATCACTAGAAAAATCTTTTAGTATATACCCCCTTTTGTTTCTTTTAAGGTCTAGAGATGTCTAAATTTTCAATAGGAAAAAAAGGTGAGTAAATGATGAATTGAAACTTGAGACAGTATTGAATTCATGTTTTATGGATTTATGGAGAATGACTTTTTATTTTTTATTTTTTTCTACTACGTGAAAATGATTATGGATCTTTTTGGACCAATGTGCTGATAATAAGGTTATATGTAGCACAGTTTTATATACTAGCTCAACACCTGTGTCTGCTCTAAACAAGGAAAGTATTTTAGTTTAAAATATCACACATAAGCCATAAATACTCACTGTCCTCTTGGTACATCATGCCCTAAAGCTCACAGGAGAAATGGTTTAAAATTTTGTTTTTATGTCTAGATTGTAAGTAAAATCACTTGTCATAGTGAGTTGCAAAATGCAAACCTTCATTCTGAAGCTGCCTGTTTCTTACTTGGATCTGACATATTAAAAAGCATATAATTAATGGTTGACATTAGTAATTAACATTAACTTTATGGTGCTTAATATGCCATCATTCATCCATCAAATAACCAGAAATGCATAATGTCTTGGCATAAAGGTTTTAATGATATAAAACAGTTCTTCAGTTTTCATATGGTGTAAATGTTAAAAGCCCATAATGTATTTAAAGAAAAATTTTTGTGAGTGTTTGTAGGGTGTTAGCTGTATTTTTATTTCTTTTTAGGAGTATGCATCAACAATTGTGTCAGGAACTTCAGAGGGAGAATGTGGACCTCACTGTGCAGTCTTCATTATCGGCTAAAGAGCGCCACCTTGCTGCAGTTGCCAGTGCACTATGGAGGCATTTCTTTTCATTTTTGAAGAGTCAGAGAATGTCACAGATAGTGCCTCTCTCACAACTCGCAGATGCAGCTGCAGGTCAGCGTTGTTAATTTGCTAATTAGTTTCTCATTTTGCAGTCTCTGTCAGTTTTTTCTTCTGTCTGCTTGGTAACAGACTCTTATTTTATTATGGTGCAATAAATATTTTGTCAACCAGAAAGATGAAAAGAGTTACATATTTTAAAATTAGGAACCTTTGGTTTGTTTATTATTTTCCTCTTAGTAAAGGTAAAAATTAAGTGATCGTTTTCTAAAAACAAAAGATCATTTTTAACCTTAAAAATATTGAATGTACGTGAACTTTTCTTATGCATGCATTATTTGGAAAGTAAAGCAACATTTGATTTCTTCTAGTTCAAGTAGTTTATTTTCAAATTGTATGTTCAGATATCTAGTATAAGATGAAGTTGAATAAAGAGCAATAAAGGATATAGCATGAATTCCACTTCAACATCAAGCAGATGAGCTCAGAATGACATGGAGTATAGAGAATGTTATTGTTCTGACTTCATTAGATTCTATTTTAGGTTGTAATTTTTACTTAATTTAATTATTAGCCTACGGACATGTCCTTAGGCTGTAAGGGACTCTGAATCAGATGAAATTATAGGCAAGAATTTGAATATATGTGCATATATGCACTTTCCCAAAAAGAAGTCATTATCTTTCTCAAAGGGATATTTTACCCAATGTATGTTAAGAAATACTGGAATAGAGAGTGATCAGTATGGTGACTGCATGTATTTAAACGCAATTTATATGAAGGTATTTAATGTATTTAAATAGTAACACTTTTGAAAACCTAAGATCTAAACCAAGGTTTATTTTACCCTGGTGTGAATGAGTAAAGCTGAGCTAAAAGCACTACAGAAAAGACTGCATGATATAAATTTTAAAAGACCTTGAATTCTGGTAACACTTTCATAATTAAGACTTTACAATGATACATAGATTGAAGAATTGTGACAGGGCAACGGTTTTCCAACCAGTGTAATGTCTATGAAAATAAATATTGATATTCAGTTTAACCAAAGCAGTCATTACTAGCCGATATGACTTATCTTTCTTCCATTCATCATCCCAACTCCCAGTTAGTTACCAAAAGTTATATCATACAAGTTGAGTCAGTGCTGTCCTAGGCACTGAAAATAAACAGTATATAGATATAAAGCAAAATATGTGTGGGTTTTGGGTTCGTTTTGAAATAAAGACTTCATAAGAGAGAGACACTTCCTGCATTAAAAAAAGGATATTGAATACCCACTTTTATTGCCATTGGGGATATACCAATGGGAAAAAAAAAAAGGACTGCAATTCCTTTTTTCATGTATAAGTTCCATGTTTTCATGGAGCTTATAGTCTAGTGGCGGGGAGAGAACATAAATAAATCAGTAGGTAAAATGTGTAATATGTCAGATGGTGATAAGTGCTGTGGAGAAAAATTAAAATATAGAAAAGGATAGGGATAGGGAAAGCTAGAGGCAAGTTATAATTTTAAACAGAATTGTCAGGAAAACCTGTGTAAGTACCATTTGAGCAAAGACATGAAGGAGGTGAGATATGCAGCTATGCAGAAGTCCAGAGGCAAGAGTGTGTCTGGTGTGTTTGAGGAACTACAGGAAGCCGTCAAAGCTCTCGTGGAATAAGAAAAGGAGTAAGAGTGGTCAGAGATGTGGTCAGGCAGTTATGGAGAACTACTTTGTGTTCTGCCTTGTACGTAGCTGTGAAGACTTTTGCTTTTACCCTGAGATTAGAAGCTGTTGGGAAGTCTTGAGCAGAGGAGTGATATGATCCCTTTGGCTGCTGGCTGGAGAATAGACTATCGGGAGGTGGGGAGGCCGTGTAGGGAACTATTGTAACAGCTCAGAGGTGGGCACCTTGGGCTACAGTGGTAGCAGTAGAAGTGGTGAGAAGTGGCCAGATTTCCAATCTGAAGGTAGAGCTGACAGAATTTTCTAAGTGGGTATGATATGGTAAGCAAAACAGATAAAGGAAGAACCCCTTGTTTGAGATGAGGAAGATTGTGGCAGGAGCAGATTTTGTGAGTGAAGACTAGGATTTTGATTTTGGACATTTTTTTTTTAATATGTCCATTAAAATCCAAGTAGGGATGTTGAGTTAGACCTCTGGATAATGAACCTAGGGTTCAGGGAAGAGGTCTAAGCTAGAGATTTAAATTTGGAAACTATGTATGTATAAATAGTCTTTAAAGCTATGAACTGTATGAGACTACTAATAGAGTAAGTACCAGTAAAAAGAGAAGTTTGAGGATAGGGCCCTAGGATATTCCCATGTTCAGATTTGTAGGATAAAGAGGAACCAAGAAAGGAGACTTCAAAGGAATACCAGTGAGGTGAGATGAAAACCAAGACAGTATAGTGCCCTGGAAACCAAATGACAGAGCTTTTCAAGGAAGGAGCAGTTATCAACACTTCACATGCAGTTAATGGGTCAAATAGGATGAGGCCTGAGAATCGGTCCTTGGATTTAGTAGGATGGAGGTCACTGGTGACCTTCAAGAGCAGTTTTGCTGTAGTGGGTAGAGACAAAGGCCTTATGGAAGATATCCAAGAGAAAATGTGAGAAGAGGAATCGCTGACTACAAATGTAGTAAATCTTTTTGAGTATCACTGTCTAAGAGAAGTAGAAAAATGGGGATGTTAGCTGGAGAGGGAAGTGGGGTCAGAGATTATTTTCTAATAACATGGGGGAAATTTCAGCATATTTATAATGCTGACAGGAATGTTTAGGAGTAAGGGAAAACTTGATGTGGCAAGAGACTCACTTGTGTTTTAATGCCCAAGAGAAAGGGGGATGCCATAGAGGACTTGGCCTCAGATATCCTGTAGTAGCAGAAGAGAAGGCAGAGTAAGTGGGCCCAGGTGGAGGTTGCTGGGTAGATGTGGTGGTTCTCCTCTGACGTTTCTCATTGCTCTGTGAAGTAGTAAGGTCATTAGCTGAAAGTGAAGATGGGGAGGAGATGCTGGCTTATGACGGAGCGAGGAAAGAAGGTATGCAATAATCCCCTAGGAGAGTAAAAGACTGAATGGACTAGAGAAATGTGGTAGAAATGATGGCCAGCTCTAAGAGTCCACTAAAGTTTGTAGTCATAAACCTGAAGTGAGATCAGTCAGCATGGTTGCTCACCAGCCATTTATACTGGTGTAGGTGCATGTGGGGAGAAGACCAAGGGTGTAATTAAACTGATGGTGTTTTTTCCAGGCAAGTATAAAAAATCAAGTAAGAAGCAAGGGAGTTGATGGTATATGAAAATCAGTATAATAATGGACCATGTAATCAAGCTGCCTAAAAAGGGGAAGGAAGGGGAAAACTTGCAGGATCAATGAATTGTAGGTCCTGGTGGAATCAAAGGATTGTTGGATTTGGGAACCTAGAGGAGGAGAGTTGGAAAGGTAGTTCGATGCCAGAAAGGGGTCTTCAAAGTGGAAATTATGGTGAGATTGTACTTATGGGTAGTGCCAAGGTCTCTGTATCACCATGGGAGTGAATGGCTAAAGTAGAATGGAAGATAGACTCACTGTAGGAGAGGAGTTCAGTGCCAGGAGATTGGAAGAAAAAATCATCAAGGACTATGACAGGAGTGCAGTTAGAAAGGATGATAGTGAGCTAAGATCTTCAACGGATGAGAGGAGGTGAAGGAGGAAATGGTAGACAAATGCAACAAGGAGAGTTAGTGCTGGTGACCTAATCTGATGACCTAAGACTCAAAGCCAAAGGGAGGGGGAAGGGAGAATGGTATAGAAGCAGCAATGTGGGCCAAGAAGTAAGCTCACCTTATGTGGGTCCAGTGTACGAGAGTGTGGGAGAATAAATAGCCACCATTTGAGAGAGCTGCATAGGAGGCAGTGCTTAAGAAGCAATTTATTGATAAACATATAGTGATGTAGTGCAAATTAAGTTGGGGAATCCCAGGAAATCACAAAATAAAGTACATTTGTTTACCATGGTGACCTAAGGAATTCTAGTTCCTAGGCTTTGTGAGTTCTGAGGGAAGTGGAGTATCATTGATTGATTGTAGGAGATCACTTTTTACTAGAAGAGAATGTCCAGTGTCCAAGGTGAGGAAGAACTCTGTCTGTGGCAGGTGATGAGTAAATTAACTCAATTGGAGAAGAGTGGATGCTAGAAATAATTTTTGTAATGGGTCTTTTGAATGAGAGAGTCACATAAGCAGAGACATCAGGTGTAGAATTTGCCATTTGAGGGGGCCATTATTGATTCATCATGATGATGCTGAGATAGATTATTCTAGACCCTTTCTTGGAGATCCAGATGATCACCACAGAAATTTCTTCAACAACATGAATTTAGTTCAGTTTTAGCTTTCTGTTGTACATTTCTAAAATGTGACATTTTACTATATTTAGTGCTGATTTTTTTTAAATCACTCTTGATATAATTTTGGGGGGAGTGTTAAAAAATTCTCACTGTGAGTTTTTCTCATTTTAAATCCAGATTTTACTTTGCTGGCAATGGACTTGCCCAGCACAGCTCCATCAGATCTTCAGCCTCAGCCAGTTACATCAATGATACAACTTTTTGGTTGGGATGATATCGTCTGGCCCCAAGTTGTAGCCAGATATTTAAGTCATTTCCTACAAAATAGGTAAGTGTTTTTATTTCAGGTATGCACATTAATGTAAGCCCGCGATAGATGAGTTCACTAGGAAGGTAAGAATTTTCACAATAAAAACTGATCTTTACTATATATACTCTCACTTGGGCAGTTTGTTGCTTTTCTGTGTATCAGCATTTTGACAGTATTAATAGTAGGAAAGCTTTCTTAAAACAGTGTTGCTGCTGTTTTGTCAAAACGGTTTTTGTAGTACTGCCTTATCCTCATCCTGAAATGACCTTTCTTCACTCACCATTGTGAAAGAAATTATACAATTAATATTGCTGAATCTGTAAGACACTTATATTACTGTAGTTTTAGATTTAATGATAGCTTTCCTCTTCACAGCTAGATGTTTAAAGCTTTGACTTTTGTGTAGTCATGAACAAGAGACTTCCCCGCCCTGAACTTTGGTTTCCGTATCTTTAAGTGTCTCCTGCCATATTACATAAGAGATCTGAGGAACCCCAACAGAAAAAATATGCAATAGATAATAGAAATAGTATAGAATAATCAGGACAATTCAAATAAGAATATCAAGATGAGGGAAAATAAAATAAATACACAAACCTAAGAGACCGGTGTAGGTCTGATCCCAGCTGCCAGTCAGTGAAAATGAAGAGAGGTATTCTTCTCAAAAGGAAGTTCATTAAGCAGAGTCATTAATCATTTTCTCACTGGCTTTCAGTTGTAAAGTAAGGGAGTTCACCTTCAATTAGATTACTTTCAGGATCCCTTCCAGCTTAAGAATTCTTTAATAACAACAAACATTTATTTATATTATTTATTAAATACTTTTGCTGAAATTATCTGAAAGGATTTCAGTTTTTAAAATAATATTGTGTGTTAGTCACAGTTGAAGGAACTGAAATGCAAAGATGGTAAGTAACGTTGGGAAGGCTGTGTAAGTAATAAATGACCCAACTGAGTTCTTCTGTTTTGTGTTCTCTTTATGATAACTTATATTCAAAGTATTTCAAAACAGTATTTTTAGAGTTATGATTTATATGTATTTTTCAAGTGTCTAACTTTACATAACATTTATAATTATGTTAAGACCATCCTCATTCTCTCTATCCTCACTTATAAAATGATTAGAAGTCAGATTTAACCAGGCCTTTGACTTTGCAAGATAACTTTTTTTTAAATCTCATTCAGATGTTATTTTGGAATTCCTTAATAATGACTCCTGTGAGGTGGGGGAGCAGGAAAGGAAGAGATGGGAACGGGATTGGTCAGGAGAGCCACATAGAAATGTATTTTGTCTTTTTACCTTTTATCTTGGTCATGACCTCTTCTCTGTTTACTTTAAGGGCCACTGTTTTTTATTGTACTTGACACTTCCTTTAGTATTATCTCACCTAGCTAGTTAATCCCCTTCCTTGTTTTTCTAATTTTAACCATGTTCTTCTTTCCCTTTCTCCTTTGGCATTAGCCTATATGTATGCCATCAGTGAGAAAAGAAAAATTAAAAACTAGGACATTACAAATGAAAGCAAGAATATTTGTCTAAAATATCATTTTGTGTGTATCTGTAGAGTTTATTTTCAGCAATGCATGTCTGCATTAGTGTGTTTGTCTGTAAAATAAGTGAGGCCAAGAACTGGGGGATATTAGAATGTTTTCCTTTATTTCTGAATCTCTGTACTCAGGGAATACATTGTCAGGGTTTTGTTTTGGTTTCTCTTTTTAATATCCATCAACTTATTTTTACAGCATGTTATGTGAAGCACTTTCTCATTCAGGCTGTGTATCTTTTCAAGCCCTAACTATAAGATCATGGATCCGTTGCATTTTGCAAATGTATATAAAAAACCTTTATGTGCCAGATGACTCGTTCATTGATTTAAATACTGAACAGGCAGTTGGTAAGTATTGCAGGTGTTTTGCTTTTTAGATAGCTAAGTATGTTTAAAATTTCCTGTTTCATTATGTAAATTAATAGGAAAGATAAAAAATATATTTGTAAATAGGCGTTAATATGAACAGAAATTTATTTCCTTTTGCAGCCTGTTTCTTTTTCTTGATATTTTCCCGTTACTGTATATGACAAATTTCTCTCCTATAAAGATAAAACAACTTGTTTCCTTGGAAGCTAGGAACAAAACTTTGCTCTCAAATGACGAGCTATTTTTTTACCTTGAAGAAACTGATCACAAAAAAAAGTGGAAATATGAAGTAAATAACCAAATATCGCACTGTTAACACCCTATAAAGAAAAATATCCAATTATGAATAATTTCATCCCATTTCCTTGTAATTTTTTTGTTTTTAATATCCCATACAGTTCTGATTGTCTGTAGGGCATGCCTTATCCTAAACCTATTGTTTATGGCCATTCATAAATCTCACAAAGGATGGACTGAAAAAATGCTCCAAATTTACTTTCATATATTATTACATCAGTTGGCTTTACATGAATAGCTTTTGGGAGTAGGACGTTCACAAGTATTCATTTGTTTGTTTTTAAATAAAGCCTTCCCATAGTGAGAGAAACTTAGAAGTTTTTAATAATGTGGAAATTTTAATTTTAAAAGAAAGCATTGTCATAAATGAAGAATGATACATTCCCTGTTCTTCCATATATGTGTGTGTGTGTGTGTGTGTGTGTGTGTGTGTGTATGTATATATAAAATATATAAAAAACATAAATTTATAAACATACAAATATTTTATTTTAACAGAAAAAGACTACATGGAACAGTTGGCTGAACTGACAAGGTTGCTATTTAAACTCTCAGAAGTAAAGAATATTCTCTCAAAGGCTCAAGTTGAATATTTACCTATCCAAGAAGGCCCTAAAAAAGCACTTGTTGTGTTCCTCGAGGTATTTTTTATTCATTAATATAATTGTTCAGATCAGTTACAATTATTTTTCCAAAAATCTTGAAGTGTTCATAAAGTTTTTCCATAAAATGAATTATTTTAAATTGAATCATATTACTGGTTGCCGCTATTATAAAATTCTGGAGGAATAAAAATGTGAATCTAAGATATAGCACAACTCACTCTTCAGGACAGCAGAAGAATTACGTGTAATAAAAAATAATAAGAGTAAAGAATGCCACATAAAAGCCTTAACTCCAAGTCTGATCTAAATTGTAGGAGTATCTTATTGCTGACATTGTTAGATAACAATGTTCTTCAGGTACTTAAATTTCCTTGTATATGGTCCATAATAGTTCCAACTTAATGTTTACCACCCTGTAATGAACAGTGTAAATTTTACAGTAAAATTTTAGTGTATTCAGCATAAGCACCAACTACTTCATATCATAGCATGGTTGGGGATTTAAAAACCAATCCATTTGTTTTATTTTGCCTCTGTAATAAATAGTCCCATTCAACATTGTATTTTTAATTATTAATTTTGTAGGAATCTGTCTTATGTAATAGTCTTTGTTTTATAGCCTAACTGAGGTCATTAATGTGCTTGGATTAGTGTTTTTGTAAGCTATTCACAGTAAAACTTAGTTTATTTTCCCACAGAGTAGTTGGTATTAACTGCAACGAAGATCCTTACAATCCATAAGCTCTTTCCATAAATGTGAATTCTTCCATTGGTTTTCATTAAGTTAAAGTACAGTTGTTACAGTTAGAGATGTCATATAAATCCTAAAAATATTTCGTAATAGTAGATGTAGATATAAAATACATATTTCTCTGGGGCCTTTTATTTAGCTGTTGATTGGATCTCCATCTGTAATTAATTAAACACCTATGCTGGGGACCATACTGGACCAGAAAGGGAAGTAGAAGTCATGCACTACACTGATCGTTTTTGAAGGCTCTCCTAATTTAATCCTACCCAAATTAATTGCTTTTTAACTACTCACTAAATAATAGTTGTTTGCTAAATTCTAGATAGACTTATGTGAGGATTTCTTGGGGATTTGAAGAACCAAATGAACTAGTCCTTGATCTTAGAAAACTTTTACTTGTCTGAGAATACAAGACATACACAAAGGCTAAAATAATAATATAAGACAGTATATGCTAAGTGTCAGTTAGTTGATAGGTCAATCAGTAGGTTAAGAATTCAGAGCATCTTGGTATAAGAAGTTAAATTTTATCCTGTGAACAGGCTTTATAAATTTTTAAGTAGGTCTGATTTGATCAAATGACTTTAAGAAAATTGGTAACAATAGAGTAAATTAAAGGTGCAGGAGCACTAATGACCAGAAGCTAGTGAGTTTAGGAGGAATTGAAGATTGCACTATGCGATTTTTGAATGATTATGAAATAAATACTGTGTTTAACCAGAAAAATGATGACCTTAAGGAGAAATAGGAACATCATGATTTAGAGTGGGGCAGAAGTAGGTGAGAAGTCCAATTTTAAACCTGTTTAGTTTGTGGTTGTGTCAGGGGTGCTCATGGTCACCCCACCCCAGGTGCTATTATGATTCACTAGGAGGACTCACAGAACTCAGCATATAGTTGTACTTACATCTATGACTTATTATAGTGAAAGGTTTCAAAGTACAGTCAACAGAGAAAAAGTGCATGGGTGAAGTCTGGAGAAACCAGGCACAGCTTCCAAGAGTCCTCTTACAGTGATATTACACTGGACATGCTTAATTCTCCCAGCAAGGAATTGGGACAACACCTATGAAATCTGTCAACCAGGGGAGCTCATTAGTGACTCAGTGCCCAGAGTTTTTAATGGGGGCTGGTCATCTAGGACCTGTTTGTCTGGCACTTTTAAAAATCCGGACTCCCAGAAGGAAAGCAGATATTCAGCATAAACTGTATTGGTTGCACAAACTGTTTAGGCACAGTGAGCCATTCTTATTGGGGAATGATGGGAAAAATCTAAGGGTCCAAAAACCAACCAAGGACCAACCTTGCAAATAGGCTTCTTAAGGGTAATGACATTGGGACCTGCTATATTAACTCTTCTCTGCACAGAAATGATAGTGTGACATGAAGGTAAGGATAGTCAAGGCACTGAAAAATATACATCTCATAGTCTGGGGAGGTTAAGGCTAAACATAGAGAAATATTGAAATCTAGGGCACTGGTTCTTAAATGTCTGTTTCATAGACCTCTAGGAGTCACTAATACTTTTCAGGGGTTCTGTGAGCTCAAAACTATATTGGTGTTTGTACAAATAGCGTAAAAGCTGTAGCAGAAATCAACACCATGGCCCAAGATTATACTAGTAGTCAGTATAATTTTCAAGGCCATGCAATCACAGAGGGGGAAAAAAGCCAGTTTGACTTAAGTGTATCATTAATGAAGCAGTAAAGTTACTAATTTTAATAAATTTTGACCCTTGAGTACATGCCCTTTTAGTATTCTGTGAATGACAATAGGAAATATATTTAAAGTACTTTTGATGCATATGAAAGCAAAATTGTTGTCTAAGTGAGAACCACTTATGTGATTGAGTTGTAAGCTGAACTGACCGCTTTTACCGTGAAAGAACAACTGACAAAGTATGGTTATTCAGACTTGGGTATTTGGCAAATATTTTCTTAAAAATGAGCCTATCACTTCAAACAAGTCAACTGACAGCATTTTTTGCTAATAATATAATTTGAGCTTTTAAGAAAATTAGAATTTTGGAACATTTGTATTTGTCATCATGAGCTTGAGAGCTTCTTGATAATTAAAGACTTTCTGACAACATTGGTGATATTAACAAATACGATATTTTAAAAATATGGACAATGAAATGTGTTGTCCAAATTGGGAAGCTGTATAACTAAATGAACTAAATTTTTCAGATAACAAGTACAGGCTTTTTAGAAAGTATGCATGTGTGGAAAACATTCATTCAAAGCACAAGACAGACCAATGGCTTATAACGTAGCAGAGAACAGAACGTTCATTGACATGATTTTGGATTCTGTATTACAACTAACCTTTAAGAAATACCACTTGTCAAGTTTTGGTGTAATATCAAAGAGGAATTCCCACAATTATCTGAAAAATTTATTAAAATACTTTTTCCTCTTCCAGCTACGTATATTTGTGAGACTTAATTGGTTTTTTTTTTTGCTCTTATTTTTATGATTTTTCACTCTTCTACTTTACTGTTCTTTTTCTATCTTATATTTGTACTTAGAAAATTTATTTTCAGAGGCTTGTTCTTTGTAATATCTGAATTGAAGACTATAAATTCTTCATTTAGCACAAATTTAACTTCATCCCACAAGATTTATTTGCAATATTTTCATTATTTTGTATTTTAGAATATTTTTCAATTTCCATTGTGATCTCTTGTTTGATGTATGGGTTAAATATGTATGTCTTTCTTAATTTTCTAATATTGACAGAAATATTGACTTAACTGTTCTTATCTGCAACATATTGCAACAACTTGTATGCAGAAGCAGATATGAGAATGTAACTGTCTTCTCTTAAGCTAGACATTAAAGAGATTTGCAAAGATGTAAAAAAAATGCCACTTCTCGTATATTTTTTTGGTTTGTTTTGGAAAAGAAAGTTATTTTTCACCAAAAATATATGACTTATATTAACATAATGTTTATTATTTTTTTAAATGAATAAATTAAATTTTTCTATTGCAATTTGTAATATAATAAATATCAATAGATATAGCCCAAATGATAAGCTCTTTCAGATCCTCAATTTTTAAGTGTGTAGAAGGGAACTGAGACAAAAAGTTTGAGAATTTCTGGTCTAGGGAAAGAAGTATAGAGAAGCAAGGGCAGAGAGCTAAATGGAAAAGGGGATTCATCAAGTATATCTCTTATTCTCAACTGTCTACCTCCCAATCGTTCAAGTTCACTAGGTTCCTTATCTTTTCCTCCATTCTACATTTTATCATCACCATGGCTAACTTTAATATCACCTTGGATAACTTATCTTGAGCCCTCATTTCAAAACTTCTCCAATAGTCTTTCAGTGATCTTCACTTCTGCTGTCATCCACCTACTGCCATGACTAATCATTGAACCATGGCATCACTTGGAGCATCTGAAAGCTCATTGACTATCACTGCCTTCCTTCCATTTCTCTGAATGACTTCATCATGACCTTCCTCTCCCTTTTCTCCAAGCGCAACATTCTGTCAAGGTCTCACTTTCTTCCTTATCTACCTTAACTAAACCCCTTGGAGGCCTCACTTCAACTACTCTTAACCAACACACTCACAATCTTCCATCCTTTGTCTTATCGTTACACCTGCAAATCTTCAACTTTGGATCGGTACAACCACCTGCCTTCTTTCCTTTGTGTTATTTCCTGAGAGCTGCAGGAGAAAAATCACATAACCGTGCATACTGGTGCCATTCATGGTCCAATTTGGGTAATTGAAATTCATTGTTAAGTTCCCAATAATGGCTTGGAAACTTTACTACTCTCCTCAAACCTTCTAACCCATCTCTAGCCAGTTTTCTCTTGATTCTTTTTTTTTCACATCTTTATTGGAGTATAATTGCTTTACAATGGTGTGTTAGTTTCTGCTTTATAACAAAGTGAATCAGCTATACATTATATCCCCATATCTCTTGATTCTTCTCGTGACTTCTCAACTCTTGCTTATTCTCACCTTCCCTCAATTAATCCTCTCATTTATTTCCCTTCCTCTTCTCACTTCACCATTATTCTCTACTACCTCACCTCACATTTCTCTCCTCAGCCTCCCCATTTTGCCATTTCTACCCTTTGTATCTCATCCTTTTTTTCCTCTGAGAAAGTTAAGCTGGCATCTAATGGCTTATAAAGAAAATTCTAGGAAAAAAAATCAATTCATATCATAAAGCTGAACTTTATTTATGGAGGTCTCACTTGTAAGAGTCTGTTAACCTCATCTGTAGGTCTTTTTTGTAGGAATTTGGGGATTTAGAATTCCCAGTCGTGTCCCAGAGATATGGTGAGCCAACCTGTTTGGAATGCTTGATGTGATTTGGTTATAAGCTTCTTGTATATCAGTTCCATGTATCTTTTACTAATACTTTGCTGACTCATAATTATTGGTGAACTGATTTTTTATTTTTCCTTTAACCTTTATTTTAATTATAAAAGGCAAGATAATTCTTTTTACCTGGATTTTAATTGCTATGAACATTTATTGGAAAGTTAAGGATGAAGACTTAAATGTAAGGGATGTGTGTGCACACGTGTGTGTGTAGAAAGAGAAATTATCTTTATTTTTCAAAATCTGTATTATATAAAACTTGGAATGCTAAATCATGTTTTCCCTTATTTATAGGCTGTTGGTATAACTTACGGGAATCTGCAGACACTTTCTGATAAATCTGCCATGGTCACAAAGTCCTTAGAATACCTTGGTGAAATATTAAAATATATAAAACCTTATTTGGGAAAAAAAATTTCCAGTGCAGGTCTGCAGCTGACTTATACGATGATGGGTATGTATTCCTGACATTATTAAAACTTCCCTAGGTTGAGCCTATAGTATCGTGATGGATAGGAATATACTAACATACTAGCTAAATCACTGCTGTCTGTACAGTCTTAAGAATGATCTGAAAGACAGTGATTTAGTTTAAAATAATTCATGTTGGCTTTCAAGTGTATCTCTGTCTTGCCCCACCTCCTTTCAGAACTTTTCTTGTTATGCTTGGTTAATATTAAAATTAATTATGATCAATACAGAAAATATACCAACTCCAGTTTGCTACCAATAGTCTATTGTGAATCACTAACATTGGGAATGCCTGCATAATTAAAATGGACCTTTTTTCAGTACTTACCTATGCTTTGTTAGAATTTAAAACATCAGAAAGCCATCACTTTCTTCTGTTTTTATGGTCTGCTCTGTATGAAGGAGGTCAGGAAAGGATTTATTACAGCACTAAAGATACATATGCTTCAAATCTTGTTTCTCACAATACTATGTTTTCTTCTTTCAGAAAGAATGTGTCTGTTCTATAACAACAGAGTTCATTCTTCTTTAGGAAGTCAGTAATTTGAATATCTTTGTTCACTAAAACCATGTTGCTAACCAAAAATAGGGACTGGATAAAGGGAAATGAGAAGGATTTCCTTAGATGTTTTTATACAGAATTTAAGTTTTTTTTTTTTTCTCTGTGGCCAAAACCTTATATCTGTTCCCTTTGATCTTGTGAACATATGAATAAACCTGATTTGAGCTGTCTGAAACCTTTTATCTTTGTTGTGAAAGATAAAGGAGAATGTGAAAATGTGTAAATATGGATGATGTAGAATGTAGTGAAAGCAGTAGTAGCAATTCGGTCATTTTAATTTTAAAGAAACAAATGAGAATTTATTATAAATTTAATTTAGTAAGATGTAGATTAACATGTATTTCAGCATTTAAGCTTTTTTTTTTAATATCTTTATTGGAGTATAATTGCTTTTCAGTGGTGTGTTAGTTTCTGCTTTATAACAAAGTGAATCAGCTATACATATACATATAGCCCCATATCTCTTCCCTCTTGCGTCTCCTTCCCTCGCACCCTCCCTATCCCACCCCTCTAGGTGGTCACAAAGCACAGAGCTGATCTCCCTGTGCTATGCGGCTGCTTCCCACTAGCTATCGGTTTTACATTTGGTAGTGTATATATGGCCATGCCACTCTCTCACTTTGTCCCAGCTTACCCTTCCCCCTCCCCGTGTCCTCAAGTCCATTCTCTAGTAGGTCTGCGTCTTTATTCCCATCCTGCCCCTAGGTTCTTCACGACCTTTTTTTTTTAGATTCCATATATATGTGTTAGCATACGGTATTTGTTGTTCTCTTTCTGACCTACTTCACTCTGTATGACAGACTCTAGGTCCATAGCATTTAAGCTTATAATTTATTAGTTGCTATTAGATTTTTGCTAAGCTAAATGTATGATTTCAGAAGTATGTCTGTATTTTACAAAATATGTGATTGTCTTATCAGGAGCTGCAAAATCATTTGGATTGGTGATACATAGACCCGGGACAAAATTCTCCTTATGAAGAATTGAGGGCCTTCTTTGTTTTGTTATATGGTTGATTTTTTGATTTAGTGGCAGGTGGATACTGTATTCTTTCCCTTTGTCTAGATCTCAGAGACTGGGAAAAGAGTACACTGCTACAGTGTTACCCGTTTAGTCAGCAGAAATTTGGAACAGATAATTTACTGTCTTATACATGTACAAAGTTTAGAACAAAATAGAGAAAGAGCAAATATAAACTTTTGAGAGTTAGAACCTCTTCTAGGTGTGCTGGGGTTGGGATATCACATCCACCTGAGGGAAAGAGAGCTAACCACAGAAACACTGTGCTTTGCTCTCCTGGCCGACTCCTCCCTGAAGATGCCTCTGCTGTTCGCTTGCAAGGCCGCTAGTGGGAGGTGCGAACTGTTGACAAAACCCCTCCAGATTAAGGTGTCTGGGGTCTTCACTGTAGCTAGGTGATTTCTGAGAAAGCAGGATTGATCTCTCAGTAGTATCTTCCACTTTCCTCCTGTTTATATCTTTTTTTTTCCCCCCCTCATTCTTTATATCTCTAATTTTCCTGTTTCCATGCCTTTCCTTTTGATCATCCTTCTTTCTTGGGATCATTCATCCCCTTTGGTCTTTGTAACTGAAATTCTACCCATGATCCTTCAGGGTCCAGCCCAGGAAGACCTGCTCTCCCTGATTGTGCTTCATCTGTCCTTCTGCTCTGACATTTTTTGTAGTTTACCACTTATTATAATTATCTGTGTACTTGGTGTGCCCCCACGAAAATTTAAACTTGCTTATGGTTAGTGGCCGTATCTTTAGAACTTTTTATTCCCATAGTCATATTGTATTTTGGACAAATAAGAACATTTAGTGAGTGTATGTGAGGCACTCGATTGGGAACTGAGGATACAGTGGTTAAAGAGCTTCTCCATTGTAGAAGATGGCATATACTAAATAAATATTTCTGGAACTTAATAATTTTATAAACCTAGCTAATAGTACATAATGCATTTTGTAATGTTACTAAATGAGCAAAGTTACTTTCTAACTATAAATACATCTAAAAATATATATTGTAATGATCCCAATTCTCTTTTTTTTAAGGCGTAGTATATACATAGAGTAGAAAATAAGTTAATACATAAGAATTCTAGTGTGGCTCTCTTTCAATTGTGGGAGTATGTTCCCCACAATTTTTCTCTATTTTCAGCTTTATCAGTAAATAAGTAATAGTTCATAGCCAGGAAAAATACTAGGTTTCTTACAAAGCTACTCTGTGTATTTAAACCTTTCTCAAAGTTTTTTTACTTAAAAATTTTCTTTTTCTTTGCATTTTTAATTCCCTACACACCCGAACGTTCTTTGCTGAAACTTTCAAAGTAGGGGCTTAATGTTGCAGTAAAACAAATGTGTCATCTCTACTTTCTCTGAACTCATAAAACTTAAGGTCTTCAGCAAAGTGTTTTAACCATTGCACAAGATAAAATACAAGGGTAGATGATGCATTTTGGGTTGGAAGGTCCTTGCTCTTTATAAGTTAATACCTGTGTGACACTTAAGAGTGATATGAATCATTTCAGATGGTGGTGGTGATGGCAGTTCGTCTTACTGGTATACTAGTGTTGCTTAGAATGTGAGCTTTTCTTACATTGCTGTCATTCTCAAATTTTTCACTCACTGGAAGAATGAGAAGCAAGCATTATTTAAAATATTGCTAAGTGAGCATTGTGTTTCTTTATGATTGATTATTGTATTTCCTTTTACAACAGAAGATTAATGTTGCTGTTTGTTGTTCTTAGAAGTGATTATTAGTTGGGTTCTTTTTTTTTTTAAACATCTGTATATCCTTCTATAAGCATATTTTTGTTTTCCTTCAGAGCTTGAATTTTAAACTTTTTGTTTTATGGAAGTGACTTTGAATTTTATCATCTTTTTTGCTTTTCTAAGATGGAATAAAATATAAAATTTTATGCAGCACATGTACCATTGCTGTTTGGACAAGTGCTTAATAATCTCCTTTTAAATTCATATTTTTCAGTAAAGGAGGCCTCAATTGCAGTAATATACTCTAAAGGGAAGTATATATCTGCTCTTAATTTATTAAACAAAAGGTGCTCATTTGATAAGTTTTACTATCATTAAATGTAGCAATTGACAGACTCCCATCATCAAAGAAACCATAATATATTTCATGTAGTAAAGAAGTCTGTTTCTCTTCTTTTGAATCAAAATTTAAATTCATTTTTTGCTCATGTTAAATAACTGAAACTTATAAAAACTGAAGTTCCAGGAGGTTAAGTGATTGCTTCAAGATGTTACAGCTAATCTTTTTTCCTGCTTTAACAATTAAATTTAGTTATACCTCTTCTTGTTGCAAACTGGGTTGAGACAGCCTGTAAATTAAATGTAAAATATGAAGAAATAAGGGTATCAATGAAATGGAGAGTAGCATGATGAAGCCCAGGGAAAAGTGAATATATACATAAAAGCATAATATAGGATCTTACAGTGTTCTTAAAGTTGAACTGTAAATTTGCCTCTGAGTTTCCTAGCAACCAAAGCAAAAAGAGAGATCTGGTTAATTGCAACATTCAATCTATATATTCACATAATGTATAACCACACATTGTGTGTATGTTTTAAATGCCAGTTGCTCAGGAAATGTATGTTTTTCTTGGCCCAGAACTCAGAGAGTTATCTCTTTAGCGAAATACTTGGCATAAGTCTTTTGACTCTTAATACATGTTTCTTCCTATTGCCAACTTTAACTTGGTCCTATGTGTTATAAATATACTTTTTTTTAGTGGAATGACAAAATTTTCTGGTTAGAAGATAATCATAATTTCTCTTACTGCTCTTCTGTGTTAGGAACTCTTGTTAAATCATGGGCACAGATCTTTGCCACCTCTAAAGCCCAAAAATTACTATTCCGGATCATAGACTGTTTACTGCTGCCACATACAGTATTACAGCAAGAGAAGGAGCTGCCCACACCTATGTTGACTGCAATTCAGAAGAGTCTTCCTTTGTATCTCCAGGTATAGTAAGTGTGCCTACTTAAAAGTTAAAAAAAAAAAAAAATTGACACCTGCCTTAAAACAGTTTACTAATTGCAGATATCAAAACCATACGTTGTAATCCTAATGTACATGTGTGATGTTGCACTTCCATTGAACAGGTTTAAAATTCCTTTTGGTTTGGTCTCTGAATACAAAGATGGAAGAGGCAAAAGCTCCACCCTCAAGAAACTTAAAGTTGAGAGAAGAGACCAACCATCAGAGACACTCCCAGCAGTGTGCTCAGTATTTTCCTTGGAGGCCTCAGCTACCCGTCAGCCAGACTGGGATGAGGAGATGCAAGAGAAGATAGCTGTAGTAAAAGATATTAGGTATTAAAGAGCAGTGTGGGTAGGAGTTGAAGGACTGTTCCTGTCAGAGGGAACAGCATGTAGAGGGCATAAGCTATAAGAAAACATGACACATGGGGAAAAAGCAAATAATTCTGGTGTGGCTGGAGGCTCATACAGGAAGGGCCACGTAGTGAAGGGTTTTGTGTGGCATACTAAGAAGTTTGGACTTGTTCTTGTGACACATGGGGACTGTTGATGGATTTTGGGCAAAAAAGTGGGAGTGACATACCATATTTACACTTTTAGAAAGGTGTTTCTGGTCAACGGTTAGGTTGGTGTAGAGATTAGATTGGAGACTTGGAAGGTAGTGAGTAGTTCATTATCTGAAGGTTTTGAACTAAGGCAGTGGGTATACAGGTGCACAGCAGATTTTAGAAACATTTAGGATCTCCAGTCACAAAGTTGCCGAGTATGAGTGTTGTAGAGTAACAGAAATAGAATACTTCCTAGATTCCATGGTGGCTGCTTATGTCAATAGCAGTGTGGAGTGCTTGCTCCATGTGGCCCTCTGAAACCAAAATAGTCCACTTAATAAGAATTCTTATAAACTTCCTAAGTTGAAAATTTTGGTAAATTATCCATTTGGCAGAACTGACGTGGAGCTATATCTTTAATTTCTTAAAGGTATAAGCTCTCCTCTTCAGAATTTTTTTAAAAGTATCCATTTATTACTTTATCTTCTTCTGATATAACATGTTTTTCCTCAAACAGAGCTTTTCCTCTTCTTCATCTGTCTTCTGTAGGGGTGGGAGAGTCCACTGGTTTTTTGTGTTTTTTTTTTCAATTGTTATTCAAGTGCTTATGTTTTTAACAGCTCTGTGCTATTCTTCATTAGAAATAAACTTTAAAAATCTCCTATTGGGTAAATACCATTTATAGTTAAAATGGAGACATGACACTCATTTCTGATTATTTCTCTGGAAAAACCACATTGTGAATCACAAAGTACCAAATTATAAATGAACTTGTAGAGCATAATTTGTTGCTCTGTTGGTGATTATTTAGTAAAATGCAATATTTAGTAATAGTAGCAGAAAAAAATTTTATTCCTCAGGGTGTTGGTTTGTTTGTAAGTATCAAATACTGCAGTCCATATGAAAGTACCTCATTAACTTCTATATAAATGGAAGGGATTAAATCAGCAGACATATAACAAGACATTGTGAGTTCTGTATGACCTTGATCAAACTTTTAACTTCTCTAAACCTCAATTTCTCCAGCTGTAAAATCAGAGATAAAATAACACTAAGTCAGTGGGGCTGTTTTTTGAAAAATTTAAATGGAATAATGAATATAAAGCATGTGGCACAGTGCCTGACATATAAAAACCTCAAAATAAATTGTCATTATTCTGAGTCTTAATCTTCTGCATTTCTCTCCTTTTGTTATTTTTTAAAAATTTATCATGTTTCTTAACATTGAAAATTTTTAGCATAAATTTTATAGTCTTACTCAGACAAAATGACCAGTACCATAAGTTTAAAAATAGACTGAAATGTATTTTATAACTTTGTAGTACATATATATGTAGCTGATGAGTGTGGTGGTGAAATTTTCTAAAGATGAGAGGCAGAAGGAAGCTTCATCTGTCTTCCTACTCTTCTCCCCTGCCTCCTCTGGGTGTGCCCCCAATACATGTATGCTTGGTTAGGTACCACTGCATAGGTGTTACCCAAGCTCAGCTGCTCCCTGAGCTTCATACAGACATTACCTGTTGATGATGGAAGTTGTTCTTAACAACTCTGATTGTGATAAGTTACAAATTCTGATATAAATGCTTGGGACAAAATTAGTAACTTCCTAAATTTTTTTTTTAACTTTACCTTTTAGTATTTCTCTCTCTTTTTTTTTTCTCCTGTAGGGCATGTGTATCGTGTGTTGTCAGTCTCAAAATCCAAATGCCTATTTGACTCAGTTACTAGGGAATGTTATTGAGCAGTATATCGGGCGGTTTCTTCCAGCTTCGCCACATGTTTTAGGTCTTGGACAACATCCTGTTTTGTTGGCATTGAGAAACTCAGCCACTGTTCCACCGATGTCATCTCTAAAGAAATGCATTGTACAAGTCATAAGGTACATCTAAATATTAAAAATAGGTAGTATTTACAATTTATTATTCTCCATAAAAAAATAACAAAGCGTCTCAAAAGTATTGGCAACCCTTAGGATACTGAGCTTAGAAACTGTTTTTTCCTGAGAAGCATTATCTAAGAATTTACCAGAATGACTTGTCAGCCTGAGACAGTGCTCTTTATATTGCTTGTTTTCTCTATGAAGCTATTATTTTTCTTATATATGTCCCAAAGGTATATATATATTTTTTCATCAGATAAACACTAATTGTATTTTGTACTGTACAAAATGAAGTAATTGTATTTTATAAAAGATGGTTAAGTGAAAAGATAAATGCTAATATGAAAAAAGGAGCAATATGAAGTCCTATTTTTGTTAGTCTACTCTGTCTTAATAACAGTTTATTATTAGGCAGATGAATCAATGAAACTTACTAAACTCCAATATCTTTTAACTATAACAGTAGAAATTATCTCTTTTTTTTATCTTCATGAGGTATTTAGCTTCACATGAAATTAGTTTTTAAACTTTAAGATGCTGTGGTGATATAGATTATTCTTGTCTAGTTTTTTTTCCTGTGTTTTTAATGATCTGGTAGCATTAATGTCCTGATATTATCCATCACCTCACATGACAGAATCCCATGTCTAAGATCTGTTCTCCCTTCTGAGCTTTTCTGTGTGTTGCTAGTGTTCTGTTACTCAGGTTTGAAAGCTTTATATTCTTTGTTCCCTCCCCTTTTCCAGCTTTTGGCAAATGACTGTTTCCTTCCCTTTTCACATGTCTTTTCTCTTATCACATTATACCTGGACTATTGCCAGTGTCCTAACTACTTTCACTATCTCTTGTCTTTTCTTCCAGTCCCACCTAAACAATTCCCCCAGATTACTTTTCCTAAAATATTGTTCCAGTATGACACTTCCCTGCCTTCAAACCTTTATTCACTCCTTTTTCACCTGTGGAATAAACAACATACTCCTTAGCTCTCCGTAATCTGTCACTTAACTTTTCCAAATGTAATACATATGACATCATATATTGATACAAGCCCTAATGAGATGGGTTTAATTATCACCCCCCAAAATGCTTTACATCTCCCTACATCACAGCTTTGTTCATACCATTTTCTCCATTAAAATGCCATCCCTCTGGGCTAAACACTACCTAGACTTTATGAGACCTACACCTAATATCTCAGTGTACCATGATGCTTCTTTCCTTCTTCTGGAGTCACGTGCTCTTTATGATTCAATTCACAGAATCATGATATTTTTGCCTAACTTGTATCTGAATTTCCAACAAGATTATAGTACGCTACCACTGTGTTTGAGACATTGCATAGGTAATTTTAGTACAAACCAAACGACAAGTGCTGAAGTGAAATCAAATCCTTAAGGTCTTAAAGTCGTTAAAGCCCAGTGTTTAGGATCTTGGCTGCTTTCCTTGACTTTCCTATTTACTTTGTATACAGTAAAAATGTTTTTCTTATGATTTCTAGTTGAAGACCTAAACATGTAACGATTCCTTTTTCTGTTTTTATAAACACTCAGGAAAGAAATAGAGATTGCCTCCTATGACTTCCTCTATTCCAAGCTTTTCTACTCCTGGAGTTCCCCATCTTAGGGCCCCTTCTACTGAATTCCTAAGAATTCTGGGATTATCTTTCAAAGCACCTGTCACACTGTATTATAATTGTCCTTTTTTTTTTTAATCTAACTTTTCCACTGGACAGTGAACCCCCCATGCTTTCAGAAACCATATTTTACACTCTTGTTCTTAGACTTGTACCTGGCACACCATGTACTAAATAAATGTTTTTTCTAGGCGTTGGGAATTCATTATTAAACAAAACAGGTAAAAAGCCCTTGCCCCTCAAAGAATGAATGAATTTTGTAATACGTAATGTTTGTTGGAAGTCATTGTATAGAGTAGAAGTGATGAAGGCATAGTTCTGCCCTTAAGGAATTTATAATCTTTAGTGATTTCTATGCCCCATTTTGGCAAATTATTATTGCTTTGCAAGTATATTTAGATGTCTAGCTTAGATTTAGCTATATCTGACACTTATTCATATTGTCTTGACTTTTTAGAAACTGAACAATTTTCACTTTCATTTATTCACTTAAAAAAAGTACACTGAACACCTGTTATGAGCTGAGACCTGTTCTAAGAGGTAGAGATACAAAAATGAATCAGATAAATTATCTTTATGACCTCTGTTGAGTTCAAATGCTAAAAATTGTCCTGCTTTAAGAGAAGATATTAAATCCTAAATCACCTCTCTGATTCTTTTACTTCATAAGGGAAGGAAGGAGGTAGGCTGGAATGGGAAGATGATTTCTAGTATAGTCCTCTTATTTATTTGGTAAAATAAGACCCCCTTTCAAATCCCTAAATAAATAAATATGAGGAGAGAATCTTTATGCAAATCTGATATTAGAGAAAATGTTGCATCATTGAGGAGCTGATAGAGGAGATCAAGCTTATATTAGAAAGTTAGATTTTTATTAGATTTTGATTAAGTGTATTAAGTATATTTTAAGACCAGGTTGCTTTATGTTTTGTTTGTATCTGTATTCTGCTTTGGCCCTTATAGCACGCCGAAAGGATGTGTAGTCATTGCTTCAAAAATCTTAGGTTTGAAGAAAACATGGTAAAATATACATACTTTTTAAAAATTGTGTTTTACTAATTTGGGAGCTAAAATAGGCCAGTATCTTTAAAGTGTATGGCATTTGATTCTGCTCTATTAAAACTTTAAAGAGAAGGAAAAATAAAATTGTGCTTCTTTTCAGGAAATCCTACTTTGAGTTTAAAGGATCCTTGCTCCCTCCTCGCTTAGCATCCATTCTGGCCTTCATCCTCCACCTTGTTAAGGAAACTAACATTGATGTTTCCGAGGTTGAACTACTCCTCCCTGGAGTATTAAAATGCTTGGTGTTGGTCAGTGAACCTCAAGGTTAGTTCGTTTACGAGTTTGTGTTTGTTATACTTTTATGTTCACAAGTTAAGAGTGTATTCTTTCCTATCAGTTAAATCAACAGTTACATAATAGTTATTTTAGATTATGTTTAAAATACATGGTTATATTTAAAATATATGGTTATTTTATATCAGTTTGATTATATCATGGCTAAAGAACAAACTCTAGCCAATAGCTGAGGTGGGGCATGATAAAATGATTAAAAAGTGACATGTTTCAGTCTAGTTCGGTTTTTTTTTTTTTTTCTCCCAGACAAATAGTTTAAGTTTATTTAATTTTTGTTCAATCAGACTCCAGTATTAAATGCAACTTATTAAATATCAAGTGGTGAAGGGTCAGCATACTTTCTCCTGTTCAGGTTTCTGCTAGAATATGTAAGCTGATCTCTGGGCAAACCTGTAAGGATCCATTGATCCGTTTGTTTTCAGTCTCGTCAGCCTTACTGCCAGTGATGGCTTTAAAATATTACGTATTTAGTCCCCCCTGTGAGTAGCATGCTTTAATAAGCTTATTGGGAATATGCAGAATAGTGGCTATAGTTCTATCCTGAAGGGGTTTTTAGTATAAATAGGATGGGGTGTGTGTGTGTGTGTGTTTGTGCATTTGTCATTATAATGTGATTGTTTGGGGCAGGCTTCTCACATGCTTCTACCTAAGTACTTCTAACTACTGTGATAATTGAGTACAGTGTATATCCTAAAGAATATGAGGGCAGAAAAGTGGTAGCTGAAAGCTCAAACAGCTCTTTGAAATGTTCTGTTTTATCTAAAAAACTTATGCATATTTTGTTTTACTCCACATTATTTTGATGTTTAAAATGTTCATATCTGCTTCCAAGCTTGCTTTTGTGAAAAATGTTGTATTATGTTAATATAAGATACCCTTACTTGATAGTAACACCTCTTCAATGAAGAATATCCAGAGATAGACCCCAGACTCTTCTTTAGAAATTTTACCTTCTTTGAAAATGTTTGCATACTTCTACTTTCAGTGAAAGCCTGTTGTATTATACAGTACAAAATTTGAGACAGAGCAGACAGTATAGCATTTTAACTAGCTCCTTATTTCATTAAGAGTAATATTTATCATGAAGGAGATCAGGGTTTGGGAGGGGAATTTTGCTGCTCATCTCTAGCTAGTGGTGCATCGCGTGTTCCAAATAGAAGGCATACAGAATGCTCTGTCTCCACATGGCCGTCTTTGTAAGCTGAAGAAACAGTGTTAAACACAGGTTTGTGTGATTGGCTCAGAGAAAATTCTGACTCTCCTTGTCGTCTCAGTGTTTAGAAGGACAGTGTGTAAAATCGTAGAAAGGTAGTGTTACTAAATGACACAGCAGTTCCATTCCTAGATACATGTCCAAGAGTATTTTAAACATATGTCCACTCAAAATACCCGTACATCAGAGCTTGAGGAGTTCCACTTCCAGCATGACAACATGAGGAGCTCTGCAGCCCTGCTCCCCAGAAAAACTGGTGAAAATTATTTAAAAGAGAGCATTTTAATTCTCTGGAAATGGTCCTGAGGGTACAAAACAAATGGAGAAACATTATTTAAGAAAATATACTGAAGCTTGGTAGGAACAGCAAGTCTTTGATATTTGAACCAAGACTACTCCCTTCTCTCCTCCTAGCTCAGTAAGATGGAAACTCTGGTAAATTTAGACTGGTAAATTAAATAACTAGAGTTCCATCTCCCCACAGCTCCCAGTAGGAGGGCTGTCTTCCTGTGAGAGGCAGGATATCAGTGTTTCTCATTCTGCCTCCGAGCTACCTGATGGTAAGGCTGTATTCCAGGGGAGTGTGGGTGAGAAGTGGGGCCTTCATTCTTCCATTCAGCCCCCACTCGTGGGATGGTTACACTATACTGAGTATGGCACCAATGAGAATACTGGGGCATTGATTGTCCTTGCTCCAGCTTAGAGGTGGAGATTCTATGCCAAGAGGACCTGTGGCTAATACCCCTCCTTCCAGAAGCATTCAGCACCTCAAGTGGGTATGTCACTCAGAAAGTAGTGGACACCATGGTCCCTGTACCCAGCACCAGAGCTACACCTCTGAGTTTTGCCTGGGAGTGGGAGAAAACCATAGGATAGAGAACTCTGAATCTCTCCCAAAGGAACTGACTGCATTTGCAACAAAGTGTGAAAAAGTTCAAGCTTGAGGGTGCTATCAAAAACAGTGGAGTTTGTGGTTGAAAGGCAATAGGTGAGAGAATGATAGATTTATTGGAGGTATAAGCAGATGGTTGCACAGTTCTGTGATTATACTAAAAACCATTGAATTGTACATGTTAAATGGGTGAATTGTATAGTATATAAATTATATGACTATAAAGCAGTTATTTTTTTAAAAAACTAAAAAAGGATAACCCAGTTTTTTAAGAAATGCTCAGTTCAATTAATGAAATAAAGATGACAGATTTTTTTTAAGAAACCCTGTACACTAATGCTCGTTGCAGTGTTATCCATAATAGCCCCAAAATGGAAACAACCCAAATGTCCATCAACTAATGAATTGATAAACAAGATAAAGTAAATCCATACAGTGGAATATTATTCAACCATGAAAAGGATTGAAGTACTAACACATTTTATAACATGGATGAACCTTAAAACATTATGCTGGATGAACTTCCTTCAAGATGGCAGAAGAGTAAGACGTGGAGATCACCTTCCTCCCCACAAATACATCGGAAATACACCTACATGTGGAACAACTACAGAACACCTACTGAACTCTGGCAGAAGACCTCAGACCTCCCAAAAGGCAAGAAACTCCCCACGTACCTGGGTAGGGCAAAAGAAAAAAGAAAAAACAGAGACAAAAGAATAGGGACGGGACCTGCACCAGTGGGAGGGAGCTGTGAAGGAGGAATGGTTTCCACACACTAGGAAGCCCCTTCACGGGCAGAGACTGTGGGTGGCGGAGTGGGGGAGCTTCAGAGCCACGGAGGAGAGCACAGCCACAGGGGTGCAGAGGGCAAAGCGGAGAGATTCCCGCACAGAGGATCGGTGCCGACCAGCACTCACCAGCCCAAGAGGCTTGTCTGCTCACCCGCTGGGACGGGCGGGGGCTGGGAGCTGAGGCTCCGGCTTCGGTCGGATCCCAGGGAGAGTCCTGGGGTTGTCTGAGTGAACACAGCCTGAAGGGGCTAGTGCGCCACGGCTAGCCGGGAGGGAGTCCGGGAAAAAGTCTGAACCTGCTGAAGAGGCAAGAGACTTTTTCTTGCCTCTTTGTTTCCTGGTGCACGAGGAGAGGGGATTCAGAGCGCTGCCTAAACGAGCTCCAGAGATGGGCGCGAGCTGCCCGTCTTGCCACAACTAGAGAAAGCCCTCGCACAGAAACAAAGACCCAACAGAGCCAAAAAATAAGTAAATTAATTTATAAAAAAAAATTCTCTAGAAGGGATCAATAGCAGAATAACTGAGGCAGAAGAATGGATAAGTGACCTGAAAGATGAAATAGTGGAAATACCTACTGCAGAGCAGAATAAAGAAAACAGAATGAAAAGAATTGAGGACAGTCTCAGAAACCTCTGGGACAATATTAAACACACCAACATTCGAATTATAGGGGTCCCAGAAGAAGAAGATAAAAAGAAAGGGACTGAGAAAACATTTGAAGAAGTTATACTTGAAAACTTCCCTAATATGGGAAAGGAAATAGTTAATCAAGTCCAGGAAGCACAGAGAGTCCCATACAGGATAAATCCAAGGAGAAACACGCCAGGACACATATTAATCAAACTATCAAAAATAAAATACAAAGAAAAAATATTAAAAGCAGCAAGGGAAAAACAACAAATAACATACAAGGGAATCCCCATAAGGTTAACATCTGATCTTTCAGCAGAAACTCTGCAGGCCAGAAGGGAGTGGCAGGACATATTTACAGTGATGAAAGGGAAAAACCTACAACCAAGATTACTCTATCCAGCATGGATCTCATTCAGATTTGACGGAGATATTAAAACCTTTACAGACAAGCAAAAGCTAAGAGAATTCAGCACAACAAAACCAGCTTTACAACAAATGCTAAAGGAACATCTCTAGTCAGGAAACACAAGAGAAGGAAAAGACCTACAATAACAAACCCCAAACAATTAAGAAAATGGTAATAGGAACGTACATATCGATAATTACCTTAAATGCAAATGGATTAAATGCTCCAACCAACAGACACAGGCTCACTGAATGGATACAAAAACAAGACCCATATATATGCTGTCTACAAGAGACCCACTTCAGACCTAGGGACACATACAGAGTGAAACTGAGGGGATGGAAAAAGATATTCCATGCAAATGGAAATCAAAAGAAAGCTGGAGTAGCAATTTTCATATCAGACAAAATAGACTTTAAAACAAAGACTATTACAAGAGACAGAAAGGACACTGCATAATGATCAAGGGATCAATCCAAGAAAAAGATATAACAATTGTAAATATTTATGCACCCAACATAGGAGCACCTCAATACATAAGGCAAAGGCTAACAGCCAGGGCTTCCCTGGTGGCGCAGTGGTTGAGAATCTGCCTGCTAATGCAGGGGACACGGGTTCGAGCCCTGGTCTGGGAAGATCCCACATGCCACGGAGCAGCTGGGCCCGTGAGCCACAACTACTGAGCCTGCGCGTCTGGAGCCTGTGCCCCGCAACGGGAGGGGCCGCAATAGTGAAAGGCCCACGCACCGCGATGAAGAGCGGTCCCCACACCGCGATGAAGAGTGGCCCCCACTTGCCGCAACTAGAGAAAGCCCTCGCACGAACCGAAGACCCAACACAGCCAAAAATAAATAAATAAATAAATAAAGTAGCTATAAAAAAAATTAAAAAAAAAAAAAAGCTACTCTTTAAAAAAAAAAAAAAAAAAAGGCTAACAGCCATAAAAGGGGAAATCGACAGTAACACAGTCATAGTAGGGGACTTTAACACCCCACTTTCACCAATGGACAGATCATCCAAAATGAAAATAAATAAGGAAACACAACCTTTAAATGATACATTAAACAAGATGGACTTAATTGATATTTATAGGATCTTCCATCCAAAAACAACAGAATACACTTTCTTCTCAAGTGCTCATGGAACATTCTCCAGGATAGATCATATCTTGGGTCACAAATCAAGCCTTGGTAAATTTAAGAAAATTGAAATCATATCAAGTATCTTTTCTGACCACAATGCTATGAGACTAGATATCAATTACAGGAAAAAATCTGCAAAAGATACAAACACATGGAAGCCTAACAATACGCTACTTAATAACCAAGAGATCACTGAAGAAATCAAAGAGGAAATCAAAAACTACCTAGAAACAAATGACAATGAAAACACGATGACCCAAAACCTATGGGATTCAGCAAAAGCAGTTCTAAGAGGGAAGTTTATAGCAATACAATCCTACCTTAAGAAACATCTCAAATAAACAACTTAACCTTACACCTAAAGCAACTAGAGAAAGAAGAACAAAAAACCCCAAAGTTAGCAGAAGGAAAGAAATCATAAAGATCAGATCGAAATAAATGAAAAAGAAATGAAGGAAACAGTGGTAAAGATCAATAAAACTAAAAGCTGGTTCCTTGAGAAGATAAACAAAATTGATCATTAGCCAGACTCATCAAGAAAAAAGGGAGAAGACTCAAATCAATAGAATTAGAAATGAAAAAGGGGAAGTAACAACTAACGCTGCAGAAATACAAAGGATCATGAGAGATTACTACAAGCAACTCTATGCCAATAAAATGGACAAGCTGGAAGAAATGGACAAATTCTTAGAAATGCACAACCTTCCGAGACTGAACCAGGAGGAAATAGAAAATATGAACAGACCAGTCACAAGCACTGAAATTGAAACTGTGATTAAAAATCTTCCAACAAACAAAAGCCCAGACCAGATGGCTTCACAGGTGAATTCTATCAAACATTTAGAGAAGAGCTAACACCTATCCTTCTCAAACTCTTCCAAAATATAGCAGAGGGAGGAACACTCCCAAACTCATTCTACGAGGCCACCATCACCCTGATACCAAAACCAGACAAAGATGGCACTAAAATAGAATACTACAGACAATATCACTGATGAACATAGATGCAAAAATCCTCAGCAAAATACTAGCAAACAGAATCCAACAGCACATTAAAAGGATCATACACCATGATCAAGTGGGGTTTATCCCAGGAATGCAAGGATTCTTCATTATACACAAATCAATCAATGTGATACACCATTTTAACAAACTGAAGGGGAAAAACCATATGATCATCTCAATAGATGCAGAGAAAGCTTTTGACAAAATTCAACACCCATTTATGATCAAAACCCTCCAGAAAGTAGGCATAGCAGGAACTTAACAAAATAAGGCCATGGATGACAAACCCACAGCCAACATTGTCCTCAATGGTGAAAACCTGAAACCATTTCCACTAAGATCAGAAACAAGACAAGGTTGCCCCTTCTCACCACTGTTATTCAACATAGTTTTGGAATTTTTAGCCACAGCAATCAGAGAAGAAAAAGAAATAAAAGGAATACAAATCAGAAAAGAAGAAGTAAAGCTGTCACTGTTTGCAGATGACATGATACTGTACATAGAGAATCCTAAAGATGCTACCAGAAAACTACTAGAGCTAATCAATGAATTTGGTAAAGTAGCAGTATACAAAATTAATGCACAGCAATCTCTTGCATTCCTATACACTAATGATGAAAAATCTGAAAGTGAAATTAAGAAAACACTCCCATTTACCATTGCAACAAAAAGAATAAAATACCTAGGAATAAACCTACGTAAGGAGACAAAAGACCTGTATGCAGAAAATTATAAAACACTGATGAAAGAAATTAAAGGTGATACAAATAGATGGAGAGATATACCATGTTCTTGGATTGGAAGAATCAACATTGTGAAAATGACTATACTACCCAAGCAATCTACAGATTCAATGCAATCCCTATCAAACTACCACTGACATTTTTCACAGAACTAGAACAAAGAATTTCATAATTTGTATGGAAACACAAAAGACCCCGAATAGCCAAAGCAATCTTGAGAAAGAAAAACGGAGCTGGAGGAATAGGCTCCCTGACTTCAGACTATACTACAAAGCTACAGTAATCAAGACAGTATGGTACTGGCACAAAAACAGAAATATAGATCAATGGAACAGGATAGAAAGCCCAGAGACAAACCCACGTGCATATGGTCACCTTATCTTTGATAAAGGAGGCAAGAATATACAATGGAGAAAAGACAGCCTCTTCAGTAAGTGGTGCTGGGGGTACTGGACCAGCTACATGTAAGAGAATGAAATTAGAACACTCTCTAACACCATACACAAAAATAAACTCAAAATAGATTAAAGACCTAAATGTAAGGCCAGACACTATAAAACTCGTAGAGGAAAACATAGGCAGAACACTCTATGACATAAATCACAGCAAGATCCTTTTTGACCCACCTCCTAGAGAAATGGAAATAACAACAAAAATAAACAAATGGGACCTAATGAAAGTTAAAAGCTTTTGCACAGCAAAGGAAACCATAAACAAGACAAAAAGACAACCCTCAGAATGGGAGAACATATTTGCAAACGAAGCAGCTGACAAAGGATTAATCCCCAAAATTTACAAGCAGCTCATGCAGCTCAATATCAAAAAAAAAAAAAAATCAACCCAATCCAAAAATGGGCAGAAGACCTAAATAGACATTTCTCCAAAGAAGATATACAGATTGCCAACAAATACATGAAAGAATGCTCAACATCTTTAATCATTAGAGAAATGCAAATCAAAACTACAATGCAATATCATCTCACACTGGTCAGAATGGCCATCATCAAAAAATCTACAAACAATAAATATTGGAGAGGGTGTGGAGAAAAGGGAACCCTCATACACTGTTGGTGGGAATGTAAATTGATACAGCCATTATGGAGAACAGTATGAAGGTTCCTTAAAAAACTAAAAATAGAACTACCATACGACCCAGCAATCCCACTACTGGGCATATACCCTGAGAAAACCATAATTCAAAAAGAGTCATGTACCACAATGTTCATTGCAGCTCTATTTACAGTAGCCAGGACATGGAAGCAACCTAAGTGTCCATCAACAGATGAATGGATAAAGAAGATGTTGCACATGTATCCAATGGAATATTACTCAGCCATAAAAAGAAATGAAATCGATTTATTCGTAGTGAGGTGGATGGACCTAGAGTCTGTCATACAGAGTGAAGTAAGTCAGAAGGAGAGCAACAAATACCGTATGCTAACACATATATATGGAATCTAAAAAAAAAAAAAGTCATGAAGAACCTAGGGGCAAGATGGGAATAAAGACGCCGACCTACTAGAGGATGGACTTGAGGTTATGGGGAGGGGGAAGGGTAAGCTGGGACAAAGTGAGAGAGTGGTAGTGTATATATGGACATATATACACTACCTAATGTGAAATAGCTAGTGGGAGCAGTCGCGTAGCACAGGGAGATCAGCTCGTTGCTTTGTGACCAGCTGGAAGGGTGGGATAGGGAGGGTGGGAGGGAGGGAGATGCAAGAGGGAAGAGATACGGGGATATAAATATATGTATAACTGATTCATTTTGTTATAAAGCAGAAACTAACACACCATTTGTAAAGCAATTATACTCCAATAAAAATGTTTTTAAAAAAAAGTGTATGAACTTCCAGTTATAGGATGAATAAGGTCTGAGAATCTAATGGATAGGTTAGAAACTATAGTTGATGATAACACTGCATTGTATAATCAAAAGTAAATAAATAGATAAATAAAAATTTGTCAGGTAAAAAAAAACAAAAACAAAAAAACATTATGCTGAGTGAAAAGAAGGCAGTCACATAAGACCACATGTTGTATGATTCCATCTATATGAAATTCCCAGAATAGACAATCCGTAGAGACAGATAGTAGATCAGTGCCTCCAGGGACTGGGGGAGGAAGAAAATGGGGAAAGATTGCTAATAGGTGTAAGGTTTTGGGGGGAGGTGATGAAAATGTTCTGAAATTAGATAGTGGTGATAACTTCACAGTTCTTAAGAATATACTAAAAACCAATGAGTTGTACACTTCAAAAGGTTGGTTTTTATGTGTGAATTATACCTCAATAAAGCTGTTATTTTTAAAAAACAATACTTACTGTTAATACTTTGTGAAGTCTGCTTCTTCATGTTCTGGTACTTTTTCCACAGAAGAACTTGTGGGTTTTTTTTCAAGAAAACATCTTTAAAAAGAAACAGTTATACTGGCTTTAGAATTGCATCTAATATGAGAACTTATTTGCTCAATAAAGACAAGTATGCTATATCTTCCTTATCCACTATTGTCATGCTATGGAAAACATTATCTGCTACTTCATTTTAATTAATTTAACTTCATGTGCATCACATGTTTTGTACTCTTGCCATAGTGGATTACAGTTTCTGAAATTTTCCTTGTTCTTAGAGAAAGTAATTTTTTCCCCAGCTACTTATATTTAATGTTCCAAAAACAACATAACAAAAATGTATTAGCACTTGGAACATGATGAATTTTCTACATTCTTTGTTGATTTTTTTTGTTGTTGCCGTTTTTATGTACAAGTGCACAGTTGTAAAGGATTTGGTTAAATACTGAAAGAACATAAATGTTCTTTTTGTAACTTTGCTCTCTTTCAAAATGAAATTAGCATCACAAATAGTTGATTTTATATATATATATTGCTAATTTAAGTGAGGGTAAACTGTTAGTTTCTAATTTTCTACATATATGTTTGTTAGTGGGAGGAATATCCTTATGAATTTAAAAAATCAACCTGCTTGTCTCTAAATCAGCTGAATTATTAAAGGTTATCTTTAATCAGTATGTAACAGTGCTTGCAAGGTTAGGATACTGGAGTGTTTTTGAATATGGGTTCTTTTCTAACAGAAAGACTTACCTTCACATGTGTTTTTTCAGTTACGGGGTTGTAAAAAATAGACTGTTAAGTGTTTTAAATTTTCTTAAAATGGAAGATAGGGAGACTTTAGAACAAAACAAAAGCTCATAACTATTTCGCTTTGAAAAATAACAAAAAAGCATGTAGATACTTTAAGAAAACAACATGTTTTTCTAAATCTAGAGTGCTCATAAAAATGAGGATCCAGATGGTCAAATCAGACAAAATGTGTAATGCTGTAAATTTTCCTCCTAGTTAAAAGGCTGGCCACCGAGAACCTGCAATACATGGTCAAAGCGTGCCAAGTGGGGTCAGGAGGAGAACCTGCCGCCCAGCTGACTTCTGTGTTTAGGTAACTGGAAAATATGCCAACTGGCAAGAAGACTCTTGCCAGCCATTTGACAGCCAACATGTTTTTTAAATAACTAATTATCCAAAACATAATGTGTTACTACTTGTTTGTAGTTTCAATTATTGTATTTTTGGCAGTAGTTTTGCTATGTTGTGTTGTTTTATTAAAAAATAAAAGTACCAAGGAGAAAGATAAGTGAGCTGACTTAAAATTACCTGAGAATTTAGTAAGGAAGATTCTTGCATGTGTTTAAGAGGAAAAAGTGGGAAACGTGAGTCATGATGACAGGTGTACAGGCTTTGGAGCTGCTAAACATGCTACTCACGATCCACTGTGGAAGTGCCTGTCACTGGTTTTCCTACTCACCTTAGATGCTGTGGACCCAGAAAGCTCCATTGTATGTAATTGTGAAGCATAGACTTTGTAAATCTGTTGTTCCTTCACAAGAATAACTGCAACTTGAGAAACATTTTCTGTTTTGTTTTTATTTTCCTGCCTTGCACCCTATAGAGTCTTATGCTTTCTGTTAGGACAGTACTTTTAAGTATTTCTTTCTCACAGTTTCTACCAGTTCACCTTTATTTCATGTATCTCTACCCTAGCACTACCATGATAAATAGTTTGGGTCCATTTCCTTCATTCTATGTTAGATTTTTGATTCCTCAGTTTTCTTTCTCATCACATAGTTGGCACTTGTCAGTTGTTTACAGTTTATTTAAATTGTGATCATTTGAAATAAATACTGGATTTATGAAAACTGTAAAGCCCTAAGAGAGGAGGAAGGATTTTATATGAACAAAGATTGCATGTTTGTTAAGTACAATTTATTGAGCTAGGTGACTTTTATTTTCTTGGGGGGAGAGAGTGGAAATTTTAGTATTAAAATATATAATTCTTATTAATAAAAGGTTTTCTATGGGTCTAAAATCTCTTGATCAGTTAAGGAATATAAAAATTATTTCAGATAACTTGCTTTCCTCATAGAAATATTGTTTGATTTATCTACAGATAGCAGTAACTAAAAGATATACAAAATAACTAGGAAACTGGACTCTTTGCTGTTTTAGTCTCTTCTACATCCTTACCACCTAGATTTCAGCATGCACACTATAGCAAAAAAGTCCCTGAGATTAGATTTTTCCCCCTTATTCTTCCTCCTGGGATTCCAGCTCTTCCCTTTCCCTCCTAATGCCGCCACTCTGGTCACAGCTCATACTGAAGCCATTTCTGTTCTTTATTTTCAAGTGTTAAATAGTGTTCATATGGCATCTAAATCCTTACGGTAATCTTACATGAAATGATCTTTCTTGTGTTCAGGTTACAGCTTGTTGCCATACAGATACCAGCCCAAGGAATTGCTCCAGAAGTAATTCTAAGTAACTTGTTTTACTTTCAGGAAATTTATCGAGGATTATGGTATGAGATATGACTATCAGATTTACAGCATTTTAGAAACAGTAGCAGCATTGGACCAACAGGTTGTTATCCACTTGATTTCTACCCTTACTCAATCTCTGAAGAGTTCAGAGAGGAAATGGGGCCTTGGCAGAAATATTGCACAAAGGTATGTTTGATAATTTGATTATATCCTTTCGGACAATGATTATGAAATCTAAATTCATTTTCTAGAAATGGCCTATTTTCCACTTATAAAAATTTGGAGTGTGTTCCAGTGAATAAGATTAGTGACTCAACTAGATAATATGGGTTTTGGTCAGAAATAGATCAAGGCTTTTTTTTTTTTTAATAGATTACAACCTAGCTGAAGATAATGCTGGACTATTTAGAGTAATGAAACATGGCAGGGGTGTATAAGTCTGTATTTCCTAAAGAGATGTTTTAGAAGGGTCAGTACTCATACTGTAATTCATATGTCCAAAAGTAGTAGGTTAAAGAATCAAAGTACTTTAAAAAGATCGTGTATGGTGTGTATAGACAAGTAGACATTCAGGCAGGCTCAGTTTGTAAAGACTTAAATGAAAAATAATGGAAAAGGTAGTAAATATATCTGTCTTCTTTTCTTTTTTCTTTACAGGGAAGCCTATAGCAAACTTTTATCTCACCTAGGACAAGTGGGACAAGATGAGATACAGAGACTAAAAGATGATAATATTGAATCTATTTTGTGATTCATCCTCAATGTTAATTATAACTATCTAAAGTCACTTTGCACCATTCTGACTCCTACTTTTAATTAATTGTATAATGTTCTGCTAAAAATACTTTCTAGGATTTTTTTCCTTTCATACCTGTAAGTATAAAGTATATAAATAAGGAAATAAAAGTTAATTAAATATGTTATAGGAGCTTTGGAACTTGGTAAAACTGCAATCTATTTTGAAGAGGATTTAGTGAAACTAAAGAAACTTTTCCTAACTGGTAGTGTTATGTGTGTATGTCTAAGCAGGTTTGTACTGGTTGATCCACGGCCATTTTACTGCAATGTGACTTTCTGCCTTGTGAGTAACTTATTTCTGTTTTGTTTTTGTTTTCTTATGAGTTATATTTTATTATGATACTATTTCAAATTACCTGGCTGCCCTATGCTGGGTTTTTTTTTTTGGAGGGGTGGTCAGGAGATAGAACTGTATATTTGTTATCCTTTTTTATACTATGCGTGAGGCAAGTTAATAAAATCCTTACAAAGCACACTCAACTCTATGAGGAACGAGACTGAATCTGGCTAAATGATTATACAGATAATATGTATTTTTTTTTAACTTGGACCAACAGTGTTTATATCAATACTTGGGTTCCAACAGTTGCCAGATGTTTTCCTCTACTCATCCTTTCGTTTGGAGTTGTCATTAAAAGACAGATCAGGAGGAGGATAAACAAGAAGAGCCTTTAGGAAAAGAGAATAAATAATATTCTGGAAATTTTTAAGTTTACAGAATTAACAGAAGAGGTCTGAGAAGTCAGCTGATTTATCTCCTGGCTCTTCAATTAGAGCCTCTTATAAACTAGCATCTTTCATGTTTGCAGGGAGCCAGTTTAGTTTCCTATAGCAGCTCATCTCTCAACCCTTTAACTATTTCATTCAGATTCATTCTACCAGTTGGGTTTTTGTCCTTGACTCCTTTTTCTAATGAGCATTATTTGGTAAAAAGAGCTCCAATCTTAGTGTTGGGAACCCACCTGAATCTCAAACCCAGCTCTGCTTTGTGACCTTGAGCAAGATCTTAACCTTTCTGAGCCTCAGTTCCTTCATGGAGAAAAATGAATAATAACCCTTTTTTAAATTTCACAATGTTCTGGTAGGAATCAGTGGGATAATTGATTTATAATTATAATCATATAATTTAAATGTATGTGAAAGTATTTGTTGACCTGTGTTCTGTTTAGTGGTGTACAGACATGATCACTCTGTCTCATGCACAAAGGTGAAGAACACTTCTCAATTTTGTTCCTCTTTCTCTAATGGTATGTCCTAGATGAAGTCCCCACTTCTTTTCAATGTTTTCTTACATGTCATGTTTGCTAAGTTTGAAATAATTTGTTTTTTTCTTGAGCATCTAGTGTTTATCATGGTTCTACTATTCCTTCAGGAAAACATTTCAACCCTTTTCTGACTCAAGAAGTATCTTTTAAAATGAAATGCACTGCAATCGGGAAACTAGAGTTAATAGCCCTTTCCTAATTGTAATCTGTGAAGTCTAAAGGACTCCATGACATATAAATGGTTTATTTTCCCCCCAAATAAACTGTTTTTAATTCAACAAATGGGATGAATAAAAGCCTCTTTAAGGTTACTAAGACTTAATAGCAATGAGTTTCATTATGATAGTGACTTATTAAATGAATGATGCATTATTTTGCAAGTTGTAGCAATTGAAATGTAAACTATTTAATGTGATGACTTTAAAGAGGTTATTTATGTGTGTGTGTGTGTGTGTGTGTGTATGTGTGTGTATATATATTTTTTCACCCCCAAGGGAAATTGATAAAGATATCTTGGAGAATCTTGCTCCTTAGCTTATGAAACTTTTTAAGGGTTAAGAAAATCTGCTGCTGAATCATGCATTAGGGTGTATAGCTGTAGATACTAAGAATAACTAAAGTTTATACATAAAAAAATCACTAACAAGAAAAAGTCTGTAACAATACATGTGTATGTATATATACATATTTTTTAATTTATGTATCAGTAAACTTTTAAAGAAGCTGTTTTATTAATTGAAGAAAAAAGAAAATTTATGACTCTGTTCCATTTCTTAAGAATCTTCACTGACCCATAAATTATTACTATAGTCTTGTCTTTTTCCATTTCCAGACTTAGAGTACCTTATACTTGCTTCCTTAATGTTCCTTTTCCCCTAAAAACCCTGTTATCTCTGAAGCGGCTGCTTCTACCATGGTAAGGTAGGCCAGTCTCTTTTGGTCAAATCTGAAATGTGTTCTCATTTTTCTTGGTCTTTGGGGCCTCTGTGACGTTGCATTTTCTTTTATCTTCTCATCCCTTCCTCAGCAGTATCGCTCCTTCCTACATACACATTCTTCCTTCTTGTCCCTACCGGTAAGATCTAGCCCTTCACCTGCTCTGTCTCAACATTCTTGTAGTAGTGAACTGATAAAACTAGCTTATAATTTTTTCTCTCTGTAGTGCTAATTTTTCTCTAAACCTGTCTAGTTGGATTCTCCTGAAATCTCAAGGCAACATGTCAAGCTGCCCTTATCATCTTCGTTTCCAGTCTAGCTCATGCCTTCATTTTCTACCCAGAGAATACACCACTTTCCCAAGTCAGTTAGCCTTGATATTTCTTGGATTCATTGTTCCCCACTTTTCATTTGATCACCAATACAAGCTCTTGGGATTTTTTTCTTTTTGCCATTTCATGCATCCAAACATTTTTCTATTGGGTAGTATAATCTCCTTCTTATCTCTGGACTCCTGAAATTTATTCTTCACATAGTTTTGACCTTAGTGTTCCTAAAATACTTCTTTCTTCTTGTTACTTTTCTGCTCAAGGACCTCCATTTACTTCCCATTGTTAATAAGCTGACATTCAAGCCCTTCAGTCAGGAGACTTCTACCATCTGACGCTATACCTTCCGTTTCCAAACTTACCTCAAGCAGGAGAGTAGACTGTCTTAGCTGCTTTCTCTGAATGACATGTTCATTCTACGCTGTGGGCCTCACTCAGTTTGCCAACTTAGAATACCATCATTTCTATAGAAACCTAACCTTAAGACACTTAAATAGGAAGAAAATTAAAATATACATGTTGGATATGTAAGTATTCCACTCAAATAATTTCTTTAAAATATCAGATGGAGTGTAGAAGAGATGATTGAAGGACAACAGGGTGATGAAAGGACTTTATTAGACACAGATTTGGTTACGATTTAAATTTCAGTTGAACATTTAATTAGGTTTCCATAGGGGAGGAAAAAAACATGGAGTATTGTCTCTGCACAAAAATCATTCAGTATTTTGTTCATTTGTATTAGAAGAGTTTCAAAGTTTAAAACTTTTTATATCTTTACTTATCCCTAGCATATTTTCTTTTCTTACTAAGCATATTTGACTTTTTCTATTTTGGGGGGTAAGTAAAATATTATTTGTGAGTTGTTAGACTACGTGTGTGTTTTCATTATGCATTGTTATTTTTATCTTCTTCCATGCTTCATCACAAATTTTTAAAACTACTTTGTTCTTAACTAATTACATGAACCCATTTCCATGTACTTTCACAGAATCTTTGGCAGTTTTTATTTTTACTTCCCCTTTGTTAGGATTATATATCATATAAAAATTTGATGAGCCTTGCAGTTGGGAAAAGCCTTTAGGAAACCTACCTTCCCTAATCCTACACAGTAACATAGCACTTGTGTTTCAAAGATAAAAGATAGATATCATATAAACCTCACCAAAAACTGTTCTCTGTACTAAACCACTGCTTTTTGACTGATAGACTTTTTACATAAACCTTACATTTTCCAAAAACTGATCTCCTGCCTACTCCTCCTAGGGTTAAAAATATTGCCTTGTCAGTCAAGTATAGAGTATGCTAGTATAAATAACGTGCTTTGTTTGCTTAAAACAGTTGGTTTGGGAAGCTAGCAAAATAGCGTATTCTTTCACATATTTAATAAGATATGAGACTTATATTTTGATTCTGTGATAAACTATGTTTGGTAAGGTTACCAAAATCAGTACCAAATGAACTTACCAACTTCTGCTTATTGAAGTTTTTGGTGTGCTGATAGTTATCCAGTTCATTGCATTTGTGGATTGTGCTTTTAGAAAACTTCTGGGCATATGCATGCTTTAAGTTATTTGTGTATATAGTAATGAGATGTAATTAAAAATGTATATATTCAACTTACACTGCACCTGTGATTATTCAACTGCCTCTTTATGACAGATTGACTCTTTGAAAACCAAAATAAAAATGAACCGTGTTACCTAGAGAAATAATTTTTATCTTATTCCTGTTGATTTTATACTCTGCTAAAACAAAGAAAAGTTAAATTTTTCAGCTATTGTAATGGCTGAAGGGTATACAATATACATGTGGTTAAACTGAGAAGAGAAAAAGTATGAAGAGAAAAAGTATGAAAAACACCCTAAAAATAACCAATTGGCATTTTGTTCTTAAAGATCTAAGGAATTTTACTGCATTTTACATACATATTATTTTATTTTAGAGATTCATGTCTTTTCTGGCTTTTCCTCCTAGAGTAAGAACACTGCTAATATCTGTGTTACTGCTTTTCCTTTTTTAAAGTAAAATCTTGAAATGATGTTTAAACTGTTGGAAGCTTCACAGTCTTTTGGAAATTCAAATTAATAATTTAACTATAAATACAATATGGTCTTTAACTTTGAAGAGTAAAAATGGAAGATGAATTACTGTAGGATAGTTCACTTAAATGGAGAACATATATTTGAATAGTTTCAATGGGCTTTGGTTTATATGACCAAACACTGTTTTCTAGAATTTTTCTTATTAGCTCTTATGATCAATAATTTGAGGGAAGGATCGAATTATAAGCGATCTAAGTTTTTTCTTTTTAGGGGAGGGGCGCTGTACTTTGGATGCTGTTCTTTGTCTATAATTATAAGTGTTTCTGAAAACTATGTAAAACTTTTAAAAATTCTGACTTCAATTCTGTAATATTACTGAATAATACATTAAAGTTCACTGAGGAGAGGTTTGATAATATATACTGGTTTGTTTTAAATGAATAGTTAGAAGTCTGCACAGAAATTAGAATAATCTCAGGCTGCCTTTCCATTTGTCATTCAAGCAAGTTCACTTTTAGAACTTCCCTTTCATTAATTGGGTAGAGAGTCTGTGATTAAAAATAGATTGTTTTATAAGGTAAAACTGCTGGATGGAAAATCTGTGTGTCAAGTAGAAATTTTAGTAAATCTGAAATAATTCTTGTTTAGGTCCTTGTTGAAAAGATTTCTGAAACGCTGGAGTCCATTTTCCTGACATGGTAAGGCATTTTAAAAATGTAATTTAGATGGTTTATACCTTTTAAAGAAACTCTCTGTTTTCCTTCTAAATCTCAATTATCAATATCAATTTTCACTTTTCAGAACTGTACAAATACTCTTAAGGCTTTTTGTTTGTGTAAACAAAATCTATTCTTTTAAAAATTTACCATTTTTTTTCTTACTCCTAGTCTCCCCCCTCCGGCCTTTAATCTAAATAGCCAAAAGTTTTATTTATATATATATATTTTTTTTTAATTAATGTTTTAGGTATCTTATATAAAGTTAGTGAATTCTATATTTAGGATAAAAAATATTTTTTTATTCACTTCTGATTACTAAAAGTGGTTACATGAATAAAATGACAATTTCCCATTAAGACAAGGCTTGCTGAATGATTAAACTAAGGAAAAAAAGTAAAATCTTCCTTTTAATAAAGGTGACTTATCCTAACAAGATTAAGGGGAAAAACTCATGTTATACTTGTTGAATTTATGTTCAAATACAATTATTGAGTTGTTTTATTTTTTATTTTTTGTTATAGACAAAGCAAATCCAAAAACCTAGCCTAAAAAAATTCTCATGCATTATTAAAAATGGTAGTAATAAAATATGTATTGGTGGTAGAGAAGAATCCCACAAGCGCTCAAGATTGACATAACCTTTAACAAAGTGGAAAAACTTTTATTAGAACTACTGATACTAGGTTCAAATTTATGTCAGAGCACTTTATGGTACCGAAATTAGTACAACTAATTTTTTTTGAGCTTTAAAATGTCATTTTTCACTAAATGAGCTTAGATGAAATGTTTGAGAGACTTATTATTTGAGGCAAGTGTTTGTACAAGTTTAGGAATCTTTGGCTTTAGTAAACTCCCTTTTTCATAATTAGCATGTCTCTTTCACATGCTTTTCAGAACCATTTATCTCATAGCTTGTGTTCCAAGTTCTATCTAGTAATTTTTAAACTTCAAAAATAATCTTTTTCAGTTTCAAGGTTCTAAAACAGTAAAATACCTTGTAATTTGAGTGACATTTTTTTTCTTAGGCAAAGTACTTCAGAGCATTTGCCTAATCCTTACAACATTCTTCTGAATTAATATGGAAATCAATAATTGCCCCCCTTAAAAAGTGAGAAAACTGAAGCAATGTAAAGTTAAGCTCCCGGCCCAAGGCAACAGAGCAACCAAGGTGAAAAATCTGGGTATTCCATCTGCTGTTCCGGTGTACTTCTATTATTTGTATTACCTTGAATAAAATATGGCATTTAAAAATTTATGATGTCATAATGATGGGTCTCTACTTATACAGCAGGGCTGTATAATGTTAAATTTTTAAAAGAAATATTACAATCCCAGGCTTAAGTAGTAAAGAGATTAAGTACTGACAATTTTTTTTTTAAGATCATTGATGGCAGTACTTGTGAAATAAACTGCCTTACTAAGAGGGTAATGTCCTGGACAGCACTGTTTAGACAAAGTGTACAAAGAATGCTTAAAACATCCATGGACCATTAAGTTAGCACTAAGCTACACCACCATAAAAGTCATACATATTGTACTGTATATTGACACACACTGAGAAGCGTGACAAGCGTTTTCAATAATGTGTATTTTAGAAAACTGTTCATTTTTTGCTAATGTTTTCTGAATAGAAGATCTAGAAAACAAAACAAGGAAGCATTGAGCACTGAGTATTTTCATGCCCAGTATCCAAAAGTCAGGCCTTTTTCTTCCTCGTGTTCATGATGGTTGTTAAGACAGCACTGGCTTTTCAGACGGTGCCAATCCTGTGATGAGGCACTTGAAGAGTTTGAAGGTTAGGGCATGTGAAATACGGAGCTGGGAGGAAGCATGCTGCTATTCCATTGGAAGCAAAAGGAAGTGTAGGCCCGTAGAATACTTCTTCTTTGCCTTCTCTACTCACATCCAATACCTAACACAAGAAGAGGAGAAACCTGTACGTTAAAGGTGGTTGTTCAAAATAAAGCTGGGTACACATAAAAGAAAGCCTGCAGTTAAATTCAGTTATGCCACCATGACTATACCTTACGCATTGCTATTTTTCTCAAGTATGGTACCAGGAATATGTATTAAGTTCCTGCAAAGTGCTATTCTACACATTTCTGTTTGTGTTTGTACATGTTTATACATACATAGATATGTATGTTATGTTTGTATATACACAGATATATAATTTAATAATTTAATCTTCAGAACAGTGTTGAGGTGTAGGTAGCATTATCCTCCTTTAATAAAACTGCCTTAGACTGCTTAAGTAACTAGCCCAAACTAGTTGGTATGTGTTGTTTGTATGCTGGCTTACAAATCCTCACCTGTAAAGTGAAAACAACATTGACCCTGCAGCTTTGCTCTGGAAATTGGTGACATCCAGCTCAGTGTCTAGCACATAGAGTATTATAGCTTAGTAGCAGGTTCCAAAAAATCAGTTCAGTTGCTTCTGGAAATTCTTCCCCAGTTATTTCCCCATTAAGCTGGAGTTCCACCTCTTTCTATATATGGAAAGAATCTCTTTGTTAGTGTGTGCCTGCTGTCACCTCACTGATTCTGGTTTAATCTTACTACTAGGAAAATTCTTTCTTGAGGAAAGCTGGTCATTTCCTTTCTTGAGGAAGGCTGGTTTAATCTTACTAGGAAAACTCTTTCTTGAGGAAAGCTGGTCATGTCCTACGTGTCTAACCCATAATGTTCCTTCCAGCCTTTAATCATCTTAACCTCTTTTCATATGACCTTCCTCAACCTTCCTTTTTTTAAATTAATTCATTTTTTATTGGAGTATAATTGCTTTACAATGTTGTGTTAGTTTCTGCTCTACACCGAGGCGAATCAGCTGTATGTATACATACATCCCCTCCCTCTTGGACCTCCCTCCCCCTGCATCCCACCCATCTAGGTCACCACAGAGCACCGATCTGAGCTACCTTTATTTAAAACCTTTCCTCCCTTGGGTTCTATGACCTTAAAAAAATAAGTTAGTCATTGACGCAGGCCACCTTTGGTCCACTTCTTCCATCTCCATCCTAAATGTAGGTATGCCCCAATATTCCAACCACAGACCCCTTGGTACTCTTCTTCAATGATCTTGTCCACTCTCATGCCTTCATCTGTCACCTAAATAGATAATTCTTTTTTTTAATTAATTAATTTATTTATTTATTTATTTTTGGCTGTGTTGGGTCTTCGTTGCTGCACGCAGCCTTCCTCTAGTTATGGCGAGTGGGGGCTACTCTTCGTTACGGTGTGCGGGCTTCTCATTGTGGTGGCTTATCTTGTTTGTTGCGGAGCATGGGCTCTAGGTGTGTGGGCTTCAGTAGTTGTGGCATGCGGGCTCAGTAGTTGTGGCATGTGGGTTCAGTAGTTGTGGCTCACAGGCTCTAGAGCGCAGGCATGAGTAGTTGTGGCATGTGGGTTCAGTAGTTGTGGTGCATGGGCTTAGTTGCTTCACAGCATGTGGGAACAAACCTGTGTCCCCTGCATTGGCAGGTGGATTCTTAACCACTGAGCCACCAGGGAAGTCCCGCTCTAAGTGGATAATTCTTAAGCCTTTAATGTAATAATGCATTATTTTAGATGAAAGAAGCCCTTGAGATTTGGGGATCCAAGCTCATAAAGGAGGAAATCACTAAAGCCTAAAATAAAGTATCAAACCTTGTAGCTTTTTTTCCCAAATGGACATTTAGCCGTCCCATCCCATTTATTGAACAATATGCCCTGTCACTATTAATTTTAAATAGCTCTAGTATATGCAACATATAAATTTTTCTTTGTTCTCTCTTTCATTGATTTATGTACCTTCCCACAGTACCACATTTAGTTATTTTGACTGGGTAGGGCATGTCTCCCCCATTCATTTTCAAGTATTTCTTGGTTATTCTTGTATTTTTCCTTTCCTGGAGAAACTTCAAGATCAATTTGACAAGTATTATTCCCCCGCCCTGTGAGAAAAAGGAAAATTACAATGGGATTTTGACTAGTATTTCATTAAATAAGGAAGTAGAGGTCTTTCAATATTTACCTCAAATAAGATTATTGTTCAGGTTACAGAGAAGAAAATTGAGATACAAAGAATGTTCGATGACTTGCTCAGGATCACACAGCTAGTAAGTGGTGGTGGAGCCAGTACTTGGGCTCAAGGTTGCAACCCAAGAAACAGCAAGGTTTTCATGCCATTCGTGATATCCCCTCCCCAACTGAATACATTTCTAGAACACAAAATATCAGTTGAGGTCACTGTCCAAACAGCTTGTCTGGTTCCCTGGGCCAACAGAGGCTGTGTATGTTAAGCAGATATAATTTATTTAATCTGTAAGACGGGAAAGGAAGTGTTGGCAGTTTTTCTACAAAACACTCCCCTGTAAACTGGCAGAAAGAAGGCATTTGGGAGAAGGAGGTGCCAGCTTGGCAGCATATCCTCCAGCCAAAAAGAAGTAATCATAAATGAAGAGCAGTGGAGGTGATCTGGCAACACAGACTAATCAATTGCACACTTAGGCAGCTGCTCCTTTACCTGCGGCTCGTCATCCACAGCGTCCAGATTAGAGTCAACCTCTGTGCCAGACGTTTGCTTACACACCCGCTGAATAAAGAAGAGCACCTGACTTTCCTCAGGAATCTATTTTTTAATATTTTACATGGGTCAGTATTACTAACATGTCCAAATCTCCATCTTTAAGCAAGTATTAATTTAAGAGCACCTCAGCCTTTCTCTTATTTGGGTTGCCCTTGAAATGGATCAAATAGTCTGTGCTAAATCAAGTAGTAGAAAAAAATAGAACAGTATGCTTTCTCAACATTTGACATGCTTGTGGCTGAATCCTACAAATGACAGTTAAATAAGCTTTGATTAGAATCCAGAAGTGTCAGTCTAATGAGACAGGTTACTGGCTGGTATTTTCAAGAGCAAAGAAAATTACTTTACTCCTTCTGGATGTTAACAGACCAATCTGTGAACTATTTAAGTGTGACCTTCATTAATCTTAGCCAGCAGTGCACTTAGAATCCAAGAATACTATAGATTTGTGACTTATGAAAAATTTAAACTTCGATATTTTTAACATCTATACTATTTTCTCCACCACTCTGACCTGTAATTTTCTTTCTTCTTTTTTTCCCCCTCACAAATCACATCTCAGAATTTATTCAATGCTTTGGACCTTAAAATATTTTTTTTAATTTTTATTTTATATTGGAGTTATAGTTGATTAACAATGTGTTAGTTTCAGGTGTACAGCAAAGTGATTCAGTTATACATATACATGTATCTATTATTTATCAAATTCTTTTCCCATTTAGGTTCTTACAGACTTGAGCAAAGTTCCCTGTGCTATACAGTAGGTCCTTATTGCTTATCTGTTTTAAATGTAGCAGTGTGGACATGTCAGTCCTAATCTCCCAATCTATCCCTCCCCCCACCCTTCGCCCCTGGTGACCATAAGTTTGTACTCTGTCTGTGAGTCTGTTTTTGTTTTGTAAATAAGTTCATTTGTATCATTTTTTTTAGATTCTACATATAAGTGATATCATATGATATTTGTCTTTCTCTGACTTACTTCACTTAGTATGATAGTCTCCAGGTCCATCAATATTGCTGCAAATGGCATTATTTCATTCTTTTTAATGGCTGAGTAATATTCCATTGTATATATGTACCACAGCTTTATCCATTCAACTGTCAATGAACAATTTGGTTGCTTCCATCTCTTGGCTATCATAAACAGTGCTGCAGTGAACACTGGGGGCATGTATTCCTTCGAACCATGTTTTTCTCCAGATTTATTCCCAGGAGTGGGATTGCCGGATCACATGGCAGCTCTATTTTTAGTTTTTTAAGGAGCCTCCATACTGTTCTCCATAGTGCCTGTATCAATTTACATTCCCACCAGCAGTGTAGGAGGGTTCCCTTTTCTCCACACCCTCTCCAGCATTTACTGTTTCTAGATTTTTTGATGATGGCCATTCTGACTGGTGGGAGGTGATATCTCAGTGTAGTTTTGACTTACATTTCTCTAATAATTCGCAATGTTAAGCATCTTTTCATGTGCCTCTTGGCCATCTGTATGTCTTCTTTGGAGAAATGTCTATTTAGGTCTTCTGCCCATTTTTTGATTGGGTTGTTTGTTTTTTGATATTGAGCCACATGAGCTGTTTGTAAATTTTGGAGATTAATCCCTTCTTGGCCACATCATTTGCAAATATTTTCTCCCATTCTATGGGTTGTCTTTTCGTTTTGTTTATGGTTTCCTTTGCTGTGCAAAAGCTTTTGAGTTTAACTAGTTCCATTTGTTTGTGTTTATTTCCATTACTCTAGGAGACGGATCAAAAAAGCTATTGCAGTGATTTATGTAAAAGAGTGTTCTGCCTATGTTTTCCTCTGAGAGTTTTATAGTCTCGAGTCTTACATTTAGGTCTTTAATCCATTTTGAGTTTATTTTTGTGTATGGTGTTAAAGAATATTATAATTTCATTTTTTTTTTTTGCATGTAGCTGTCCAGTTTTCCCAGCACCATTTATTGAAGAGAATGTCCTTTCTCCATTGTATATTCTTGCCATCTTTATCATATATTAATTGACCATAGGTTCATGGGTTTATTTCTGGGCTTTTTATCCTGTTCCATGGATCTCTATTTGTTTTTGTGCCACTACCATACTGTTTTGAACTGTAGCTTTGTAGTACAGTCTGAAGTCAGGGAACCTGATTCCTCCAGCTCCATTTTTCTTTCTCAAGATTGCTTTGGCTATTCGGGGTCTTTTGTGTCTCCACACAAATTTTAAGATTTTTTGTTCTAGTTCTGTGAAAAATACCATTGGTAATTTGATAGGGATTGCATTGAATCTGTAGATTGCCTTGGGTGGTATAGTCATTTTGACAATATTGGAACAACAATATTGTTCCAGTCCAAGAATGTGGTATATCTTTCCATCTGTTTGTGTTATCTTTGATTTCTTTTATCAGCATCTTGTAGTTTTTAGAATGCAGGTCTATTGCCTCCTTAGGTAGCCTTATTCCTAGGTTTTTTATTCTTTTTGATGCTATGGTAAATGGATTGTTTTTTAAATTTCTCTTTCTGATCTTTCATTGTTAGTGTATAGGAATGCAAGCAATTTCTGTGTATTAATTTTGTATCCTGCAACTTTACCCATTTCATTGATGAGCTCTAGTAGTTTTCTGGTAGCATCTTTAGATTTTCTATGTATAGTATCATGTCATCTGCAAACAGTGACAGTTTTACTTCTTTTCCAATTTGGATTCCTTTTATTTCTTTTTCTTCTCTGAATGCCATGGCTAGGATTTCCAAAACTATGTTTACTAATAGTGGCAAGAGTGGGCATCCTTGTCCTGTTCCTGATCTTAGAGGAAATGCTTTCAGCTTTTCACTGTCGAGTATGTTAGCTGTAGGTTGGTCAAATACGGCCTTTATTATGTTGAGGTATGTTCCCTCTGTGCCCACTTTCTGGAGAGTTTTTATCATAAATGGGTGTTGAATTTTGTCAAAAGCTTTTTCTGCATCTATAGAGATGATCATATGGGTTTTATTCAGTTCGTTGATGTGATGTATTACACTGATTTGCGTATATTGAAGAATCCTTGCATCCCTGGAATAAATTATGGTGTACATTTGATCATGGTGTATGATCCTTTTAATGTATTGTTTGATTTGATTTGCTGGTATTTTGTTGAGGATTTTTGCATCTATGTTCATCAGTGATATTGGCCTGTAATTTTCTATTTTTTGTGATAACTTTATCGGGTTTTGGTATCAGGGTGATGGTGGCCTCGTAGAATGAACTTGGGAGTGTTCCTTCCACTGTGATTTTTTGCAATAGTTTCAGAAGGATAGGTGTTAACTCTTCTCTAAATGGTAGAATTCGCCTGTGAAGCTATCTGTTCCTGGACTTCCGTTTGTTGGGAGTTTTTAAATCACAGTTTCAATTGCAGTACTTTGGATTGGTCTGTTCATATTTTCTATTTCTTTCTGGTCTAGTTTTGGGAGGTTGTACGTTTCTGAGAGTTTGTCCATTTCTTCTAGGTTGTCTATTTTATTGGCATATAGCTGCTTGTAGTAATCTCTTATGATCCTTTGTATTTCTGAGGTGCCCACAGTAACTTTTTCATTTCTAATTTTATTGATTTGAGCCCTCTCCCTCTTCTTCTTGATGAGTCTAGCTAAAGTTTTTCAACTTTATCTTTTCAAAAAACCAGCTTTTAGTTTCACTGATCTTTTCTATTGTTTTCGTCATCTCTATTTCATTTATTTCTGCTCTGATCTTTATGATTCCTTTCCTTCTACTAACCTTGGGTTTTGTTTTTCTTTCTCTAGTTGCTTTAGGTGTAAGACTAAGTTGTTTATTTGAGATTTTTTCTTGTATCGCTATAAACTTCCCTCTTAGAAGTGCTTTTGCTGTGTCCCATAGGTTTTGGATCATCATGTTTTCATTTTCATTTGTCTCTAGGTATTTTTTTATTTCCTCTTTGATTTCTTCAGTGATCCATTGGTTGTTTAGTAGTATATTGTTTAGCTTCCACATATTTGTGTTTTTCACAATTTCTTTTCTTGTAGTTGATTTCTAATCTCATAGTGTTGTGGTCAGAGAAGATGCTTGATATGATTTCAATTTTCTTGAATTTACCAAGGCTCGTTTTCTGGCCTAGCATGTGCTCAATCCTGGAGAGTGTTCCATGTGCACTTGAGAAGAATGTGTACTCTGCTGCTTTTGGATGGAATGCCTATAAATATCAGTTAAGTGCATCTGATCTAATGTGTCATTTAAACCTGTGTTTTCCTTATTGATTTTCTGTGTGGATGATCTGTCCATTGATGAAAGTGGGGTTTGAAAGTCTCCCAGTATTATTTCCCTTTTTATGGCTGTAAGTATTTGCCTTATAAATTGAGGTGCTCCTATGTTGGGTGCATATATATTTACAGTTGCTGTATCTTTTTCTTGCATTGATCCCTTTATCATTATGTAGTGTCCTTCTTTGTCTCCTGTAACAATCTTTATCTTAAAGTCTATTTTGTGTGATATGAGTACTGCTACTCCAGCTTTCTTTTGAGCTACATTTGCATGGAATACATTTTTGCATCCTCTTACTTTCAGTCTGTATGTGTACCTAGATCTGAAGTAGGTCTTTTGTAGACAGCATATATATGGGTTTTGTTTTTGTATCCATTCAGTCAATCTGTATCTTTTGGGTGGAGCATCTAATCGATTTACATTTAAGGTAATCATCAATATGTACTTTTTAAAAAAATTTTTATACAACAGGTTCTTATTAGTTATCCATTTTATACATATTAGCATATATATGTCAATCCCAATCTCCCAATTCATCACACCACCACCCCCACCCCCCGCCACTTCCCCCCTTTGGTGTCCATACATTTGTTCCCTACATCTGTGTCTTAGTTTCTGCCCTGCAAACTGGTTCATCTGTACCATTTTTCTAGATTCCACATATATGTGTTAATATGTAATATTTGTTTTTCTCCTTCTGACTTACTTCACTCTGTATGACAGTCTCTAGATTCATCCACGTCTCTACAAATGACCCAATTTCGTTCCTTTTTATGGCGGAGTAATATTCCATTGTATATGTATACCACATTTTCTTTATCCATTCATCTGTTGATGGGCATTTAGGTTGCTTCCATGACCTGGCTATTGTAAACAGTGCTGCAATGAACATTGGGGTGCATGTGTCTTTTTGAATTATGGTTTTCGCTGGGTATATGCCCAGTAGTGGGATTGCTGGGTCATATGGTAGTTCTGTTTTTAGTTTTTTAAGGAACCTCCATACTGTTCTCCATAGTGGCTCTATCAATTTACATTCCCACCAACAGTGCAAGAGGGTTTCCTTTTCACCACACCCTCTCCAACATTGGTTGTTTGTAGATTTTTCTGATGATGCCCATTCTAACTGGTGTGAGGTGATACCTCATTGTAGTTTTGTTGTTGTTGTTGTTGATTTTAAACTTTATAAGACATAATGGACAGAATAATTTCAAACATGTTCTCATTGTAGTTTTGATTTGCATTTCTTTAAAGTCTTTAACTTTTGCCATTTGATTACTATGTGTCTCAGCATGTTTCTCCTTGGGTTTATCCTGTATGGGACTCTCTGCGCTTCCTGGACTTGGGTGGCTATTTCCTTTCCCATGTTAGGGAAGGTTTCGACTATAGTCTCTTCAAGTATTTTCTGGGGTCCTTTCTCTCTCTCTTCTCCTTCTGGGACCCCTATTATGCAAATGTTGGTGCATTTAATGTTGTCCCAGAGGTCTCTTAGGCTGTCTTCATTTCTTTTCATTCTTTCTTTCTTCTGTTCCACAGCAGTGAATTCCACCATTCTGTCTTCTAGGTCATTTATCTGTTCTTCTGCCTCAGTTATTCTGCTATTGATTCCTTCTAGTGTGTTTTTCATTTTAGTCATTGTATTGTTCATCTCTGTTTGCTCTTTAATTCTTCTAGGTCTTTGTTAAACATTTCTTGCATCTTCTCGATCTTTGCCTCCATTCTTCTTCCAAGGTTCTGGATCATCTACACTATCAGTATTCTGAATTCTTTTTCTGGAAGGTTGCCTATCTCCACTTAATTTAGCTGTTTTTCTGGGGTTTTATCTTGTTCCTTTATCTGGTACATAGCCCTCTGCCTTTTCATCTTGTCTATCTTTCTTTGAATGTGGTTTTTGTTCCGCAGGCTGCAGGATGGTAGTTCTTCTTGCTTCTGCTGTCTGCCCTCTGGTGGATGAGGCTATCTAAGAGGCTTGTGCAAGTTTCCTGATGGGAGGGACTGGTGGTGGGTAGAGCTGGCTGTTGCTCTGGTGGACAGAGCTCAGTAAAACTTTAATCCGCTTGTCTGCTGATGGGTGGGGCTGGGTTCTCTCCCTGTTGGTTGTTTGGCCTGAGGCAACCCAACACTGGAGCCTACCTGGGCTCTTTGGTGGGGCTAATGGTGGACTTTGGGAGGGCTCATGCCAAGGAGTACTTCCAGAACTTCTGCTGCCAGTGTCCCTGTCCTTATGGTGACACACAGCCACCCCCCACCTCTGCAGGAGACCCTTCAACACTAGCAGGTAGGTCTGGTTCAGTCTCCTGTGGGGTCACTGCTCCTTCCCCTGGGTCCCGATGCACACACTACTTTGTGTGTGCCCTCCAAGAGTGGAGTCTTTGTTTCCCCCATTCCTGTCAAAGTCCTGCAATCAAATCCCGCTAGCCTTCAAAGTCTGATTCTCTAGCAATTCCTTCTCCCGTTGCCAGATACCCAGGTTGGGAAGCCTGACTTGGGACTCAAAACCTTCACTCCAGTGGGTGGACACTGTGGTATAAGTGTTCTCCAGTTTGTGAGTCACCCACCCAGCAGTTATGGGATTTGATTTTATTGTGATTGCGCCCCTCCTACAGTCTCATTGTGGCTCCTCCTTTGTCTTTGGATGTGGGGTATCTTTTTTGGTGAGTTCCAGTGTCTTCCTGTCAATGATTGTTCAGCAGTTAGTTGTGATTCCGGTCTTCTTGCAAGAGGGAGTGAGAGCACGTCCTTCTACTCCGCCATCTTGAACCCTGTACAGTACGTATGTTCATACTGCCATTTTGTTAATTGTTTTGGATTTGTTTTTGTAGGTGTTTTGTCTTCCCTTCCTCTTTTGTTCTCGTGATTTGATGACTAACTTTCGTGTTTTGTTTGGATTCCTTTTTCTTTTTTGTGTTTGTATCTATTGTAGATTTTCGGTTTGCATTTTCCATGAGGTTTTGATATAGCCATCAATATATAAACAAGATTTTTTTAAGTTGCTGGTCTTTTAATTTCAAATGGATATCCAATGTCCTGCTTTTGTGCTCTCCTCTTCTCACAGTTGCTGGTTTTGATATCGTATTTGTGTGCAGATGATTTCCTACCTTTACTGTATGTTTGCCTTTACCAGTGAGCTTTCCCACTCATAATTTTTTTGTTTCTAGTTGTGGCCTTTTCTTTTCCACCTAGAGAATTTCCTTTAGCAATGGTTACAAAGCTGGTTTGGTGGTGCTGAATTCTCTTAGCTTTTGCTTCTCTGTAAAGCTTTTGATTTCTCCGTCGAATCTGAATGCGAGCTTTGCTGAGTAGAGTATTCTTGGTTGTAGGTTCTTCCCTTTCATCACTTTAAATATATGGTGCCACTCCTGGCCTGCAGAGTTTCTGCAGAAATCAGCTGATAACCTTATGGGAGTTCCCTTGTATGTTATCCATTGCTTTTTCCCTTGTTGCTTTTAATATTTTCTCTTTGTCTTCAATTTTTGTCAGTTTTATTACTATGTGTCGCAGTGTGTTCATCCTTGGGTTTATCCTGCCTGGGACTCTCTGCACGTCCTAGGCTTGGGTGACTGTTTTCTTTCCCATGTTAGGGAAGTTGTCAGCTATTATTTCTTCAAATATTTTCTCAGGCCCTTTCTTTCTCTCTTCTCCTTCTGGGACCCCTATAATGTGAATGTTGATGCATTTAATGTTGTCCCAGAGGTCTCTGAGACTGTCCTCATTTCTTTTCATTCTTATTTTCTTTATTCTGTTCTGTAGCAGTGATTTCCACCGTTCTGTCTTCCAGCTCACTTATCCATTCTTCTGCCTCAGTTATTCTGTTATTGATTCCTTCTAGTGTATTTTTCATTTCAGTTATTGTATTGTTCATCTCTGTTTTTTCTTTAGTTCTAGGTCTCTGTTAAAAATTTCTTGTATCTTCTCAATCTGTGCCTCCACTCTTTTTTCCAAGATCTTGGATCATCTTTACTATCATTACTCTGAATTCTTCTTCAGGTAGATTGCCTACCTCCACTTCACTTTGTTATTGTGGGGTTTTATCTTTTTCCTTTATCTGGGACATATTCCTCTGCTGTCTCATTTTGTCTAACTTTCTGTGATTGCAGTTTCTGTTTTGCAGGCTACATGTTTGTAGTTCTTGCTTCTGCTGTCTGCCCTCTGGTGGATGAGGCTAAGAGGCTTGTACAGGCTTCCTGGTGGCATGGACTGGTACCTGCCCACTCGTGGGTAGAGCTGGGTCTTGTCCCTCTGGTGGGATGGACCATGTCAGGGGGTGTGTTTATCAGCTACCTGTTTATTCAGGAAGACTTTAAGCGCCTCTCTGCTGATGTGTGGGTCTGTTTTCCCACCCTGTTGGTTGTTTGGCCTGAGATATCTCAGCATTGGAACTACAGACTGTTGGTTGGGGCCAGGTCTTGGTGAGAAAATGGAGGCCTCCAAGAGGGCTCACGGCAATGAGTACACCCAGACTACCACCGCCAGTGTCCTTGTCCCTGCAGTGAGTCAGCCACCCCCTGCCTCTGCAGGAGACCCTCCAATATAATACTAGCAGGTAAGTCTGCCCCAGTCTCTCATGAGGTCACCACTTTTTCCCTGAGTCCTGACGTGCACAAGACCCTGTGTGCGCCCTCCAAGAGTGGAGTTTCTGTTTCCCCCAGTCCTGTGGAATCCCTGTGGTCAAACCCTGCTGGCCTTCAAAGCCACATTCTCTGGGGCCTCCTCCTCCCATTGCCAGACCCCCAGGCTGGGGAGGCCTGAGGTGGGACTCAGGACTTTCACTCCTGCAGGAGAACTTCTGTGGCATAATTATTTTATACCCAGCATATATGGGATTGGATTTTATCACAGTTGTGTCCCGCCTACAATCTAGTTGTGGATTCTTCTTTGTCTTTGGATGTAGGGTAACTTTTTAGGTAGGTTGCAGTGTTTTTTTGTCAGTGGTTGTTCAGCGGTTACTTGTAATTTTGGTGTTTCCGTAAGAAGAGGTGAGCTCACATCCTTCTACTCCACCATCTTGTCTCCTCTCTTTCCTGTAATTTTCATACTGCTGATAGGTACTCAGGAATTTCTACTGTCTAATCAATATCTTCTCATAAACACTATTCCAGTCTCTCATCTTTCTTCTCTGTTGGATATTCTTCCAGCAAGTAGTAGAGAAATGGCTTGCTTTTGAACACGTAGCTAGTCTCTCCAACCATCAACATATTTACTTTTAGTGAACCAAAATAAATAGTTCTGTAGTCACCAAAAAAACAAGTATTTGAGATTGTGCAACCATAGTTTAGAATGAATGGTAATGTAACCCATAACCAGTTGTGAATAACTAAAATGAGTCTCTTATCCATGAAGACTTTCATTCCAAGCATCTCTTTAAGTGACAATCCATATGCTTATATGAACTTATTATCTATAAACAATAAAGGCTCTTAAAAGCCTTTTTCAAATTTATCTGTGCTTTGTGAGACTACTGTGCCAGCCAAGGGAATAAACAGCATCTGCAAAATTACTGATTGACTTGGTACTTCGAAATGACTACTGGAACACAGAACTGTTCATAATGCTAATTTTTTTAAAAAGCAAATATAGTAGAATATTTTACTGTCCAGTCTCAGATGAAATTTATTCCACTAACACAGGCATTGATTAAAACATTTAAGAATCGCATCTTTTTTAGAATCACCGTAGTTCTGAGGCTACTCTAGAATATCCTCAGTGGTTTAAGATATACACATGTACCTCACCTCTTCATCTTTTGAGGACAGATTTGTTTGGGAACAACCAGAAGTCATGAGGCGTTAATTAGTGTATATGATTAGTGACCATTCCATCTTGATTTCTATTCCTTCATCTAATTGAACATTACAATTAGTAGAAATATACCCATAAGTATATTTAAAATTTGCATCTTTTTAATAAACCCAAACTTGCTTCTATTGAGTAAGTAGTCAAATGAAGGGTCCCAAACCACTTAAAAACCAGGGTCCCAGCATTACAGATCACTGCCTGTTGCTCAGTTCAATGTTCTACAATTCTAAAAAGAACAAAACAAAAAGAAACCCCAAAGACAGTGATGACTGACAAATACATGCACAGATGAAAGACTGGAAGCCCTCCTTGAAAGAAAATAGTTTGCTTGTTTGTTGTTATCCAAAAGATAGGACCAAACTCTAGTACAAGGTAGACTTCAATTAACTAAAGACTCCCATAAAGAGTTTCAAGATTTTTCAAAGAACTAATTTGTGCCTTTGATAATTTTTTCTACTGTATTTTTGTTTCCTACTTCATTATTTTCCTATCATTATTCTCTCTTTCTACTTTGAGGGTTTTTTGGTTCATGTTCTAACTTATTATGCTATATGTATCCCACATGCTTTGCTATGTATTGTTTTTATTATCCTTAAGTTCTGGGTATTTTTTAAACTTCCATTAGGACTTCTTTAACCCATGAGTTATTTAGCAAAATAGGAGTTTATTTAACTAACTTTCTAAGTTCTAACTTAATTGCATTGTAGTTAGTTAGAGATTATAGTCTACATACATAATACTTAATTTTTAAGTCTTCTTAGCCTTAACCCTAGTACATGATTGGTTTTGTAAATGTCCCATGTACACTTGAGGAAAATATATTCTGGAACACTCCCCAGGATATATGTTAGGCCACAAAACAAGTCTTAAATTTATTAAGATTGAAATCATATCACACATCCTTTCTGACCACAATGGTATGAAATTAGGAATCAGAAGAATAAAACTGGAAAACTCACAAATATGTGAATTAAATAACATGTTACTGAACAATGGGTCAAAGAAAAAATCAAAAGAAAAATCAGAAAATACCTTGAAGCAAATGAAAATGTAATATAACATACTAAAACTTATGGGATGCAGCAAAAGCTGTTGTAAGAGAGATCGTAGAGGTACCTACATTAAGAAAAAAAGTTCAAATATATAACATTAAGAAAAAAAGTTCAAATAAATAACCTAACTTTACACTAGGAACTAGATAAAGAAGAACAAACTAAGCCCAAAAGTTAGTAGAGGAAGGAAACAACAAAGATCAGACTGGAAATAAATGAAATAGAAACTATAAAAAGACAATAGAAAAGGTCAGTAAAGCTTAAAGCCACTTTTAAAAGATAAACAAAATAGGTAAACCTGTAGCTAGACTTATCAAGGAAAAAAGAGAGGACTCAAATAAATTAGAAGTTAAGTCAGAAAGAGAAAAACAACTATCGTATATTAATGTATATATGTGGAATCTAGAAAAATGGCACAGATGAACCAGTTTGCAAGGCAGAAATAGAGACATAGATGTAGAGAACAAATGTATGGACACCAAGAGGGGAAAGCGGGGGGTGGTGGTGGGATGAATTGGGAGACAGATTGGGATTGACATATATACACTACTATGTATAAAATAGATAACTAATAGGAAACTGCTGTATGGCACAGGGAACTCTACTCGCTGTACAGTAGAAACTAACACAACATTGTAAAACAACTATACCCCAATAAAAAAATAATAATAATAAAACTCCTAATCAAAGAAGAAAATAAATAAATTAGAAATGAAAGAGGAGACATTAGAGTCAAAGGAACAACCCTGGATACTCCAGAAGCCAGGAAATAGAGACACATTAAAAATATTATTTCTAAGATTGATGTTGAAGAGTGTACTGCCTCTGGAGATTGGGCAAGATGGTACAGTAGAAAGACCCTAAGCTCACCTCCTCTCACAGGCACACCAAAATTACAACTATTTGTAGAACAACCATTGATGAAAAAGTTTGGAACCTACCAGAAAAGATCTTCTACAAACTAAAGATATAAAGAAGGTACCACAACGAGATGGGTAAGAGAGGCGGAGTTGTGATTTAGTCAAGTCCCATACCCACAGGTGGGCAACCCACAGTGGGGAGAGTAATTACTATTGCAGAGGTTCTTCCAAAGGAGTGAGGGGTCTGAGCCCCGTGTTGCATTTCCCAGCCCAGGGGTCCTGCACTGGGAAGATGAGCCCCCAGAGCATTTGGCTTTGAAGGCCAGCAGGGCTTACTTTCAGGAGTGCCGGAGGAGGGCTTACTTTCAGAGGGCTGGAGGAAATAGAGACTTCACTCTTAAAGGGTGCACACGAAATCTTACACTCCTGGCCCCAGGGCAGAAGCAGTAATTTGAAAGAAGCCTTGGTCAGACCTACCTGCTGATCTTGGAGTGATCTCGCAGCTCACCCTGTGAACACAGACACTGGAGGTGGCCATTCTGGGGAGCTCATTCTACCTCATGGACACTGGTGCTGGCAAGCACCACTTTTTAACCCTCCCTCTACATTATTAGCCTCGGGACCCAGCCCTACCCTGGCCCTACAGACTAGGTACCAGTGCTGGGATGCCTCAGGCCAAGCAGCTAACTGAGCAGAGACAGCTCTACCCATTAGCAGAAGGGCTGCCTTAAAACTCCCTGAGCCCAGAGCTCCCGGACATGGCTCTGCCTACCAGAGGGCTCAGGACACAGCCCTACAAACTAGTACACAGACATTAGATATGGGGCCCCTAGGGCCCTCACCCAGAGATGCTGGGACACAGTGGGCAGCCCCAGAAATCCCTGGGCCCTTGCAACAGCCTCTGGTGAGCCTTCTCTAGCCTCAAGACCACTGTTATCCACCGAGGGGTGGACATCAGCCACAATACAACTGCAGCCCTGCAGCCTGTGGAACTGGCCATTCCACCAGCAGGCCAGACCCTGCCCTCACACTGGCTGGGCCCTGGCCTTGCCCATTAGCAGGCCAATACAAGCTTCAGGACAGCCCAGACCCTGCAACCAACTGTGTTAGAAACTAGCCACAGCCACCAGTGATTGGACAATAGCTCTGGGACCCCTGGGCCCTGCAACCAGTTCCCAGAACTCAGCTCTGCCCACCAGTAGGCCAGCATTAGGCCCAGGATCTGGCTTCATCCACCAGTGGGCAGGCAACAGCCCTGAGGTCTTCGGGACCCTGACTCCATCCTCCAGTGAGCCAGCAAAATCCTAGGGCTCCCTGGGGTTCCGCAACCAGCTGCCTCATGACCTGGCCCCACCAGCCAGCAGACAGCAGCCCCGACACAAGGCAGGACCTGACAACTAACCAGACTGGGGGTCAACCAAGCCTACTGTGCTGCCCACAGCAGTCAGCCTGTCACAAAAGAAGGACCCACTCAGCCCATATAGGGGCACCACTAGAGCATGTAGCTCTGGTGATGAGAGGGGTGTGTTCTGCCAAGATGCATAGGACATCTCCTACAAAAGGTCACCCAAGGCTGGGAACTGTAACCAACCTACCAGACACAAAAAAATTTAAAAAGCAAGTTAGGCAAAATGAGGCAACAGAGGGTCATACTCCAAATGAAGGAACAAGATAAAACCCCAGAAGAAGAATTAAGTGAAATGGATAGGCAATCTACCTGAGAAAGAGTTCAGGGTAGTGATTGTAAAGATGATCAAAGAATTTAGGAGAAGAATGAATGCACAAAGCAAGAAGTTAGGAGTTTTTAACAGAGTTAGAAACTATAAAGAACAACCAGAGATGAAGAATACAATAACTGAAATGAAAAATACACTAGAAGGAATCAACAGACTCTGTGATACAGAGGAATGAATCAGTGAGCTGGAAGACAGAGTAGTGGAAATCACTGATGCTGAACAGAAAAAAGAATAAACATAAATGAGGACAACTTAAGAGACCTCTGAGACACCATCAATCACACTAATATTCTCATTATAGGGGTCCCAGGAGAAGAGAGAAAGAAAGGGGCTGAGAACATATTTGAAGACATAATAGCTGAAAACTTCCCTAATCTGGGAAAGGAAACAGTCACCCAATTCCAGGAAGCACAGAGTCCCACACAGGATTAACCCGTAAAGGAACACACCAAGATACATTGATTAAAATGGCAAAAATTAAAGAAAGAATATTAAGAACAGCAAGGGAAAAGCAACAAGTTGTATACGAGGGAACTGCTTATTGTGGATATAAATGATTTTTACTACTTTTGTGTTTTTTCTACTGGCTTTCTGTGTGGATGATTTCCTACCTTAACCGTTTGTTTACATTTAATGATGAGCTTTTTCCATTCATAATTTTCATGTTTCTAGTTGTGGCCTTTTCTTTTAAGTGAAATAGAAAAGAGAAGTTCCTTTAACATTTCTTGTAAAGCTGGTTTGGTGGTGCTGAACTCTGCTAGCTTTTGCTTGTTTGTAAAACTTTTGATCTCTCCGTTAATTCTGAAAGAGAGCCTTGCTGGGTGGAGTATTCTTGGTTGTAGGGTTTTCCCTTTCATCACTTTAAATATATTGTGCCAATCCCTTCTGGCCTGCAGAGTTTCTGTTAAAAAGTCAGCTTATAGCCTTATGACAATTCCCTCGTATACAACTTGTTGCTTTTCCCTTGCTAAACCTCATGGTAATCAAAAATCTCCAATAGGTACATAGAGGAAAAGAGAAAGGAATCCAAACATAACACTAAATATAGTCATCAAGTCACAAGAGAACAAAAGAAGGGGGAAAAAAGACCTACAAAAACAACCCCCCAAAAATTAACAAAATGGCAATAGGAACATACATATTGCTAATTACTTTAAATGTAAATGCACTAAATGCTTCAATCAAAAGACACAGAGTGGCTGAATGGATACAAAAACAAGACCTATATATATGCTGCCTACAAGAGACTCACTTCATATCTAAAGACACACATACACTGAAAGTGAGAGGATTGAAAAAGATGTTCCATACAAATGGAAATCAAAAGAAAGCCAGGGCTTCCCTGGTGGCACAGTGGTTGAGAATCTGCCTGCCAATGCAGGGGACACGGGTTCGAGCCCTGGTCTGGGAGGATCCCACATGCCGCGGAGCAACTAAGCCCGTGAGCCACAACTACTGAGCTTGCGTGTCTGGAGCTTGTGCTCCGCAACGGGAGAGGCCACGACAGTGAGAGGCCCGCACACCGCGATGAAGAGAGGCCCCCGCTCGCCGCGACTGGAGAAAGCCCTTGCACGGAAATGAAGACCCAACACAGCCAAATATAAATAAATAAATAAATAAATAAATTTATAAAAAAAAAAGAAAGAAAGCCAGTGTAGCAATACTTATATCAGACAAAGTAGAGTTTAAACAAAGACTGTTACAAGACACACAGAAGGGAATTACATAATGATCAAGAAGTCAATCCAAGTAGAAGATATAACACTTGTAAATATCTATGCACCCAAAATAGGAGCACCTAAATACATAAAGTGAATACTAACAGACATAAAGGGAGAAAACGACAGTAACACAATAATAGTAGGGTATTTTAACATGCCACTTACATCAGTGAACAGATCACCCAGACAGAAAATCAATAAAGAAACACTGGCCTTAAATAAAGCATCAAACCAGAGGGACTTAATAGCTACATATAGGACATTCCATCCAAAAGCAACAGAATACACATTCTTTCCAGTTGCACATGGAACATTCTCCATGATAGATCACATGCTAGACCACAACACAAGTCTTGGTAAATTTAAGAATAGTGGAATCATATCAAGCATCTTTTTATGACTACAACTCTACAAGAATAAAAATTATAAGAAAAAGCTGCAAAAAACACAACACGCGGAGGCTAACCTACATGCTACTAAACAACCAGTGGATCACTGAAGAAATCAAAGAGGAAGTAAAAAAACACCCGGAGACAAATGAAAATGAAAACATGATAAATTAAAAACACCTATGGAACACAGTAAAAACAGTTCTAAGAGGGAAGCAATACAAGCTTCCAATCATAAACTACTACTACTCACTTCTGCCAGGAAAGAACAACACCTTCATAGGTGGCATTTGTTGAATGAATTGTAATACAGAAAATAAGAAAATGGAATAGAAAGGAGACATTTGTAAAGTTTTGCAGATGTGAAAGTACTATTACCAAGATTTCTAGATGTTTTGGTTTATAAGAAAGGAAAAAGCATTCCACTTTCCCCATTTCCAGTATAACATACATTTTCAAAGCTCATTGCCATCTTTATTTTCAACAGGGCTCCATCATTTATTAGCTACCATCTTTAGGATGCAGGATGAAGCTTAGTGGCTGAACTTGCTGCACAAAGGAAGCTCAGTCTTCTTCCTACCTGTAAACATCTCTCCCTGCAATAGCAGCACAGCAAAAATAACCTCACTGAACCACTTGAACAAACTCCAAAAGGAACTTCAACCACTCACCTGGATGCAAGCCAGAGGCTCGTTCGTCCAAATCGAATATCCACCTACTAAATATATTCTCTCATTATGGACGGCAACTCCAGATTCATTTTGGCCTAAAGTAAAGAGAAGTGAACAAAAGAGGAAAAATAAATCCATTTCCTTGCATATCTTCATTAACCCTTTTGCCACTGAGGGATACAATTTCCCTCTGTGGCATACTTGTATATTCCACAGGATTTCTGCCTCAACTAATCACTGTCTCCCAGTTCTCAGAGGGAAGAATTAACCATTCTCAGAGAATGAATCTGTGTTGGGTCAGAATCCGGCCATAACACTTAATAGCCAGCCAAGTTAGTAAATACAGCATTAAATACAGCAATAATAAGCCACATAGAACTAAGTTTTATACTATGTTGTATGCCATTAGTTTATATGGTATATTTTAGGAATGCAAAACACCTCTTGTACTACAAATGCTTCTAAGCAAGTGCTTACATTTGTAACGGCTGCAACCGCAAGAAGCCAATAAAACAGAGCCATGCCTCTAGTGTGCCCCAAATGAAGACAAATGACAGAAAAGATTGATAAAGTTACTACCCTTCTTTTCTTTACATACACAACAGTTTTAAGACTATATTAAAGTTCCTGAGCTGGGACCAGCCTGGGTAGTCCCTAGATACTGACACGCCAAAATGATGAAAGGTTCCTCCCCCACTTAAAAAAGAAGACAGAATAACTCACTACTACATATTCTTCCCTGGAGGCCATCAGAGAGTGAGATAGTCTCTTTTTATTGATGGGCTGACACAGGATTGACTCGGGTAATAAATAAGCTGGATCCTAAAGCAGACAGAAGCACAGATCGAGGGACCAAGGGGCTAAGGTACCACTACAGCAACTTAGAGTTAAGTGCTTGTAGGTGGGCCTCAAAGATCATTTTCGCAAAAACAGGAGCTCAATACAAAGCATCTAAACCTCTCACACTGGTTATGCCCCCACCGTGGCCTCCGTAGCAGCAGCTGTGAGTGATTGAGTGCCCGCTCAGCATATTAAAATGTCTTGAGGCAATAGTCCAGCCCACCTGTTTGAGTTTGTGATTTTCCTATTAGAGCAGCCTGGAAGGGATCTTAATCATGTAGGCCGAAAAGGGAGGACAAGTTTTCAACTTCATAAAAAAAAGTCAGGGGTAAGCTGTTCGCTGCTTTCATTTACTCCCCTGTGGGATGAGTATGGTCCCTACCTAGTGCTACCCCGTGGTAATGCTTGGGTGGGTCTGTGTGGCCAGAAGTGCTGCCAAACCCCCATGCACAGAACATCTCTAAAGTTTTGTCTTTAGGAGAATACAGGCAGAAACGATATTTGACACTGACAAACAATGAAGACCATTCTCCTGCACTCACAAGAAATAAGAGGACTAAAAGTAGTGAGAAGTAAAAAATAAATTGCTCCTGTAAAGAGTCATTACCTCTTTCAGCGCCTGTTTCCTCCTACTTATACCAATGTTCCTACGTGAATACTGATTGACAATAATGGACCTGACATGTCTCTCTTGGCAACGTGAAACACACACAAAGGTAACACGGGCCCTGAGAAACCAGATGTTCAGCCACCTGATGAGTGAGTCCGATTTTGTGAGATAAACAATGCACACCTTTCTGGGTAATAAAAGCAAGTTGTTCTACCACCATGCACTTAATATTTACAGCTGCACTACAGAAATCTAAGAAAACAAGTTTGGCAACTTCCTGAATCTCTGCTTTTCCTGATTTACTCAATCAAAGGTACTTGCCAGTCAACAGGTTAAAATTACAGCGCGTCCACTGGTCAGCGTCCATGTTGTAGGCATCTATATGCCGCACAAGGACCCGGTCGTTATTGTAGTCCAGGTCATTGCCTCCAAGAACATAAAGCTTCCTTTGAACAGCAGCCATGGAATGGTAGACCCGCCTCTGCAGCATGGGGCTGCGGCTCATCCACTTATTCTGAGACAAAAAAGAGGAAAAAGAAACTCAGGTGAATTCTCTTAAGTGGAGACCCCCCCCCCCCCCCCAGGGCAGAAAACAGCAGTGCTTCATTAGTAGTGGGGACTCCAATGTTGGTCAATCACATTCTATTTGAATGTTGTTTATGTACTTTGAAAGGTATGGGCTTCTTGCCTGAGAACAAGTGCAGAAGAGCTCACATGTTCTAACTCTATTTGCAACTTACATAAGGCATTTCCTCTTCCTTGGGTTGCATTTTGAATTTGTAAGGGGAGCATATGAGAATTTAGAAGTTTTCATGATTGGTTATTTCTCCCAATTGAGAGAACTTACTCCTGCAAATGACTTAAGAGTACAAGTGCATGGTTAGGTATACTGTGTGCGGTGGCATAATGATAACAAAACAGGCTCTGGATCCAGAATGCCTGAGTTTATCATCTGTGTGTGACCTTGGCAATTTACTTAACCTGTCTGTGCCTGTTTCCTCATCTGTAAAATAGAGGTAACAGTAACCACCTGACAAGCCTGTTGTGAAGATTAAATGAGCTAATACACCTAAAGCATTTAGAACAATGCCTGGCACATATGTCCAATAATATGCACTTTTTAAAAGTTATTGTGACATAATCATTGGCTGCCCGAGGACCCTTCATAAGCTAATGTGAGGGCAGCTTTGCTGTTCTTTCCAGAATGAACCTCCGGAGGTCAATGGAAGAGCTAAGATTTGATTCAGCGACAAACCCCTCACAGCCTTTAATATATTTACACTCACATCTTCACCAAATTGGGGAAGGTTATTTCCAGGCACACGGTTATCTGTTTTGTTAGAAGACCAAATGTTCTGTGATAACTTTAGGGAATGGTGAAACCTCTAATATTTGGTTCTAGATCACTCTCAGGAATGAGAAACGTACGCTCAACTCCTCTCAAATAAGGCTCCTATTTAAAATACAATGTAAAAATAGATGAAAATCAAATATGACTTTAATTTTAAATCTCAACTAAGTAATGGACAGGTAAGTAAACCTTACCATTTTCTTTCTACATAAACACTAAACGTACAGGAAGAACATAGATTATTTCTTTTTGCAGAGAAAAATTTGGATTTCGACCAGAAAAATCACATGATGGTTTGAATACATAGAATTTCAGTTCACAGAGCTGTAAAGGAAGAAGCGAAAAAGAAAGTTTTGTATAAATATTGGTCCATTCACTATTGGCATATCGACTGGCTCATTTGTAATTCCTCTTTTAAAGATACACTAACATGAGAAAAAGAAAGTGGTTTGTCCAGTTTTTTAAGGCTTGAATTTATCTGCTCCCCCCTTTTTAAACATGTCATATTAAGAATCTCCTTCCAATTAAATGTATCTTTAATAAAACAGTCAAACCTTTCTTTCAGATATTCTCCTAAGAAATATCTTTAATACATTATGCATGAGTGGATTTAACTCAAGACTGATGATGCTTTCCTTAGGTGCTTTCTAAAATAAGGCAACCCATCACAGTATTAGGAATCAATGTTTCCACTAGCAGTCCAGTCCCCTGCCACAGGACTGTGGATGCCATCTGGTTTGCAAAGCCTGACTGCATCCCCTGATTATATCTTTAGCTTCCTTCACTGCCGTGCCTGCCAGGTGAGCCGCCAACCGCTGCAAAGGCAAAGAAACAGAGAGGCCTGGTGGGGTCATTCCTAATAAGCTAGCGTGTGAATACTAATCAGTGCTGGGGAAGCAGAGGTCACCCCAGCCTGCCTGTTGGCAGGTAGCAATGTGCTCTGTGGCAGATGGCAGGCATTATCGACTCTCCACAAAGGCCTAGAAGAGAAATAAACACCAGGGCTGAATGATAGAGTTATTGAGATTCTGAGCAAGATGCAAGCAGATGTGATGTTTGCCAGTACCCACCGTAAACAATATGCCAGCAGAATTTTTAAAAAGAGCATGTGTGTACAAACATGAAACAGAACTCATTTGAGAAATGTTAACACCTTCTTCCTCTTTAACCACGTGTGCACCAAACTTAGGCAACTGCAATTAATGATCCCTCTTGAGACATCTGGCCCAGGGACACGTGGTCTCTGAAACCTACAGCCCCTAATGACATCAGGAAACATTTGCAAAGACAGAAATACCTTCGCTAAACTCAGAATCAAGTAATTGTTAAAATTAAAAAATACTAAATAGACTGAGGTCACTCTGAACATATATTTGATGGCTAGTCCCAACCCAGAGTGCCAAAGCCAACCTGTTGTTTTGTGTTCCGTTATCTTCAGCTGATGAAGATGAAACCTCCAAATCAAATCATTCTGGAATATTGTCAAAATCATGAAAAATACTTACATTACCAAAATCATAGAAATGACAAAATTCAGCAAACATGTGCCACAGTTACATACAGATACCTTGGTAGAAGGAAAAAGAGAATAAAAATAGTTCTTCTTTTGGGGAAAGAAAAGTGATTAAGTGTGCATGAAAAGTGGATAGAAGGGACAGGCACCATCAAAATGCTCCCACTGCAGGCCCAGCTCTTAGATGAAAAACGTGCGCCAACTCTTCAGATACTTCTCCTTCAGACTTGTCCTACACACTGTCCTGGGATATGTTGGCTATATAGAGTTAAATAAAAGTTATCACTTTATTTGGGAATAAGGAAACCATAAGCACGTTCTCCTCCTAGAATGACAGGCCTTCTAAAAGGATGTAGCAACAGGACAATCCAAATCCTTTCTCAGGATGCCTCAACGATGAACAGCCACTTGAGATAAATGGTAATAAGGGCATTTAACTCATCAATGTATATTCCCTTTTTCCTACATTATGCAAAACTCTGAAAAAGTTGAGCACTGAGTATAGCATAAAATGAAAAGAGCTGAAATTCTGTGTTTTGTGAGAAAAAAAAGGCAACCAAAAAGCAGTTTATCCAGATGCTTCCTTTTCTCTATGTAAGTTTAAGTTGCATGTGTGTGTATAGACTTGGCATTCCAACTCCTAATTACTGTAGCAATCTTTAAAAATTCATTTTAATTAAGGCAATGAGCTTTTCTCATATGAGTCTTACCTGGTTAGGTTCATATACCATTAGTCTGTTCTGATATTGTGCCGTGTTAGTTACTCCACCTGTAATGGATTAACACGTGTTAGGCTTTCATGAATAAGAAATGGGATATTCCAACATGAGAATGAGATACAATTAAAGGAAAATTAGCTACTGCTGAGGATCTGTTTGTATACCCTCGTGGTGAACCCACGACATAATTAAGAAGCTTATTGTTGAAGCAGTTGCATTTTCAAGAAACATTTCAGAAGTGATCCAGCTGAGAGCAAGCAACAAGTATGCTGAGATTTCCAGGAGGCCCCCAATTTTGTCAAGCTGCTCTGCATGGCCAGAATGAAGGGCAAAGTATGGTGAGGGAGTGGAAGCAAGCATAGCACACTTAGACAAATCTCTATTCAGTTTATGCCAGGGGCAGAGTTATATGGAAAAGTCTTGTCCTTAGCTACCTTGGTAATTTTACAGCTCTAGTCTTATGTGCACTAACATAGTGATATCTTGATGTCTCTTTGGAAGACCCATATCTAAGAAAAGACATTATTTATCAAAAGAGATCTAGAGCCAGTGCTGTCCAACAGAATATAATAAGAACCACAAACAGGAGTTACATATGCCATTTTAAACTTCCCAGTGGTCACATTAAAAAGTAGTCCTCCCTTATCTGTAGGGGACACATCCCAAGGCCTTCAGTAGACGCCTTAAAGTGTGGATAGTACCAAACAATATATATATTTTGTTTTTTCCTATACATATATACCTATGATAAAGTTTAATGTATAAATTAGGCACAGTAAGAGATTAACAATAATAACTAATAATGAATTTAAACAATTATAACCATGTACTCTAACAGAAGTTATGTAAATGTGGCCTCTCTCTCAAAATACCTTATTGTATTGTACTCCTCCTTCTTCTGGTGATGATGTAGATGATAACCTACTTGATGATGAAGTGAGGGGAATGACATAAGCATTGTGACATATCATCAGGCGACTACTGACCTTCCGACAGTACGTCAGAGGGAGGATCATCTGCTTCAGGTGACCCTGGGTCATTGAGCCATGATGATGTCAATGGTTAAATGTCAGAAGCAGACCATGTCAGTGGTTGGGGATCTGGAGCACGATGGAGTGGAATGGCACGAGATTTCATCATGCTATTCAGGACAGTGCTCAATTTAAAACTTCTGAACAGTTTACTTAGGGAATTTTCCATTTAATATTTTCAGACCATGTTTGATTGTGGGTAACTCAAACCACAGAAAGCAAAACTGCAGATAAGGTTGAACTACTGTCTAGCCAAAATATTACCATTTCAACCTAAAATTAATATAAAAATTATTGAGGTGTTTTATATTCTTTTTTTCATACTCAGTCCTCAAAGTCCTGTGCATTTCTGACACAGAACAAGTCAATCCAGATTAACCACGTTTCAAGTGCTCAATAAGGTAATGAGCTTTTCTTATATGAGTCTTACCTGGCTACCAGCTACCATATTGGACAGCGCAGATCTAGACTAAGGCAGTGCAGCTGCTGTTATCCTCAACATTTTTGAAGCCCTCTTGACAACAGCTTAGATCCAAAAGACTTGAGACCTTCTGCTAGATCAAGAACCACCAAAATCCTATCACAATTCTAGCTAAGGTTCTCCCATTTGTCCTCATACTTCTTTTCACGTTTGGGGTGTACTGAGCCCTGTAAAACCCAGAAATTATTGATTCTACTTTAATTTTTACGACCAAATGGAAAAACTATAAAACAACACATAAAAGAGCACAGTGAGAAAATAACACTAGTAGATATTAAATATTAGGTAGTAAAATAACAGAAATGTGAGAACCCCCCAAAAAAATCTATCTTTAGAAATATTGCCCTATACAGAGTTCTAGATGCTAGCGTAAAATGAATAGCATTCTTATTTCAATAAGTATCACAAAGAAGCAACTCATTTTGCAATAAAGATCTAAAATTGAGCCAAACTATAAGTTTCCTAGGGAAATTTTTTGATTTTAAAAAATATGTACTGGGGCAGGATCAAGAAAGCAGAGTAGGAAGATCCTGAGCTTACCTCCTCCCACAAACACACCAAAACGGTAACTACAAATCTCTGAGAATGACCTGAAGACTAGCAGAACAGATTTTCTGCAACTAAGGATATTGAGATGAGAAGTAGGGGCACAGTGTAGCCTAGTCAGAACCCACACACTGGGTACAGCAACCACAAGTGGGAGGGATATCACAACACAGTGGTGGTCACCCCTGATGAGCAAGGGGTCTGAGCCCCACATTGGGATTCCCAGCCCAGAGGACCTGCACCAGGAAACAAGCCCCAATAATGTGCAGCTTTGAAAACCAGTGAGGATTATATTCAGGAGAGCCAGAGGGATGTGGGAAACCGAGACTGCTCTTGAAGGGCTTGGACACAGACTCACTCACTCCAAGTCCTAGTGCAAGGGCAGCAGCTTGAAAAGTACCTGGGTCATATGAGAAGGAGATTCATTGACTAATTTTTGGGCATGTGCCAGAGAAGCAACAATCTGGTGGAACTTTCTCTAGGGACGGAAGTGCTGGCAGGCATCTTTTTACTTTCCTTCCACCTAGCTGGCCCAGCACAGGTGGGCACCATTTTTCTCACGCTCAGTCAACCTAGCTAACACCATCCACCATGCCCCAGCATCCCTTGAGGATCAGCCCCGCCCAACTGGCCTGTCTCAGCTGGCCCCTCCAAATCAGCTCCTGCCTCACCCTATCAAGTGAGCTGCTCCAGCCAGCACTGACCGGTGTCTCACCAAGGTATCTGCCACACTGGAGACCAGTCCCATAAACAGTGCACCTGTAACAGTCATGGCCAGGCCTTGCAGCCACTCATGCTGGGGGCCAGCGCCACCCACCAGCACACCTGCACCAATCACAGCCCAAACAAAACAGGAAGGCACAGGTATCCCACACAGGGGAAACCCCTAGAGTGCCTGGCTCTGGTAAGCAGGGGAGATTGCACCACTGGGCCCCATAGGACACCTACATAAGGCCACTCTTTCAAACGGAGAGACCTAGCTGATATACCTAATACAAAGAAACAACCACAGAGAGTTAGGCAAAACGAAGAGACAAATAAACACCTTCCAAACAAAAGAACAAGACAAATCCTCAGAAAAAGAACTAAACAATATGGAGATAAGCAAATTACCAGATAAAGAGTTCAAAGCAATAGCCAAAATGATGCTCACCAAACTCAGGAGAAGAATGGAGGAACACAATGAGAACTTTCAAAAAAGAGATAAAAAATGTAAAACAGAACCAATCAGAACTGAAGAATACAATAACTGAAATGAAAAATACAACAGAGGGAATCAACAGCAGATGCAGAAGAATGGATCAACCACCTGGAAGACAGGGTAGTGGAAATCATCCAATCAGAACACCAAAAAGAAAAAAAGAGTTTTTAAAAATGAGGATAGTTTAAGGGACCTCTGAAACAACATCAAGCTTACTAAAATTCACAACAAAGGGGTCCCAGAAGGAGAAAAGAGAGAAATGGGGACAGGAAACCTATCTGACGAAATAATGGTTAAAAATCTTCCCTAACCTGATGAAGGACACAGACATCCAAGTCCACGAAGCACAGAGTCCCAAACAAGATGAAACCAAAGAGACCGACACCAAGACACATTACAATTAAAATGTCAAAAGTTAAAGATAAAGAGAAGATATTAAAAGCAGCAAGAGAAAAACAACTAGTTACTTACAAGGGAACCCCCATAAGATAATGAGCTGAGTTTTCAACAGAAAATTTATAGTCCAGAAGGAATTGGCACAATATATTCAAAGTACTGAAAGGAAAAAAACTTACAACCAAGAAGACACTACCTGGCAAGTTTATCTTTCAGAATTGAAGTAGTATCTTTCAGAACTGAAGAGTTTACTACACAAATAAAAGCTAAAGGAGTTCATCACCACTAAACCAACATTACAAGAAATGTTAAGGGAACTTCTTCGAGCAAAAACGAAAAGGCCATAACTAGAAACAAGAAAACTACGAAAGAAAAAATCTCACTGGTAAAAGCAAACATACAGTAAAGGTGGATAAGAACCACCTACAAAGCTAGTATGAAGGTTAAAAGACAAAAGTAGTAAAATCATCTATATCTAAAATAATTAGTTAAGTGATACAAAAAATAAAAAGATGTAAAATATAACATCAAAAACATAAAATGTGGGACTTCCCTGGTGGCGCAGTGGTTGAGAATCTGCCTGCCAATGCAGGGGACACGGGTTCGAGCCCTGGTCTGGAAAGATCCCACATGCCGCGGAGCAACTAGGCCCGTGAGCCACAACTACTGAGCCTGCGCGTCTGGAGCCTGTGCTCCGCAACAAGAGAGGCCACGATAGTGAGACGCCCGCGCACCGCGATGAAGAGTGGCCCCCGCTTGCCGCAACTGGAAAAAACCCTCGCACAGAAACGAAGACCCAACACAGTCATAAATAAATAAATAAATAAATAAAATTAAAAAAAAAAAACATAAAATGTGGAGGATGGACAAAAATGCAGTGCTTTTAGAATGCACTCAAACTTAAGTGACCATTAATTTAAAATAAACAGCTATATATATAGATTGTTACTACAGGAACCTCATGGTAACCAAAAACCAAAAACCTATAACAAATACACAAAAAATAAAAAGAAAGGAAAGCAAACATATTACTAAAGAAAGTCACAAGGGAAGAGAACAAGAGAAGAAGAAAGAAGAGGGAAGAACTATAAAAACAACCAGAAAAAAATTAGCAAAATAGCAATAAGTGCATACCTATCAATAATCACTTCAAATGTAAATAGACTAAGTGATTCAATCAAAAGACAGGGTAGCTGAATGGATAAAAAAACAAGACATATATATATATATATATATATATATATACACACACACACACACACACACACACACACACACACACACACACACACAACCTATAGGAGAATCACTCCAGATCTAAAGACAAACACAGACTAAAAGTGAAGGGATGGAATAACATACTCCATATAAATGGAAATGCAGAGAAAATTGGGATAGCAATACTCATATCATACAAAATAGACTTTAAAACAAAGACTACAACAAGAGACAAAAAAGGTGTTATGTAATAATAAAGGCATCAATCCAACAAGAGGATATGACACATAAATATTTATGCATCCAACATAGGAGCACCTAAATACATAAAACAAATATTAACATACATGAAGGAGATATTGACAGTAATACAATAGTAGGGGACTTTAACACCCCACTTGCATCAATGGATAGATGATCTAGACAGAAAATCAGTACGGAAATATTGCCCTTAAACGACACATTAGGCCATACAGCCTTAATACATATACAGAACGCTTCATCCAAAACCAGCAGAATACACATTCTCTTCAAGTGCACATGGATCATTCTTCAGGATAAATCACATATTAGTCCACAAAAAAGTCTCAATAAATTTAAGGAGATTGAAATCATTATCAAGCTACTTTTCTGACCACAACAGTATGAAACTAGAAATCAATTATAAGAAGAAAACTGGAAAAAACACAAACACGCAATAGATGAAGAAAAAGAATTTGACAAAATTCAACATCAATTTATGTTAAAAACTCTCACAACAGAGTGGGTATAGAGGGAACATACCTTGCCGTAAAAAAGACCACATATGACAAACCCACAGCTAACATAATACTCCAAGGTAAAAAGCTGAAATATTTTCCTCTAAGATCAGGAAGAAGATAAGGATGCCCACTCTTGCCACTGTTATTTAACACAGTATTAGAAATCCTAGCACTATCAATGAGAGAGAGAGAGAGAGGAGGCATTCAAATTGGAAAGGAATAGGTAAAACTGTCACTATTTGCAGATGACATGATACTTATATACAGAAAATCTTAAAGGCTCCAACCAAAAGACTATTAGAACTAACAAATGACTTCAGTAAATTTGCAGGATATAAAATTCACATACATAAATCTTCTGCGTCTATATACACTAATAACAAACTATCAGAAAAAGAAATAAAGAAAATCCCATTTTCAACTGCATCAAAAACAATAAAATACCTAGGAATAAATTTAACCAAGGAGGAAAACTTCTGATAACTATAAGATACTGATGATACTTCTGATAACTATAAGATACTGATGAAAGAAAATGAAGATAACACAAATAAATGGAAAGATATATCATACTTACTCATGGATTAGAAGAATTAGTATTGTTAAAATGTCCATACTACCCAAAGCAATCTACAGACTGAACCAGACCTACCTGCTAGTGTTGGAGGGTCTCCTGGAGAGGCAGGGGGTGGCTGTGTCTGACCGTGGGGAAAAGGACACTGGCAGCAGAAGTTCCGGGAAGTACTCCTTGGCATGAGCCCTCCCAGATTCCACCATTGGCCCCACCAAAGAGCTGGATAGGCTCCAGTGCTGGGTCACCTCAGGCCAAACAACCAAGAAGAAGGGAAGCCAGTCCCACCCATCAGCAGACAAGCAGATTAAAGTTTTACGGAGCTCTGCCCACCAGAGAAACAGCCAGCGCTACCCACCACCAGTCCCTCCCATCAGGAAACTTACACAAGCCTCTTAGATAGCCTCATCCAACAGAGGGCAGACAGCAGAAGCAAGACGAACTACAATTCTGCAGCCTGTGGAAGGAAAACCACATTCACAGAAAGACAGACAAAATGAAAAGGCAGATGACTATGTACCAGATGAAGGAACAAGATAAAACCCCAGAAAAACAACTAAATGAAGTGGAGATAGGCAACCTTCCAGAAAAAGAATTCAGAATAATGACAGTGAAGTGATTCAGGACCTAGGAAAAAGAATGAAGACAAAGATCGGGAAGATGCAAGAAATGTTTAACAAAGACCTAGAAGAATTAAAGAACAAACACCAAGAAGAATTAAAGAACAAACAAACAGAGATAAACAAAACAATAACTGAAACGAAAACTACACTAGAAGGAATCAATAGCAGAATAACTGAGGCAAAAGAACAGATCAGTGACCTGGAAGACAAAATGGTGGAATTCACTGCTGTGGAATAGAATAAAGAAAAAAGAATGAAAAGAAGACAGCCTAAGAGACCTCTGGGACAACATTAAACACAACAACATTTGCATTATAGGGGTCCCAGAAGGAGAAGAGAGAGAGAAAGGACCCGAGAAAATATTTGAAGAGATTATAGTCGAAAACTTCCCTAACATGGGAAAGGAAATAGCCACCCAAGTCCAGGAAGTGCAGAGAGTCCCAGGCAGCATAAACCCAAGGAGAAACACGTTGAGACACACAGTAAACCAACTGACAAAAATTAAAGACAAAGAAAAATTATTGAAAGCAACAAGGGAAAAACAACAAATAATATACAAGGGAACTCCCATAAGGTTAACAGCTGATTTCTCAGGAGAAACTCTACAAGCCAGAAGGCAGTTGCACGATATATTTAAAGTGATGAAAGGGAAGAACCTACAACCAAGATTACCCTATCCAGCAAGGATCTCATTCAGATTCGAGAGAGAAATCAAAAGCTTTACAGACAAGCAAAAGCCAAGAGAATTCAGCACCACCAAACCAGCTCTACAACAAATGCTAACGGAACTTCTCTAAGTGGGTAACACAAGAGAAGAAAAGGACCTACAAAAACAAACCCAAAACAATTACGAAAATGGTAAAAGGAACATACATATCGATAATTACCTTAAACGTGAATGGATTAAATGCTCGAACCAACAGACACAGGCTCGCTGAATGGATACAAAAACAAGACCCATATATACGCTGTCTACAAGAGACCCAATTCAGACCTAGGGACACATACAGACTGAAAGTGAGGGGATGGAAAAAGATATTCCATGCAAATAAATCAAAAGAGAGCTGGAGTAGCAATACTTATATCACATAAAATAGACTTTAAAATAAAGAATGTTACAAGAGACAAGGAAGGACACTACATAATGATCAAGGGATCAATCCAAGAAGAAGATATAACAATTATAAATATATATGCACCCAACATAGGAGCACCTCAATACATAAGGCAACTGCTAACAGCTATAAAAGAGGAAATCAACAGTAACTCAATAACAGTGGGGGACTTTAACACCTCACTTACACCAATGGACAGATCATCCAGACAGAAAATTAATAAGGAAACACAAGCTTTAAATGACACAATAGACCAGATAGATCTAATTGATATTTATAAGACATCCCATTCAAAAACAGCAGATTACACTTTCTTCTCAAGGGCACATGGAACATTCTCCAGGATAGATTACATCTTGGGTCACAAATCAAGACTCAGTAAATTTAAGAAAATTGAGATCATATCAAGCATCTTCTCGGACCACAACCCTATGAGATTAGAAGTCAATTACAGCGAAAAAAACGTAAAAAACACAAACACATGGAGGCTAAACAATACGTTACTAAATAACCAAGAGATCACTGAAGAAATCAAAGAGGAAATCAAAAAATAACTAGAGACAAATTACGGTGAAAACACGATGATCCAAAATCTATGGGATGCAGCAAAAGCAGTTCTAAGAGGGAAGTTTATAGCAATACAAGTGTACCGCAAGAAACAAGAAAAATCTCAAATAAAAAATCTAACCTTACAACACCTAAAGGAACTAGAAAAAGAAGGACAAACAAAAATCAAAATTACTAGAAGGAAAGAAATCATAAAGATCTGAGCAGAAATAAATGAAATAGAAACAAAGAAAACAATAGCAAAGGTCAATAAAACTAAAAGCTGGTTCTTTGAGAACATAAACAAAATTGATAAACCTTTAGCCAGACTCATCAATAAAAAGAGGGAGAGGACTCAAATCAATAAAATTAGAATGAAAAAGGAGCAGTTACAATGGACACTGCAGAAATACAAAGCATCCTAAGAGACTACTACAAGCAACTCTGTGCCAATAAAATGGACAACCTGGAAGAAATGGACAAATTCTTAAAAGGTATAACCTTCCAAGACTGAACCAGGAAGAAGTAGAAAATATGAACAGACCAATCACAACTAATGAAATTGAAACTGTGATTAAAAATCTTCCAACAAACAGAAGTCCAGGACCCAATGGCTTCACAGGTGAATTCTATCAAACATTTAGAGAAGAGCTAACACCTATCCTTCTCAAACTCTTCCAAAAAATTGCAGAGGAAGGAACACTCCTCTGCAAACTCATTCTATGAGGCCACCATCACCCTGATACCAAAACAAGACAAAGATACTACAAAAAAAGAAAATTACAGACCAATATCACTGATGAATATAGACACAAAAATCCTCAACAAAATACTAGCAAACAGAATCCAACAACACAGTAAAAGGATCATACACCATGATCAAGTGGGATTTATCCCAGGGTTGCAAGGATTCTTCAGTATATGCAAATCAATCAATGTGATACACCATATTAGAAACTGAAGAATAAAAAAAATATGATCATCTCAATAGATGCAGAAAAAGCTTTTGACAAAATTCAACACCCATTTGTGATAAAAAACTCTCCAGAAAGTGGGCATAGAGGGAACCTACCTCAACATAATAAAGGCCATATATGACAAAGCCACAACAAACATCATTCTCAATGGTGAAAAACTGAAAGCATTTCCTCTAAGGTCAAGACAAGGATGTCCACTCTCGCCACTGTTATTCAACATAGTTTTGGAAGTCCTAGCCATGGCAATCAGAGAAGAAAAAGAAATAAAAGGAATACAAAGTGGAAAAGAAGAAGTAAAACTGTCACTCTTTGCAGATGACATGATACTGTACATAGAGAATCCTAAAGATGCCACCAGAAAACTACTACAGCTAATCAATGAATTTGGTTAAGCTGCAGGATACAAAATTAATGCAGAGAAATCTCTTGCATTCTTATACACTAAAAACAAAAGATCAGAAAGAGAAATTAAGGAAACAATCCCATTCACCACTGCAACAAAAAGAATAAAATACCTAGGAATAAACCCTCCTAAGGAGGTAAAAGACCTATACTCAGAAACTATAAGACACTGATGAAAGAAATCAAAGATGACACAAACAGTTGGAGAGATATACCATGTTCTTGAATTGGAAGAATCAATATTGTGAAAATGACTATACTACCCAAAGCAATCTACAGATTCAATGCAATCTATCAATTTACCAGTGGCATTTTTTACAGAAATAGAACAAAAAATCTTAAAATTTGTATGGAAACACAGAAGACCCTGAATAGCCAAAGCAGTCTTTTTTTTAAAAAAATAAATTTATTTATTTATTTATTTATTTATTTATTTATTTATTTATTCTTGGCTGTGTTGGGTCTTTGTTGCTGTGCACGGGCTCTTCTCTAGTTGTGGCAAGTGGGGGGCTACTCTTCATTGTGGTGCGCGGGCTTCTCATTGTGGTGGCTTCTCTTGTTTCAGAGCCTGCAACTCTACGTGTGCAGTCTTCAATAGTTGTGGCTCGTGGGCTCCAGAGTGCAGGCTTAGTAGTTGTGGTTCACGGGCTTAGTTGCTCCATGGCATGAGGGATCTTTCCAGACCAGGGCTCGAACCCATGTCCCCTGCATTGGAAGGCAGATTCTCAACCACTGCACCATCAGGGAAGCCCATCCAAAGCAGTCTTGAGGGAAAAAAACAGAGCTGGAGGAATCAGTCTCCCTGACTTCCAACTACATTACAAAGCTATGTAATCAAGACAATATGGTACTTGCATGAAAACAGAAATATAGATAAATGGAACAGAATAGAAAACCCAGAGATAAACCCACGCACCTATGGTCAACTAATCTATGACAAAGGAGGCAAGGATATACAATGGAGAAAAGACAGTCTCTTCAATAAGTGGTGCTGGGAAAACTGGACAGCTACATATAAAAGAATGAAATTAGAACACTCCCTAACACCATACACAAAAATAAACTCAAAATGGATTAGAGACCTAAATGTAAGACCAGACACTATAAAACTCTTAGAGGAAAAGATAGGAAGAACACTATTTGACATAAATCACATCAAGATCTTTTTTGATCCACCTCCTAGACTAATGGAAATAAAAACAAAAATAAACAAATGGGACCTAATGAAACTTCAAAGCTTTTGCAAAGCAAAGGAAACTACAAACAAGACTAAAAGACAACCCTCAGAATGAGAGAAAATATTTGCAAACGAATCAACGGACAAAGGATTAATCTCCAAAATATATAAACAGCTCATGCAGCTCAATATTAAAAGAACAAATAACTCAATCAAAAAATGGGCAGAAGACTTAAACAGACATTTTTCTAAAGAAGACATACAGATGGCCAAGAAGCACATGAAAAGCTGCTCAACATCACTAATTATTAGAGAAATGCAAATCAAAACCACAATGAGGTATCACCTCACACCAGTTAGAATGGGCATCATCAGAAAATCTACAAACAACAAATGCTGGAGAGGGTGTGGAGAAAAGGGAACGCTCTTGCACTACTGGTGGGAATGTAAATTGATAGAGCCACTATGGAGAACAGTATGAAGGTTCCTTAAAAAACTAAAAATAGAATTACCATATGATCCAGCAATCCCACTACTGGGCATATACCTGGAGAAAACCATAATTCAAAAAGACACATGCACCCCAATGTTCATTACAGCAGTATTTACAATAGCCAGGTCATGGAAGCAACCTAAATGCCCTTCGACAGACGAATGGGTAACGAAGATGTGGTACATATATACAATGGAATATTACTCAGCCATAAAAAGGAACGAAATTGGGTCATTTGTAGAGATGTGGATAGATCTAGAAAGTGTCATATAGAGTGAAGTAAGTCAGAAAGAGAAAAACAAATATCATATATTAACGCATATATGTGGAACCTAGAAAAATGGTACAGATGAACTGGTTTGCAGGAGAGAAACAGAGACACAGATGTAGAGAACAAACGTATGGACACCAAGGGGGGAAAGTGCTGGTTGGGGGGGGGGGCGGTGGTGGTGGTGGGATGAATTGGGAGATTGGGATTGACATGTATACACTAATATGTATAAAATGGATAACTAATAAGAACCTGCTGTATAAAAAAATAAATAAAATAAAATTCAAAAATGCAAAAGAAAGAAAGAGAAACAAAATACCAATGGCAGTTTTTATAGAACTGCAATAAATAATCCTAAAATTTGTAACAAACCACAAAAGACCCTAAATAGCCAAAGCAATCTTAAGAAAGAAGAACAAAGCTGGAGGTATCACACTCCCTAATTTCAAACTGTACTACACAGCTATAGTTATCAAAACTGTATGGCACTGGCATAAAAACAGACACATAGATCAATGGAACAGAATAGAGAGCCCAGAAAGAAAGCCATGCTTCTTTTGTCAACTAATCTATCAAAAAGAAGCTAGAAATATACTTTGGGTAAAACACAGTCTCACTGATAAATGGTGTTGGTAAAATTGGACAGGTACATGCAAAAGAATGAAACTAGACCACTTTCTCACACCATACACAAAAATAAATGCAAAATGGATTAAAGGCTTAAATGTAAGACCTGAAACCATAAAAACTCCTAGAAGAAAACATAGGCAATACACTCTTTGATAGCACTCTTAGCAATATTTTTGAATTTGCCTCTTCAGTCAACGAAACAAAAGCAAAAATAAACAAATGGGACTATATCAAACTAAAAAGCTTTTTCACAGCAAGGGAAATCTTCGACCAAACAAAAAGGCAGCCTCCTGAATGGGAGAAGATATTTGCAAATGATATATCCCATAAAGGGTTGATATTCAAAATATATAAATAACTCACACAACTTAATATCAAAAAATAGACAATCTGATTGAAAAATGAGCAGAGGACCTGAACAGATATTTTTCTAAGGAAGACATACAGATGGCCAACAGACACATGAAAAGATGCTCAACATCACTAATCAACAGGGAAATGAATCAAAACCACAATGAGATTTCACCTCACACATGTCAAAATGGCTATTATCAAAAAGACAAGAAATAACAAGTGTTGTCAAGGATGTAGAAAAAGGGGACTTTTGTGCACTGTTGGTGGGAATTTAGGTTGTTGCAGCCACTATGGAGAACAGTATGGAAATTCCTCAATAAATTAAAAACAGAACTACCTTATCATCCAGCAATTCCATTTCTGGGTATTTATCCAAAGAAAACGAAAACACTAATTCAAAAAGACATATGCACCCCTATGTTTATGCTCATTGCAGCATTATTTACAATAGCCAACATATGGAAGAAACCTAAGTGTCCACTGATGGATGAATGAATGAGGAAGATGTGATATATGTAATGGAATATTACTCAGCCATAAAAAAGAATGAAATCCTTATATTTGTGACAACACAGTTGGATCTAGAGGGTATTATGCTAAGGAAAATAGTCAGACCAAGAAAGACAAATACTGTATGATTTCACTTATATGTGGAATCTAAAAAACAAAGCAAACGAACAAACAAAACAAAACAAACAGATTCATAGATACAGAGAACTGGTTGTCACCAGAGGGGAAAGGGGTGAAGGATTGGGTGAAATTGGTGAAGGGAATTAAGAGGTACAAAATTCCAGTTATAAAATAAACAAGTCATGGGGATGTAATGTACAGTATAGGGAATACAGCCAACAATACTGTAATAACTTTGCATGGTGACAGACGGTTACTAAACTTACCATGGTGCTCATGGTAATGTATATAAATGTTGAATCAATATGTTGTAAACCTGAAATTAACATAGTATTATACGTCAAATGTACTTCAACTGGAAAATTAAAATAAAAAAATAAAAAATAACTTTAAAATGTGTACTATTATAATATTGACCAAGGTGGCCTTAACATTCCTCTCAGCTTAACTAAACTTTAGACAGGCTTCTTCCTGTCTCTGGCCCCTGACCTCCCTTTACTTACAGCATTTATTTTAAAAAACTTGCAAATTCTTTCTCTCTGCCTCTTTGAGATATAAATCATTTAAGAAGCTTCTTGCAAGTTTTACAACCCAGGAATATCTTCCTCAAAGACCTGGGAGCCATGCCATTGAGAGGTTATCATCAAGGAAGAGAATGCTCCTATCTCCCAGTTTCTGTGGAGGCTAGGAGCCTAACTCTGACGGGTACAAATCAGCAAACACAAATGGCCTAACCACAGAGAAAAACATTTACAAACTTAGGGTAACTGAATGTGCTCAACACATCACATTGATCAACCTTCTTCCAAAAGTACTTCAGTATATTTCTACCAGCTCACCCCAGTGCTTAAAAACCCTGTTGTTTTTCAGAGGAGTTGATTTCAAACTGCATTCTGGTCTCTCTCCCCTAGTGCAATAGTCTTGAATAAAGTCTTCCTTGTCTGTTTAACTGAAGTCAAGTCAACCAGACGCCAGAGAATTAGTGCATCAACTTAACTAAAGTGTGATAATCAATCAGTACTAATGGATATGTAAAGGAGAGGGAATCTGTCCAGGCCAATCATTACTCTCTCATTCAATCCCAGTAAGGAGAGTATATCTTTCATGTAATTGACCATAGCTATTATTAACTGGAAGGCTTTTTTTTTTTTTTTTTTAAGTTCTCTCTGAAGCTTGCAACCACTTTTAAGATCAAGGAAAGTTTTGTCTGCAGAAGAAATCCACAAAGAACAGAGAGAAATGAGCTTCCTGCCCTCAAATAAAGTCTTCTCTGGATTTCTCACTAAATGTCTCATTTTTTTTTTTTTTTTTTTTTTTAAAGTTTTTACTTGATTTTATTTATTTTATTTATTTTATTTTTGGCTGTGTTGGGTCTTCGGTTCGTGCGAGGGCTTTCTCCAGTTGCGGCAAGCGGGGGCCACTCTTCATCGCGGTGCGGGGACCGCTCTTCATCGCGGCGCGCGGGCCCCTCTCCATCACGGCCCCTCCCGTCACGGGGCACAGGCTCCAGACGCGCAGGCTCAGCAATTGTGGCTCACGGGCCCAGCCGCTCCGCGGCACGCGGGATCCCCCCAGACCAGGGCCTGAACCCGCGTCCCCTGCACCAGCAGGCAGACTCCCAACCACTGCGCCACCAGGGAAGCCCTAAATGTCTCATTTTTAAAGATGAAATCAAAGAAAAGGATAATACACTTAAGAAAGCTGAGGCTGAAATGCCTACATAGAGTCAAAATGTATGTCAAAATAAATACAGAGGTATGTTTGCTTTCCCCCCAAACCTTCTTGTTTTTAAATCTAATTAAAAATGGAATGTCCAATAATTCTTTCTTAGCATAACTATGGAAGAATAATCAAATCTATTGAAACTTCACAAGTTTTCAGGGTTAAAATGACCGCCAAGTGTTTTTGATCTGGGCCATAACCACCAGATTAATGTCCAGCTCGCCTATAATCATTTCTCCAAATGAGAGGGAACAGAGGTGAACTCCCCCCTTTATTTCAAAACTTTGACAGTTTCTCTACTTGTTTTAGAAATATGGGACAGAATTAATATCTACTGCAATAAACTATCTGTTTATGACACTATTTGACGATATTTACACTATAATATGTATCAGACTCTGCCCATTATAGATTAAATGTATAATCAATGGATTAGAATGCAGCTATTGCATCCTTTCTCCCAAGCACAGCACACCATTTATCTTCATGCTTTTCAGAATTACTATTTACTGTCTTCCACAGATGCATTTATAATACATTTTTTCCCCCTTAATCTGCACTCAGTAATTAGATTCCTTACCCTTACATACAAATTCTCACTCACATGACAATATTTAGAAATGAGATATTGGGTTACTAGTTGGGGGTAAAAATAAAAGTCTTAGTTACTTATTTCGTTGATTACTTCTAGAATGTTAAACCGCAGGAGGTGCCTAAAAAACCGAGTGCTGTAACTTTTGCCAAGTCAGGATTGCAAGGGAAAACCTTAAGAATTGGTTCTATTTCTTTCCCCCTTTGAAATAACTTACAAATGAGCATATAAATAAAAAAACATTTCTTCTCAGTACAAAAGATAAATTTTTTAAAAAGCATCCACGTTTGCAGCCCACATTTCTCTAGCAATGTTACTCATTTTCAGAGCTTTATCATTACGTTCCCTTCACATAACACTCTTTACTTTTAGATTAATCTTCTGAAATGAGATGCTAAGGATTTGCATACAGATTTGACTATACAAAAATAGATACGGAATTAATAATAGTCTCTATATGTTTTAATTTATCCTAGACTGGAGTACCCTTGCCTGCAGCAGTATTCCTGGCTTTGAAAGTCATCAAGCTGATTTGTCTGCTCTGGGTTATGATGCCACATGCTGCTATACTGCCCCCTGCAATCAAAGCACTTGCGAAGATACATTCCATGCCTTCCTCTATTGAGTATATTTTACAGATTGGCAGTTTTGATCTCCCTCCCCCACCCCAGGGGGGATAATCTGCATCTTAACAGCTTTCTATAGATACATCTGTCATTAAATATGCCATCTCATATCAGCATCCATTTTTAAAGCCAAGTTTTCCCTGACTTTTAAGTGCCACAGTCAAAGTTAAGACTTTTCAGCCAAGATTGAAAATGAACAATCCTGTCTTATACTTCTGAACTGTGACTTAAAGATATACGGCAGGTTCCCCCAAAGTCAAATAAGTCTTTAAAAACTGCCAGAAGGAATGAAAAGTTACCACCATGCTACCAGCAGGGAGAAATGCTTTCTATCATCAAGACAAGAGTAAAGCATTTTTCTTAAGCTTCCCTGTTCAACTCCCCACAAAACATTGTGACAAATGGATGAGTGCATGCCGGGGAGAAGATGACAGGTGACTGCTAAACAAACAACCTCTGTCTCCACTACTGAGAGGTCACCAACTCCTAAACTCGTTGTGCTCAAAAGCAACAACTAGCCAATGCTGACAGTGTCCACAAAATAGTGTTTAGAAAAACAGCTCTCAATATTCGTTGGCCAGGGTAGGTCAAGTCTGGTGGCTCTGCTAATTTTTCTTTTTTTTTTTTCAGGGATAGAAATACCTCTGTTGATAAATAGAGAGTCCTACACTAAACTCTTTAGTAGAAAAGAGTGGTACCTAATGCAGTGCTAGTACCCTTACTGGAACAGAGCAGGATGCAAAGAACTGAACGTGTCCATGCTCTTAGGGAAGACACTCCAGGCTGGAATTCTGTGAGCCAGTTCAGGATTGTGGCAAACCATCTTGAGTTCTCTGCAGCTCTCTTGGAGGCCTGCAGTGCCAGCTTCACACTAGTCTAGGGGGTGCATTTCAGCAGAAGGTGTGCCGTCAACCTCCACTCCCAGCTCCTTTATGACTCTATCCTTGGGGGAGCCATTTAACAGCCAAGTTCATGTCCTCACATGCAAAATGGAGACAGTGAGACCTCTCTCACAGGTTTCAGATGAACAAGAGTACTCGGTAAAGAGGCCATCCATACGGGAAGTTTACTACAATAGTGTAGTAGTGGGGCTCCCCTGGTGGCGCAGTGGTTAAGAATCCGCCTGCCAATGCAGGGGACACGGGTTTGATCCCTGGCCCGGGAAGATCCCACATGCCACGGAGCAACGAAGCCCGTGCGCCACAACTACTGAAGCCCGTGCTCCTAGAGACCGTGTTCCGCAACAAGAGAAGCCACCGCAATGAGAAGACTGAGCACCGCAACGAAGAGTAGCCCCCGCTCGCCGCAACTAGAGAAAGCCCGCACGCAGCAACGAAGACCCAACGCAGCCAAAAATAAATAAATAAATAAATAAATAAATAAATTTATAAAAAAAAAAATACTGTAGTTTGTTTATAAAAATTTCTTGCCACTTTCACAAATGAATATGTATGGAATATTGAAAAAATAAGTAAGAAATACTGAATTAATAAATGAATGAATTTTGTAGTCTGAAATAGATTCCTTATAGTTCTTTTTTCTAATAACCACAATTACTGGCTTGTTTATAAGGTATCAAAGACTTTTTCCTTCTTTAATAGTTTAAGCATCTCCTCTGTAAATTTGCTCCAATTCTCGAAAGACTAAAATCTTTACACTCATAGTCTAATTATCAAAAGCAGTAGGTGTGAGTTCATATGTGTCATTTTTTAAGAGAGCCAAACTCATTAATATTCCTTGATAAAATGGACACCATGAGAATATTTACAATGAATGCAAAAATAAACTTTTTATTATCTATTTTTACATGATATTAGACCATCCATATTTTGGGAGTGTTAATAATGCTACATAAACAATTAAAGCCAAGAATCTTTCTACTAAATTAGCATCTTGAATAGAAGCATACTTAATCCAGGCATTAAATTAAAACTAGTATCCATATTATTTCTGTCACACTTGAGGAAACCACACAAATGGATGGGTTATTAATATATTCGAAATCCGCAAAGGAAGTCTCAAGTTTACAAAATATCTATAAAGAAAAGGTTGATGCACTTGAAAATATAAATTATATTTATGTCACCTAGAGCAAACAAATATAAACTTGTAATCCAAAATATGTAAAGTATGCACCATGTGTTATTTTAAATAAGTGAACTAATAAATGATGGTAAAATCTACCACAATGCAGATGTCAGCTGACCTTTAAAATCTCAATAAAATTTGCTCTAACTCCAATTCTTCATTCTGTAGAAAGTTGAAATCCTGCCTCCAAAGATTTCTGCACGTTCCTAGCAGGGTTAAGTTCTCAAGGTCACCTCTGCCTGTCTCTAGTGTCCTGGTTTTGCTGTGTTCTTGTTGGATCTTTTACCTCTTTCCTGCCATCAACCAAATTCTTCAGCCATTCCCCATTTCCATGAAGTAGCTTTAATCTTCTTATCTCCTCTTGGGAATAAAGAAAATGACGTATTTCTCATATTCTTAGATAGAGCAATTCAGCTCACTCTTTTTCTACCTTCTTTTTCTAGATTCATCTAGACAGACACAAATGGATCATATAAACAAAGGCTGTAATCACCATGAGGGGAATTTTAGAGCCAATGGGTGTTTTTTTAACTACTTAAACTACCAATTTTAAAGGCCACTAGACTACTATATTTTAATATGCAATCCTTTCAGAAAATAATGTTCTCATCTAAACCAATGTACTTTAGAGTACCTCCATATTATCACTGTTTCTGTATGCATTTTAACTTTATATTATTGTTTATGTTTTAGAAACTAAACTATAGAAACACAAAAAGGAAGACATTATATAGCTCAGCTCTGTGCCCCAAGAAAGATGGTCAGTTAAACAATTAAAGACAATCAAATGATTACTGATTCTACACAAGTCTCCAGGTATGATTACTCTTCTATGTATCATTTACTTTCAGTCATGCCATTTGGAAGTTCCTTTTACAATGTAAGCACCTGTTTTGAGACCTTTGTTGTAACTGGTTTGTGAGGTTTCGTGGGAAAAGTATGGTTTTCAAACACCAGAGATACAGAGATCAAATTCCAGCTTTGTCAAATACTTGCTGTGTGAACCAGAAAAATCATTTCACCTCCTTAAGCCTCATTTCTTGAGGAGCAGTGTGAGGGGAAACCAACTGCTACTTCAGAATAAAGAGAAGTCAGTTTAGGATGAAGGCTTTGATAATTATTTTGGAGAATGTAGGTGATACGATCGCTTTCTTCAAACCACTGAGCTCTTTTTTTTTTTTTTTTTTATAAACTTTATTTATTTATTTATTTATTTATTTATTTATTTATTTTTGGTTGTGCTGGGTCTTCGGTTCGTGCGAGGGCTTTCTCTAGTTGCGGCAAGTGGGGGCCACTCTTCATCGCGGTGCGCGGGCCTTTCACTATCGCGGCCCCTCCCGTTGCGGGGCACAGGCTCCAGACGCGCAGGCTCAGCAGCTGTGGCTCACGGGCCCAGCTGCTCCGTGGCATGTGGGATCTTCCCAGACCAGGGCTCGAACCCGTGTCTCCTGCATTAGCAGGCAGATTCTCAACCACTGCGCCACCAGGGAAGCCCCACTGAGCTCTTTTAAAAGGATTGTAGAATGGTTCATTTCTGTTTGGCATCCATCTCAGTACAATACTGTAATGGTTTTGTTTTCATCTCTTTCATATGGAGAGTAGTAAAGGCTGGGGCAGAAGTGAAAACAGAGAAGAAAAAGTAACGGCTGTGGCCAGCTGGTTGCTGGGATCTGAAGCAACAAAGAAGATTTCATTCAGTGGAATTCCAGCCCACTAGGAAGTTTTAAGTGGAATGTCAAGCTATGAAGCCTGAACCCTCTCCCAGGGGCAACAAACAGACCCTCTCAGGTACCCACTCCCATAACACGACACACTTATTTCTCCCTCAAGCAAACCTTAAGCCCTTGACCCTCACCTAATTGGGATCCCAGCATGCTGAACTCTTCCAGTAGGATCCTCTGGGCTCTTCCCAGCCTAAAAACCTTCCATTGTGAATGAATCCAAGGATTTTCCCTCTCCAGTTCTCTGCTGAGCACCACCAAATAACAGAACAGAAATTTGCAAACTGGGATATCATAATTTCGTGGTTTCCAACTTAGTGTGGGTTCTGACACAATTTTTTTAAACATGTCAGTTCCCTCTGTTTTCTCTCAGCAGCTTTTCCCAAGGCCACTCTCCTCAGGCCCTCTACCTGGTCCTGACACGGCACGATCTCCACAGACAACCCTGTCCCTCCCTTGACTCCATGGCAAGGACCCTCTGCAGGTCCCTGTCCCTCCTCTCTGAGCTTACCTAGGTCCACATCCAGCATTGCCTCCTGCCCTGGAGCTGGAGGTGTCTCTCCTCCTCCCGTCCAAGACTGAACCCCTCCCAAACTCCCTCTGGCCTCTTCGGGACCCTGTGTCTGTGGTCAATATTGTATCCCCCAGACTTATCCCCATTCCTGGTACCTAGGAGCTGCTCTCAGCATTTACCAACCAGAGGACGCCCCTACTCCCTTCACTTCAAATTCACTCTCTCCTTCCCCTTAGCTATAGATGTGCTTAATGCGCTCACATCCTCAAAGAAAGTTCCCTCCTTTGACCCTGGATTTCCTCCTTACTCTCTCTTTTCTCAGCCAAATTTCCTTCTTTTTCTTTCTTTCCATCTTTCCTCCTTTTTTCTTCCTAAAGCCAAGATGTTATTTATTAATTTATAATGAAAAATACGGGAACTTCCCTGGTGGTCCAGTGATTAAGACTCTGGGCTCCCAATGCAGGGGGCGCGGATTCGACCCCTGGTCGGGGAACTAAGATCCCACATGCCGTGTGGCGTGGTCAGGAAATAAATTAATTAATTAATTAATTAATTTTTTAAAAAAGAAAAAGAAAAATATGGCTGTCACCCGGACTGAAGTATGTGTGTACCTAGAAACAGCACAGTCTCTCCCTGTCGGCCAGAACACAATGATCGGAAAGTTGCTGGGTAAACTCAGGTTCAGGAAGTCAAGTTTAGATGAAATCCCGGCTTTGTGCAAAGGTGGCCTATGTACCTGCAGCTGTTACTCCCTCAGTCTCCAGCCACACCTTCAACCACTGCATTCTAGCTTCCACCTTCTTCCACTCTCCGGAAACCGCTGTCACTGAAATTACCAAGCAGTTCCTGACTGAAACTGCAGAGGAGATATTCTGGACTTAGATGTCCCCACAGGACACTTGTCACGCACCCTTCTGCTTTGGCTTTGGTTTCTACACCACGCCTCCTCCTCTGGCCTTGCCCATCACGCCTTTTCAGCTCCTTCCTTTGCTCCCCCTCCTCTGCACCCTCCTGGCTAGTGTTTCCCCACCTTCCGCCCCTTTCCACACCATCTCTGGCCCCTCCGTCTCCTCTTACTCTCCACCGCCTTCTCATCGTAACTGATCTGCTGCGAGAGCCTCCTTGCTTCCATCTGTTCTGAGAAACAGGAGGCAAGGTTCTATCTCTGAGTTTGAGGAGAGTGAGGGCATTACAGCTGGTGAAGGAGAGTGGGTGAGACCCTAGTGGTAGGATGTAGAGAGGGCCTGGGGGCTGAGTGGATACATGTGCCAAGCCGCCTGTCAGCTGGCCTCCTCCCACCGGGCTCAGCTGCCCAGGTACAGGCACAAAGCGGACCATTGGGTTTGCCCAACAGTGTGTGCCTGCCAGAGGGCAAGAGAGTTATTGAAACGGCTGCACCATGAAGCCCAAGCCTGAGCACAGGGAAGGGTAAATGGGCAAGTGGGAAGCAGCCAATGGACCTGAGGCCAAGGGAGGCTGAAGGTGCCACAAACTTCTGTGAAGCCTCTCGTGCCCCTGCACTGATTACTTCCTGCTTCACGCTGCTTCTGTACCTTGGAAAGCTGTCTATCATCACACCCACACACACCACACACTTTACTGTAATCATCCATTTAAAAACTGTGAGCCCGGACTTCCCTGCTGGCGCAGTGGTTAAGAATCCACCTGCCAATGCATGGGACACGGGTTCGAGTCCTGGTCTGGGAAGATCCCACATGCCGCGGAGCAACAAAGCCCATGCGCCGCAACTACTGAGCCTGCGCTCTAGAGCCCACGTGCCACAACTACTGAGCCCGCGTGACACAACTACTGAAGCCCACGTGCCTAGAGCCCGTGCTCCACAAGAGAAGCCACCGCAACAAGAAGCCCACGCACCGTGACGAAGAGTAGCCCCCGCTCGCCGCAACCAGAGAAAGCCCACATGCAGCAACGAAGACCCAACGCAGCCATAAATAAATAAATAAATAAATAAATAAATAAATAAATAAACAAACAAATTTATTTTAAAAAAAAAGACAAAAAACTATGAGCCCAGGCGTGGGACCTGTCTTTGTGGCTCCCGCACTAGCCTGGAACAAGACTCAGGGAGGTGAGGAAACTTGCTCAGCATCTCCTGGTTGGTCAAAGTGGAGCAAATTTCACACTTGCATGTGCCCTCAATCTGTGACCTCAGAGCACCACGGTCAGCCTCTGCCATGCCCCCATTAGTTCCTAATATGTTGTATATAATTTTTTTAGATGCAAGTAAAATGATCTTTGCGCAGTAAAGTTACAGCCATGGCATTTTAAAAATGTTAATGATGTTTTATACTGTTCTAATTGTAAAGTCCCTTTAGTAGGTTTGAATAAATTAAAGTTACTTAAAATGGGGCAATGCAAACTTCATCTAAATTTAATCAAGATGAAAATAAATATATCTTCTAGGGAGTTATAGAAGCCCTAACAAATGTTCTTTCATTAGTGAAATACCTGAAAAACTCTTTGATTGTCAGCTCCTAGAGGGCAGGAAGTGTGTTTGCTGAATTATTCTTATTTATCTATGAACCAGCACTGACTTTAATAAAGATGTAGCATTCACCAAGAGAATCAAGAAAACACTAAGTGCCGCTTTTGAGGAAATGCAGTACCATTTGTCTTATTATTGCAGTTTTAAAGCACTAATTTTGTGGTTAGCTTCCCATTATCCTGCTGCCATTTGACAAAAATGAAAAGGTAAGTTATTCTGCAAGATGAGCTCACGATTCATTTTCACTCACAAAAAAAGGATCTTTTTAGTAGTTCACAAACAATGTCTGACAATGGAGAGCATACCTTTTAAAGCACAACGGCAGGATATTTAATGCTTATTTTACTTCAGTATTGTGAATTTCAAGTAGAAATGATGTGGCGCATTTGTGAATTGGGTCACGATGTCAAATGCTGGAGGAGCCTGTAAAATCTGACTAACTCTAACATCTTAAATTACATGCTAATGGGCACATCTATACAGCCTAGTTTTCTGAATTCATCTTTGCTTGTCTCCTTTTTTAAAACCACGGACAGGTTTCCAGGTATCCTGACCCTAAATTGGACAGAGAAGGGGAGAGGGTATGTATAGAGAGGGAGCACACTGGAAATATCGAGTCCCTAAAGAAACGTTCATTTTGTGTTCTGTGGAACAGAAATAAGCTCCTAAAATCCACATCCTATAATCCTTACTACCTTCACCTTAGGCAAAGCTTACAAAATACCAGAAGGATGCCAATGACCCAATCCCCCATCAATTAAACTGGAAATATTTAATTATTTGGTAAAGGGTAAGGAATAGCCTCAAACATTTTCATCTGCTCCGAAAAAAATCAGGGTAACACTTCTAAATCAGAGATAGTCAGGGTGAAATATAGCTGCCTTTTTTTTTTTTAAGGAGTCCATAGCAACCCCTCCCTATCCATGGTTAGATTCACAATTGATTTATTATAAGCTGAGCCTGAGGAAAGAGGCAGACGACTGAAGGTATTAGAAATGTCACTGGTGATTTCCTCTTCTTTCCAATTAAAGGTATTGTACTGTACACAGGGAAGTGAGTTTTTCATCTCAAGTACACAGTAGGGAGAAACAAACCTGAGAAAATTGTGATTGTTTTCATTAAGTATGGTTAACACAGGCAGCATATATTAGTGCAAAAGAAGAACAAAGGAAATGTATTTCCTTTCATAGTAGGGGAAAAACAAAGTGATATAGCAGTATGGACTGTAATAAGTTGATACATTTAATACAACGGAAAAGGAAACATACAGACCCATATGGAAAGAGAAGTCAGCTTGATACCAGGTTGATAGATCTAGCCAGGCTAACATAAGTTTCAGTGCTTTCTCAAGGCCTCACTAAAGAAGGTATTAAGTAGTCGTATTTTTAAGACTATGTAAGGGAAACTCCAGCACTTTTTTTAAAAGCTAGTTTTATAGCCCAAAAATAAAAGTAAGTAAGGAATAATTATTAAACTAATTATGAGAAATGTATACAAAATTTAGAAAATGCAATGCAAAATTTAGGAGTGCAGTACCTTAGCAATATATGAAAACTAAATGAGTCAAAGGAAGGGATGTAAGTTGGAATAAAATATAAATTATACCGATTTCATAAATTCATCACTGTTTTGTTATCTAAGTCAAGTACAGATCCGTTCCTTCTAATAGCAAGGATTTATTTGCAGCCAAGTTTAAGGTTTCTTCAACAAATCTAACAGGATACAGTCCTGGTAGCTTTTTTCTTAAATACTGAAATATATACTTAAAGAAAAAGGAACAAGTCACCAGATAAATGAGGTCTTTATCTAAATATATCTACATATACTAACATACACACTCATATCTAATGTTTATTTGGTATACAGGACCAGTAATTGTTGGATACACCTCATTTATCCTCTTTCCTAGTCCCAACCTTAACTTCATTCATGAATTATTGAGCACTTAAACCCAGACATGAGCTAGGTTTCTTCAATAAAAATCAGTGAACTGCCAATAATTGAGGCAAGAGGAGCCAAGACTACAGCTGTATCCCTGGTTATTGAGGATAGCAGAAGGAAAAATGGGCAGAGTCCAATGAATTTACTTTAAGTGCAAGGGGGAATTTTGTCAGAGCAGATGTTAAACTAGAGAAGACTATTGAAGGAAGCTTATAAGTCTTCACAAGTATACTTAAAAGTGATTGATTCTTCTGAGTACAAACATCTCAAAGTTACTCTCAGTATTTAAGTTCTTTGATTTTTCTATTCCTCTTTGTCCTTGACATAGAAATTCAGCGAGATCCACTTGGGTCACAAAATGAGTATCCTCCAGCTGAGAGAAGATGCAACTTTCTTCCCTAATAGGCAAACCTTTCAAAGGAGGACATTTGAGGACTTTCCAATAATAGGATTGGAAACACAAGGTGATAATGTGATGTCAATAACACAAGCCTCACAGGCTCCTTCTGTGCCAGTGAAAAGTCAGCCATGAGGGGTTGGAAGCAGCATGTGGGTGTGAATGAAACAAGACTGGCAATGAGTAGATAACTGCTGAAGCTGGGTTATGGGCACGTGGGATTCATTATACTAGTCTCTCTCCTTTGTTCATAATCAAAAGGCTTCAAACAAAACCAAAGACAAAAAAAGTAAACCAAAATAATCAGAACCCCCAAATTATCAGGAAGAATGGGAGAGTAAATAGGAATAAAGGATCGGGATGGCATGAGTAACTACAATTCGCAGATAACAGAAAAACATTATTTTAGCCAATAACTTAAATCCCTTCCCTCAATGCACAGCATGGCTCCTACCTGGATCTATTCCCATTGCTTTACTCATCCAAATGGATTAACTGGGCTTTTACTTCGCCTGCCCTGTCTTTGATAGACTGGCTCCTAGTCAGGCAGCCCAAGGTGAAGGGAAAAGCCAAGGACCTGGATAAACCACCAGGGGTGCAATACCGTCCATGAATATCAAAAACTGACAATCTAAACAATAGAAGGTTTGGTAGAAAAAGAGATGTGACAGGCCACTCATTTCCATCTTGAAATTTTACTCCACTAATCACTCAGAAAGTCACAGAAAGGTCAATTACTTCCCCATACACCGCTCTCTACAGAATGGTGCTCAATAAATGACTGTTAATTAGCTAAAATGGCATCCTTGGCTGAATCGTTCAGATACACACGGCCACCACTACCAAAGCCTGACTTGTCAATTTATGCCGCAGTGAAAGTGTTTTGTAATAAATCCAACGTATGAGGCATGTTCTACCTGATATCCAAAGAAGACCATCAGCCACATAGCCAGCGTGACAGGAGAGGGACCGGTCAAAGGACTGGACGAAAGTCCACTTGTTCTTCTTGGGGCAATATCGCTCAACGGTCGGCAGAACCTGGCGCAGTTCATTTCTGCCCCCAGCCGCATAGAGGTACTCATCCATGGCTCCCAGAACGAAATGCTCCCGGCAGTTTTTCATGGGTGCTATCTCCGCCCAGGAATTAGTGCGGGGGTCATAGCGACAGGCAGTCCTCACGGCACACGTCCGGCCGCTGGCATGCTCGACTTCCCCTCCTGCTACGAACAGGAAGTCCCCCATGACCGCCACGCAGTGGTGGCTCCTTCCCACGGGCATGGGGGCCAGCTCGCTCCAGTTGGCAATGGCAGCTATGAGGGCGTTCTCCTGATCCACGGGATTGAAGTACCGAAGCTCCTTGACTTTACAGACCTCACGCTTCTTCCCACCAATGATGTACAGAGTATCTGACTGGAAGCGCGGTTTGGTCCTGCGAGTCTGCCACACGGGCTGTGCGTAGATGCTCTGGTGGTACTCCAGGGCCTCGTTGACAAGTGCTGTTGCGGTTTCACTTGCCTGGACGAGGGGGTGGGACAGGGCAACTGTATGGAGAGTGTCCACATCCATCAGGCCAAAGCGGATGTACTGCAGGAGCTCATCCATGTACTGGTAATGGCAGCTGTGTTCCAACCACCTCACAGCTAGCTGAAACAGAGGCAGGGAGGTGGAGAGAGCACAAAGGTAAGAAAGCGCCAAGGCAGTGTAGCACAGAGGCCGGCTGCCATGTATCCTTTCAGACTCTTAATAACACTTTTATTTTTTCTTACAAACCGTGGAACACTCAAACATTGTTATACCCAGTCGAGGGATTTTTTTTTCCCTTTCTGCATCAGCAGAGACACAAAAGAACTCAAAACACTGTTGGAGAGATTAGGAACAATGTTAAGCAACACTGACAAGACTTAAAGGATCATCTGAGGTGAACAACAGTTACTTTTCAAAGAAGGAGAATACGGTTGTGAAACAGCCTGTTTCCTCAGGTTTCATGCATAAGAGGCTTGGTCCGCCCCACCACCAGGATATGTCAACGGTGAGCCATGTCATCAGTTCAAGCAACATATGTCAACCTGTGAGTCAAGGTGCTGTTATCAATACGAGTAATGTGAGAAAACATGTGATCATCTGAGACCACAGGGTGCACTTGAGAGAAAATCAATACGACACTAGTAGCAAGATTTAGAAAGAAAAAGGACTTTTTTCCCCCCTGCAACTTTTGTAGGTATATCAGTCAGGAAGCAAGAGAAGAAAAAGAAAGATTGCAACCTATCAATTTATTTCATTTTTTCTCAACTAGTTTTCATCTTGAAAACAGTTGTTGTTTGTATGTGTAAGATACGGGCAATTTGTTAGAGCCATTTTCATAAAAACAGGATACAGAGGAGATTATCTTTGTATTATGGACACAAGAGCAGAATGTAATCCTAACCTTTTTGATTAGGTCTAGATCTCTTTCAAGAAGGAAAGGGGTAAGAACTTTCGGCTACAGACAAATAGAATTTCTTAAAACTAAAGCAGGTGCATTAAGTTATAAATAACAAAATTGAATAGTAGTTTAGAAAATAATATCAACAAAAAACCAATTCATGTTATGGAGCACCTGAAGTAATTTAATTAACGTGACTTAATATTTAAGTTTGGCAAAGCTTTCCACACATCGGCATAGAGAAGTATATCTAATATCTCCAGTCAACATATTTGATAGAATTTATTCTTAGCAGTACCTATATTAAACTAGATCTCCTAAGCATATAAATGTGGACCTGAAGCAATTAGCATAAAAAAGTAAAGAAAATACTGAATAATTCTGCTGTGTTTTACTTGCTTTCTGACCAGTGGAATTGGGGTTCTGGGCTTCCCTTTTCAGCTGATTCATTGCACTGGGAAAAATGTCTACGGAGAAGACAGAAAGAAATGTAGTGCCCTCAGACCATTACTCCTTGACAAACGTGAGCTGGGTTTTCATCCTTGTGAAAAGGATCACTAAACTCTCTGAAGCATTAGATGATTTCAGGCTTTCAGAGTTTCTGTATCCATTTGACAAATGGCTCTAAAAGGCAAGGCATATTTTGGGCATGTCTTTTTAGTTTTCCAGATGAAGAGAATGTAGCAAGTGAATTTGCTTCCAATATATACTGACTTGCATCTCTAAATGAATAATGAGTGAAGAGAAATGGATAAAGAATGTCACTGGTTGCCAGGTAGCCTACGGATGCCACGGAGGCAGACACAATGGAGGGCAGATGAGTGACACTCTGGCTGTTTTTCTAGAAACTAGTATTTTTTATTTAAATAAGATACTAACCTGATGAAAAAAAAATTACCTGTGTATGGTAACACAGTAATAATCAAAGATAGTGCAGAAGAAAAATGTCACTCATCAATCACCAAGTCTCTGCCGGAAGTGGAGAGTTTTCCCACAGGCAACATCCTGGTTTTTCTCCACCCTAATTTTAGAAGTTTCAAGAGATGGGTTCCAATTAGAATTCTACAACTTAATAAATGATTTTCCATTCTTTGCCCACAGAGCTTTCAAAAGTTTTCAGGGATAAAGTCATCCCACTCAAGGTTACTCCTTATGCACAAGGTAAAATTTTCTGAAACTTAATCTTTCATATTGCTCCTAATTTGAGTAATTCCAGATGGTACTGCTTTGTTTTGTAACGAATTTCTTAGCATTCTGATATCCTAATGTTTCTGCATCTTGCATATGGATACTACAGGAAAACAGCATTGGAGAAAGAGCAAATAAACATTCATGTCTCTATAGCCTCTTTTTATAGCACAGTGCTGCCCATTTAATTACTTTTCTCCTTCCTCATAAATCAGTTCTTCCTATGCCCTAATCAATCTTCTAGCCCATCTCTTAACACTCTCTGATTTACTTTTATCTTTCTAGCAAACAGTGTCACTTACTGTATGAAAGATATACAAGCCACAACTAGACTCTGCCTTTAAGAAAATTTCTAAGGAATCAAACTTGCAGTGGAACAGTGACCACTGTGACCTATCTCTGACTCATTTCTGGCTTTCTGTCTACTTATCACCCCTTACGTCGCAATATCATGATGGTTTCCATGTTCAATTTCCCCAAATACTATGTATTACAGAATACTTTATGAACATACATTTAGTTTGCATTTTCTGGGATAATGTTTATCTTATTTATTGCCAGTATGTCTAACTTCTCACATTTTTCATATAATTTTCACACATTTATTATTTATAAATATTTTCAGACTACACAAGTCATTCATACTTGTTGGGTTTATCTTTTCTCCAGATCAAAGGTAAATATAATTTACAATTCTGCCAACTTTGAACCAATCTCACCTGGATATAATATTATTTACAGATTTAAATCCAGTGCTTCTCAAACCTAACATGTGCATGAATTACCTGGTGTTTCTGGGCAAAATGCAGATTTTGATTCAATAGGGAGGAGGAGGAGGAGGGTTGCAAGTTTGCATTTCTAACAATCTCCCAGGCGATGCATATGCTGCTAGCCCATGGACCACGTTTTGAGTAGGAAGGTTGTAGACAGATTCCCATTTATGAGACTGTAAATTGCTGCTTTATAAAAGTAAACTAAGTCAGTTGTTTCAAATTTTAAAAGGCTTAAATTAAATGAAGTGTAAGTAGGATGCTTTAGTAAAGATATAGGGCATGTGTAGCTAATACCATAGGTAAGACAGCATATTTCCTTTGTAGTAAGATATGGGTAAGCTCTCACTATGGTAAGACAGCATATTTTGAGACCTTGGCTCTATAAATCAATGGCTGATTCTGATAGCATAAAAGTAAGTCATATAAAAACTCTGTGCAGTTTTGCTTTTGCAATAATACATAAACAAAAGTAAAAGCGTTACTGTACTCAGTTTTTACTTTGGTGAAAATATCAATGGCTGATTCTGATAGCATGAAAGTAAGTCATATAAAAACTCTGTGCAGTTTTGCTTTTGCAATAATACATAAACAAAAGTAAAAGCATTACTGTATTCAGTTTTTACTTTGGTGAAAATATAAAAGAGAAAAATCACTGAAATCATGGATAACTCTTACTTATCCAAACAATGGAAGAAATGTCAAAGAAAATCCAAAACAATGGGCTACCTCAAAAACACTTCTACACCGTGAACCTCACCAGAGCACTATCCATTGCCATGCTGAATTAAGGGCAAGGTGGTAGAGGCAACCCTGGAGCCCATTTTAAGAGGTTTAGAAACTACAGTAAACAGAAGGCTGATTCATCATCAGGGCATCATGGAACACAAAGACCACAGCTAGCTTTGTAGTGTATTTTGTGGCTTAATGTTTGAAAATGTTTATTCTGGGAACTTTTGGCTTTTAATGCTACTACACTTAGAAAGCATAACCCAGGGAAGGCTAAAATCCTATTCTACCTTACTTATTCTGGCACACTGACATCCCCATCACCCTAAACTCTAGAATATTTTAATTGGGTGGGGGGGAATGGAGCATATAATGAAAGTTTTATCTCAGACTCTTTAGGTGACAAAGCCAGCAACAGTGCAAAAGAATTCAAGGATTCAGTTTGGGGGGGACAGATCAAAGAGTACTTAGGAAACAGGGCAATTAGGCAAGATGTTTCCTAAACCATCTGAAACACAGGGACTGTCATCTCCAAAGACTACAGGAGATCTCCCAAGCACCCTACCTAACCCAATCTAGTACACCTTACCCTGATGGAGAATTGTTCCTTCCTAAAAGGAGCATTGGCTACAGCTTATTCCAACGTCAACTCATCTTATCCTCAGATTCTTGATAAGAACAGTGTCTGGCACGTAGTATGTTAAACATAATTGTTGAATAATGGAAAATCCTTTATAACTATTCTTAGGCTATTTGTCATATTTCTCTTGAACCAACAACATCAGTTCCTTAATATATTTATTTATCTATCTATCACAGTCTTCAATTTCCTATTTTATTATCTCATCTTTGTGGCTTTCCTATAAAGTCCTTATAAGCTCACAAAACTCCCCACGGCAGCATGCAATGTACTGGACTTACTTATATAAGGCACTTGTTTTACTCCCTCCATAACTGGTGCTGGTCACCTCTATTTGACATTCTTGGCAATGCAATGAACATCGTAATCTGTTAATCCCTCAAATATAAAGTATTAGGGCAAGAAGAAATTTTAGAGTACTTTTGGTTCAAGCTTCTCAATTTTACTAGTAGAAATTAAATCCAGACAAGCTATTTGACTTACTGCAAGTCATGCAGCTGATTAACGGAAAAGCTGGAACCAGAAATCCAGTTTTTAAGTTATATAATGTGCTCTTCTATTATATCATATCATCATTATTTTTCCATCAATAATTATTTTAAGGTAGAATCCAGGCACTCAAAACCAAATGCACTCAAAACCAAACTTAATGTCCATATTGTCAAATTAGAAAAATAAAGTCTGTTTTTTAAAAATGTATACTTTGCTTCTAGATAGGTGACAATATTTTTCAATGAGTCTCATTTATGGATTACTTTTGCATAAAAACCATGCATTTAATTGTATGGATTAAAGAGTTTGTAAGTAAAGAATAAGTCTTTAGGGGAAAGGGCATCCTTTGAGTATTGAATTATTGTTTCACTTTTTATGGGAATATGTATTTTAACTCTAGGTCATTCCTTGTTAACTAAACCTGGCTCAAAAATATATGGAAAATAATCCCTTCCTTTTAGTGTTCGCAGTGTATCCCCACTGATTGCTATTCTGTGAATAGAATATATAATATATAATACTAAATATAAAAGCATATAATTTTAAATTATGCAAAATTTTCTCTAATTCAATTAAAACATATAATCTACTCATATGTATTTCAGAAATATGTCAATTATATGAACGAATGTTACATTCCTAATATTATAAGCCCTCAAGTTATGATCCAAATTCCTTTACTGTTCTCGCTCAAACACACCCAGATAGAAGCTGCTGTTTTAAAATCTACCTCTGCTTATATATGTCCATACATATGTGTACTACCCAACGTGACCCCAACGCAATGCCAAAACAATAAGAAATTTTACACGCACATATTTCCTGGAAAATATATGAATTATGAAGTCATCTCAAATCCAAGAATACACATTAATGCACTCTTCCATAAAACTGCCTTTATATCTTGCAAACATATATTAAAAATGCCCTTTACAAAAGCAGGTCTCATCAGATGAGTGATTAAATGTCTTTAACTAACGCTGACAAAAGATAAAGCTCTTACAACATTGTTGAAAAGCAGTAACTATTTCTTTCTCTTGGTTCACAAGAATTCGTTTTCACTGAAGAGGATATTCTCATCACAGAATTCCTCAGCCAGAGCTGAATAAGCAAGAACTGGTATTTTTGCCCACAGTCTGATTCTGCCCCCTTGGCCCGGGGCAGCTATAATTATTCTCCTGTTTTAAAACCTGGTTGCAGACAGCTTTGCTGAAGGGGCAAACTGAGCCCTGCCTTTTGCAGAAGCCCATGCTGTGAAGGCACAAGTGTCTATATCCTTGCCAGTCCTGTCATCCCACTGAGACAAGCCAGGGCACCAGTCTCCCCTCAGTGCCCAAAAGGCAGCACAAATTCCACAGTTCTGCAAATTCAGAAAGGAACAAAGGAAGGGCACAGGAACAAATCAGCAACCACCTGGCATTCTGGAAGCTCCTGAAGCTGATGTTAAAGAGCACTTGGGCAGCAAGGAGTGGGGAGCCATGAGAGAATGCTTTAATAGAATGAATGACAATGCACAGACAGAATTTTTCCTTTCCAAACAGAGGATCAAGGATGCTCACCATCTTCTAATCCATGTCCTCAAAGGGAAGTTGCACTGACTATTATATATTGCATTCAAGTACACTATCTCGTATATTATTTTATAATACCTTAAATTCAAATAAACGTAAACATAAAACTTTAGCAAGATACCCTTTTAATATTATAAAGTTTCTTTAGATGGTAAATGTGGAAAGTTTCCCTCCTGTATGTGAACAGGTGTTGAGACTTGCCATGTTAAACTACTGATACATAGAATCTCATTTCTTTAACGTGAGTCATGTTAAAGCTCTAAATAGTGACATATTAAACCAGAATAATGACTGACATAGAAAGTTCGTATTAATAAAAAGTGCACAAAATTTTATAGCCCTATTCTCTTCTTTGAGACCAAATGAAAGATTTCTGTTCAAAAAGGCAACATTCCTATCTAAAGACACCAGAAACTAGGAACATAAGATCAGGGTATGTTGCTCTACCAGAACAGTGAAAATGGTACCATGGAGGAATATTAAAAATTATAACAGTGCTCACTTGAGTGCTGTAATTAAAACTGTGTCAACATTTTGCTTGTAAAACAGATTTTTCAAGGGAGGTTGTATATTAACCATTATAGCTGACTACAAACTTATATAAGACACATAGGCTATTTTTTCCTCTAACAAATATATTTCAATAGAATCAAATCTGATGCGGTCCCAGGTTCATATACTGTCAGAAAAAAAGACCTGACAGATTTTAAAAAGAATATTCAGCTTAGTAGATATGACAATAACACATATTCTTTCATTGTTCATTTAAAACTTTATGAAGCTGAAAGACTGACAAATGCTCTTATTTTCACCTTTAGCAAAAAATTTGTGCTTGATAATACTCTGGTTTCTCTTCAGGTTGTATAAATCTTTTGCCTTTTACTAAAGATTTCCGTGGAAAAGAACAGTTATGAGGGGTTTTTTTAGGGGTTTAAAAAAAAAACCATGATGTATACAACTTACCCTCAAATGGCCCAGGAAAAAAAAAGCACACATGTGCGCGCACGCTCTCTCTCTCTCTCTGTTTAGATATCTATCTATTCTCCTACTGCATATATCTACAGATATTTATAGATAGATAGATATCTAGAGAGTGAGACAGAGACAGAGAACATATGATAAAGCAAACGAAGTAATTTGCTTAAGAAATGAGCAAATCATACGGGTGTTCTTTACTGTTCTTATTCTTGCAACTTTTCTATAAGTTTGAAATTATTTTTAAATAGAAAATTGAAAGGACAAAAAAAGTGCTGATAACCATCTTTAATACATATTTTTTTCAAAAAAATACATACTGCCAAGCATCAAAAGCAAGAGCCCTTGCAACCAAGGATGTCTCTTTCCCGTAGACAGTGATAAACACATAGCGATAAACACATAGGAACCACAAGGAAACCTGCCCTGAGGCATGCCACATTTAAGTTCCAGGTATTTGTGAGGGCAAATGCAAGTGACCTGAGCTGGTTCAGTCTTATAACACAAGGCGATCTTTTAAAAGGTAAATTGTGTATCAAGAGGAAGAGAAAACAAAGATAGGAAAAGAGATGAGGTTAGTATACCGTCATGTCTTTTCCACCTCGAGAATTGGCCACCAATTTGAGCTGATCTTTGAAAAGTCAATACAAAGAACAGCAAGAGTATGTAGCCAACACTGGACCAGTCATTTGGCTTCTCATCTGTAAAACGAGTGAGTTGATGAGAGAGTCTCTTTTATCTCTAGGATGTATGTCACTTACAGATCCACCAAAAAGTAATATTTTAAAGTAGAATCCTCATATACACACTACTATATATAAAATAGATAACCAACAAGGACCTACTGTATAGCATAGGGAACCATACTCAATATTTTGTAATAACGTGTAAGGACAAAGAATCTGAAAAAGAATATATACATATATATGTATGTATGTATAACTGAATCACTTTGCTGTACGCCTGAAACTAACACAACATTGTAAATCAACTATATCTAAAAAAAATAATAATAAAATTTTTAAATTAAAAGTTTGAAAACTTAAAAAAAAAAACCCATAAAGTAGAATCCTCCAACATTCCTACAGGTGGGAGAGACAATAAAAATTAATCACTGTGTCTAGTATCCAAGTCACAGATTTCTATAGCACAAATAGCTTTTATAAATCTCTTTTCAGAAAAACAAAGTGATGGTTTTTTTGTCTGTAATTCTGAACTCAACAGAAATATACACGTGTGTGGCATGTGAAAGTGCATGTGTACACAGGCTCACATAAAAATAAAATAATCTCAGCCAAAGAACACACATTTCAAGTTTGTAAGTGACTGCTTCAAGGTACTATTTATTTAAAATCCCAGAACGTGATTTTATTTAGAAATGAAAATATTTAGTAAACTATTCACATGAAATTTTACCTCAAGACAGTCTTTAAATACACCACCCCCATATCTGGAATATACAAAGCTTTTTATATAGGAAGAATGTCCGACAGGACAAGAAAAACAATCAACGTCACCTATGCCAAAGATGCTGCAGGGAAAATGGAACCTATTCCTGGTCTCCTCACACTTGAGCAAAATACAGGAACAATTAGAAATAGCTTCCTATAATTGCCTCCAGTGGTCTCTGAACCAAAAGATAATACTCATTCATCTAATCATTGATAGCATCAGAGTATCATTTGAGGCTAGACTGATGGGCGAGACTTCTAAGTAAGATATTAGTGATGCATATTTATATATGACGACCTTCTGGGTATAAAAGGTAATGCGGTCAGTGAGATATTAAGCTTATATTGTCAGAACAACACTGGAAAATCAGAGAAAACCAATTTGGTCAATAGAAGAAAACCCTGCTGTATCCCACTGGCAACAGGGCGTAGAAGTGACCCTAGCTGGGTCACACCACTTCACGTTATTTTCCAGCTACTGCATGCATTGAGGATGCATTATCAGGGTGAAGTCAACTGAAAGGACAGGGAAATCCTGATGCTCTTTTCTACCGCTAATTGGTACATGCCCATAGAGGTGCATATGACACAATGAAAAGGAGACAAGACTTGATGTCAAAAGACCTGTTTCTGTAACTTAACACATTTGAGCATTTATGAAAAACACAAATATACTGAGGCTCAGTTTCATCACCTGTAAAACAAAGATGATGTTGTTTACATCATAGGGTCTACATAGGATTGAATGAGATAACATGTGAAAGTGCTTGGTAAACTGTGACATTTAGACAATAAACAGAATTAATATGATGGCAATGCACCACCAAGAGATGGAGCTAATCCTCAACTCAATTATCCTTCTGAATTCATGATAAAGCCAGCACAGACAATTCTTATACAACACAATATTGTGCAATATTGACACAAATTTTGAGAGATCTCTGTAGTTGATAAGGAATTTGCTACACAGTATTAAATACTTCACATGCTATAAACTGATAATAAAAGCATGGCAGATAATCTGTTGCAGATTACAAACTAGCCCTTATGATAAGCCTATTTCCACACCAATGAATTCAGTATTCTAACCCAGTTATTAAACGTATGTGGCCTTGTTAAACCCCAGTCAGAGAAACATGAATGAATGAAAAGAGAGACACAGACATAAACCTACTTGTCTCTGCATAACACTCAGTATATATTCACTTTCTTTACTTGGCTTGAGTGTCCCATTAAAAATATTTGAATTCATGTCCATCAGTTCCTTCAAATCTCAACACAGTTAACTTAGTGGCAAGGAAAAATATATATAAACTTAGCTATCTGGCTTGAGAAAACTAAAATAATGATTGATTGAGTTGATTACTTTCTTCCTGTTTTGTTGCTCTGGGGTAAATGATATAATCATGAATCTTTTCTTTTAGTTTTTTCATTCATCCACTCCTCAATTTCTTATTGAGTGCCCAATATCTGTCAGGAACTTACTTGGTGAGAAAGAAGATCCTCATTGGTACACATATATACAGTCTTACTTGCCATTCACTTTCAAGCTCTGTTAATACCACGAAGCTCAAGGCTTACTCTTAACCTCAAGTGTCTTAACATATCCCTGTAAAATATACTCAGGGAGTATGAAATTAGGGGAAGAAAAATCCTACAAGTTTGGAAGATTCAGTCTATTGTAGGCAGATTTTCAGACACAAGCAAAAACCATCTTTTTATGTTTCCATTTCCCTCTTAGGTGTTTTAAATATTGCTGGTACATTTTTAAACTTTATAGTTTTTTTAAAAAGCTGTTTAATTTGTAAGCATGCCCTGGAGCATCCTGGGGGCATCAAGCCTTTGAATATTTCTTTATAAACTGATTCAATAATAATGAACCAATTACAGGTTCACTGGCACATACACTCCCCACCTGAAATGAAACCTTTAATGACCAAAAGGAGCTCACAGGCTGAAGCAGCTGCCCCAGGTCACAGATACAGAGATAGTCAAATCCCTCAAACAAGTGGTACTGTGATGAATTTAGATGTTCAGGAAGTACCTATGCTGCATTTCAGGGTTAATGTGGGCAGCCTTCAAGTAAAAAGAAAAGAATCCTCAAAGGTCACTTTCAACGTTAATTTAGAGCTACAGAGTACAGTGATTGGAGTGGGGAACCTAGTACCTGAAGCCCATGACTAAACACGGTCAGGGGCCAGACTCTACTATCAAGGGGATGGAGATGGTGGGCTGCGGTGCCAGGGCCTACACCCTCAGTGAGTTGCAAAGAACACACATAAATGCCATGCCGACCACTGACCTCCTTCACTATGTGAATTTCACCCTGCCTACTGATGCCTGAAAAGAATACTTCACACTGCGTTCTCCAACTTCATTTCATCACCCTATAAATAAGTGGGGAACGCTGAATCCTCTATTCGCACCTTGAAGCACCTTTGAGTATAATATACAAGTGATATTTCTGTCAAAGAAGATACATTCTTTTTAGCACAACGATGACATATTTTTGAGTGGGGGAAGTGGCTTAGAGAGCCAATTTATAATAGTCGTGTACGGAAAATGGGTATGTGGGCAGACAGGCCCAGTGCAGGAGAACCAGTGGCTTGACAATCTCAGAAGACCTGTGAGCGGGGAAGGGGCTGCAATGGGTGAGGGAAGGAGTACTAGAAGGTAGTAGCCGTTCCAAAGGCTGTCCAGTGAGGAGGAGCGTGTCTCAGTCCCAGGGCCAGGCACCCAGAAGGAAATCTGTGGGAATTATGAGAAATCACAGATCCAAGACATCTTCATAAGGTTAGGAGGAACAATGTGTTGGAACCTCGAAGGCGGAGACAGAAGGGTTGAAGAGGAAAGAGAAACTGGGTCCAATGACTGCCAGCCCTGCGAGCAGAGGAGATGCCAGCCCAGGCCGGGAGATGAGGTGTGAGACACTCTGAGGACCCTCTGAAGGGGGACATCACTGCTGAGGGGATGCAGTTTCAGTGAACAGAGTCAGCGTGAGAGCACAGTTCTGGGAATGTGGTGGAGAGCTTATGAGGACATAGGGAAAGTCCTTGGTTTTTGGATATCAGTTTTCCACAACAGGTAAAGGGTTCAACAGGTTGGGGGAAGGCAGAAACCCAGTCAGGCTTGGACAAAAAACAGTTTGAAAGAATGAATTATACTTCAAGAAGAAATTCTTTTCGTAAGTCTCATTAATTTGTAAACATAGTGAATCTAAAAATAAAATATAGATACCACTGTGACAAGTCACACTTTTTTTTAAATACCGAAAAAATCTCTCTTGATTGACTGATACATTTCACCCCTATTTAACTTTTTACTCCCCATTGCTGGAATAAAAACAAGACATAACTAATCAGTAACTTTACTAAGCATCCCTGAGGGTGATTTTATGCATGCTATCCAGAGAGCTAAACAAAAATCATCATTTGTGGTCTAGTGCAGTGAAGAATCTGGTGAGACTACATATATATATGCACAATCCTAGTCGCATATCTTTTAAAATATTTTAAACAGCACTGTTGCTTAAATAAGGGCTGCATTAAAACAGTAACTGGATTCAATGACTTAATTCATTTTTTGAGCCTCTTCACGTGAGACTGAATTATCGCTTAATGACTCTCTTTACCATTCAAAAACGAATAGCTTTTTTTTTAAAGCAAGAAATAAATAGTGTGAAAATAGAACACTTGAAATAAAATTATAATCATTATGATGCTGTCACTTTAACATCTATAGACTTAATTGTTTTACAATTGACATGTGAGAAAAAACGTCCAAGGCTAGGTAGAAATATGCTGCTGAATGTTCACTGGGGGAAAAAAACCTGAAGACAACACAAATGAAAAAGCAGAACAATGATTCTGGCTCTTAGGTGCCTAATCTAGGAGACCACTATGCACAGCTTGGAGACAGAATTAAAGGTTTCCTTTATTTCTTCTTTTCCTTTATTTTTCTTTTTAAAAGGTATGCATAAAAGAAGATTGTAATGAGCTACACATTGTAAAGACCAGCACTATTAGGTGCCTGCATCTTTTTTACCCTATGCTTCAAAAAGCAACAAGATTAGGCGCTGGGATTATACAAATTGAAATTTGCAACTTTTAATAACCTTCGTACTCCTGCAGACAAATATCTGTCTCCCTGGCTCAACCCCTCCCCCATGCTTCCCAAGAAGGGAAAAGGAGTCAGATGTTGCCCTTGGAAACAAGAATTCATCAAACTATTCCGAGACATGCTGCTGAGAGAAACATAAGGAGAATGGAGCTTTCAGTTCCATATATGCGCCCATTTTGAATTTACTAGCTTTGCTGGTTGGTGTAAGAAACAGGGCAGAACAACTGCGGGAGCTGCGGCATTAACAAACTGGCCAGAGTATCCCTGTCGTTTATACTTCCCCACTGCACAACCGGGATGGAAACATTTGCTCTATTGGAAGGCAGTGATAAGGATGGATTTCTAAAGTTTCCATTTTTAAGTGAAAATGAAAGAAAAATGCTCTTCTAGATGTGTTGTGCCTTTGAGCTCCATTTGAAAAAAGAAAAAAAAGAAAAAGAAAAAAGGCAGAGAAAGCTGCTGTGAAGGTCACCGAGTGAAAGAACTTCCTCAGGGCACAGAATAAATTAAATCCCAAGGAAAAAATAAAATGTGATTTCCAGAGTGTGAGGCACAAACTCCAAATGACAATGATTGACAGCCAAACTATATCCGTGCAATATCCAAGACTGCACGTTCTCATTTACCTCAGTGTAGCCAGCAAGCGCCCATTAAACATCCGTCTGATGCCCAAATTAACCTTCTTGGCAAACTGAAAGAGGCGCAAACTATCATAATCAACCTTTCATTATCACAGCAGCCTCTAGTTAAAGGGTCAGAATAATTGTGCCATCAGAGCCTTGATTGTTTTCAATCAACAGACGGCTGGAGTGACAGCTCGGTGATGGAGGGGTCTGATGAAACCGCACCAGGCCTAATCAGAGCAGATGAAAGGAAGGCATGATTGGTGCAAATGCACAGTCGTGCCTCTCCTTTTCATTTACAATCTGAAATTACTCTTAAATTTGTGGGGCTTTTTTCCCCTCCCTTATGAGTACCACTGAAAGAATGTTTGACTTATTATGAGTTCTGACGGTGCAGAGTTATAAAACACAGGTAGGGTTATCAGCTGAGGCTTCAAGTGGGTCTTCAGCATAATTCTAACCAATTCACTCTTGAAAAGCACAAAATGACTAAAAAGGCTTCCAATGACCTAACCTCTCAGTGCTGTTTGATTAAGAGACCCATTTATTCCGCTGGCATTCTAAATGATGAGAAGATAAAACCGAGGGCAGAAATACCCTGTAAATGTGTTCTCTCAACCCCTCTGCTCTGCTTACTTCAGTACGAGTTCCTCTGCCCCAAATCCTTACTGTTCTCGAAGAACACCCCATTAAGACCTCAAAGGAGCTCATCCATCAGAGGGTATGGATCAAATAAGGGTGGTTTTGAGTTAAGAACATGAAGCTATACTGGAAACCACAGGGGCAGGAAAGACTGGAACCCCCCAACCCTATGCTGATATCAAGAAGAATATTCTGGGAAAAGGAATAAAAATATCTGTGATAGGCCAGGCTAAATTTGGCATAAAAGGGATTTGGAGAAAATTGAGACAATATACAGATGCATTCATAGAGCAACAATCCAGACTACAGACATTAATATCTTTAAAAAATTGATGATGAATGAAATATACACTTGGAGTAGCAAAAATAAGTTCCTAACTTCTATTTTCTTCCTTAATCTTGGGATCGACCAGCCAATAATGAGAGTAATTATGATTCAGGTCAGTACTGCAAAACAAAGGAAAGTTTTTTAGCTGCAAAAATTAATATGCATGCAACCTGTGGTGTGCGTGTGTGTGTGTGTGTATGTGTGTGTGTGTCTACCTGCAAGCGTGTGTATGGTGTGAACCCCACCTGTATATGTGTAAGAGACAGCGGACAGGGTAGTTTTTAACCTCTCTGCTCAAAATTGTTACATAAAACTTAGGCCATTTTATTTGCTAGATTGTGAGTTGGAACGATACGATAAGGGTACATAATTAACAAAGTAAAAAGAATTATTAAAAACAGCCTGGAATTTTCCATGCAATATTTAGCAAAATTTGTCCCCTCATAGCTAGACCTCATTTTATGGGTTAATTGCTCACAGCAAAAGTATTGAGAATGCACAAAATTCCCATAGTTCTACTTACATGTAAATATACCTCAAGCAGGATATTACTAAATCTGTCATATGACTTTCTGTAGCATTTCAAAGTTTTCATTTTGACTGTTTTTATAGGAGACAATTCTCAAAGGAAGATATCCGGCACATGGTTAAAACACAAGTATTTTCCAAATCCATCCTTGTTCTCCCACCAATTCCTTAAGCACCCCATCCTTCAGTAGTCACCTTACTTCTCATGTGCACACAGGCGCCTCCAGCACGCTTTATCAATGACCGGGCTCTGTCATCTCCTGAGGGCTTCGTTCTTCTCCCAGTGTGGCACTGGCTTTTAAGGCACAACTTCCTTCTGCCCGGAAGGTAGTCTGTATATTGGTCAAATAGGAGTGGCTTTGGGATACTGACAGCACATGGGATTTAAAAGATTTCCTAGCTGGTTCACAGAACAGGGGGATGAAAAGCAGGCCGACCTGGGTCAGTACCTGTTCTAACCTCTTGAATCCAAGAGGTGTGGAATTCATCATTCGAAAGCACTACACAGCCCCTCTGCATGGCCTAAGTCGTACAAGACATGAAAAGAGCAGAAAGATTCTTCATGGGACCTGGCAACCTGACAAATCAACCCCTTTGTTTACTTTATTATTTACTCTTTCTATTGGGCTTCACTCCAGAGTATACAGTCCCAGCAGTCAGTGGGCAGAATAAGAAATCACTTACAGCCCTCGGCAGGTTCAATGTCATTCTCACAGCCGAACGGAGGGACGCCTAAAGTCTATCTGTCTCTTAACTAAGCGTCGTCCTTTCTGGCTGGAGAAGTCTAGTTTTACTTTCAGCTGTGAGTAATTTTCCATTGTGATTGGCTGACCTAGAGTCAATTTAGTATAATTTATGCCAAATTACATTGTAATTCACCTAGAATTACAAATTAAAAGCTATATTAAGAGCAAATGAATTAATCAAATTAATGATATTATGCTCACTTGTTTTAAAGTGTTAATAAGACAGGTCCTCCTAAAACGTTTAAACTTCAGCGCACCATCCATCACTACTTCAATTACCTGATTTCCTTGTGTGGCCAGAGGAGGTGGCATGTGGGCATTTCTCATCAACAAGAACACACACAAAGAAGATAAGTGCATTCAGCTGGCCCGGCTCTTTTTAGCTTCTGTTCTTGAAGCATAAGTAATATCTGTGCCACTTACTGGAACTGACTTGAAATACTTCCTATCGGGACTTCCCTGATGGTCCAGTGGTTCACCTGCCAATGCAGGGGACACAGTTTCGAGCCCTGGTCCGGGAAGATCCCACATGCCGCAGAGCAACTAAGCCCATGCACCACAACTACTGAGCCTGTGCTCTAGAGCCCGTGAGTCACAACTACTGAGCCCGCATGCCACAACTACTGAAGCCCACGCTCCTAGAGCCCATGCTCCGCAACAAGAGAAGCCACCACAGTGAGAAGCCTGCACATCGCAACTAGAGAAAGCCCACGCACAGCAACGAAGACCCAACGCAGCCAAAAATAAAGAAATAAATAATAAAAATAAATTAATTATAAAAGAAAAAAATTTTTAAATACTTCCTATAGACACAGGGGAACAATGCAAAAACCTGTGCTATTTATCTTTAGAACCCATCAAATATTTTTTTTTCCTAAGAGAATTTTTCTTCCTGGTTATGTTTTGTCTACCAGAATATTGAAATCTGTTTTCATCCCTCCAGTGTGGCATCTCAAGTAACAAAGCAGTAGTCAGATTAAGGAGGAGAACCTCACCACAGAGAATGCATTACTCTGTATTGTGGACACAAAAGAAGTCTAAGAATTATCTTTATCTCTGAAGGCAGCCCACGATTACTGTCTTAGAATGGCCACCTTTCCCCTCCAGGTGTGTTGAGTTGAGAGATGTTCTTCCTTGTTTTCACTTGTAGCAGAAGTCCTGGAGGCAGGAGTGGGAGAAGCAGGGTGTAAGGATGTCAGTATTCAACAATTAATGCCAAGGCTTCCCCAGACATCTCTTTGGAATACAAACAAGTCTAGAGCCTCCAGGTCACTCCACGGCTAAGTTTAGATCCTCTCCTCTAGAATGCCCAGAACAGGTGATCTCCATGGTCTGACATGACCAACTGGCATGAACACCGTGGCAAGCACTCAACTGGCTTGATAAGGATTCCTATAGAAATAGTTTGGCGATGCAGGACATGGGGCACAGGCTCACTTCTATTGGAAAGAGACTAACATTTATCAATACTAATGAATTAATATTTTTCTCCCTTTCTCTTAAACCCCATATCTAGGCCATCACCCAGCTGTCAATTTCTGCTGCATAAATTTCTCAATTTCAATATTCAGGTGTAAAATGAAGATATCACGATTAATCATTTCCATTTGTTCTATCCACACTCTAACAACAGTCTGCAGACTTCCCACCACGCAGTCTGTAGGGCTGCAGCAGAAATAACCACGCTCTAGGTTCTTCTTCACACTGATTTAAATCTCTTGATCGGATTTTTAAGTGATCCTCCCTTATGGGCCTTCTCTTCCTGCTTTACACTTTATCACTTTATACCCTGAAGGAATGAAAGGCGGTTCCCTACCTCTGCCAGAATTCTCCATTCACTCCTTCTCAACAAACCATCCAGAGCCTCAATTTTCCAGGCTCTGATAAAGAAAGACACTCAGCAACACTTTCTTGTATGACTTTTATTAGAGTCATTTTTGCAACTTCCCAGAGCTGCACAACAGGTGAAAGTGAAATTGGTAATTTATTAGGAAACGTATACTGCTGGCTCACTCATTACAGAGTAATATGATCACTTTGACTTTTGAGAAGATGTATCAGGTACTTTGAGTTTCTGTTTTCTTAGAGATTTGGAGTATTTGAAGAGAATACAGTGAGACCCACATTGAAACCATACTGTGAAGGGAGTCAACCATTTATCCTCTGTGAGTTTCCATTTCCTCACTTGTTAACATCTGGGTAATACTTGCCTTATCAACCTTAACGAGGCTGATGAGAGACTTGAATGAGATTATGTGTGCAAAAATGCTTAAAAAGTATAAAGCTCTCTAAGGATTGTAAAAATTATCATTGCTGCTATTATTATTGATGAACTTCTGTGCCTAGCCTCGAGGTTTCTACCTCATGTTTAACATATAGTTGGGTTTTATTTTTAAATCCCTGATAACCCAGGTAGCAGCAATATTACTGCTGGCTACCAATGCATAAGTAATATTTTCCAGTCATCTTTTTCCTTCTCACAGTAGCAACAACAAAAATATCAGTCTGGAAACAACATGAATCACAATGAAAATTAGAAGCAGAGAACATAAATATGTTATATCTCATAAATCACCTTGTTGTTCTGTTGTGCTCATTTTTTAAAAAAAAAGGAAGGAAAAAGAACTATTAACTCATGGGAACAGCAGCACATAAATACAAGTCAGGTCTCCTGTAATTTCTGATAATCACTGCCCCTCACAGCTACTTGACAACACACGGCTCTAGCGCTGAGAATCAGCTGGAGCAAAGTCCCTCTGAAATAAATGGGTCATGTGTCTCGCAAAGGCACACGATCCAGACAAACAACAGCAGGGCCACTAGTCAAGCTCCTCGGGGATGAGTCCTCCCAGAGGAATCAGCTGCATGTAGATCAGGACGGATGACTAAATATACACTCTGGCAGCTTCGAGCACCAAGCCCTGAAATAGCAGAAGCGCTCAGTGTCTAGCTGGGGGCCCTCCAAGGATCAAACATCCTCCAGGCACAGCACTATTTGGGATGTGAACAAACCACTATTTATTCTCTTCACTAACATTTAGCAAAAAGGAAATGGAGATATCCTCATCACATTTGTAGAAAAGACTGTAGCTACCTGGGAGGGAATGCCAGAAGTTTCAGGAAGAAAATTGAGAAGTGGTACACATTTAATTACTTTTAAGGAATGGTAAGTAAAAAAATAAAACGAGATATCATGAAGAAGCCCAGAAAGTGCCTCTCCAAAAAAAACAAACAAACAAACAAATAGTAATGAGACATGCATATGTGAAATTAAACTGAGGAAGGGTGCAGATATGATGAAAGATTGCAATTTGGGCGGGGGGATGAGGGAATGAGAGTTCTCAGGTCACAGTATTTTATTCCATTTCTCGTTACCAAGGTCCTAGCATTAAGAATGAGGACACCACTTAGCGGAATTTTTTGGTTAAATGGTCACCCGCAGTTTGATTTCTTTGAGGCTTGGACTGTACTACAGGGATGGACAAAGGTTTGCAAAGCTGTTTCGAGGGCACATACAATGAACAAGAATTACCAATGAAAAGAGCACTGAAGAAAAGGCAAAGGGACACTGGGTGGTGTTGAAATGTCCAAACAAAAGGATTTCATTTTCCAATCCACCCATATCATTTCAACACGGCCAAAATTAGCACAGAAATCACTACTCTTATTTGGCACAGGTCGGTCCCCACTGGGAAGGAATCGGGCGCGGGGGGAAAGAATAGCAAGTGGAAAGTTCCACATCAGACTCTGTGAGATCCATGAAAGCAGGGCCACATGGGACCTTTCTGCAACCGACTGCCCAGAACCCATCACGCAGCAGCAGGAGTGGTGCTTGAGAGCACGTGATTGGGTGGAGTAGACACTCGGTGACTCTTTAAAATGAACGAAAGATTGAATTAAGCACATGGAGCAGAGAGTCAGAGTTAGCAACGTGACACAGGCATGAAGGCAGGCAGAGCTGGCCATTACCCCTTCAATCTGCAGGCACTACACCAGAGAACAGGAATGGCCAAACCCTTCCTAATTTCTTTTAAAGTCATGGGATTAATTTGATGCACCTCTCCGTCCACCACACCCAAGTATTTTTGCACTTCTATTATGAATTTAGAAGCTGTGGACCAAAGTGGGAAAAACCCAAGAATTAGAAGACGTGAATTTGATTTCTAGCTTTGTTACTTCAGTTTCCCATTTGTGACACAAAGCAAAGGAGCGCAAAGCAATGCGAGATGAAGAAGCACTCGGGAAACTGTGATGTGATATTCAAATGTGAAGTATTATGATAGTATTGTTGGACACACAGTACTGTTTGAAGTCCTTGCTTCTCCCTGGTCAGACGTGCATTTGGGACAGTTTATCATCTAAGAGATAAAAGACGAAAGCTGAGTACATCACTAGTGTCCTCTATTTTCCAACTATAAAGGGATAGTAGCTTTTTGTTCACTTTCTGGGACTCCTTTTGAGGAAAATGATTAAATCAAATTCTAAGGTGGGTAGTTTGTGGAGTAGATAAAAGCCCAGGAGGGGCTTGTCAAAAACAAAAATCACCACATCTGAGGTTGTTGACTACTCTAAACAGTATGTGACTTACGTCTCTAGAGATATAAAGTGAATGTGTTATTAACAGTATGACTTATGGAAGCAAATTTCCAACAAAAATACCAGGAAAAACGCAGTTTTAAAAGGTGAAACTCTCTGTGTATACCAATTTTCTTAGAATAAATCCAGCCTTCTGTAGGAATAGTAGGATGTCTTATTATTCATTCAGTACATTTTAATATGAAAACTATACATTATTGTTTTTATTTATTATTTATAGAGTGTAAGAGAACAACACGGTAGCATTCAACACAAACCCTACAGGCACAGCCTCTGCCTCTGGGGATGTAGAATCAAAGACAGATGTAAACATGATTACCTCCCCAGTCACAAACCAGGTGACATGGTCCCTCTTTGCCAAACTAAAATGGGACATGACTAGGATAAAGGGGACCCTCCCTGCTAAGGTCTGATCTTGTCTGACATCAGTGATGTGACCACTGAATTGCTTGGTCCTGTTATCCACTGAAGTACAGGCAAAGTTAGACTCAAAATATAAGGAGGAGCCCTCAACACAAGGTTAATAAAGGAAGAAAATCACTGACATATGTACTATCCTTATAAAATAGTAAGATAAGGACTTCCCTGGTGGCGCAGTGGTTAAGAATCTGCCTGCCAATGCAGGGGACACAGGTTCAACCCCTGTCTGGGAAGATCCCACATGCCGCAGAGCAGCTAAGCCCGTGCGCCACAACCACTGAAGCCTGCGCCCCTAGAGCCCGTTCTCCGCAACAAGAGAAGCCACCGCAATGAGAAGCCCACGCACCGCAACGAAGAGTAGCCCCCACTCACCGCAACTAGAGAAAGCCCACGCACAGCAACAAAGACCCAATGCAGCCAAAAATTAATTAATTTTTAATTAATTTTTTAAAAAAGTAACATAAGTCCTCTTCACTAAAAGTAGGAAGCAGTTAATAGATTAATAATTAAAGGTAAATAAAACTTCTCCACATTCAGAAATAAAGTTAAGATAAATCTCTTTAACCTAATAATTGAACACTTTTATAAAGCTTTTTACCCCAGGATCTAGCTTCTAACACTGTGCCCAGCACATAATAGGCGCGTGAGAAATACCCATTTGTACTTCCACAAACTATCCATTTTTAAATGTCCTTCTTGTTTCTGCTACTTCAGAGATGAAATAATAATCCAGAGAGCTAGATAATGGTTTAAAATCAGAAGGATCGGGCTTCCCTGGTGGCGCAGTGGTTGAGAATCTGCCTGCCAATGCAGGGGACATGGGTTCGAGCCCTGGTCTGGGAAGATCCCACATGCCACGGAGCAACTGGGCCCGTGAGCCACAGTTACTGAGCCTGCGTGTCTGGAGCCTGTGCTCCGCAACAAGAGAGGCCGCGATGGTGAGAGGCCCGCGCACCGCGATGAAGAGTGGCCCCCACTTGCCACAACTAGAGAAAGCCCTCGCACAGAAACGAAGACCCAACACAGTCATAAATAAATAAATAAATAAAAGACCGTGAATTTCAAAAAAAAATTTAAAAAAAAAAAAAAATCAGAAGGATCCCTCCCAATTGCGGTAAGGTCTGGAGAGGGAAATGGAGTTAGCTAACCTGTACCCTGCCTTACATTCCATGGTTTGGGGCATTTAGTAGGTGCTCAATAAATACTGATGGATGGACAGCCACACTTTCTCCCTATGCTAGCAAATGTAAGAATTTACATTATATTCAGGTTTTTCTACAAACTGTACTCTCATGGCAAGTAATCTCCTCCTCATTCTCAGAAAGGAGAACCTGAGATATAAAAGGCAGAGAATGTACTTTCCTGAGAAAAATCAGATTAGCCAGCACTTCCTATGAAATGAAAACAGACCTAATATGTGGGAGTGGTATGGAACTGTTTCATGATTTCACTCTAAGTTTTAGAGCAGGACCCCCTGGCTCAGTAGTCTGAAAATATACGTTGAATCTAACAGGAGAAATTTAACAGGGCCCTGTTGAAACAAAATCCTAAGTCAAAGCTAAAACCGGAAAGCAAAATAAAACAGTGGAGATTTGCCAGGTCACGGATGCCAGTGACCTCACGCCCCATGTTTCTTCCTCGGCTGATTTGCTCATTTTTCAGTCTCCTCTTTCTTTGAGCCCAATAACCAATTTAGTGTCTTTCATCTGCAACCTGAGAAATTGCTGGCCTTGAACCCTAAGACCAAACTGTTGAGCTGAATCGAACTGAACTTTTTTAAAAAAGGATTTTTTGAGGGGACTTCTCTGTCCTTATATATCCAAAGTGTGTATATGCTATGGAGAACAGTATGGAGGTTCCTTAAAAAGCTAAAAATAGAACTACCATATGACCCAGCAATCCCACTACTGGGTACATACTCTGAGAAAACCATAATTCAAAAAGAGTCATGTACCACAATGTTCACTGCAGCACTATTTACAATAGCCAGGACATGGAAGCAACCTAAGTGTCCATCTACAGATGAATGGATAAAGAAGATGTGGCACATATATATACAATGGAATATTACTCAGCCATAAAAAGAAATGAAATTGAGTTATTTGTAGTGAGGTGGATGGACCTAGGGTCTGTCATACAGAGTGAAGTAAGTCAGAAAGAGAAAAACAAATACCGTATACTAACACATATATATGGAATCTAAAAAAAAAAAAATGGTTCTGAAGAACCTAGGGGCAGGACAGGAATAAAGATGCGGACGTAGAGAATGGACTTGAGGACACGGGGAGGGGGAAGGGTAAGCTGGGACGAAGTGAGAGAGTAGCACTGACATATATACACTACCAAACGTAAAATAGATAGCTAGTGGGAAGCAGCCGCATAGCACAGGGATATCAGCTCTGTGCTTTGTGTCCACCTAGAGGGGTGGGATAGGGAGGGTGGGAGGGAGACGCAAGAGGGAGGGGATATGGGGATATATGTATACGTACAGCTGATTCACTTTCTTATACAGCAGAAACAACACTGTAAAGCAATTATACTCCAATAAAGATGTTAAAAGAAAAAAAAAAGTGTGTATATGGGGCAGTCTCTACATTACCTGTGAATATAAAGTGAAGTTAATGAATAGACCAAGTAGTTTCAGGCTATGGAAGGGAGGAAAAAAATGTCTCGGGGGGATGAAGAAGGCTTCTGTGAGAGAGGACACAAGATAAAGTTTTAAAAGGTCAGATGGAAAAAAAGAGGAGACAAAAAGCACGATCTTGGGGGATTTCATAGGTTTCCAAATTCATAGAATGGTTATCACGGCCTGCAACACATTTTAGCAGGAAAGGGACTGGATAAGGGACAGCAGGAAAAAGTAAAAAAAAAAAATAGTTTGTTCCCTGAGGATAACTTGATGGTTCTTATGACACATCTTTACAGCCAAACTGCATGAAGTCTGGTGAATAGTAAAAATTGGGCCTTTTGCCAAATAAAGGGACTATCCCAGATTACATTATCAGTAGATTAGATAGTGGAAGAGCCACATGCGTAGATGTGTGTGTGTATGTTTGCTGCATTCTCACATAAGTTACCAGTTGCACATAATCAAACAGCACTACCCCTCCATCTGCTTTTCTATTACTTGTCCTACTTTGTGCCAATTTCCATTTTTCTCCCCAACACCCCTTGTTTCACTGTTCTTCTTTAAGAGATGGGATAGGGATTTGTCAAAGTCAATGAGCACTTTATTACAGTGAGAACGTTCCGTAATGAACAATTCAGCAATTTAATGAGATTCTGTAGATCTGTCTCCAGCCTGTCCATCAAGTTTCACTTCTATAAAGCACCCTGACACTAATCCTCTGGCATACCCAATCTTCACCCTGGGCTGAATATTAGATTCTTCCATGGTATATTGCATTACTAGTATAACCTCAGCAAAAATCATGAACTTAACTATACTTGAAGCAATATAACTGGACTGATTTGATTTTTATCTATTGGGTTGAGTGTGAGGGAATTACTTATTTACTGAGATAAAGCAAAAACAGTTTCTTATTGCCTGCTGAATGACTAAATTGATAATATTTATGTGAGTCTTTTAATCCCTTCTTGAGGACCAGGTATAAGAAAACATTGCCTGCAGCAGAAAGCAGCTTTTGAAATTCTACGTTATAAAATTAGTAACATTTAGAGAGGCAATTATGATAACTCTTATGTGAATAGTATGGAATTTTTTGGACACTCACACATCTGTGCATTACCATGTCGATATCGGGCAGTGCCTTCAACTGTGCCACAAGAAGAGAAGCCGCAAGGATGGTTGGCTCACATCTCAATTAGGTTAGAAACAATTAAATACAGAACTCATTCTAAGTCTTTGTTTTTCCCTTTGGGAAGGAAAGAAAAATTTGGCAGTTCCTCACTTTGAGCTGACCAGAGTAATTCTGATGATTTGTGTTTTCCATAGACAATTAAAATTCATACCAAAAACTCACCCTCACCAACACTTTTGACCTCTGCTTGAACAACCATGATGAGAAATACCTAAGAAGCAGAAAATAATTTATGGCTTGTATTTTTTCACTGATATTTTCTTCTCAAGACAGCGTGGAATACTGGAGAGATGAGGGCAGGTGTCAACAAAGCTGGATGTGAAGGCTGCATCTGCTCTGTAACCCTGAGGCAAGACACTGAAGCCTCGTTTTGCTTGTCTGGAGGATGGAATGATAACAACCATCCTTCAGGCCTGGTGTGATGATAAGTTAATAAGTCTGCAAAGAGCCCAGGTCCTGAAAGGCCCTCAGTACACTGCGGGTCTTATTATCCTCACTGGTGGAAGCAACAGTGAAGAGGGAAGTTGCTGATTAAAGTAAGATAAGGAAAGAAATAAGGGAGAAAGGCAGTGGGAAAATTAGCGATCAGTAGGATCAGATGCTGATAATTAACAGCTACCTATGACTCCATTTTGTCCAGAATTAAAGTAGTCTCTGAATGTCATTTGACAAGATACAAGGTATTCACTGCCTCATCAACTAATAGAAGACTTCATAGTTTCCCTTGTATTCTGTATATAAATATTCTTCAAATGATCATGAAATCTTGGAAGTATGGCACCCTAGAAGTAACAGGATGGCTTAGCCACTGCTTCAGAGAGTAAGACAGACAGTATAAGAAGCAGGGGAGGGCTTCCCTGGTGGCGCAGTGGTTGAGAATCCGCCTGCCAATGCAGGGGACATGGGTTCGAGCCCTGGTCTGGGAAGATCCCACATGCCACGGAGCAACTGGGCCCGTGAGCCACAATTACTGAGCCTGCGCGTCTGGAGCCTGTGCTCCGCAACGAGAGAGGCCGCGATAGTGAGAGGCCCGCGCACCGCGATGAAGAGTGGCCCCCGCTCGCCGCAACTACAGGAAGCCCTCGCACAGAAACGAAGACCCAACACAGCCAAAAATAAATAAATAAATAAATTTAAAAAAAAAAAAAAAAAAGAAGCAGGGGAAGATGGGCTCTGACTGTTTCCCAAAGACACCGTGTGGATTGTTCAGGGATAATCACTGGGGATGAGCAGAAATGGATTTCAATTGAATAATCAAATTGAAAACACAAAACATCCTCCCGTCCCCTAGGCAAAGGGTATCTGAAAAGAATGCGATGTCAGGTGAAAAAGCAGGGCTTAGGAAAATAGCAATGAATGCAGAATGAACTAAGGAGGGAGATTTTTCCACTGTGAAGGGAGGAGAGCTTCCTCTCAGTTAAGGTCCCAGCTGCTCTCTGCTGCAACAAAGAAAGGTTTCTGAATTGTTTACAGGAAAGCCCAGAATTTATTCTGATTCCATTGGTCTTAAATAGGCATAAATACCACTTTACAATCCATCCTTCTCATATTCAGTTTAAGTAACTATGTTTCGCAGGGGAATAAAAACCCTTGACTCTTTCTGATGTAACCACCGTAGGTTCTGGGAAACCACGGTGAGGGTGTGAGGAACCTCACCTGCGATTCCCTGAGTTAAGCTGAGTGGGCTGAGGCCTCAAGCCTCAAGGGCTGGTGTTCTCCAGTTACTTGCCCATCAAGGAGCACTGACTTCTAGGACTTCAATTCCAATATGGACCAAACCAGACAAAATCGCTGTCGTCGTTCCTCAATCCTTTAACATTTAATCATTCCTTTTAATCACGACTTCACGCTAAAAGAGGACCCATGCAGAGTGCCCTTACCTGCCAGATCTGCTCTTCACTCAAGGAGGTCAGGCGGTCGCTCTTCAGGACCTCCTGAAGCAGACAATAAGGGAGCGTTAGAATGTCTTCAGGGCGACTCTTCAGGAGCTCAGAGAGATGTTTCACTAAGAAATCGATCACTGCCTTCTCCAACAAAGTGAGGTTAAAGAGGTCAGCAAGTCTGTACAGATCCAAGTAATTAAAGCTATTTAATTCCTGGTGCCAAAAAAAATGGAAAAAAGATCTCTTAGAAATCAATCCAAGAAAGAGCAAGCAAGAAATTCAGACTGACTCCCTAAAGTCTGCATGACAGGAGTGGGAGAAAGGGAACTGCACTCCATTGATAATGTAAAAAACAACAGCAACAAAATCCTCAATTATATGGCTCTGGGCAGAGAACTGTTATTCTAGAATTTAACATTTTTCCTTACTTTGCCCCTCTTAAAACCAATATACTTAAAGACATCTTAAAAAAGGGACTGAAAGGGGTTTCTGGTTTTACTGGCTAAAATGTTACTTTGCAACTTTTAAGAAACATTTTACCAAAGAAAACAATTTGTCTACCATATTTTATAGCTCTCAGGTGGTTTTTTCTACTAAAGATAATATGAGGGCAGGTAGAGTGGGAGCTATAACTAGATGACAAAAACTATAGCCCTACTCTTTTTCTAAAACTTCAAATTAAGTACAAATTTGAGTTAAAAACAACCTATCCTGACTTAATGAGCTAAAACAAAGATTTTTACATGTAAAGTCTCAGGAAATGAAGACATCTCACAGATTCCTGTCGTGAATAATTCTATATTGAATCCACCTGAGATGGACGATTTATAATTGTTCTTAGTTTTTTGTTAGCCTCAAAAATTCAGGCAATCAATGACAATCTTTTCAAAGAGTTTCTATAGCAATGCTTCATTGTGGGGGGATTCTACCTGTCTCTACAAGTTCTCAAACTCAGAGCCAGAGCTCTAAAATAATGCCCCCAGAGAGCCAGGACACCTGTGAAACCTTTGCCTTGTAACTCTGCAAGAACCATAGTGGGCATGCAGGTTTGTTGATAGAAAACTTACCTATTTCAAGTAGATTGAGAGTGGGCTGTGTCCTAGTTTTCCCTCATTTTCAACTTGCAATTATTATTACAATATTTTCTAGTAACTTAAGGAATGCAGAATACCATCAGATAGCTATTTTACTCCACTGATTTATTAGGTATTTTCAACATACTTATCCCTTTTTCTAGTAATCTAACAGTATTAAGAACTCTTTCTAAAATCTTTATATTCTATTTTAATGTATCTGTTTCCATAAAATTTTAAGGTTTAAAGGAATATGTTCTAAATCGGCACTGTCCAACATGGTAACCACTAGCCACATGTGGCTAATGGGCATTTGAAATGTGGCTAGTGTGATTTGAGATGTGCTGTGTTAAATATATACTGAAAGCAAGGAGTAAGAAAAATAGAATATAAAATGTCCCATTAATAATTTTCACATTGATTGTATGTTGAAATGGTATTATTCTGGATACAGTGGATTAAATATATTATTATCATTAATTTCACCTGTTTCTTTTTACTTTTTAATGCAGCTACTAGAAAATTTAAAATTAACATATGTGGCTTCCATTAAGTTTCTATTGTACAATGCTGTTCTAAATAATGGAATGTATAATGAAGAAAGTGTAAAAATAGATCTCAGAGAAACAGCTGCATCATCACCACGGCTACCTGTTTCTTTTTTGTTTGTTTGTTTGTTTTGTTTTACTTTAGATTCTATTTCTTTTGGTGGGAGATGACACTTTAATTACATTCCTAACAGGAGTCAAGCTAGATGACTTCAGGAATCAGCCATAAGATTCTGGCTCTTAGTAGCTCTACTGGCCAACACAATTGAAAAGGAATAAATACTTATCTATAAAATGAAGTTTACCACAGTTGACCACTAAAATCCATTACAACTCAAATATCTAAGGGTCCACTCATAGACATTCAATTAAAATATCTGGGCTTCCCATCCAGCAGATTTTATCAAAGGAATACTGCATATTTTGCCTCCAGCATCAGTTTTTTCAAGTAATGCTTAAACTTATTCTTCAAATCTTACTTTTTCTTATTGGTAAATTCTACTACGGGAGGAAAGAAGATGTAACCCTTGCACATGGAGCTTCCACAACGAACTTTAGGACCATCTCCACGGGATGAATAAGTTATTTCTGGTCAGTATATCTACAAAGCCAGCTTAACTGCTCCAGGACCCTGGATACGATTTCAGTGTCCCAGTAAGTAACTCTGCAGTCCCCCAGACGCGTGATGGGGGTCGGGGAGCGGTGTCAGTGCCTTTCAGGTACCCTGGGCGCATGCGCAAGCCCTGGTTCAAGGTCCTAGGGCACCACACAGAAAGATGAGCATGCAGAGGCGGAAACAAGCAAGCTCTGTAAAGTAAAAGGTGGACGGGCACAGCTGAGGAAGTGTTTTTTTTTCCCACTCGTTCTGCCAAAAAGACGTATACGGCTGTGAGTTTGGGGCTGGATTATGTAGCGGCAATCAAATATTCTTTATTAAGCATCTTTATATCTTTGTATAGAGACACTGGGTTTCTTCCGATTAGAAGCCTGCAACTTAAATACAGGCCAATTCAAAACTGCAGACAACCAGAGAATTAATTTAATTTAATACAGGATTTTTAAAAGTGTGCTTCTTTTCTGCTGTGTTTCTTTTGAATGTAATTATTTAATGCCTGCTTCCACAGTCCTGAAATGTTTTTGTTTCCTAAGGGTATAATTTTATATAACTCCCAAATCCAATCTAACACAGCATTTGATATTAGTGGAGAACTAGGGCTAAATGCACAAGTGTCAACGGCTAAGTGAAGAGCAAAGTGGAACTGAACTGACACATACCTGTGTACAAAAGAAACAGCAGTTAAAAGTCTGCTCCTGGACCTCCTTGGTGGTGCAGTGGTAAAGAATCCGCCTGCCAATGCAGGGGACACAGGTTTGAGCCCTGATCTGGGAAGATCCCACATGACCCAGAGCAACTAAGCCCGTGCACCACAACTACTGAGCCTGCATGCCACAACTACGGAAGCCCATGCGCCTAGAGCTCGTGCTCCGCAACAAGAGAAACCACCGCAATGAGAAGCCCGCTCACCATGGCAAAGAGTAGCCCCCGCTCGCTGCACCTAGAGAAAGCCCATATGCAGCAATGAGGACCCAACACAGCCAAAAATAAATAAATAAATTTTTAAAAAGTCTGCTCCCTATCTTTACCTTTTCATTTCTCCTCTCTTCTGCTTAAAAACATAATTTCCCCAAATCTCCTGTGCTTTTTATGTATGTCAAAGATTTCCGTTCCCCTTGCCATGCATACTTAGCACCTTGGTAGTTACACTGTGTAAACTGGGGAGTTGAGGGAAAAAAGAAAACCTTCATTGAGGTCTTGATACCACAATATACGCTCCTCCTACTGGAGCCAATGTGTTTATGTGAGTTGTAAGCAAAATCATCACTTCTTGTTCTTTTGGCTAAGACCATATGTAAGCAAAATAATCACCAACAATGCTGCTTTTAAGGATTCCCATTAATGTGATTAAGGAGGTGGGAAGCAATGGTTAAACTGCATTAAATGCTCACCTGTAATACTCTGCATGGAAAAAAAATCATCACTGTTATGAAAGTAGTGCCATTATGTTTCTGGTTATAAAAAGTAATAAATTTGTCCATTTCATAAAATTCAGGAAGTACAAAGTATGGAAAACAAAAATGATTCATATTTCACCATGCAGAGATAATCACTATTAATGTTTTTGTATATATTTCTAGACTTTTTTGAAAGAAGTCTTTTATATATCAAAGAAAGAGAAAGAACAATTGTATTCAGGAGCAGAACAAACTGTCAACAGCCATAGGCACTTGGAGGCAACCCAGGTTGATGGAGAAGAGCAAAGGCCATAGAATCAGGTAGACCTGGTTCAAATCCAGTGCAAATTCTTATTGTTGGCTATGACCCTGGGTCAGTCACTGATCCTCTGTTATTCCCCATTTACGAAACAGAGAGTTCACCCAGTTCATAGGGTCGTTGTGGAGATAATGAATCAAAAGCACTTACCACACGGCTTGGCACATGGAAAGTAGACAGTAGATTTGGCAGGCAAGGAACAATAAAGTACATTTGAGCACTGTTGTTTGGCATCCATAATCCCTGATTCATCACTGATGCAAGGAGGTCAAAATAGAGAATGTGGTCCCTTTAGATATCAAAGTCTTAAGTAAGCTGCACCATTAAATCAGGGAAAAGGAGGATAGCCAGAGTAAAAACCATGCAATTGAGTTGTAAACTGCTTACATGTTAATGCCTCTCACATCTATATTATTAGCCCAAATCTCTCTCCTAAGCTCTGAATTCATTTTCCCAACTGCCGATAAGAGGACATCTTCTCTTGGATATTCCACAGCTATACTGAACTCAACGTGCCCACATTGAACTGATTTTTTGCAAACTTGCATCTTCTCCTTGTTCTAGTTATGAGATTGTCTCCCTTCTCTTACATCCTGTGACGTAGAAATCCAAGTACCCAGGTAGAGGCAGTGGTTTTGAATTAAAGTTACAGCTCAGCAACAAGAAACTCTCTTGAGTAAAAGGAAAATTTTTTTCTTTTATTTTTCTAAAAAGGTTTCATTTCTGTCACACTGCTTCTCACTTTAAATTTAGTTTCTATTCAGAATTATGGTGCATACATTGTTGTTCTTTGGGGAATCTTTTTAAATAGTATTTATTTTCCTCTGGTTTAGGGCTATTTGGCTTTTCTCTTCCCTTCTATTTGTTTCTTATAGCGTGAACAACAAGTCAAATAACAGAAGAAGAACCATAAAATGTGTCCCCAGTACTATACCAGCTATGGAATAAACACCAGTTTTCCAAGTGCAATAATTCTTAAACCTTATATATTCCCCAAATTCAGTCTTTCGGTGTGGCTTATTTCTCTAATTAATTAAAATGGTTATTCCCCAGATTAACTATTGAATATGGTAGGGAAAAGAAAGCACAAGAAAAGGAAATACTATCTTATTTTGACTTACATTCAAATGTAATTACTTTTGTGAGGCAAATTACTGGGTGGTGAGGACATGAGTGGGAGGAAGTAGGGCAGTTTGGGGGCGTGGGTAAACCCTGTGGCCCTTGTACCAAACCAGGGGAGGCAAAAAAGTCCACCTTTGTGATGGATGTCTCCTGGTGGGGTTCTCATCTGTAGCTGAGTGATTGGCCATTGTATTAGCAAGTATCTTTCAATATCCCAATTAAGCAAGTACTAATAATTAGTGATGAAACTCCATACAAGGCCTCTTTATATCATAAAGAAAGATTAGAGAAGATTTAAGCCTATCCCTGAGCCAATGTCACCCAGACTCACTTGCATTCTAATACACTTTCTTGAATGGGAGAAAATGGTGCAGCCTTACAGCTGAGGTCTGCATGTTCACTGCACATAACCCACAGCCTAGCTCATGTATGCCACAGCCTAGAGACGTGCTGATGCGTGCCAACAGTGACACAAGCTGAGAATCAATAATGCATATTTCTAATACATAGTCGATCTTAGTTTCAGTCACACCCATGTTGTGTCCCAGCCTGTCAGTAACCCCTTGACCATCCAGCACTGCAGTTTAATCATAGCCCTGGCAGGGGAATTATGCAGAACACAGAAAATATTTGTCATCTTGTGACTGCATCTACTGTAGACTCTCCCCAAAATCTGCCCCACAAATACTCTTCCTCAAATCTAAGAGTCCTTGTTAAACTGACAAGATTAGGAAATCTGATGAAGATGCTTTAATACTAAGGATACCCATGCAAAACATGGCCTTAGTAACACCTATTTCTCTTGTTGGCTCATGTAATTCTGAGAACATTACTAACTTACAAAACAAAAATAAGCATCAGCAACCTGTACTATAAGAATGGAAGACTATGACTTATGCTCAAGATAATAAGAAACCTCTCTCAAGGTAAAAAAAAAAGTAAATGCCATTTTGATTTCCTGAATTCCCTCCTCCCCCTTCTAAGATAACCAAATTGAACAGGATTCCACATTTTTCTAGGTAATAACACTCAAAAGATGTGACTATTTTGACAATGCTGTGTTTCACTGTTATAATTATAACCTTTCTTTTCCAATTATTGATGCTCTTCACTTATACCCCCTTCAAAATGTCACCTCAATTACCACGTGTCAATACTTTACTACAGATAAAGATGGTCAGGAGAGATAGTGATTTCTATGCCTCTCATGTAATAGCATGCATGAAACTTGAAGTTCTATTATAAAATGTTGATATTACATCACATTCTGAGGAGTCCTCTAAATGAGAAGTCACCCTTGTTACAGAAGTCAAGAAATCTTTTTTTAAAAACTATTCCCGGGACTTCCCTGGTGGCGCAGTGGTTAAGAATCCACCTGCCAATGCAGGGGGCACTGCTTCGAGCCCTGGTCCAGGAAGATCCCACATGCCGCGGAGCAACTAAGCCCGTGCGCCACAACTACTGAGCCTGCGTTCTAGAGCCCACGAACCACAACTACTGAGCCCGCATGCCACAACTACTGAAGCCCATGCGTCTAGAGCCTGCGCTCTGCAACAAAAGAAGCCACCGCAATGAGAAGCCCATGCACTGCAACAAAGAGTAGCCCCTGCTCGCCGCAACTTGAGAAAGCCCGCACGCAGCAATGAAGACCCAATGCAGTCAAAAATAATTAATTAATTAATTAATTAATTAAAAAAAAAAAAAAAACTATTCCCAAATAGATTCAAAGTAGCCTGATACAGGGACTCTGCTTATAATCAAATCAGTATGATTTGATTTTTAGCAATGTTAACCAAAATTTAAATAAAACTATTGTATTGGCTGCTTATAGAGACCAAGTACCAAGTTAGACATAATAAATCTGAAGCCCTTTGTCAGTAAGTCCTAATGTTTCCCACTTCAAGTCTCCTGTCACATACCAACGAACTTGTCACTAAGCTATTTGTGCATGTTATCTTCCAATAAGTAAAAACATTCCTAGTAAACTAGTAAGAAGGTTTTACATCTTATGTTTTTTGTATCCTGTACAATGCCAATCACAATGCTTTATCACAGACTGTAATTTCAAAAGTATTTGTTGGATTATGACTTTTAAAAAGCAACATGTTTTTAAAAAGTTGGTTTTTTTGTTTTTTTTTTAAAAAGCACCCCCATGACTTCAAATGGAAAGAGGAAATGACAGTTTGGGTATAGGTCTGATTTTACAATTGGGCAAAATGAACAGATTGCTCACAATTAACTGAGAAAGGTGCTCTCAAATATTTGATCTGAACTTAGAAAATTCTCTCTTGATGCTAACTGCCCATCAGGGCTTTTATATAATTGGTAAACATGGGGGAACACCCACTTGTGGTGCCAGATGCATCGGGCCTGGCTTCCACAGTGAATCTCGGGTCTCCTGTCTTTTTACATGTTGATTTTTCTTTCCTTCTTAGAATGCCAAAAAGGAACTTTACTTCTCTTTGTATTTAGTGATAACCAGAAATATATAAATGTCTATGCTGTTTGCCAAAAGTATATCAAGCATTATCAGTGTTGGGGAGGAGGACGACAACCGGAATTCCTCTTCCTAAGAAAGACAGACCCCTCCAGCGGCAAGGACTGTTCCTTCTTCTGACTTCTAATTTCAGGAGCTACTTGTATACTTGAATATTTATTTCACCCTTTGCCAGTGGTTACATACGTTTTTCCCTAGTTGTGTATAAAGGTACAGACTGTATCTGTACTTCTTTAGATCTTCCTCTCAGTCTTCACAAAGAGCACTTTATAAATTTTGACTGATGGATAGTGGGTAGATAAGAAAGAATATCAGACCTTTAAAAAGTCAACTTTTATTGCCTTCACTTCTTAGTTTACAGGAAAACATTGATTCTCCTGCTCCTCTAAAATTATTCAAATATTTTAAATATTTGTATTGTAAATATTAAATAAATTGATTAAATATTTTAATCTTTAAATATTAAAAATGCCTAGAATGTTAGCCACTCTGGAAATAAATATGGCAGCCCAGAAGGAGACAGAAAAGAAATAGCTATTGCCTAAACTTTTCACAACTGTATGCTGTTTTGGGGCTACGATTCAATAGCAGGTGTACTGCCATTTTATTCTTTATGACTCAAAAAGATTGTAAGTTCAACTTGCTGTGCAAGTTTATTTGAGTTTATAATTTTATATTTTCCCTGTCTCTTTCACTAGGTTGTAAGTGTGGAGACAAGGAACTGGCTGCATGCTTAGTTTGGAGTTGTAGAAAAAGCACGTTTTTTTTTTTTTTAAAGAGTTGTTAAAATAATTTCATTAGTGTATCAGTCAAGGTTCTCCAGAAAAATAGGAGATACATAGAGAGACAGATTTTAAGGAATTGGCTCACAAGATTGTGTGGGCTGGCAAATGTGTACAGCAGGTCACTGGCTGGTAACTCAGGCAGGAGTTGAAGGTACAGTCTTGAGTCACAAATTTGTAGATCAGGCTCGGTGGCTGGAAATTCAGGCAGCATTTCTGTGTTACAGTCTTGAGGCACAATTCCTGCTTCTTCAGGAAGTCTCAGTTTTTATTCCTAAGGACTTCAATTGATTGGATGAGGCCCGCTCATCATAAGTGGTCTCTCATTTAAAGTCAACAGATTTTAGGAAAGCACATGATTTGAAGCTAACACATATGGATAGCCTCAGCAAGTGATTAACATCTCATTAGAAAAATCGGAAAGGTGATCTGTGATAAGGATTTCCGAAAACATATGTAAAGTACCTTCCACGTAGTAGATGCTCAACATACAGTAGCTGTCTCATTATTATTATTCCCTTTTAAAAATACTACCAACAGTGCTTAAGCTGTAGCTTTGCATATTCCACAAATTTTACTCACTGATAGGGTAAAGAGAAGAAAACACTGAATGTCTAATATGGACTTTGTTTTTCTACAAGTAACAGCAAAAATCAAAGCTGTTGTGTAACATCATTCATTTCTTTTGTACTTAAAAAACACTTCACCAGAGATAAAAAGGAGAATAGATTAAGACATTATACTGGACCATCACCAAGTATGTATTACTATAATGCACTCTGGTTCCCATGTTCTATATTACACACAGCAAAAAAGACACACAGAGAAATCTAAGGATGGAGGAGCTGCATTTCTTTATGACCTTATTTGAAAGATAAACTCCTTGGAGAAATACAATTTATTCAGATTATCAAGACCCTGCTGTGCAAATCTACATTCTGGGAGCACACTATGGAGATCAAAAAATATTTACTTTATTCTGTTGGGTATAAAAGCTTTTAATGAATTCATAATTAAGGCAAAAAAGAGTGTATACAGCTTTAGAAATTCCACTTCTGAGCCAAGCCATTAATATCCAAGGCACCATACCCAGTTGTGATTCCACCTGTTTCCTATTTGGATTACAACCTAGTTATAAATCAAGGTATTACATGACTACACGACCTGGTGCTGCAGAAAAGGATTGCACTCCAGGACTAGAGAAAACAACATAAAGGGCTTTGTTGTGGATGTGTGGTGAAGGGCTGGCCCTTTGGAACATGTTGAAACAAACAAATAAACAAAACCCAAGACCTTGGGATGAATCATGTAGGAAAAAGTCATCATGCATATCATGTACATAAAGGGACCTGTAAGTTTTCTCCATAATATCTTATATTAGAGTTGATGGGGTAAAATCTAACAGTTATGGAAGAAAAAATGAGCAAATCATTGACAATGCAGGCCAGATTCTTTGTGATATGATAAAATAATGTAAAACCAGGTATTTTTATTTGTATAAATATAGAGAGAGAGATATTTGTATACAAACAAACATAATCTGGACAGCTGAATGCAACTATATATTCATGTATTGATACAAATATGCATATGATAGAGTGTGATTAAACTAAAACAAAACATTAGCAGCAATTCAAAAATACAAGAAAAAAACCCAGCATGCTCTAATTCTTAGAGTCTTTGAAGGCCTGTTTAAATATATTTGTGCTGTATAACAGAGGAATTCTACAATTAGGTTACTAGTACATTTTCATAATCAACTGTATGCATAATATCCAAGGCTCATGAATAATTTTATATTGTTCCTTGGGAAAGTCTGTAGTAAGCTGGAAATCCAGTATGAAGGAAGCACAGAGACACAGCCATCATCAACAACTAATAATTCTGGCCCCAGTCACGATGTGCTGCAAAATGCTATTGCAAAGTTTACTAGAGCTGGCTCAGCACATCAGGTGATTACCACTGAATTACGGACTATAAAGAGGAAATTAATGTATACTTTTCTTTCTTGAATCAAAAATAGTCTATCTGAGCAACTGGAGCTTTAAAATGAAAATTTCAATAATCACAAACCTTTTTTGAACAATGAGAGGCAAAATCAGGTTAAAATTTTTTTAAAGAATAGTAGAGCCTGGAAGTAATTCTGGTATATTTCCTTAGTTAGTGCTGCTACCCAAAGTCAGCTGCTGAAAATTAGCCCAATTCTGCAGAATTTCAATAATCTCTCAGTTATCCACATAGACTTTCGTCTTAATCATTATTATACGAAAGAATGAAGACTGGTAAGGTTTTTTGTTTCAGGTCTTCATTGTTTTGGCTTGTTATATTTTGGATGCTATGCAGGATATATAATATCAATATTTTACATATTTATATATTTTATATATAATGTTAATTTTTCATATATTTATAACTGGGACCAGTTCAAATTTATCTAGATATTATGACACTTTCAAAATCTGAATATCAGTGACTTAACAGGCTGGTAACTGATGTGAATTGAGGTGGCAAGAGCATCTGAAGTAGCGGTTCTCAAACTGTGGTCCCCAGACCAGTAACATTAGCATTACCTGGGAACTTGTTAGGATGCAGATTCTCAGGCTCCTCCTCAGACCTCTTGAATCAGAAACTCTATGGGTAGGGCCCAGCAGTCTCCTTTAACCAGTTATTCACGGGATTCCACACACGGTCAAGTTTAAGAACCACTGATACAGAGTACACATTTGAGTGAAGAAAGAAATGACTCTAACCTGCATAAATATATTCTTACAGCAGAACAAGATGCATGACCCCAGTCCCTCATCCCAGACGCTGAAGTGGGCAAACATTATACTCAGTGTATGGGGCTGAGGCCACAGTACCTGAAGCTGAATTAACGACACAGATAAGCAGTCATTTCCCAGGGCCTGAGCACATGGCCCTCGAAAGGCAGCAAGGAAAAGGTCGGCAGCCTGCTCTAAAGGATATTTGTGTAGGGAGAGCGAGAAAGGGGGTGGGGGAGATGTCTAGGAAGGAAGACACCTGGAGAGAGGGAGACATATGGACAGCAGTCTCCTAGTAAGGACTAACTTAGATCTTTCTTCTGTTAAACAAATGCACTGCCTGTATTTCCCCTAGTCGGGAAACTTAGGACACCATGCAACTGTATTACAGAAAATTCCTATCACAGGGAACTCTCTTGGCACATGTAGAAGGACCACAAACAAACATGAGTTTCTAAGCAACTACTATGCACTAGAGCTAGAAATAAAAGATTTTTCCAATTTCTTCTTGAATTCTGTATATGATGATGCAGCAATATGTTTTATTTACAGGAAGGGCAGGGGAAACAATAAAACAAAACTTCCTATCTAAAAGGCAGCAACGCCATTGTATATATGTGCCACATCTTCTTTATCCATTCATCTGTTGATGGACACTTAGGTTGCTGCTTATATACAATGGAATATTAGCCATAAAAAGAAACGAAACTGAGTTATTTGTAGTGAGGTGGATGGACCTAGAGTCTGTCATACAGGATGAAGTTAGTCAGAAAGAGAAAAACAAATACCGTATGCTAACACATATATATGGAATCTAAAAAACAACAACAAAAAAATGGTCATGGAGAACCTAGGGGCAAGATGGGACTAAAGACGCAGACCTACTAGCGAATGGACTTGAGGATATGGGGAGGAGGAAGGGTAAGCTGGGACGAAGTGAGAGAGTGGCATGGACATATATACACTACCAAACGTAAAATAGATAGCTAGTGGGAAGCAGCCGCATAGCACCGGGAGATCAGCTCGGTGCTTTGTGATCACCTAAAGGGGTGGGATAGGCAGGGTGGGAGGGAGACGCAAGAGGGAAGAGATATGAGGATATATGTGTATGTATAACTGATTCACTTTGTTATAAAGCAGAAACTAACACACCATTGTAAAGCAATTATACTCCAATAAAAAATAAATAAATTAATAAATAAAAAGGTAGCAACACCAAGTATTATGTTGCTTTTAAAAGCATCAATTTTTACTATTTATTAAAGTATAATTTCAGTGTGATGTTTTCACTTATCAAAGGCAGGGAGAAAGTGATGGTTCATATAATTATTTGTGACTTTTTTTTTCTAAAACAATACATGCACTTCTACAAAAGCCAAGAGAAGTGGCACAGAGGAAAAATACCTTTTACAGAATGGTTATTATTTCCAAAATATTCAGGAACAGCCTTGTCCAATATGCTGTTGATTGGAAGTAGGTAGTAAAGTTTGTGACATTTCCAGAAATGAAGAAAGACAGGAGTGACGGAAGTGGGTAAGAAGGTTAACTGTGGAATTAATAGAGAAATTCACAAGTGAAGCATGCAATTCTCCTGGCTCTGGTTTTCAGGGTACCTACTGCGTGTAGGATACCATGCTATAGGATACTTTGCATGCACTATCTCACGAACACTCCAACACTCCTAAGATGTACACTGTATACACGGTATCATATCTGTATCACATCTGTATCTGTGGGCAAAGAGGTTATGTAACTTGCCCAAGGTCACACAACTCTGGGACATGAACTTATATCACAGGGAGATAGATAAGTAAATCAATAAAAATAATATGGTGTGATCAGCACTCTGGAAGAATGCCTGTAATTAATGAAGAGGAGGGAAATCCAACTCCAACTAGGTGGATTTATCAGGCAGCTCTGGAAGAGGAGCTAGCTATAACACATGAGCAAACTACTTGCAGGTTAAAGAGGAACTCATAGGGTGACATAACGAGGGAAGAATAATCCATGGAGAAGAAGGCTTCATACAAAGAGGTTTGGGCACGGGGACATGCATGAAGTTCACAATGATTGCGGTATAGCATGTGGGTAGTAACTTGTTTTTTTTAAAAAAAAGGCTAAAGCGATAGGAAGTTTCATAATAAAAATGGAAACTGTGAACCACTTCAAGAGGAATGAACCTTGTTTTGAAGGAGGCACTGGGGTGAGGCAAGAGTGAAGGCAGGTAGGTCCATTGGTTAGCAGGAAGTTTCTTTAGTCCAAGAAATAAGTATTGAGGATTTGAATTAAGATGGTGGAAATAGAAATAGAGAGAATGAGAGAGATTTAAAAAGTTAAGGGAGTTCACCCAAGCCCTGCACACAGATGTTTGTAACAGCTTAATCATAATTGCCTAAACTTGAAGTGACCAAGATGTCCTTCAGTAAGTGAAGGGGTAAGTAAACTGTGGTCCATCCAGACAATGGAATACTGCGCAGCACTAAAAAGAAATGAGCTATCAAGCCATGAAAAGACATAGAGGAGATTTAAATGCATATTACTAAGCAAAAGAAGCCAATCTGGAAAGGCTACATACTGTATGAATCCAACTATATGACGTTCTGGAAAAGGTGAAACCTTGGAGATAGAAAAAGATCAGTGGTTACCAGGGGTTGGGGGGAGGGGAGGGAGGGATGAACAGGCAGAGCACAGAGGATTTTTAGGGCACTAAGACTATTCTGTATGATACTGTAATGGTAGATGCATGTCATTACACCTTTGTCCAAACCTACAGAATGTAAAACATCAAGAGTGACCCTTAATGTAAACTGTGGACTCTGGGTGATAGTGATGTGATAGTAGGTCCACCAATTGTAACAAATGTACCTCCTCTGGTGGAGGATGTTGATAATGGGGGAGGTTATTCATATACGGGGGCAGGGGGTACATGGGAAATCTCTGTATCTACCTCTCAAATTTGTTGTGAACCTAAAAATTACTCTTTAAAAACAGTGTATTAAAAAAAAAGTTAGGGAGGTAGAAGTGAAAGGTTTTGGTGATAGCCTATGTGTAGCACAAGGAGATGGAATATTTTAGGATGACTCCTGGGTTCCTGGCTTGGGTTAACACTCAGAAAGGTCATATGCCTGTGGGATATCCAACAGGAAATGCTGACTAGGCAGTTGGCTTAGAGATGATAAAACATGCTATCCTTGGGTACAGTAAGAATAGGGCACATGAAGGAGACAAGAAATTAAAAGGACAAGGTTAGAAACCTAGTTTGTAACCAGGAGACAGGGATCCAGCTTGTGTTTTAGGGAAAGAAATTGTTCTGTGGGCCGGAAAAATAACTTAGGTTGTACAGCAAAGTATTGATTAGCTTTAGTCAACAGACAGGAAGCTCAGTTGAGCTACTGCAGGAACATCTAGGAAAAATAATCCAGATCTGAATGATGGCAGTGACAACGAAGAAAGAGAAGAAGGCATATGTGAGAACAATTTAAGAGGCTAAACCAATAAAATTTATTGGGATTCATGAGATCATGGAGCAACATAGGATTATGCCAAGGTTTCTGGTTTGGGTTACTACAAGGATAATGGTTCCTTCACAAAGAGTGGGAGAAGGAACAGGTGAGTAAGACTGGCTGACAGTGAACTGAGATGCATGTGGATGCCAGCCAAGTGGAAACAGCTGAACACAGAGCTTGGCGCTCAGGAGAGGAGACTACAATCCTCCAAATGCGGATGAAAGAGAGTGATGGTGAGCAGAAGAGAAGAGCACCCACCTGGCATCACTGCACCCAGAGGGATATCCACAGAGCTGGTGGAAGAAGAGTTTGTAAAGGAACTGAAAAGAAGTAGGAGGAGAACTAGGAGAGAGTCTTGAGAAAACAGAAGTGTAGGAAAGAAAGGAGCTAATAACCATGTTGAAAGGCTGTAGAGTGGTCACATTAAAGACCATAAAAGGCCCACTGCCTTTGATGATTAGGAGGCTTTGGGGACCTTTATTGGCACAGCCTTTGAGGAGTAATGAAGGCAGAGGACTGAGTTCAATAGGACTGAAGAATGAATAGGAGGTAAGGAAGTGCAGACACTGTTCCCAGTTTGGTAGTGAATGGAAGGAGCGAGTTGTGATAATGAGAGAAGAAGAAAAGTTTCTCCCATCTCATGGATCCTATTTTAAAAATGAAAGGAAGGTGCCAGTGGAGAAGACATTGAAACCATGGGAAACACAGGAGGTACCTGATGCATCAAGTTGCTGAAAGGCAGTTTAGCCTTAGAGAATCGGGCAGACGTTTAACTATGGGCAGAAATATTTGCAGGTGGAGGGTGAACAGGAGGATGAATCTCTTAAATGAAACATAGATTTTCTTTTAATGCCCCTAATTTCAGGTATTGATAATGGAATTAAGTGAGATTGATTTTGTTTGCTTTGTTTATTGATTCTGAACTCTAGCATTAGTAAAATATTGGAAACATTTTATTTTTGAGAAAAATAGGCTGAAAGTGACTTTAAAATTGCCCACCACACAATAGTTAGCTTAGAACACAAATTACTAATATTGGAAAAATCCTTCAAGACAATCTTTCTTGTCTTTAAAAACTCACAAACAAGGAAGACATAGCGAACCCTAGATTACCCACATAACAAATTAAAATGCCAAAATGACTTCCTTGGCCAGCCAGTGTGTCTCTGGGCTGTCACTGACAGCCTTTGGTGTGGGCTTAGGGAAGAAAAGCCAACATAATAGCATATGAAAAGATTAATTGGGATCCTAAAATGGCTGCTAAAAAACTTATGATATATTTTAGAGCCAAATATTAATGATATTTGAAAAATTTGATATTCTGGATCACCCATGCCAGATAGCAAATACTCATGATTAGAACAAATAATTAGTAGCTGGCTATGATTTAGTAGGGCTGATACATTTCTACCCTTTCTGATCATTTTCACTGACTTAAAAAAAAATCTGAAAGATTAAACTGTTTGTAATATATTTTCCAAAATTCGTACTTTAACTTTCTCCAAATACAAGAGTATCAGCTCTAGTGAACTATGGAATAGCACTCAGTGTATTTGATTAGGGGCATATTCAATATATATGTTGGTATAATCATTTGTCTTATCTAATGTGGGAAAAAAATAGCTCAGCAGTGGAGAAAAACGAGTGTAAGTTATAACTTCTCAACCTTGAGGATAAATTATTCTATTCAGAACACCCACTACATATTATGTATTTAGGAGATACTGCTAATTTAATAATTAAAATTATAATAATAGGGCTTCCCTGGTGGCGCAGTGGTTGAGAATCTGCCTGCCAATGCAGGAGATGCGGGTTCGAGCCCTGGTCTGGGAGGATCCCACATGCCACGGAGCAATTGGGCCCGTGAGCCACAATTGCTGAGCCTGCGCGTCTGAAGCCTGTGCTCCGCAACAAGAGAGGCCGCGATAGTGAGAGGCCCGCGCACCGGGCCTCCACTTGCCCCAATTGGAGAAAGCCCTCGCGCAGAAACGAAGACCCAGCACAGCCATAAATAAATAAATAAATAAATAAATAAATAAACCCAAAGTTTAAAAAAAAAAAATTATAATATACATTGTTTGGAAGAGATAACCTCCTATAAGTCATTGTAGTATTACTTAGTTTAAAAAAAAAATGATAATCTATTAAGAAATACTGTAAAATATGCAAGATCTTCAGTGCCAAATGCAATCCCCATAGAAAGTATTTTCAACTTAAAAAAAACTGTATTCAATGGGTAAAACTAATGTAAGACTGACTTATTAACATATTTTCCTCCCATAATATAAAATTTCAATATTTAAGCAAGAAAAAAATTACTGAATGGATGCACCATTCGTTCCCTCAATACACACTGCTGTGGACTGAACTGTGTCCTTGCAAAATTCATATGCTGATGTTCTAAGCCCCAGTATGATGGTACTTGGGGATGTGACTTTGGGAGGCAGTTGGGTTTAGATGAGGTCATGAGGGTGGGGCCCTCATGATGGGATCAGTGTTCTCATAAGAAGAGACACCAGAGGGCCTTCCCTTGTGGCGCAGTGGTTAAGAATCCGCCTGCCAATGCAGGGGACACGGGTTCGAACCCTGGTCCAGGAAGATCCCGCTTGCCGTGGAGAAACTAAGCCCGTGCCTGCGCTCTAGAGCCTGTGAGCCACAACTACTGTGGCCGCGTGCCACAACTACTGAAGCCCACGTGCCTAGAGCCCCTGCTCTGCAGCAAGAGAAGCCACCATAGGGAGAAGCCCACGCACTGCAACGAAGAGTAGCCCCTGCTCGCCGCAACCAGAGAAAAGCCTGCACGCAGCAATGAAGACCCAACATAGCCAAAATAAAATAAATTAATTAAAATAAAAAGGAGAAGAGACACCAGAGAGCTTGCTGTCTCTTTCTCTCTGCCATGTGAGAACACAAGTGGCCATCTGCAAGCCAGGAAGAGAGCCCTCATCAGAGCCTGACCAGGTTAGCACCTTTATCTTAGACTTCTAGCCTCCAGACTGTGAGAAATAAGTATCTGTTTAAATCACCCAGTCTGTGGTATCTTGCTGTGGTAGCCCAAGCTGACCAATACAGACGCTGAGCTCTTGTGATGCGATGGGAGGGAGGGGGTAAGATATAAAGAGATGTAAGGCATGACCCCTGCCTTCAAGAGTCCCACAGTATAACTGGGGTGGGTAAGACACTTTCCAACCACATGAAGCCCATGAGGAAATTGATGCAAAAGTAGCACTCAGATACTTTCTGCTTCTGTGAAGCTATTTCAAGGATCCTGTGTTTCTCAGAGTTGAAAGGAAAAAAATACTTTCTAAGTAAAAGAATAGTAAATTCACCATTTATGTAAAAAAACCCCAGAAATACCCAGAATTCTTCCTAATACCCTCATGAGAGAATAACATTCTTTAAACCTTTGTACCTTCACTGAAGAGAGAAAATGACTAATTCTCATGGTAGCCCATTTAGTGTAAAACTAAATGAAGACAAGGGATGACTAATAAGCATCAGTCACAGAGGAGGGAGATTTAGGGCAGGAAGTCACTTCCTCCCTCCTGCTCCCTTTACTTGGCTTCTGAATGATTAATAGTAAGAATTTTGGCTTCGCTCTATGAGACGATCCAAATGTGCACACTGTAAACAGAACAACGCCTTCAGTCTGGGGAAATGATCTTTTATGCTTGTAAAAGCAGAAAACAAAAACAAATGAAAACAGAATAGAACCCCCATCCCGAGCCCCGTTTTCGTTACAGTGATAAAATGCTCTACCTAGAGCACTCCTGTCCCTTTCCTCTCACATCACAGCAGCACGTCTCCTCTTTCAGGTCACGTCTTCCCCATAAAAGTGCTAAACTAATGCCGCTTAATGACAAATTAATGTCCATGAATAAAAAATACACCTCTAATAGCATAGAGTAATTTGCCATTACAATATCATCATTGGACATGCCCCTGGTTTAATACGATGTATTTAATTCATAACCTAATGAGTGATATATAAAAAGAGGGAGATGAACCCTGCAATTACATTTATGTGAGTCTGTCACCTTATTTGTAAAACCTTAGAGTCATTTACATTCAAATTAGAACAAATGAGTGATTTCACAAAGTGCAGTGATAAATGACCACAGCAGCCCAAGACAAAACTGTATTTCCTGTGAACACATTAACAGCTTCCTATTATTTGTTAAAAATTACAATGCATATTGCCCAGTGTGGTGTGAATAATGACTTTTTTACTGATTAGGTCAGAAAACTAATATGTAGCAAAATAAATAATTTTTCTTTTCATTTTTTCTGATTTTTGCTTTAAATTAACTACTGAATTCTGGTGGATTCACACTGCCACCTGCTGCCTAGGAGTAGCTACTAAAAGTACATTCCTATCAAAAGGAGTTAATTCACCACTTTGGTGGTCTTATTCAGAAAGTCTAGTGAGGGTTCTTTCTTGTCAATATGTTTAAATTGCATTTCATAATAAAGGCCAATACTTGGCAAACAAAAAGAACACTTGCTAATCAAATAATAGGATATAGCATTTATTTGGGGGAGAGAGTACAAAATGTACAAACTTTTTTTTTGAAAGCTAATTACAAAAAAAGACATTTTCAGCAAAGCATGTGTATCTCTTAATATATCACTTTCAGGGGATACAACACAAAGTCCAGTGGCCAGTACCCCGATCTTATGACAGGGGAGGGTTTGGGAGGGTGGGGTGTGTGTGTGTGTGTGTGTGTGTGTGTGTGTGTGTGTGTTCCCTACTCCTGACCCTTGGAACATTCTGAAGGCAATGACTGAAGGCTCTGCTTGTCACTCAGGATCTCTACCACCTAGTCTTCCCTCCCAATGACAAGTTCCAACATGAAAGGAAGGCCTTAGGGTCCAGAACAGAGCAGACTAGGAAAGGCATGAGGACTGGCGATGAGGTTGGGGAAGAACAGGCCTGGCCTTGGAGACCAGGCTAAGGGTTTCTGCAGGTGAAATGATGCTGCCAAATGGTCATTAGGGGAGCTAGTAGACATTTCCAAACCCGATCAACATCCTAGTTCTGAATTTAAGTTTCTCCATCTGTAAAAATAAAAGAACTCTCACCTGCCTTAAGGGGTTGCTTAGCAGAGGAGAAATGGGAATGTTTGTGCAAAACACTCAATACAGATAGGCTCTCAGTAAATGCTGGTTCTCTTTCCTGGGAAAGATAATGATGGCTCTGGGGACTATGGTTTGGCATAGATAGAGGATAGAAACAAGCAGACCCCTTAGGAGGAAATTATGAACTCTTATAACATATAGCTAATGATGGTGAGAGTCTAAAGAAAGGTAAGAAAATTAGCAACGGAGAAAAGAATCAGGTCTGAGAGGTATCTGGTAGGTAGAATCAACCCAACTTGGTAATTGATTGGATATGGTGGTGAGGAAGGGGTCTGAGACTATGTCCAAATTTCTAGACAACTAACAGATTGATGGTACCATCAACAGAGAAAAGGGCAGGTTTTCTCATTTAGGTTTGAATTGCCTGTGAGATGTTTAGGTAGAGATGTTCAGAAGCTAATTTAAAAAACGGTTAGAAGAAAATCAAAGTTTGGGAAAACAAACTGTACTCAAAAAGTTTGTAATGTTTATCTGAGGGACTCGGTAAATCAGTAGACACAACAGAATCTCTCTATCCATAGCCCATCTCTCTGAGGATGGTCTGCAGAGATTCGTTTACAAGATTTAACAGAGTGAATGACATTCATGTAAACATGCATACGCTGAAAAACAAGAAAATTTACGCGTTTTACTGGGCCCTTTTTATACACAAATATTGCTCTTTAATGAACTGGTTCATCTTTCTGATGAAATTTTTAAAAACAGCACAACGGACAGGGAAGAGGAGCAGAAGGAGGAAAAGGGAAAGAAGCATCCACATTTCATTTGGGACTGAATCTCAGCAGATAAGTCAGACAGGTCACGGTTATTAATGATATATAACACGACAGGCTACACAGGACAGAGTCCTACAGAATTTCCATGCAAAGCAAGTGAGAAAGGATGCAAGCTTGAGCAGTTGTCTGTAAATCCCTCATCTTGGGATGATGGGCTGTTACTGTAGCCATTCCCCTTGTAGCCACCCCACCCCAAATCATTTAGCTGCTTTCATTGCCAGGCTACCAGTTAATCTCAGCAACATGCACGGAGACCGTGTGTATTCTCAATGACAGGCCTGATTAGAGGGCCTGGAGCCAAAAATGAATACGGGGAAGACCTCACAGCCTGGGAAGCTAATTTGATGGCTGTCCTCACTGACAAGAGGGGCACTGCTCCTGTGGTGTGGGGTCCTGGCCCTCAGCAGCCTGCCAGAGGAAAAGCAAGAGAAAGGAGCCCACACAGTGGCCTCAAAGTGTCCCTTCCCTTGGCTGGGGGCGAGCAGCAGCGTCTAGGCATGTGCAGAAGAAGCTTCAGGTCAATGCAATAGCCGATGGCCGCGGAAGCTCAGGGAGGCTTGGGGAGCTCAGGAAGTGCCCACCCAGCACTTCTCCTGGCATATGCTTCTTAATGCGCACTGGAGGACAGCAGGAGGTCTACTGAGAGCCGAGGTCTACCCTCCACATCTCTGAAATAATGGTAGTTTGAGAAATACAAAACAATACCAGACACCTTAGGAAAACGGTTTCACAAACTCCTCATTGGGCAAAGTACCGAACAAGAATGGAGGATATATTAGCCTTGGTTGATGGGTCTTAATGTCTAAGTACATTTTAAGCACTGAAGATTTTTCATTTTAACAGAAAATATTTTATATACCCAATAAAATGATTCCATAGGAAATTAAAAATCAGTTGAGCAATAATAACCAAAAATCGTAAATAGGTATAGTTATTTGACTATGTCAAAATATGAAAGCAGACTGACCCCTTCTGGTAATTTGATAATCCTAAAAGAGAGGCAGGGCATATATTTGAAAAGGAGTGACATAATGAAGGTTTCTGCATACACAGGGTTTTGGTCCTTAAAGTCCAAGTTTCCTTCTACAAGTTGGACATCTTACAACATCACAGATAAAAAAGAAAAGGAAAGTTACATAAGAGAATGAAATGCAAACACTGGTGAAAAGACAGTGAAAATTCTAACCACTGCTCAAGCAGGCTAATAATAAATGAACTGTCCACAAAATACATCTGTTTGCAAGCTACATTTTTTTCCTCAGCAAAATAATGAATTGCAAGAATTAAATTCCAAAGTGCACACAAGTCACCTGGTATCTCAACAGGTTCATCTGATGGGATAGGGAAAAATACCCATGAACTTCCAATGTTCATCTGGAATTCTCATTTAGAGAGAATTATAGGTTTAAGTTTACACACACACACACACACACACACACACACACACACACAGTATATATACCGTATTTTAATGTGCATCATGATAACTAGCACTATAACCAAACTTTTGTCAACACACATCATTAATTATTACCTGCCATGGAAAAAGTGAATCAGGTGATGATGCAGAAAGCACAAGTTGCAATATTTGATGTAGAAATGTCAAATAAAAGTAATTTCAATTTCACAAGTCAAACACACACCTTTGAAGTCTTGTAACCCTTCTATGTTATTCCCATTTGTTACTTGCAGAAAGGGATTAAAACAGGTCTCCCATATCACCCAACAATATTGAGGGGAAAAGAAAGGAAAATAAGATAAAATAGTTAAACATTTACTGTTAGATTAAGTATGCTGAGATAATGATAAAACTTTCATATGCTGTATTTGAACTGCTCCTTAGGTGAACATGGCTGACATTCCTCCCACTGTCTCCCTAGGAGACACTGGTTCCTATTTCCTGAGGTTGCTGGGGGGATGAAATAAGATGATAGATGAGAAAGAGCTTTGGAAATGACCTAATGAGTAACAGAAGTAAAGGCTATATTTAGAATTAGAGAAATTATTAGGAAGGAAATAACGTAATTAGGCAGAAAAAAAATAAGATTTTTCTACTTACTAATAACATGTCATGTGCACAAGGACAGTAGAATTAAATTATGTGGATTTATTATTTTTTAAAGTTTATTTTCACTGTTGTTATAATGCTGTAATAAATGCAAGTTAAAGGTCATACGAGTGGAATAAATGGGAGGATCTCAATGTAGGGGGTTAGTACTTAACTCTCTGCGAAATAAAAGAGACTCACATCCGTACTATCTACCTAAGATGTCCCATATCTTCTTATTGAAACAAAGGGTTTTCATCCAAGAATAAAAAAAAAGGTCTTTGGAATCAGAAAGGCCTATCACTCACCAGCTATGTCACTTTGGGCAAACTGGGTATATTTCAAATCTTTGATTTTTTTTGCCTATAAAAATGTGCAACGTTGCTGTGAGGACCAAACGTGAAGCATGGGTGAGCAAGCAGCAGGTGCTCGGTGGATGGGAGTTTTCTCTCCCTCCCCCTCGCAGAGCCTTTCCTGAAACCCTAGCAAATCAGGGCAAGAATGCACAGATCACTCATCATTTCTCCAGCATTTATTGCCCGGGAAGTTCATGCAGCAATTAATTATGTATGACTTCATGATAATGTTAGCTACTGTTACTGAAATCTTAAATGACTAACCAACTTCTCATGCATTTCTGCAACCAGAGAGCATTGCTTCAAATCAAGACCCTTCCCAGCGTCATCTCCCAGGGCCCCAGTAGTGAACCCTGTGTGTGGCTGTTGAGTTACTCTGCCGCCCAAGGGAAGCGAGGTGGGCAGGGAGGGTCGGGGACAGGAAGTAGGACGTGAGAGCTGCAGCTGCCCTCTTAGGAGCCTCTCAGCCTGTGTCCTGGAAGAATTCTACCACCACAGGCCACATTTCCCACCCACCCCCCCTTCCATTTTACCTGTCACTGGGCTCCAGTCGGTGGGGTACTGCAGGGAGAAGGAATGTGCAGGGCATACTAGCAGGATGCAAGCTCACATACCTGGATGAGATAGTGGGAACATAAATTGAGAAGCTCCAAAAGCTGTAGGTGACTGCCAGCTGCTAACACATCCTGGATCACGCCTGGCTCCAACAAAATCTGTTTTTTTTTTTAATAAAAGAAAACTATCAGTTACTTAAAAATTAATACTTGCTTACTATGCAAATACACTGTATTTAAATTACTGCTTAACATACTACATCTGAATTAATACTGTTCCTTATTATGGAAGTCAGTTCTTTTTTTCCTATTCTGATTAATGAGCTGTGGCCCTTACTCTAACAGCTAAGTTCTCATTTCCAATACTCACAACCATACTTAACCACTTATTTTTGTAGGAGGATATGAACATTTGCAAAGAACAATATAATAGTCTTCAAATTCAGTTTATAATGAATATAATCTTATAAACACAAAAGAACTGAATTTTAGTTTTTCAAAGTATATTTCAGAATGTTCTTCTTCAGTAAATCACAGAAACAGTATGGTTAACACAGGTATTTTAGAGAAATGGGGCTTACAGTTCTCCTTGAAATACAGGACCAGAGGTGGATATTACTCTATTTTACTTCTAAGTCCTACAATAGTAAACTTCAAGCACAAAGTTTCATTTTTTTCCTTCTCAATCTCAGCTTCTCTAATCCTTTATGTTTCAAATAAAATATGTAGAAATAGTATTTTCAGAATATAAAGGCATCGCAGAGAAGCAAAACTTCCCAAATACACTGGTGATACCAATTCTTTTTTTTCTGGTTAGGTCCAACTTTGTGCCTACTGCTGCCAGCTCTTGAGCTGGTGAATAGGGCTGGAGAAAAACACACAACTAAGTTGACGAAATTCACTTTACATGCCAAGACGGCCAGGCACAGGAGGCCTTTAGGGCTGCTCCAGGCATCCTAATGCATTTCCCGGGCCCAGTGATGCCCAAGGTCTAGTCTCTGGACCAGCATCAGCATCACCACCTGGGAACTCGTGAAAACTGCAAATTCCTGGGCACCTCCCCAGACCTAACTGAATCAGAAACTTTCAGGTGAGGCCCAGCAATTGATGTTTGCTTCTGATGCAGGGAAGCCTGAAAAACACTGATGGGGTCAGCTCGCTCTCACCCTCTATTCCTTCTCACTCGCTTCTCTTTCCTCAAGCCTCCACCTCCTCGTCTCTTTCCTTACTTCAACCTCACGATCTTCCCAAGGCTCCCACCACCAAGTCTACCAACCCACCTACTCATATCTGTACCAGCACATTCTCCTCTCCTCAACACTCCCCTTGTGCACTAGATCCCATCTCCCTCTGCCTGATACCATCCCCTCTCGTTCCTGCGTCATCATCTGTTCTCTTCTCCTGGATAATAACTCCTATCAGCATACAAATATGCCATTATAGCTCTTATCTTAAGACATAAAAATTCCCTCCCTTGAACCCACAGATCCGTCCATGCTCCCCTTCATAACAAAGTTCCTCAGGGAAGCTGTCTATATAAAATGCTGCTGTTTGCTCTGCGCTGCTCTGTCTCAAACCCACTCCTGTTGAGTTTTGTTTCTACTGTTCCTCTAAAAATGCTCTCATCGAGGTCACCAGTGACCCCTAAAACCAATAGCCATTTCTCAGTATTTAATCTTACTCAAGCCAACAGCAGTTAGCAAAACTGACTACTCCTCTTCTGGAGTGATTTCTTCCCTTCCCTCTAGGACGACGCTCCCTCTCTTGGTTTCTTCTACTTCAATAACGAGTCCCTTTCCATCTCCTTCCCAACCTGTAAGCTTTGGAGATGCCCAGAGTTCAGTCCCCAGATCTCTTCTTTCCTCTCTCTACTTACTCCGTGGATGATATCATGGCTTTAAAATTATCTACACACTGATTACACTCAAATTTGTTTCTCCAGCCCCAAACTCACCCTTGAACTCCAGACTCTGATATTCAACTGCCTATTCTGTATCACCACTTGGATGTCTAACGGGCAGCTCAAACTCAACGTGCCCCAGACTGATCTCTTCATCCTCTCCACCAGTCACCAAACCTGCTCCTACCCCAATCTCACCATTTCAGCAAACAGCAACTCTCAGATATTTACACTAAAACCCCAGAGGCATTCTTGATTCTCTTTTCCTCACACCTCACATCTCATCCATCAGCCACTCCTGTTAGCTCTATCTTCAAAATCGTTCCAGAATCCAATCACACTCAGTACCACTTCCATCCTTATCACTCTAGCCCAACTCACCATCTTCCTAGATTTACTGTAATAGCCTCCTAACTAGTTGAACTGCTTTCTCCTTTGCCTCCTCGCACTGTTTTTTAATAATATGAATCAAACGGGTTCTTTAAAAACACAAATGAAATTATGTCACTCTGTTATTCAGAACTCTCCGACTTTTTATCTCATTGAAAAAAAAAAAAATCCGAAGTCTTCACTATACCATATAAGGTTCTTTGAATACGTTGAGCACCTTGGTCTTTACAACTAGCTGTTTTCTCTGCCTGGATCACTCTTCCTCAAGACATCAGAGAGGCTCACTCTCTCAGGTCCCTCAGACCTCTGCCCAGATATCATCTTATCTGAGAGGGCTTCTCTGACCATCCTATGTAAAACAGTACCCCACTCTCCATCACCCCTATTCCCAATCTCCTTACTTTGTTTTATTCTTCTTCACAGAACTTAACATCTCTCAACATAGTACATATTTATTTGTCTATTTGATGATTTTCTGTTCCTCCACTCACTAGGATATAAGATCCAGGAGAGTAGGGACTTGGTCCATTTTGTATACCCAGCACTTAGAACAATGCCAAACAAAAAGCTTTCACTTAATATTGATGAATTTACCTTATAATAATTTATTGATGAATTAATTTATATCTAGAATGGTTTTTTAAATTATTTATTTATTTTTTATTTATGGTCTCATCGCACGCAGCATGCAGGGTCTTAGTTCCCCAACCAGGGATCAAATCTGTACCCCCTTCATTGGAGGCTCGGAGTCTTAACCACTGGACTGCCAGGGAAGTCCTCTAGATATGTTTTTAAATTCAGAATTAATTTTATTAATTAGCCTAACATGAGAGGAGAGAGGAAAAGGACTATATATACATTTTATTTCTCAACTATTAAAGAAGTGAAAAAGCTAAGCACGTGTGGCAAAAATACCAACACTCATCTTTTTTTTGTTGTTGTTGTTAGCTTCTGCTTTATAACAAAGTGAATCAGTTATACATATACAATATGTTCCCATTCCTCTTCCCTCTTGCATCTCCCTCCCTCCCACCCTCCCCATCCCACCCCTCTAGGTGGTCACAAAGCACCGAGCTGATCTCCCTGTGCTATGCGGCTGCTTCCCACTAGTTATCTATTTTACATTTGGTAGTATATAACACTCATCTTATTCTGAAAATTCTTTATAGCTCCTTTCCTGTCTAGTCAGGGGGAGAAATCTGAATTTCTCCAACTCCTCACGGAGAGAGGTTTTGACTGACATTCAGGAAATGATTGCAGCTCCCTTCACAGGAGCAAGGATGCAGTGTGTTCTTACAGAACAGGCATGGCCTAAGGCACAGAATGGGGAATAGACGGATTAGAAAGGCTAGTCTTAGCCTTTAAATCCTGTCAGTTGCGCTTATTTCACACAACTGGCATTCATGATAACCTCTAAGGCTCGGTAATGCCAAGCACAAAGACAGATATCACAGAGAGACAAGATGAATATTCCATAGCACGTGTAACACGTCCAGCGGGCCAACTGGAGAAACCTCACAAGAGAAACCCATACTGGGATAGTTTTTGTCTTTGTTTCTTGTCTTTCGTTCTGTAGCTTTTTTTCATCTCTCATTATAACAGAAGTTTTTCTAAAAGATAAAGGGAGTGGTTTGAAAAAAACAAAAAAAAAAACCAAAAAAACCTACCAGAAAAGCTGGGTCTCACTTATGGAAACAGAACCAGCATTTCCAAGTTCCACTTACACTAGTCTTTTAAATTCAGCTTTGTTGCTCTTTGGTGACTGGTTGTCCTCATATAGTTTTCCAGAGAATTTGTGTTTGGGCAGAAAAACAAAGGTCCAATCTCCTCACGAGATAGAGTATGGTGAATCTATCTACTGCCTAGAAGAACTGGGTGAAATGGCCTTTTGTAGAAGGAATGGCTTTTCCCCCACATCAGTTTATGGATGACAACTAAGATCGCTAAGTTTAAATGCTGCAGAAACGCATACCCATCCACATCCAGTCCGGCACTCACAGCAGAAGAGACGGGAGGAAGGATCATTCCAGGACCACCCACAGGAGGGAAGGGTATCCCCTGACAGTTCAGAGCACAGAGTGGTGGAGGAGGAGCTTGACACATCTAGTCACTCATCAGACTGGAGGAGCTTAGCTCAGACAAGCCATCAACAGTGGACAAGGCAAATGTCTGAATAACAAAAGAGATCAAGAAATGCAGGATGCATAAAGCCAAGTGGTCCAGAAAGCAGTGGGGAAGACGAAAACCACTAAAGCCACCCAACTGGGCTGGGCATTGCCTCTCTCCTCAGCGATGCTCCCCTGCCTGGCTGGAGACAGAGGGGGGTGTCTTCAGATTGGACAAAGAGGTTCTGATGCAATTTCAGGTGGGGCACGGGCGCCTCTTGTTCATAGGCCATCTGTATGCAGTATGCTCTCACTGCCACCCAGTCACACCTGACCTCTGGGTAACAGAATACAGGGGGCTGAACTTGAAAGAGGGGAGCTGGACAGTACTAACTGCGGAGGTAACAATCTCATTACATAAGCTTTTCCTGCAGCTGGTGGCACGCTAGGCCAGGTGAACTGAGGGAAGGTCCACAGCGGACCCCTGCCCCAAATGCTAGGACTCTGCACTCATTTTGATCAACTGAGGATAAGAACTGGTCCGTGGCTGTAGTCAGGGTGACACTGGGTGGGGTGACAAAGTAACAGAGGTAAAAGCCACAACTGCAGTTGAAGGTGGTGGTCTCCAAAGACACCAGTGAGAGTTCCTGCATCAGAATTCAGGCCTGAAGGGGTCCACGTCCCCTGCCACAAGGAGGCACTCTTGAAAACTCAATCCAAAGGTGTCATCTGGCCACCGATCCAAGCAGGGTTGAATCTGCACAATCTCTAATGAAGGCCTTCCAAACTGGAATGAGACTGGGCCTCCTGGTCCCAGCGACAACCTCAGGCAGGACACGAGGCCAGACACTCATGAAAGAGGAGTGTGGGAGGTGAGGTGAGATTCTGCACAGCCTACGATGAGATGGGCCCTCTCCGCCAGTGCCCAGGCCTCACCGGGCTTGCACTAAGGCAGCACACAGACCCCAGGGCATTCCTGCCTTTCCTTCTTCAGCTCCTTCTCCCAAATCACCAAGCATCCGTGCTTCCTTTTAATTCTGCCTCCTTGTTGCTTTTCTTCTCTTTATTTTCCCTCTCACTTTTACCTTGCTTCTTGGAATAGCCACTAGTAGGGACTGTCTTTAATAGCCATGGCAAGTCTCAGTGTGACCTTTTTTCCTGCTTTATGAATAGGTGAGTTGGCATCTTGAAAAAATTTTTGTATCTCAGTTCTTCAAAGTTATCTTCCTCATTTCTTGCTTTAAGAGATATTTAAATTACTTACTTCTGGGTTTGTGGATAGAGTAGCCTGAAGGAATCGAACACTTTAAAGCCAAACAAACAACTATGCACACAGGAACGCAAGCACTTTTGAAAGCTCTCATGTAAGTGCAAATTAGATGTGGCCTAAGGCTATTTATAAGAATAAATGAGCACATTTATTCTTCTTTATACTTGTTTCTTTGGGATTTTTTTTCTGTGTAACATAGAAAAAATGGCAAATTATCACAATTTTGAACTGATAAATCAAAACAAGTAAACTGAATACAACAGCATAAATAACTTTGTTTTTTAATTCTATTTTTTAATTTTATTATTTTTTTGGCTTCATTGGGTCTTCGTTGCTGCGTGTGGGCTTTTCTCTGGTTGTGGTGGGCGGGGGCTACTCTTCATTGCAGTGCAAGGGCTTCTCATTGCAGTGGCTTCTCTTGTTGTGGAGCACGAGCTCTAGGCGCGCAGGCTTCAGTAGTTGTGGTTCACGGTCTCAGTAGTTGTAGCTCGCGGGCTCTAGAGCACAGGCTCAGTAGTTGTGGCGCACAGGCTTAGTTGCTCCGCGGCATGTGGGATCTTCCCGGACCAGGGCTCGAACCCGTGTCCCCTGCACTGGCAGGCGGATTCTTAACCACTGTGCCACCACGGAAGCCACAACAGCATGAATAACTTTTATTCAAGACACATAAAACCTTTTGTATAAAGTTCTTCAAGAGACTTCTTATAGACCGAATTTGAACCATAAGATCTAGCTATGAGAAATTGCCATCAATTTAGTTTTTTGCTTCAAAGCCATTACCCTAAGGATTTTTTAAACCACAAGGTGGCGCCTATGTTTAAAGTAAAAGGATTTTCTAAATTACTCATATACCGCATCTTTATGACAGACACTTTATTTTTAAGAAAAAATAATAATAATTCAAATAAGGATAATAAAGTATATGAATTCTACTTTCTAGATGTATTTATCATTTTGGGAAATGTTCATAAATATTTCTGTTGAAATGCTTGATCCGAGTGACACCGATCAGTAGTTCTCCATAAATCAGGTCCCAATTTATGCATATTAGAAGTTCAAACTTTTTGTCTTTGTATTCAGAAACTCTCATGATGTGGTCCCAACCTAATTTATAAAACTTATTTCCAATTCTGCAACCTTATGTTTCCTTTGCTAAAGCCAACAGCCCATTGTTCTCCACATATAGGCAATATCTTTTTCTCTACCTTGAATGCCCTTCTCCTAACTTCTTCAATCTCTATATGTCAAAATCCTACCCATTCCTCAAAATTCAACTCTAAGTCCATTTCCTATACAAAGTGTTGCAAGATTTTCTTTCACCCCAATATGCAATTGGGATTAACCTCCTGGGACTCCAAACCACCAGAGATGTCTGATGAACTAAGCCCATGGGCTCTAGGTCACACCACCTGACTTCAAATCCTGGCTCCTATACTAGCTGGCAGAATGATATTGTGAAAACTACTCAATTATCAGTTGAGTAGTTTCCTCAGTGATACGATTAAATTATAATATCTATCTCAAAAGATTGTTTTAAGGACTGGGAAAATACATATGTATTATAACAATTGTGTATGGCTGTGTAAGCAAAATGGCTTAAACAATTTGGAACTTATTTCTCTCACGAAACATGAATTAGGTAGCTTGGAGTGCCAACAAACCAGGCTCCTTGCATTTTCCTACTTGGCCAATCTTAGCCTGTAGTTTCATGGTCACAAAAAGGCTGCCACACCTCCAGGTACTGCATCTGCACTCAAAGCAGAAAGAAAAGAGATGACAAAGAAACAGAAATAGTATACCAGCTGAGTCTGTCATTATTTATTAGAAAACAACAGGTTTCATATGAACACTACCACACAGACTTCCACTGACATTTCATCTGCCAGGTCTAGGTCATGTGGCTACTCAAAGCGGTAAAAGAACCTGGGAAATTAAGTTTTTAAAGTTAGATACACACAAGTTAATAGCAAAAAAAAAGAAAAGCTAGATGCACTATTGTCCCAAATTAAATTGGAGCTCTATATAAAGAAAAAAGAGGAAATGGATTGTACAGGCAATCAGTATATGCCACCATGGCTCTTAGCACAGTATATGTTTATATAAATCTGTAATAAATGTTAACTGTTATCTATTTCTTTTTCATGTGACTAAGTGCTTTTGCCCTGAATGAGTTATGTGCAAGTGTTTTATCTTATGTTTTACCTATGAGACTTTGATGGCAGGGTCCATCCTATTTCATGTTCATTGCTGTTGAACATTCTAGAAGAATACCTCAGGAATTACTTAGTAAAGAAATTTACAGGATTGAAAAATACAGGTCCTGGAGAAAACGTTAGAAGATGTCAAGAGTCTCCATGGGGGAGCCTGGTCACATGCTAATCTTCATCAAGGATTACCCAGCTGAAAGAGTTAAATAAGAGGACACAATAGACATTTCAACTAACAGTTGTAGTAATATGTCCAAATAAAGGTCACCTTTTGGTTAGATCTTGTATATAATAAATTCGTGATTTGACTATTGATTCCTTAAGTTACAAATTTTATCAGGTGGTTTTCTTCCAAACATAGTACACTTGTACAAATTTCTACAAGATCTCAAGTCAAACATTTAAAAATACTAATTTATTTTCAATTTATGAAAAAGCAATCAACTTTTCCATCTATTACAATATGAAAAAAGAGAAAACTAGACTTGACTTTCAGAATATTTTGAAAAACTGTTAAAAACCACAAAGGTAAAACCATAATAAAAACATACTAGCAAAAAAAAGAAAGGTGTGGAAATCACTTGGAGATTCTATTATCTTCCTTCACAAGTTTACACATTCTCATTTGGGTCATTTGAAATTTCTAAGGTTACAGGCAGGTAGCAGAAGCACAGGCTCTAAGATGCCAAGAAAAAACCTTAAATAGATAAGGACACTAGTATTACATTTAAATGCAACTTGAAGGTCTGTAGATGTTGCTACTCATTCTTCCTTTCCTATTTTGGGACATGTGGAAGGGTGATGGATTACGTACTTGAGCTAGGTCTCAAGTAGAGAGAGAAGAAAGTAGTCAGATGGAATTATTAAGCTGTGGTGTAATTCATACTAAGATAGGGTGGGCACAAGTTGCTATAGGAGCACTTGGCTGGAGATGCCCTATCTCATTGAAACTGTGAAATATATATATAATACTTCATATGAAAAAACTTGGTCCCCTCATATGAGCAAGCCCCATTTTCTTTTAGCCCCTTCTGCATTAGCATAATTCTGGCATTTCAAAGCTCTAAGATCAATAGTTCTGTCAGACAGTCATTTCCAGCATAGTTTTCTTCAGTGTTTAAATTAACAAAATGTAAAGATGAATTATATATACTTAACATTACTTAAAAAATTTGGCCAAATTATTTGAAAAGGCAGAACAAGTTTTTGATAGTTTTTAACTCTAAGAGAAAAAAGCAGTCCCAGCAATTAAATATGATGAAACATGAAGGTCATTACAGGTTATAAGAAAAGTCAAATTAATTATTAAGACTCACTTTTATAACCAGTGTTCTTTCAAGTGTGATGAACATGGTAGGTTTCATCGCATTAAGCTTTACTAATGAATCTGGGCTTCTCCATACAGACCTAGTTTCTTACAACGCTAGCATGGCCAAAGAAGAAATAAACATTACTTTAAAATACTGATATCCGGGGCTTCCCTGGTGGCGCAGTGGTTAAGAATCTGCCTGCCAATGCAGGGGACACAGGTTCGAGCCCTGGTCCAGGAAGATCCCACATACCGTGGAGCAACTAAGCCCATGCACCACAACTACTGAGCCTGCGCTCTAGAGCCCACAAGCCACAACTACTGAACCCGTGAGTCACAGCTACTGAAGCCCACGCGCCTAGAGCCCATACTCTGCAACAAGAGAAGCCACGACAACGAGAAGCCTGCGCACCGCAACAAAGAGTAGCCCCTGCTCACCGCAACTAAAGAAAGCCCTCGCAGCAATGAAGACCCAACACAGCCAAAAATAAATAAATTAAAATTAAAATTAAAAAATAAAATACTGATATCCAAAGATGGAAGGTCTCCAGAAGAATGAATAGGGCTGGTGCCAATGTTCATTTATAGTTGGCTACTACTGTGTCACTGCTGGGTGCTTGAGTAGAGGCAGAAGCAAAGAGCCAAAAGGAATCATTACGCTGTGGTGTAATCCATGCTAAGATAGCGTGGACATAGGATACTGTAGGAGCACTTGGCTAGGGATACCTCATTTCATTGAAGGAAGCTGTAGAATAATTTTTCACATGAAAAAATACATCATTAGTATCCAATTCCATGTTCATCTGGAGAATTCCTTGCATTTGCTTTATAAGGAGTAGAGGTAAAAGTATGGCTCTAGGGGCCACTGTAGGAATGTGGGCAGGTCATTGACACGTATGTTTTTAGCATCATCGTATAAAAAAATGAGAGATGACTACTATCTATTTTCTTAAAGTCTTCATAAGGATAAAATGAGATAATCCTGGTAAAATTTTTAGAATAATGCCTGGCATGTTTCACAGGGTAAAAAATTGTAGCTGCTATTGTTATTATTGTTGTTGTTAATTCCATGAAAAAATAAACCTACTTCGCAAATAATGACCCTATTTCTAGTGTTCACACATTGCCTACTATGTACCAGGTACCATGTGAGGTAATGTCATACATGTTATCTCTCCTTCTTATACTCTTCCCCACTCCTCACTCTTGCAAGGTAAGTATTAACCCCACATGGAAAATGAAGAAACTGAAGGCAGAGAATTTCACCCATTCAAACAGCAAATCTTTTCTGAGTGCTACAGTGCTCTAGGCACCTTTCTAGGCACTATGGATATGACCATAAAGAAGACAAGTTTCCGCATCTTATGGTACTTAGAGTCTAGGTTTTGGCCAGCCGGGTAGACTGTGGTGCCATCAACTGACACGAGTAAAACAAAGGAAGAAACAGGTTTGGAGGGAAGATCAAGAGTTCCATTTCGGGGATATGTTAAGTTTGTGGCTTATTGGATGGCTATTAGTCATCCAAATAGAGATATCAAGTAGACAAAAATATATGAGTCTAGTTGGCAAACTATAAGTAACAGATCAAATTTTCCTTTCACATATTCTTGTGTGGCCTGTGAACTAAGAATGGTTTAAGATAAAATTTTTACTTGCATTTTTTAAATTTTAATTATTTTTCATTAATAAACTTGATCTCTTAGAGCACTCTTAGGTCCACAACAAATGGAGCAGAAGGTATAGAGTCCCACATACCTCCTTCCCCAACACATGCATAGCCTCCCCCATTATCAACGTTTCCCTCCAGAGTGGTACATTTGTTACAATCGGTGAACCTACATTAACACATTATTATCACCCGAAGGCCACAGTTTACATTAGGGTTTACATAGTGATATGCATTTAAGGTTCCTCCATGTCTTTTCATGGCTTGATAGATCATTTCTTTTTAGTGCTGAATCCTATTCCATTGTTTATCACAGTTTCTCCATTTGCCTACTTTGTGTGAATGTTAAGTTTTCAACCCCTTTGGGTAAATACCAAGGAGCATGATTGCTAGATTATATGGTAAGAATATGCTCAGTTTTGTAAGCTGTGTCTTTTGTGAATATTTTCTCCCAATCTGTGGCTTGATTCTCATTCTCTTGATATTGACTTTTGCAGAGCAGTTTTTAATATGAACGAAATTCACCTTATCAATTATTTTTTTCATGAGTCATGCCTCTGGTGTTGTAGCTAAAAAGTCATCACCATACCCAAAGTCATCTAAGTGTTCTCATGTTATCTTCTAGAAGCTTTATAGTTTTGCATTTTACATTTAGGTCTGTGATCCCATTTTGAGTTAATTTTTGTTTAGGGTGTAAGGTCTATGTTTAGACTCATTTTTTTTTTGCATGTGGATGTTCGGCTGTTCCAGCACCACTTGCTGAAAAGACTATTTTTGCTCCATTGCATTGCCTTTGCTCTTTTGTCAAAAATCAGTTGACTATATCTATGTGGGTCTATTTCTGGGCTCTCTATTCTGTTTCACTGATCTATTTGTCTGCTCTTTCCAGACAATACCCCACTGTCTTGATTACTGTAGCTTTATAATAACTCTTGAGGTCAGGTAATGTCAGTCCTCTGACTTCGTTCTTCTTCAATACTGTGTTGGCTCTTCTGGGTCCTTTACCTCTCTCCATAGAACTTTTAGGAACAGTTTGTCAATATCCACAAAATAACTTACTGGGATTATGATTAGGATTGCAGTGAATCTACAGATCAAGTGGGGAAGACTGACATATTGATATTAACAGTATTGAGTCTTCCTATCCATAAACGTGGACTATCTTTCCACTTATTTAGTTCTTTGATTTCTTCTATCAGAGTTTTATAATTTTCCTCATATAGATCTTGTCCATATTTTGCTAGATTTATTCCTAAGTATTTCATTTTTGGGTGCTAATGTCTAAGAAAGGTTTTAATTTTTTTTAATAGTTGGGAAGAACCCAAATGATGAATAATATACTGTGATATGTTAAAAAAATATATGAAATTTAAATTTCAGTATCCATAATAAAGTTTTATTTGAACATAGCCATGCTCATTCATTTACATATTTGTCTCTGGCTGTTTTCATGCTACAACAGCAGAGTTGAGTAGTTGCAACAGAGCTGTATATGGCCTGCAAAGCCTAAATTATTTACTATCTGACCCTTCACAGAAAAAGTTTGCTGATCCCTAGTCTGGAGTGTAGACGGGGGCTGGCAGTCAACAGCATAAGATTGTACCATATAACATGGGTCTGGATGACACTATCCAGGAAGCTGGTTAGACTAAACAGGAGGGTCCTGACACCTGAGGAATTCAGAGCCTATGGAGGGAGGAGCAAGCAAAGACATCTGGAAAGGAATGATAGGGAGGGAAGCTGGGGGGCACAGAATAAGAATCCACAGAGTGTGGTGTCACAAAAGCCAAGAGAGAAAAGGCTTCGATGGAGAGGCAGGTTGACTGTGTTGAATGCAGCTGAGAGGCCACAAGGATATCATTCAATTGGTTTCACAATATCTGTGACCGTCAAGGACAGTTTCAGTGGAATGCTGAAGATGGAAGTCTCCAGACTTGATGCGTGGAAACGTGAGTAAAAAATGAGGAAAAGTGAGTAAGTTTACGTAACTCTTTTCATAAGTTCTGCTGTGAAGGAAAGTAGAGGAAAAACTGGTAGCTGAAGAACAATAGAAGAACAAGAAAAGGATTTTGAAAGAACAATAAAGCATGTTTACATACTGGTGGGAATGTTCCAGTGGAGAAGGAGAAACTGATGATAGAAGAGACAGAAATGAAGATTCAGGAGTGATGTCTGAGGGGATAAGAGGGAGAAGGATCCAGAGCTTAAGTGGAGAGATTAACCTTTGACAAAGCAAGGTTACTTCTTCCAACAAAATAAGTGCTCAGAAACATGGAGGTTTGGAGATTCGATGGTGAAAAGATGAAGATCTTCCTGTCTGCATATATTTTCTCAGTGGAAGGTGAGTCTCCCTTGTGGTATGTGACCAGAGGCAGGGTAATGAGAGGGGAAGGGTTTGAAAAGAGAGGAGAAGAAATGAAAAATTTATCAGGGAGAGGAGGAAAGCAAATTTACTAGGGAAACAAATTAGCGCTGCCTGGCTAGGATGCGTATCCATCTGAGATTTGGGAATCATGGATTTGAAGTGATAACAGTAACTTTTCCCAGCAACAACTAGCAGAGTTGATACTTATAGTGGAATTTAGTCAACAGGTCTCCAAAGCTGCCACAGGCTGGAATCAAGCTTGGTTGCCTCTAAGGTCAGTGGGTATGCTCTTTGGGCTGTGCCAAACCATTTCTACCCAGACAGATATATGCTAACACAAGGATGCACGGCTATAATCAGTTTTTCAAGAGCTACATCTATTCAATTACCGTATATCCCTGCAAAGTAAAATGCAGGTAGTACTCTACGAAGTATTACAGCTCAATTACTCTTTCTCCTATCTGAACTAGTGTACCTTTTGGAGCACTGAACGCCCTCAGCTGCTTCACCACGCTCCACACACAAACAATTCAGGCCCCTGGTAATCCATTTCCAATAAATGCAATGGTGTGTTGACCTGGCATTTCCGTTCACTCTTCAAGCCACTCTGAGAAAGCATTCGCTGCATGATTTCCATCAATGCAGCCCTAACATCTAGTGAGTCCTTAACACATAGCAGGAGCTCATTAACTATTTGATGAATTAATGGATCTCAACTTGAGAACAAACTATAAATGGATGGTTTTTAGGAAGTATACAAAGGAGATAAAATATTCACAAATTAGGACATTCAGTGCCTTTGAATTAGCCCTTCATTTGAATATTAGCATCATTATTCTACTCAAATGGAATATCGACTTGCAGTATAAATCTTCTCAAAAGTTTTATTTGGCTAGTTATGTTTTTATCTTGAAATTAACCACAAAGGCCATATATTTTTGCTTTCAGGTTGTTTTCGTTTAAAAAAAATCTTACATTTAGAATTGTAAAACTTTCATATACTACTACTCCATAGAAATACTAAATGTTTCCAGCAGAGGGCTCAATAATTCTTTTTTAAGGAAAGAAGTTTATAAAGTTCATTGTCCAATTGCAGCTCTTGCAAAACTCCAGAAGGCAATCTCACAAAAAATATGTTCTTCCTCTTGATCAAGTAATTCCAGGTCCATGAATTTATTTAAAATAATCCAATTTTTTAAAAAACTGTATTATAATAAGGCAGCAATGTTTATATACTATGCATTTATGGATAAATATACTTTTATCTATTTCCAGAAAAGACATTAAATTATAATCACAAAAAATCTATATTAAATTACTCAGGAGATGGGCAAAGGCCAGGAAAAAAAAGAAATGTGTAAGTAAGTGAGAATTTGGGTGAATATGGCTTTTCACTTTCATTCTTCTTTATGTTTGTGTAAACATTTGGGTGATCTTTTCATTTTCAAAAGATGAAAAATAGTAATTTATCTTTATAAAATTTGCATGCTTCTTAATTTTAGTTCTGAAAATAAGGGTGGAAAAACTTTAGGAAGCAAGTAGAATGGCTTATTTATGGAACAATTTGGGATTCTGCAGACACTCATTTTTGCAGGCAGAACTAATGGGGTGTAGCACCACTTTTTTCATGCCTACAAATAACATTAATGTACCAAAACTTTCAGATAGAGCTCCCAAATATTTTTATTCACTTTATTTATTTACATATACTCATTTTCAGAAGGCTCTGAGGCATCAATACGAGCATTTAAAAATTAGGAACATAACTCAAGCAAGGAGAAAATAGGAAACAAAAAGTGATATGAGGTCAGGAGAGGAGATATATTATGTATATATATCCTCATAACTATTAAAAGTGGGCTGCAAATATGGCTCTAAGCTTCCTAGCATCGAAACTAAAAAGGAAATGCAGCCTAACAAAAGATGAAAATACTAAAATGAACTCTAGCTTCTCTAGGCCCTGAGATCTAATGGAAATTTTCCTGCAGAAATTAAGACTAACACTGAATGAATTACCTGGTGATACTTTTAATACCATCGTACGTGTATTTTATAAACTTTGCATAAAAAGTAAAAGTTAATAAAGAGATTCTTCAAAATTCAGACATTCACTTTTCTGATATTCTCCCTTGATACCTTGATCCAGGTATAAGACTTAGAGTAGATGAGCAGTGGTTTTTAATGGAGACAGGACAACCTTCCAGGGAGCAATTTGGAAATGCATGCAGGTATTTTTGGTTGCCCCCAGATGGGGGACACTAGTGGCCTTTGCTGGGCAGTGGCCAGGCAATGTACAGGACAGCCACCAACTGCAAAGAACTGCCCTAAATCCTGCATATCTGAGTGCCCTGCTGGACATGTACGTAAGTGAAAAACTTATTTATAAAACTCTAAGCCTAGAATCTAACTGGTTTACATATAAACACAATTTTTTGTTTGTTTTGTGTCAAGATACACTGAATTTTCCAAGAATGCTACCACAGTAGAAACCAAAAGAAGACAACTGTTTTGTTTTGTATGGAATTTTACTAAGAGTTGTTCACTATTTTAGAAAATCATGTCGCCTAGGGCATACCCTTGTGATATCTCAGTTGTCAGCAAAACATCCATGTGTCATTCTGCATCTGTATGCAGCTGTCCCAGCATGATGATTCTACCTATAGCTGTAGACAGGCAACTATTTCATTCTGTCTTCTGAAAAGTTCTGCTCCAGCATGTACGTACTGAAATACGTATGATTTTCATTATACTCTCTTTCCTTCTGTGTGTTCTTTATATATGGTTAAAACATTCTTATTAATATTTAGAGTAATTTGTGTGGGTAAGTTACATTATTAGGAATTTCATCTCAGGATAGTAAAGGTGGCCTTTTTATATTAAGGCCTGATAGATGAGGTTGAGAACCACCAAGCCAGATGGACAGACTGCCTATCTTCTGGGAATCCATTATGTGTATAATTTCTCCCAATGAACTTTTAATGAGAGCTTTCTAGCAAACAGGCTGAGGCTGGCGTGTAATCATTCTCTTTTGCTAAATAAGGGGAAAAGTTCATGTCCTTTAAAAAGCCATCAATAGGCTGACATCCTCTTATGAAAACTAAGGAGTTAATCAAGATTCTCTACTAAATAAACTGTTAACCTCACTCCACTCAGAGATGATTTGATGGACCACCTAAAGGAAGGGTCAGAATTTCCTTAGGGAATGATTCTGAGTACAGCCAACCCTTAGAAATTCCAATGATCAAGAAAGAACACAATTGTAATTATGTCTGCTTAGAAATATTCCAAACAGGAGTTGCTGCTCATCCACCATAGCAAAGGAAAAACTCAGATGGACAGGATAAAATTAAAAATGTCTAGCAATGGAAATTTCTGCCAAAACAAAGAGAAACAAATGCACAGAAGTGCAAAATACACCCTGAGTTAGCTTAGTGGGGTGGACCTACTATTTTGAGTTGCTGTATATTATCCGTTTCTACTTTGGAGGACATCAACTAGAAAAGAACTGATTGTTTCTTGCCCCACTTATGACAATAAAACCATTATCAGGAGCATACAGGGAATACTTCTCTTTCAATTCCCTGTCCTGGCAGTAGGGTGGAGGTGGGAGGTAGAAAGTGTGGGAAGGAGAGAGGAGGACCCAAGGGCAACAAATCCAGATCATTTAAGTGGAGTTTTATAGAACGAAGACAAGGTTAAAACAGACAGGGGCCACACTCATCCTTGTCATCTAATATTACCTCAGTGTTCCGTACGCATGAGCTCAAGCACCTTGGCCCACAGTGGGTTCCTCAGCACAGAATTGATGCCAAGAAAGATTATAAATGCTGTAAGCATATTGTTCAAACACATTTTGTTTTCAATAAGTGACTGAGTTTCACAGTGTGCCAAAGGAAAATGTCTGTGCCTGAAATGTGACTATGACTCAAGCAAAATGCTAGACTAACGCACTGGAGTCTGACTCCATTTTTGATGTGTGACTGCTGACAGCTCTCAAGCCCCACCACTCCCTCTTCCCTGCTTGCCCCACACCTGGAAGAAAATACAAGAAAGTTTGAGCCCTCTCTCCCTTGATGCTGGTGGAAGCTCAAACCACACAAGCCCCCACCCGCGTGGACAACCCTCCAGCCCCACCCCCTAACCACAATAAACACCAAAGCCAATCAATCGCCCCTAACTGCTCTCTGAAGTCATTTTTGGACCTACTGGGGTCCACCCTTTTATCCCCAGCAAACCTCACTATGTGAGTACTAAACCCTTTCCTATCTTCTTGGTGCACGTGTGGTGTTACCAGTCTCAATATCTGAGTCAAATGTTGGGTGGGTGAGAGGGCCATTCTGTTTCTGCAGAGTGACTATCAGACAACTAAGAAACCCCAAACTTGCAAATTATTAAGGAAAAGCCAGGAAACACTTTTTTTAAAAAAATCAGAATATCAGTTTTATTACCAAATGGGAAAGCTGACCGCAGAAGTGTGGCCACAGTTATACTTCCTCACACAGAGACGTTTTAGAGATTGTTACGCTGAGCAGACAGCTTTGTAATACCTGCAGTACAAACTATACCCTGAGTCCTTTCTGAGCAGACAGCACACACGGATTTCATGAGGGAGAACTGGCTAGCACGAGGTACAGATTCTCAGAACTGACCCTGCTTTACAGGTAGGGGGCCTCCCATATGACTTCACTTTGCCTGAATCTCTGTTCTCCATGAGGAACAGACAGGCTTCGGGCCCAGTGACGTTGTTCTTGGGTCCTCAGCTGAGAAAAGTAAGCTTCTAGGGATCAGTCAGGATCTGGACTTTTAAAATCTCACTTCTCAGTTTTTCACAATAAACGTTCAGGTCTCCAACCTGTCCTTACCAGTTTTGACCACCAAACCATGTCAAGGATTTATCATTTTACTTGACATCTTGAGATGCCATAAAAATTTCATTTGGCAAATGGTTCTTATCTGTCAAGTATGACACTTTCCAGGAAACGATGCATGGGAACCTGTAACATCTTCACCTCATAACAATAAACAGACACATCTGCTTGCTTGTTTGTTTCAATAATCCACTGATAAAAGAGAAACTCCCTCCAAAGGCAATCATACAGAGTTTCAAAAGATTCAAGAAAGTGAAAACTCACTGACGGAATTCATACTTTTTCCCTTCATTTCACTCTTCTCACACTTTCTATGTCAACAATCCAGTTACAGACGCTGGCACAGCTCTGACAAGAATTAACATAAGAAGAAAATAATCACTTTCTGCACAATTCAAAATATCCTTCCTTGGAATGTGGATTTTAGACTGTGTGCTCTGGAGCCTGGGGCACAGTGCGGGTGCCTCAGGGGCCTCTTACTTGCCAGGCTTCTGTAGGTATTGCCAGGTGAAGAAAGGATTCTGCAGCTAAAATATTTAAACCACTGAATGGTCTTAATGCTGCTCCCAAGAGAAGCATTTAAGAAAAATATCTCCCAGGTTTCTTCCATGTGCTACCATTTAGTTCAACCAGGTTATGTTTATAAGTAAATCTGATGGGGACATTTTCTCATGTAAAGTGAGTGACACATCTATCCCTGAAGGGATGGGTTTATGAGAAGGCAGTTTCAAGTAAGACTCCTGTGACTCTGCTGCCAGGCCTGATGCTGGTCTCTGGAGAAAAGTATTCTAGTTGTAGAGAATAAATACAGTTTCACTGATCATCAAAATCTAATGCTACAGTGTCTGCCTTACTAAGGCTATAAAAAAAGTCATGTGAACACATTAGAGAATCAAATGAGAATCAGGAAGAAAACCTTTACTATACAAGAGCATGAAAATTAAGGGGCAATTTCTTTTATTTATTTATTTTTTTAATTTTAATTTTATTTTAATTTTTTATATAGCAGGTTCTTATTAGTTATCTATTTTATACATATTAGTGTATATATGTCAATCCCAATCTCCCAAATCATCCCACCCCTCCTTACCCCCCTTGGTGTCCATACGTTTGTTCTCTACATCTCTGTCTCTATTTCTGCATTGCAAACAGGTTCATCTGTACCATTTTTCTAAATTCCACATACATGCGTTAATATACAATATTTGTTTTTCTCTTTCTGACTTACTTCACTCTGTATGACAGTCTCTAGGTCCATCCACGTCTCTACAAATGACCCAGTTTCGTTCCTTTTTACAGCTGAGTAATATTCCATTGTATATATGTACCACAACTTCTTTATCCATTCATCTGTCGATGGGCATTTAGGTTGCTTCCATGACCTGGCTATTGTAAATAGTTCTGCAAGGAACACTGGGGTGCACGTGTCTTTTTGGATTATGGTTTTCGCTGGGTATATGCTCAGTAGTGGGATTGCTGGGTCATATGGTAATTCTATTTTTTAGTTTTTTAAGGAACCTCCATACTGTTCTCCATAGTGGCTGTATCAATTTACATTCCCACCAATAGTGCAAAAGGGTTCCCTTTTCTCCACACCTTCTCCACCATTTGTTGTTTGTAGATTTTCTGATGATGCCCATTCTAACTGGTGTGAGGTGATACCTCATTGTGGTTTTGATCTGCATTTCCCTAATAATTAGTGATGCTGAGCAGCTTTTCATGTGCCTCTTGGCCATCTCTATGTCTTCTTTGGAGAAGTGTCTATTTAGGTCTTCTGCCCATTTTTGGATTGGGTTGTTTGTATTTTTAATATTGAGCTGCATGAGCTATTTATATATTTTGGAGATTAATCCTTTGTCCGTTGATTCGTTTGCAAATATTTTCTCCCATTCTGAGGGCTGTCTTTTCATCTTGTTTCTGGTTTCCTATGCTGTGCAAAAGCTTTTAAGTTTCATTAGGTCCCATTTGTTTATTTTTGTTTTTATTTCCATTACTCTAGGAGGTGGGTCAAAAAAGATCTTGCTGTGATTTATGTTAAAGAGTGTTCTTCCTATGTTTTCCTCTAAGAGTTTTATAGTGTCTATCTGGCCTTACATTTAGGTCTTTAATCCATTTTGAGTTTATTTTTGTGTATGGTGTTAGGGAGTGTTCTAATTTCATTCTTTTACATGTAGCTGTCCAGTTTTCCCAGCACCACTTATTGAAGAGACGGTCTTTTCTCCGTTGTATATCCTTGCCTCCTTTGTCATAGATTAGTTGACCATAGGTGCGTGGGTTTATCTCTGGGCTTTCTATCCTGTTCCAGTGATCTATATTTCTGTTTTTGTGCCAGTACTATATTGTCTTGATTACTGTAGTATAGTCTGAAGTCAGGGAGTCTGATTCCTCCAGCTCCATTTTTTTTCCCTCAGGATTGCTTTGGCTATTCAGGGTCTTTTGTGTCTCCATACAAATTTTAAGATTGTTTGTTCTAGTTCTGTAAAAAATGCCATTGGTAGTTTGATAGCGATTGGACTGACTCTGTAGATTGCTTTGGGTGGTATAGTCATTTTCACAATATTGATTCTTCCAATCCAAGAACATGGTATATCTCTCCATCTGTTTGTGTCATTTTTGATTTCTTTCATCAGTGTCTTATAGTTTTCTGAGTAGAGGTGTTTTACCTCCTTAGGAGGGTTTATTCCTAGGTATTTTATTCTTTTTGTTGCAATGGTGAATGGGATTGTTTCCTTAATTTCTCTTTCTGATCTTTCGGCGTTAGTGTATAGGATGAAAGAGATTTCCGTGCATTAATTTTGTATCCTGCAATTTTACCAAATTCACTGATTAGCTCTAGTAGTTTTCTGGTGGCATCTTTAGGATTATCTATGTATAGTATCATGTCATCTGCAAACGATGACAGTTTTACTTCTTTTTTTCCAATTTGTATTCCTTTTATTTCTTTTTCTTCTCTGATTGCCATGGCTAGGACTTCCAAAACTATGTTGAATAATAGTGGTGAGAGTGGACATCTTTGTCTTGTTCCTGATCTTAGGGGAAATGCTTTCAGTTTTTCACCATTGAGAATGATTTCACCATTTGCTCTGGGTTTGTCATATATGGCCTTTATTGTGTTGAGGTAGGTTCCCTCTATGCCCACTTTCTGGAGAGTTTTTATCATAAATCAGTGTTGAATTTTGCCAAAGCCTTTTCTGCATCTATTGAGATGATCATATGGTTTTTCTCCTTCAATTTGTTAATATGGTGTATCACATTGATTGATTTGCATACATTGAAGAATCCTTGCATCCCTGAGATAAATCCCACTTGATCATGGTGTATGATAAGAGGCAATTTCTTTTACTTTTCAATTCCCAATTGCATGAGCAGAGTTATACCTAAAAAAAAAAAGTATTTTTCACTTCACAGAGTATCATACTTTTCCAGAATTCCAAAGACTTCAAAATATTAATATTAATAGTTACACAAAATATCCTTGTGAAGACTGTACTAAAGCATTCTCTGCATCAGAGGAAGGTAATTAGGATGTGTGTCCCCACAGAGATGGGTTCTTCCATGATGTTAAGGAACCAAGGGCTGGAGTTATTGGATATGAAGAGAAAAGCAGGGGAACAACAGATACCAAAGAATCTTTTTTATCTGCCCAGATATGATGTAGCTGGTTCATGGCTGACAAGATTTACAGTACCTGGAGGAGTACTACTGGGAAATTTCAAAGGAGACTACAAATCTCACTATCGTTTAGTGCATAGTTTCTCTCTTTACTGGCTTTCTGGAATCTCTCCATCAGACTGCAAGGGACAAAACAGGTGGAGAGTTCTCAGGAGAGTAAGAGGAAGCTAACTGGCTTGAACCCCTTGCTCTACTATATGAAGGCATATAGCACAGTGCTTGGCATACAGCCTATCTTCCTTGACATCATGGCAACCAGAGCACTAAAACAGTGAACTTCATTGTGGTTCTCAGTCCTATTTGCTTTCATTTTGGGTCTTTAGCTACTCAAATTCCTAGAGGCATATCCAAGACCTTTGGGATTGCATGTGTCCTTCCACCTTTTGAGAAGGGCTCTTCTCTCTGTGAAAGGGTCTTGGTGTTAAGTGCTCCTCACTCTGGCTGGTTTTCTCAGCAACCCTTGTTGCTCCTGGGTGGCCGACCTCTTGTCTGGTTTGGACTGGGATTCCTCCCCTCAGGCAACATCTCCATTAGAATCCTTTTGCCCCCTTCTTTTTCATGTCTCTTCTACTCAGGACTGGTCTGAACTACGAATGAATTCCTGGCCAGAGTTGGAAAGCAAGGATATTGGGGAGGCCATGGTAACAGGGTCCTCTTGCTCACCAGAGTAAGTGAGAGTTGGTTTTCTTAGGTTCACTTTGTCCTTTTCTCCCTAAGGCAGATCTGCCCAGTGACAGTTTACATCATACCCTCTGCTTTGAACCCAGCTCCCAGAGCCAGCCCAGAACAGGGCCTGCAGAGAAGCCTGGTTCCTCTGCCCTCCATGGTCAGTTCCGCTGCGCATGGCTGTGCAAGGTCACCCACGAGGGCTGCGATGCGTGCGGGGCTCTGCTCAGGCTGTACCCCAAGCAGTGTGTGCCCACAGGAAGCGCACACCTCTAATTAGTGCGAAGGCAGAATGTGTGTGTTCCTTGATAAGAAAAGTGCATGTATTTTCAGAGGATGTATTAGCATTAGGAGGAAAATTTGATTTTTCTTTAAAATTTCCTGGATGGAATCTGTGACCAATTTTAAGAAGGCTATGCTTTAGAACAGTGTGTAGGAGGAACACACACACACCTTGTTACACAGTGGCACTCATTCATCACACCTACTCTGTACTTCCAATTTCTTTCCCAAGGCAGCAATCATTTTCAGACACTTAAAATACTTAACATTTTATACTATGCTTACTACAACAGACTAAAGGTATAATCAACTGTCAGTAGAAATATCTATAGGTAGATAAATACAATGTTAACTCTGATTTTTACAAATCCAGATACATATCAAGGCTAAACACCATATAACAGCGAATGTCTGCAATAGTAAATAACAATTAAGAAATTGAAGAACTACACTTTTATTCACGTTTCCATATTCTAAACTCTTTGCTTAATGTTAATTTCATTTCCAGAGTAAGAGAAAGCTTTTTTGCATTTCCCAAGTATACCACAATTCCACTTTTTGCCATCATCTATGTTCACGTCTCAAAGGGAAAACAGATTTATTATAGTCATTTTGGTGTTTAAGAAACCAAACTGCCATGGATGTTGTCCAAGAAAGACTGTATCAACTTCCACTCTGCAGCAAAAAATAATCACATACAGAGTACAAGTGCACCAACTCGGAGCCTTCGTGAACTGAGTGTTGGAAGAGCACCCAGGTTGAGAGAACCATCAAAAAGAGATCACTCTCTAAAATGTCCAAACACCTCCCTGCGTCCTTCAATAAAGTATAACAAATATGACTTAACCCTTTCTTAATGACATAGAACATTACGAAGGGGTTAAGAATAAACAATGGATTTGAAATTAAGAGGACTGGGTTTGACTCACTGGGTCGACATGCCCTGGGAGACTGATCTTGGTCATTCACTGTACCTTCTGGGGCTCGTCATCTTTAAGAGAGGATCACCGAATTCCTCGGAGCTGTCTAGAAGATTACGCTACACAGCACACGTGAAGTGCCTAGGGCAGTGCCCCGGCTCTTGCAGAGGGTGCTCCATGAAATGCCAGCCCACTTCTTGACCCCTCTGTGCACAATCTGAACCGATGAGTTGCTGCTATATATGCTGCAGGGCTGTCACCCCTGTGTGGAGGCACACGTCAAGAGTGGGTCACTGGGCAGAATAAACGCAACTCTACGTCTTGCCCTAGAGCTTTTTTTTAAGCACTTACATTGGATATATGTGTGTGAGTGTGGTTGTGTGTGTGTGTGTGTGTGTGTGTGTGTGTATAAAAATATATTCTTATTTGGTTTCCTTTTTCTCATAAAAGTGAAATATGAGCATATGACTCCCAGACAGTAGGATATGGCTGTCTTTCTGCAAACTTCTTCCCTCTTCCCAAGCAGTCTCCTTACCCTTCAGAAAGTCAGCTCCCCTAATGCCGTTATGCTATCTTCAGCTCATGTTTCATAGATCCTTTGTGCCACAGGCACTTCATATACATATATATGTGTGTGTGTGTGTGTGTGTGTGTGTGTGTGTGTGTGTGTGTGTGTGTGTATATATCTCATTAAGAGCAGCTTTATTCATAATCACCAAAAACTGGAAGCAACCAAGATGCCCTTCATATATCCACACAATAGAACGGTACTCAGCAATAAAAATGATCTATCAAGTCACAAAAGACATGGAGGAACCTTAAATGCATATTGCTAAGTAAAAGAAGCCAGAAAAAGTCTACATACTATATGATTCCAAGTATATGACACTTTGAAAAAGGCAAAACTATACAGACAGTAAAAAGATCAGTTAGTGGTTGTCAAGGGGAGAGGGGGAGAGGTGAACAGGTGAGACAAAGGGGACTTTCAGGGTAAGGAAACATATATATAAATTTATATATATATATATATATATATATATATATGTTTACATATATAGACATTTACACATATATTTAAGTTTACATGTACATACATATATACATGTAAACTTAGCCACTGTGAAAGAAACCACAAAACAATCAAGGCCAACAATAAGGCAGCCACTTATCTTTGAGTGTGTGTTTTACCTCAGCGTTCACAGCAATTTTTGTGCTCTTTTGTTTACCAGTGATTTAAACACACTTTGCAGTCTATAGCCTCTAAGCTTAAACTATTCCGCTGTTAATGCATCTAAGTATAGAAACTACTTATTTGGGTAGCTTTATCAAAAAACAATATTTACTACTGCATCCCCATTGCACACCAGTGAAGTATGAGCTATGGGTTATCAACCGTACTTTAGAGATGGGCAAATGCAGGTATAGCTGTAATTCAGGTGTGAAGAAAGAAATATACACAAGACACAATTTAGAGCTGATGTCTTTCTTTACATCTGTAAACCAAAAAGCACACAACACATTACTCACTCACCTCACTAGAAATATGTTTTGGCAACTCTGTGAAATGTAACTGTCTGCCTTAATTTCCTAAGGCATGATATTTGGTTGGGCTGACCCTGAACTTGTGATCCCTCTCCTTTCTATTTTCCTTTGTACCTGCTACCTGATGGATGACTTTTTCCTTTCTACCACTATTTTCATTTCAGCTGCCAGCATTGCCTCAGTTATTCTATGAAACATATCTCAAACTCTACCAGCTATAGAAAAGAGAATGGATAATATCATACACCTTAATAAGCCTCTAAAGAAAAAAATTTAGTAAAAAGGTGAATTCCCAACATTCTTCAAGACCCAAATACCACGTTCTCTGTGAAGGTTTGCACTGATGGCCCCAGTTAACCACACTCTCCTTTTTGTTCCCACTATGTCTTGTATTCTGCTTCTATTATACCTCCCATCAGAGTGAGGACACGGAACTACGTATATAACTCTCTCTCCCACCAGGATGTGAGCCTGCCAAGAGAAGAAACCCTTATTTTAGCCCAGCAGACACTGAACATAAGTTGGATGAAATGGAATTAAAGAACAAAACTCTATAAAAGAAGATAAACCTCTAGTCGGTATCTGGTTTGATGTAGTGGAGTAGTTCTCAAATGAAAACAGCGGGTGAGGAGGGTGGGCAAAATGGGTGAAGGGTGAAGTTATTTATATTATAACTGAAAGGTACAAACTTTCGGTTGTAAGGTAAATAAGTCCTGGGGATGTAATGTATAGCGTGGCAACTATAGTTAGCAATACTGTACTGTATTTTTGAAAGGCGCTAAGACAGTAGATTTTAAAAGTCCTCAGGACACAGAAAATTTGTAACTATATGTGGTGATGGATGTTAACTTATTATAGTAATCATTTTGCAATATATACATATTTCAAATCACTATGTTGTACACCTAAAACTAATACAACGTTACATGTCAATTATATTTCAGTTAAAAAATAATTCTAAAAGGAAGGGTTTTGTGTATTCTAATAATTGTTGCACTAACATGAAACTAGATAAGAACCGTGAAGCTTCAGATTTGGATTTATATTGTCTTTATGAAGTTTTGTTTTGATTTGCTACGACAGTCATACACTGACACGGCTTTTGTATTCTACTAGTTGTCACTATTATTCTTTCATTTAAAAAAAGAAAGAAAATGAATGTTCTCTGAAGATTCCTGTAAATCCTATAACAATTTTAATGATGAGCAACTTTGGCTTTTAAACCATCACATTCTAATCTATCACTTGAGGCCCTGATCCTGAAATGTATGTAGAGCACAGGGTGTCAAGATGCTAGACAGAGCTCTTTACGGCTTTAGATTGGTTTTTTGGGGGGGCGGGGAGTGTTCTTGTTTTTAAGCCAGTAAAGCCATGATTGAGTCACTGAGCTTCAGTGATGACAATGAGAATTCAAGTTATCTTCCAAACTCTTTCCCATATAATAATTCTTCAGGATATTTTAAAATTACACCAGCAAGCAACTGAGCTAAGATTAAAATATTTAAGATCAAAATTATTTTACTTACCTTTCCATTATTTTAGTTGTAACCTTAAGTAGATGTAAAACTTTTTTTAACCTCAAAGTGAGTAACAAGAAAAATACCTAAATCTCATGGATAATCTCCTCTGTTTAGGTGCAGTTAAAAATGTTAAGCCTCTCAGATGACGTTTGGTACCATACCTGTCCTGTGTATGCAAATTCCAGAGCTTGCTTTAAGCCGAGGCTGGTCACACCGTGTAAATTCACCTCGTCAGCACCACTTTCCACCATACAAAGACTGAACATGGCCTGAGGTGGGAGAGAAAGGAAGACAGTTATGGGACTTAAAAAGCAAGAGAACAAGATAAAGCCCTAGAGAAACTAGGAAAGAAAAAAGTTTTACAAGTTAAAGACTGATTTTGGTTTTTGAAATGCTTCTGCAAAACTTCCTTCACACAAGCCACTGCAAATCACTTAGCTGTCCAAATAGTTACAGTAACACACAGATGGCTCTGCACACCCCACACACAGAGTGGCGCTGAATCCCACAGCTGTTCTCTGGGGTGACTTGTGTTTAGGCTCTCTCCCTGAACTCATTCTCTCGATCCTGGCGTCCCACAGCTAACCTGATATGGGTAGCAGTCCCGAACATTCTTGCCATAAGACATGGAAAGTAGTGCCTTGTCTCCTGACTTCTCTGCCCTTTTTTCTGCCTCACCTCAGTGACGCATCTCATTCCTCTCATCTGCCATAGATCACACCCTCTATTCCAGTGGTTCTCAAAGTGTGGCCCCTGGGTCAGCAACATTAGCATCTCCTGGGAACTCCTTAGAGCATAGATTTATGGAGCTCCAGCCCAGACCTACAGAATCAGAAATTCAGAGTGGGACCCAGCAATCTGGGCTCTAATGGGCCATCCGAGAGACTCTGATGCTTACCTGAATTTGAGAACCACTGTCTAAGTTATTCAGTGAAAATCAATTTGCCTCCAAACCAATTCTCCAAATGGCCAACTTATTGAAAATCAGTTTGTCAAATGAAAACTTTGAAATTTAAAAAATGCAGGAATTCCCTGGTGGTCCAGTGGTTAGGACTCCACGCTTTCACTGCCGAGGGTGAGGGTTCAATCCCTGGTCAGGGAACTAAGATCCTGCAAGCCATGCAGTGTGGCCAAAAATAAATAAATAAAATAAAATGAAATAAAATTTTAAAAATGAAAACTTACCAAGTTAAACAAATGCATGGGCTCCCCTCCCCCACCCCCCCAAAAAAGAAACCACACTAATCTGTACACCTTTAACAGGTAATAGAGAGAATATTCAATTTTGGGTCACTGATTATGAAATACACTGTTTAGAAAAGTGTACATCTATGTAGTGAAGAATTAACCTTACCCAAAGGGAGGTCTGGCCTTTGCCTTTGGTTTCTGGAAGGTAATCTAGGCCTTTGGAATATCCTGCCTGATACGAGCATCCCTGTTTCCTGGGGCTTTGGCCACTGACAGTCTAATGACATGATTTATGACAGGAGCTTTGGTCCACACTGTATCAGCTGTGACCTAGTGGGAAGCAGCCGCATAGCACAGGGAGATCAGCTCGGTGCTTTGTGACCACCTAGAGGGCTGGGATAGGGAGGGTGGGAGGGAGGGAGATGAAAGAGAGAAGAGATATGGGGATATATGTATATGTATAGCTGATTCACTTTGTTATAAAGCAGAAACTAACACACCATTGTAAAGCAATTATACTCCAATAAAGCTGTTAAAAACAAAAAAATAGAGGGACAAGAGACTAAAGGTATTAGTTTGACCTCCAGGAGAGGCTGGAGATGAAAGGTCAGCCACATAGGCAGTCTGAGACTGAGCACCAATAACAACTCTGGACACCAAAAACTTGAGTGAGCTTCCCTGCTTGGCAGTCCTCTGAGCTTACTGTCACAGAGCGTGGTCAGGAGGGGGTAACACAATGACTCCACAGGTGGAAGAGGGCCAGAAGCTCCATATTTGGTCCCCTTCTGGACTCTGCCCTCTGTGTCTCTTCCCTTGGCTGATTCTGATCTGTATTCTTTCCCTGTAATAAGCCATATCTGTGAGTACACAAGCTTTCAGTGAGTAATGTGAGTCTTTCTAGCGAATTACCGAGCATGAGAGTAGTTTTAGGAATCTCAAACTTGCAATTGGTGTCAGGAATAAGAGAAGTCTTGAAGGGATTCTCTCTTCCGATTTTGCAGTTTGGCTAACTTCTTAGAAGTAAAACAAAAATCAAAACGAACAAACAAACAAACCCTCACTGTTCTATGTGATAGTATTTAAGATCATACTAAATCTTTTTAATTTTAAAAAATCATTTTTTTGTTTTGCCAATGGATTAATATTCATCTTCTAGCAATTTTTTATTCTGATAAATTCATTTTTGATTCTCAAAATTCTTTACATTTTAAATTAATATGTATGGGACAAATGGTTTTAATTGATGGTCCATTATTCTTTCTGGAGGTCCTCATTTCTATCTCACACAGTAGAGTTGTAAGTTTCATAATGAATAAGATTCTCTTTGATAACTTCTAGTTAACCTTTTAACTGTTAGAAATACACAATTTGAGAAATTTTATAAAGAATATTTTAAATGCTTATAATTTGAGAAACTAAAAAATAACAAAGTATCCTAAAGACATTGGGAGTATGTAACATGTAACATATGCAATTATATTTGCTATATTAAATAGCAGACATTCAGAATATATTTAATTCAAAAATTCACTTTATCATGAATAAATGAAACCTAACATTCCTTTAGAAGCTGTTAAAGGTGAATGGCCAATATGGTAAATTTGACAACTTGGTTAGTGAGCTGATCTGACTTCCCACTGATGCCACTGGCAGTTAAGGTTAAGAACACTAGACTCGAAGTTACATAATCCTTGGTTTAGTGAAGTACAGTGATTAAGAGCAAACTTGTAACCAAACAATTCTGAGTTTGAACACTGCCAAGTGACTAGGAAAAACACATACCTTCTCTGTGATTCAGTTTTCTTATCTGAAAAATGGGGCTAAAGATTGTACCCACTTCATGAACTTTTGGAAGATTATATGATAGTACATATAAAGTACTGAATACACTGCCTGATACATGGCAAGCTCTTAGAAAAATTTATATTTTATGATAATAATGAAATAGAAGGACGTTTCTCTTATGTATTCTCTGGTTAAAAGGACTGACATATCAGAAGTATCGGTTCTGGGTTTTGTTTGTTTTTGCTTTGTTTTGTTTTTTAAATCAAGTATGGCTATAGATAAAAAATGCTAATAGGAAATTGACTTAATGTTAAGTGGATTCTGCTTATGCATTTGTAGAAGATCTGAAATTTCAAAATTAAAAAGCACAGGTTAGGGCTTCCCTGGTGGCGCAGTGGTTGAGAATCTGCCTGCCAGTTCAGGGGACACGGGTTCGAGCCCTGGTCTGGGAAGATCCCACATGCCGCGGAGCAACTAGGCCCGTGAGCCACAACTACTGAGCCTGCGCGTCTGGAGCCTGTGCTCCGCAGCAAGAGAGGCCGCGATAATGAGAGGCCCGCGCACCGCGATGAAGAGTGGCCCCCACTTGCCGCAACTAGAGAAAGCCCTTGCACAGAAACGAAGACCCAACACAGCCATAAATAAATAAATAAATAAATAAATAAATAAACAAACAAAAGCACAGGTTACAATAAAAAACTTTCAATCTAATTCTAAATTTGATGCTAGATTTCGTATAGCTGCTTTTAAAAGAAACTGAAAGAAATTTCAGCTGTTTTCAGTATCCATTTTTTATTATATGAGTGTTTCAGTTTTTATTATTCCCCACATTAATTTCTTTTTTCAGGTCTTCCAAGTTGTAATTGCACCTGATATGGTAACCAGCTGCTCTCCATCAACTCATGTACAGAGCAGGACAGAAATGATTCAAACTGCAAAAAAATTATCTGGGTTAATGAAGTGGAAAAAGTTCCTGAGAGCAAAGGTTAAATAAGAGAACACGCGGCCAAGGGAGTTTTTTGAATCTGCTTTCATAACGGTCTTTTGGGATTGACATGTACACACGACTATATTTAAAACAGATAACCAACAAGGACCTACTGTAGAGCACAGGGAACTCTGCTCAATATTCTGTAATAACCTAAATGGGAAAAGAATTTGAAAATGAATATATATATATAGATATAGATATAGATATAGATATAGATATATAACTGAATCACTTTGCTGTACACCTGAAACTAACACAACATTGTAAATCAACTAAAGTCCAAAATAAAATAAAATTTAAAAAAAAAGCAACTATGGAAAAACTGGCATAGAACAGGTATCTGTCCTCAACCAGAGACTGGTGAACTACTGAACTTGAAACCTGGCTTAGTAGAGTTGGGGAAAGAATATAACCCCTTAAATAATGTACATACATATTTGTACATGTTTGTATAAGCAACAAAGCAACACCAAATTGGTCACTGTGGTTATATTATAGAGTATGAACTTTAGAGGATAGGAAGAGACTACTATTTTACTCCATTTACATATAGTATGATTTGGATCATTACCATGAACATGTGTTACCTGTGTATTTCTAACACCGGTCTTTTGAAACTTTGTTTTATTTTTAATGTTCAGGGTTGTACAGGAAGACACATCTGATTCAAATCCTGGTTCTATAACTTACTTTGTCATGTGGGCAACTTACCTTGAACATGTGACCTTTGGCTAATTTGTTAACTTCTCTGAACCTCAGGCCCTTTACCTGTACATGGGGATCATACCAACCTCACAGGGTTGTCTTGAGGTTTAGATACAATTATGCTTAATGTCAAGAATAATACCTGGTACACAGAAGGTGTTTAATAAACAGAAATTCTTATTCTAATAATCCAGGCTGATTGTCCTACTCTCCCATGCCTCCCTTTGATCCCAACTGGAATGAGAGCTAAGAAACAAACCCCCCACTGCCGCCACCCTCTGACCAAATCCATTCCTTTCTAAGACTTTCCTATTGACGATTTTCACTCAAAATTCCTATGTCTGGCTGCAGGACTTCACGTTCACCACATACTCCTACACCCTACTTGAAGGACTGACGCCATCAGAGAAACCATCACCCCTATTTCTAAAAACACCTAACTTCCATTCTGATATCATATCATAGAGTCTTAGAAATTTAATGTTACAAATTTAACATATAATTTTAAAAATCAGAAAAACTGGTTAATTAAAAGATAAAAAGGGAGCCATTAAATCAAGGTCAATGTCTTAAGTTTAATAAACTTAGAAGGTACCTCAATTAGGAAAAGCCTCATTGGATACCACCAAAGTGAGGAAGAACCCCGGTCATTTGACACAGCGAAACACCAGCTGCCTAGGCTGCCTAAGCTTGTGAAACAATGTCTGGAGACCTGCTACAGACCATGGGGAAGAACAGAGACTCCTTTGGTAGCAGAAAAGGTGGTAAGACCAAGGGTGCTATCTTTCAGCATCAAACTTATTGAAAAGGTAAACTGTAATATGCATGAAAGTGAGTACCATATTCGTCTTCTTCACCATGGAGCCCCTAGACACTAGCACCGCATGCATGCAATAAATACAGGTCAATGAATGACTGAATGAATGAACTGAGAAACTCTTTAAAAATTCAGCTGCAATGTACAAATCCAGCTGTTGGACACTGTCATAAACAAAAATAATTTGACGTAAGAAAGAATTTTCTGGATATAAGGTGTTTTAGACACTGGGATTAAAAAGTAATGAAAGTTAAGCAGAAAGAATATCTACCAAATGAGTTCAAGGCTAGACATTTAGAAAAAAGTAAGAACATATGGCAATGTCCTCTATTAAGCCACAACATTCTGCCAAAGCATGGGAGGGTTCTGCTTAGAAATAGGAAAACACTGCAGAGACTCCTTCTTGGTTCACACTGTTTTGTCTTTGGGAGAGCCTTGGCCAGGCTGAGATTTACAGTCATCACAGCTTACTTTTGGCTGATAATGTGCTGCAACCACCGCAAATCTTTCTAATGGAAAACCCAGTTTGTGAGGATGCAATCCACTTTAAGTGCCTACCACACAGAGAATTGTGGATTTATAGTGTCATTCCTCCTGCACTTCATATAGAAATGACACAAATTGAGTCCTAAAATCACAGTGCATGAATTAAGTTTCCTTGGGTCACATTAGTTGTCATGCAGTCATAAGATGAGCTACAACCAATTTTAGGTTGGTATATTATGCCACAGAACTGACCGATGGCAATTCTACTACAACCTCCAAGGTAAGTAGAATGACAGATGATAGACTTTGTGAAGCACTTAAAGTTGGTGAAATATGATCTTTTTTACCTGGTAAACTACACGTAGCTTTGTAGTTGCACTGGATATGGGCGAGATATACTGTGAATCCGCATTTGATCAGGAACACAAATGATTTTACAGATGAAATAACTGGATTGTTTGGGGGCACATTCAACCCTTATCTTTTATGAGAGAGATAAGTAAAAGTAAACAAACATGTTTTAGGAAGTTATTGAAAAGAGCAACTTGCAATGATTGTGGCAGATCCAGCCTGATCCCCTATGCCTTTTATATGTTATGTAATTAGTGATGTTTACAACGGCCGTGAGGCATTACAGAGATATGAGTTAACCTCTGAATCAACAAAGATTACATTTTGCTCAATTTAGTGTTAATGGTGATTATCCTTTATTGCATTTTGGTTATACCTCACATATAAAATAGGTAGTAAATCTCAGTTAATGAGACTGTTCAATTAACCACAACAGCCCATTTCCCTGACATTAAGGAGAAAAGGGTCCTGACCACAGTTGAACTGGACTATTTACCTTTTTTATCTCACAAATGCAAAAGCAATCCAATCCATCTGAGGCGCTTAATGGACTGAAAGAGTGGGGATGCTTGACTGAAGGGTATTTTTCCCCTATACATTTATAGCTGTTTTAATTCTCCCTCAAACAATACAGTAATACTCTCAGAGAATAAAATGTCAGGACAAATGAAAACAGCAAAGTTATATTACTATAAATATAATTAGGCATAAAAATTAGTATTTCTGAAATACAAGTTTCCCCTCACCTTAACCATATGAAGAAAAATCTACCTTATATGCTAAAAACTGTGAAACATTTTGGTTTTCCCAACATCTTCAAATATGTAGCCTGTTTATTCAAAGAATCTAACTGTATTTCACAGCTTCGCTCTTGGCACAGTTACTTCTTAAATTTAACTACATAGTGATAATGAGCCCTTCAAAACCAGCAGGATTATGGCCTATCCTATTTCTCCTTAGAATTCTCCTCCTCCTAGATGTGACCATATTTCAAACTACTTAGGTCTTCCGGGGGAGTATGGAATGGAATGGAAAAAGGACACAAATCAAGTTGTTCTTTTCTTAGCTAAAGGGAAAGGACATATGAAGGCCGGAAACTGTTGCCCAGCATGAAATCAGGTTATCCACGTACGGTATTTATCTTTATCACCTGTTAGGTACTCTGGAAAATGACACCCACACATCTGGCTTTAGCGTTGGGTCACCCTCTCGGATCCCTCATTCCTCTGGTGCTTCTCTTACTTTCTAGTCTATAGTTATATCCCATGGGTATGGGATTTCAATACTTCACTACCCACCATGTAAAGAAATCCATTATTTTATCTTTAAATATCTTTCAGATATTTAGGGATAGCACTTTTACTTTTCCTTATTGAATATACTTGATAAGCTATTGTTGGATGAATCTTTCCTATGTAGAGACCTTTTGGTCTATCCTCATATGGCAGCCAGTGGCACTATCTTGCCTTTCAAAATCTACTAAGGGCACAATGACTAAGACCAAACCTGGATTTCCTGCATTTTGACAGCTGTCCTAAGGCAGAATTTGGGGTCCGCGTGAAGGAGTGACCAAGCAGATGTGATATAGATTCTACAGAGTGAAGTAAGTCAGAAAGAGAAAAACAAATATCATATATTAACGCATATATGTGGAATCTAGAAAAATGGTACCGATGAACTGGTTTGCAAGGAAGAAAGAGACACAGATGTATATGGACACCAAGGGGGGACAGCTGGGGGGGGGGGGCGCTGGTGGAATGAATTGGGAGATTGGGACTGACATATATACACTAACATGTATAAAATAGATAACTAATAAGAACCTGCTGTATAAAAAATAAATAAAAAATAATAAAATAAATAAAATACGATAGGCAATCAGGGAGAATTCTGTAAGACACAGAAGAGGCACTTACACGGCTTATCAGAGCTGCACAGGGTGTGTTTTAAGTATCATGAGTAAAACTCTAGCTTTTTTTCTGTAAGTGGAACTTTAAAACTGGAAGGTACTTTAGAGATAACTGACCCCTCGCTGCTCAGAGTGTGGTCCCTGGGTCAACAGCATTGGCATCACCAGGGAACTTATTAGAAACACAGAATTTCATGTCCACCCACACCTACTGGATGGGAAGCTGCATTTTAACACGAGCCCCTGGTGACCCACATGAACATCAGAGTCTGAGAGGCATGGCTGTAGTCAGTTCCTCCACCCTTGCAACACTCCTTGCCTATCTGAATATTTGAAGTGATGAAACATCCAATACTTCACTGGAGAATGCAAAGTATTAACAATGCTTTTAGAATATTGACTCACTCTCCGGATGACTTTCTCTTCTTGGTCCTAGTAGAAGGTCAATAAATTCACTCTCTTTTCTGCTTAATAGTCTTTCCAACATGTTATAACAGCTCTTAAGTCTCCCTATTGGAAAGAGCATCTACTCCAAATTCTCTGAGTCATAAAATGTTAGCACTCAAAGCTAACGCTAGAAATCCTGCAGTCCAGGCAGGAGACCTGAGTTCAAATCCCAGCAAGCGAGGACTGATCTCCAGATTCATGGGGAAAGGAGGGGAGGTTACAGCTTAAAGAAAGACCCACAGTCCCAAGAATAAGGCCTTTAAAAGAGTAAATCATCCCATGTTCTTAGGTGGTGGCAGTGGGAGGAGCCTTCAGACAAATCCATCATGTCACCTTCCTTTTCCTCACTACTTTGGTTGACTTTCTCTGGTCCATCTCCTTCTTATATTTTCCTGAAGAGGAACTTCATGTGGCCACCTCAGAGTTGCTACTGACACAAACCCCTCAGACTCATTCCTATGGAATCAAAAGTAAAAGGTTTTACAGATTTTCAATTTGCCATAAAAAATGTCAAGGCAACCCAATCAAAAATTGGGCAGAAGACATGAATAGACATTTCTCCAAAGATTACATACAGATGGCTACAGGCACATGAAAAGATGTTCAACATTGCTAATTATTAGAGAAATGCAAATTAAAACAACGAGCTATCCCCTCACACCTACCAGAATGGCTATCAACAAAAAGTCTACAAACACCAAATGTTGGTGAGGATATGGAGAAAAGGGAACCCTTGTACACTGTTGATGAGAATGTAAACTGGTGCAGACACTATGGAAAACGGTATGGAGTTTCCTCAAAAAACTAAAAATAGAACTACCACATGATCCAGGAATTCCATTCCTGGATATATATATGGAAAAAATGAAAACACTAATTCAAAAAGATACATGCACCCCAATGTTCACAGCAGCACTAGGTACAATAGTCAAGACATGGAAGCAACCCAAGTGCCCATCAACAGACAACTGGATTAAGAAGATGTGGTATATATATACAATGCACTATTACTCAGCCATTAAAAAGAATGAAATACTGGGCTTCCCTGGTGGCGCAGTGGTTGAGAATCTGCCTGCCAATGCAGGGGACACGGGTTCGAGCCCTGGTCTGGGAAGATCCCACATGCCGCGGAGCAACTGGGCCTGTGAGCCACAACTACTGAGCCTGCACGTCTGGAGCCTGTGCTCCGCAACAAGAGAGGCTGTGATAGTGAGAGGCCCGCGCACCGCGACGAAGAGTGGCCCCCGCTGGCCTCAACTAGAGAAAGCCCTCGCACAGAAACGAAGACCCAACACAGCCATAAATAAATAAATAAATAAATTAAAAAAAAAAAAAAGAATGAAATACTGCCATTTGTAGCAACATGGATGAACCTAGAGAGTATTATGCTTAGTGAAATAAGTCAGTCAGAGAAAGAAAAATACTGTATGATATCACTTATATGTGGAATCTAAAAAATAATACAAATGAATGTATATGTAAAACAGACTCACAGATATAGAAAACAAACTGGTGGTTACCAAAGGGGAGAGAGAAGGGGAAAGAGACAAATTAGGGGTATGGGATTAACAGATACAAACTGCTATATATAAAATAGATAAGCAACTATACTGTATAGCACTGGGAATTATAGCCATTATCTTGTAATAACCTATAATGGAGTATAATCTGCCAGAATACTGTATCACTATGCGGTATACCTGAAACTAACATGATATTGTAAATCAACTACTGCAATTTAACAAAAAAGAATGCCAAGGTAGTTCCTCGCCTGCCCAGTCTGATACTGGCAGGGCTGTGGAGGCCACATCCAGCGTCCAGTGCGAATGGTCAGGATCTAGTTATTACGTCTGTCACAGGTGTAAAAAGGGAGCGGAAGTAGATGTGCCAGCCCTGCATCAGAAAGTATGCACACGTCCAAGCACTAAAACACACTATTTCTGTCCTAATATTCATAACGTCGTCATATAAAATGCTCTACCTCTTTTCTACAGAGAACTTTTCGGAAAAATGTTGAAGATAATAGTGTGGAAACACCTCCACCGCCACTTCTTATTCTACTCTTTAAAAACTCAGTGTAAGTTAACGAGCACTCTTAAAATTTTAACCGCAAATTTCAACAGTTCCTCTTTTATTTTTAACGTCCTCCCTTAATATCTTTTTCTTCAACAAGCTAACATAAAATAAGACTATAAACACAGGCACCCAGTCCAGCTGTGCCATCTCTTTTCAATCTTTCATTTTATTCATCACTTTGGTTTGACAGCTGCGAGTCAGGCAGTACATATTGGGGCCACTCGCCCCCTGTTAGGCGTTCACACACAGGAGGGCAAGAGGCCCGGCTAACACATGGTTTCCTCTAACTCCATTAGTTGCTAAGCAACCACTTCACTTGACCCTTCCTGATCCAAGGCAGAACAGGCCAGTTTAATATGAAGTGTTCAGGTCATCCCATATGCTCACGTTCACTCCTTCTGCAAACACATCTGATGCTTTGTCTATGCAAGCTACATGCAAAGTCTCTACATCTTACAAAATGGGGAAAAAAAGAGTTTAAGAATAATCCACAAGAGCTGAAATACCTTTCAAAAGTAAATAGATGAAGAACTTCTTTTAATCCTATGAAAACGATTTTTAATCCTATGAAAAATCTATCCTTTCAAAAGTAAATAGATGAAGCACTTCTTTTAATCCTATGAAAATGATTTTTAATCCTATGAAAAATCTATATGCATAGGTATATCATTTTTAAAGTGATATGAATGATTTGATATGAAAATCTCTCATATGACTTTAGAGTCCCATCTCTCTAAATGAGAAGAATACTGGTAATTCAATCCTTCAGGAATCCAGGCATGCAAGCCCAAAACCCAATCAACATCAGATGAGCTAATTAAAAGCAACTGAGTCAGCAAACAGCTGGATCATCCCAGAGTGGACAACTCATTTTGAATCAATTTTTTAGAACAATGATAAACAGAAGCAGGGCATATCTATATATTCCAATAATTTTTTACAATGATTCATCAGATTCACATGATCAGCTACTTTGTCCCTCTTTTATAAAACATCTGTCTTTGCTCAATACTCAGTCTCTAAAGGTTTAAAATTTTCATCAGCTTCATTATCCTTCAAACATGTGTTCTTGTTCTTTCCGAGGAAGCTAAGGTTGACTGTATTACTGTGATTAAATAAGCATTAGTGAAATTGTGATTTTAAATAAAGCAGCGTGAAAGTCATACATTTAAAAGCATAAAAAAGACATGGCAGAAAAAGCGAAAAAAGTCTTTCAATACAAACTTAAATACATATAAAGAGCTTAGCACAATGACTGCAGAGAGTAAATGATAAAAAATTAGATATTATTATTACAAGAATTTATCTAGCTTCATGGTATTTATATTCAGTAGAAGTGAACCAGTTTAAATAAAGGAATAAAATGCAGATCAGAGTTCACCATTCTCCATTCACTGTAATGAACACAGTGCACTAAGAGCACAATAATGAAATTAATAGTTACCTAATCTGAAATGTTAATGATTTCTCTGGCATTGGTGCAAATCATTTTAAAAGGGGATGTGACAAAGATTGTTTAGAGGCTCTCAGTTTTCTATTTAAAAAGGAAATAACATTTGATCACTACCACTATTAACTGGTACTTCACCTTGAATTGACAAAGGGAATACTATTTATAATGAATGTGTTCAGTTTCAAAAGGAAATTACGAATCCATTTTAATTTAAAAAACAAAACAAAACCCCACACACATACTCCTATCCCACCGTATATCTAATATCAGCCTTCTCCTAGTTATTCAACAACTACAGCCTTCTATAACAGGCAGATGTGTAGCTGTTCATTGTCAGCCAGGCAATGAATGCTTATCGAACATCCGCCGGGTGTGAGGCTCCTTAACACACTGTCTATAAAATGTCAGATTGACTGCTTAATTTGGCTTTGCTGAATGTCAAGGCCATCATTAATGACGCTATTTTTTTCTGGCTAAATTTAAAAGCTAGTTCATGAGGCCTCTTCTTGGTAGATATTAACTAAATGACTAATCAGCAGATACAGGTTGCAGAATGCCAACATCTACTCACAGACAACACATGATTATGACTTAGGTGAGAAACTGAACACATTTTCAACTGTGGGTAATTTTTGTCTATTTCTATGGTTCCTTGGAACTATGTTTGTTTGTAGATTGTTTTTAAAGTCACAACTGCCTTAAGAAAAGAAAAATCTATTGCAGCATTTTAGGTACCTCTTCTGAACCAGATTCTGGTATTTTTGGAGTTACAAGTTGAAGGGAAGCAACCAAACACTACCACATTAAGTCCCAACTAATTAGCCAAGGACTCTAAAACTTATGAGTAGCTAGCTGTCCAGTTTTCCTGGGCTCCTAATTCCCTATTGGCTTCAGGTGATACTGCATATGTTAGATCCAAGAAAACAGCAAGATGTCTGCTGGGCCACAAGTCTTTTGGATTCAGCATTTAAGTTTCCTTTCCAGCAGTACATATCCACTAAGAATCTAAGAAGTTCTATGTTGGGGAGTTGGTATAACCATCACTCTCCTAGTTTTTAACTCAACTTCAGCATCAGCAATGTCATATTCTCAAGCATGAGAAGAAAACAGAGTCAGTGCCCTAGTGTCTCTGAGCCATCCTGCTCCCCACCTTCACACCAGCTATTATACAGAAGATCTGTATGGATAAAAACAAAAAAAATTATTCAGTCTTCATGAACATCACTTTTACTTGTGAAAGTTGAAACAGGTATCACTGATCAGTTTTGTATTTACAACTGTACCTGTGGACCCAAGTATCCTTGTCACAGCTGAATAAATATGACCAAATCCCAGAGGTGAAAGAGCTTTTGCTGACTGGACCTATGACTCCAAAAGTTTAAAAAAACTAAATGGTGGCTTTTTGTCTTTACTATTTTATAGCTACATAAGTACTACATAAATACAGTCTTCTTTAAAAATAAGGTTAAAGTCTTACTTCCTAAGAAAGTAATATTTGAGTAAAGATCTGAAAGGGGCAAGGGAGCAAGTTATATACTATCTAGGAGAAGAGTAATGCAGGCAGAGGGAATAGCTGTGCAAAGGCCCTGAGGTGACAGCATGCCAGGCATGTCTGAGAAACAGCAGAGAGGCCAGTGTGATGGGAGTGGAGAGAGAAAGGGCAAGAGTCATAGGAAGGAGGCCTAATGAGGTAGAATCATGTAGACCACAAGATGTTGGCTTTTACTCTGAATGAAAGTGGAAATCATCAGAGGGTGTTGAGCAGAAGTGATACAATCCAACTTGCTTTCAATAAGATCACTGGGGCTGAAGTATTGAAACAGACTCCAAGGGCTCAAGGATTAAAGTAGGAGGATACTGCAAAACTCTAGGCCAAAATGATCCTGGCTTGCACCAGGGTGGTAGAAGCAGAAGTGGTTGGAGTCTGAATATATTTTGAAAGTAGAGCCATGGAGCTTGCTGGTAGTTTGGATGCAAGAGAAAGGAGTCATGAATTACCCAGCAGTTTGGGGCCTGCACTAACTATAGAGTCACTGTTAACTGAAACGGAGAACACTGTGCAATAAGCAGGTTTGTGGGAAGAAATTGGGAGCTTGATTTGGACACAGATTTGCGATGCCTCTTAAACATCCAAGAAGAGATGCTGAGCAAGCAATTGGATATACAAGTTATGGATTTTAGAGGCGGGTCCATTCTGGAGATATAAATTTTGAATTCATTATCTGTGATGAGTAAGTTTATCTGTCAACTTCATTGGGTCACAGGGAGCCCAGATATTTTGTCAAACATTATTCTGTGTGTTTCTGTGAAAGTGTTTCTGCAAGAGATTAACATTTGAATTGACAGAGTAAAACAGATTGCCCACCCTAATGCAGGTGGGCCTCATACAATCAGTTGAAGGTCTGAATAGAACAAAAGGCTGAATAAGAGAGGATTCTCTCTGCCTGACTGCCTTCAAACTGAGATGCTGGCTTTTTCCTGCCTTTGGACACAAACTGAAACATTGGCTCTTCCTGGGTCTCAAGCCTATAACTTTCAGACTGAAATTACATCTTGGGTCTCCAGCTTGCTGACTGTATAGATCCTGGGACTTGTCAGCCTCTGTAATTACATAAGTCAATTCCTTATAATAAATCTCTTTATATATATAAAATTCTATTGGTTCTGTTTCTATGGAGAACCCTAATATATCACTTTATATTATATATATGTATTATACATATGTGTGTATGTGTGTGTGCATATATATACATATATGTAAAGCCATGAGACAGTATGAGATTATCATGAAAGCTGCTGCAGACATAGAAGAAGTGTAAGGACTGAGTCTGGACCACTCCAATTTTAAGAAGTTGGGGAGATGAGGCAAAACCAGCAAAGAATATTGAGAAGTAGCAGCCAATAAGTGGGATAAAAACTTGAAAAACCCAAAAGCCAAGTGAAGAAAGTGCTTCAAGGAACAAGAAGTAATTGAGATGCTGTGAGTTAGAAAAAAGAAGACTGGAAATGGATCACTGGATTTGGCTATATTTTATTGACAATTTTTGTATCTATGCTTATAAATGAGATTAGGTTCTCATTTCTTTTGCTGCCCCTGTGTTTTGGTAACAGAATTATGTTAGCCTTATAAAATTAGGTGTGTGACTTTCTATTTTCTTCCAGACTTTAGAACAGGTTTATGAGAAACAGCTGTTACATAAAGAGCTGGTAGTACTGGCATGTAAAAAATCTGGCCCATTGCCTTTCTGAGGAGGTGCATAGCTACTTTGACTACTACCCCAATTTCTTTTTTTTACCTTTCCTTCTGGTTCAATTGTGGCAATTTATATTTTCCTAGAAATATATTCACCAACATTCTGGTGTTTATGGGTATAAAGTTTCTATGGTTTCTTTTTTTTTTTTTTAATTTTTATTTATTTATTTATTTATTGCCTGCATTGGGTCTTCATTGCTGCACATGGGCCTTCTCTAGTTGCAGCGCGTGGGGGTTACTCTTCATTGCACTGAGCAGGCTTCTCATTGCAGTGGCTTCTCTTGTTGCGGAGCACGGGCTCTAGGAGCACGGGCTTCAGTAGTTGCGGCATGCGGGCTCAGTAGTTGTGGCTCACAGGCTCTAGAGCGTAGGCTCAGTAGTTGTGGCGCACGGGCTTAATTGCTCCACAGCATGTGGGATCTTCCTGGACCAGGGCTCAAACCCATGTCCCCTGCATTGGCAGGCAGATTCTTAACCACTGCACCACCCAGGAAGTCCCTCCATGGTTTCTTTGATAATCATTTTTCCTTTCTTCATCTCTAAATGCCACATTTTTCATTTTATATAAAAATTTTTTCAATTTTTATATATCACCTCTTCCATTTTTACAATTCTTAAAGTTGGCCAAAGTTTACCTAAATAACTCATATTTAAAAAATAGTTTAAGAATATTTGATATAAAAATATATATGTATGCTATTTCATGAATACTTGCTCTTATCCTTATTTCCTTCCAGCTGTTTTATTCGGGTTTATTTTATCATTTCAGCTTTTGGAGTTGAAAGCATAGTTCATCATTCTAGATCTTTCCTACTTTTAAATAAATGCACCAAGGCTTGGAAAGGACACTGTGATGTGGCCCCCAGATCCCTCTTTAATGAAGAATCTGTGGTCCCAGCTGCTGGGAGAACTGTGGGCAGACAGACTTCAGTTGCCAGCCTCTTCAGGGACTGCCCAGCTGCGAGAGTGCCTTGTCCAAGGTCCTGCCCCTTCCTGGGTGGCCCACATTCAATGAGTGATCAGTGCAAGAATGTAAAGTCCTGGCCACCTTGGCCCAACACTGAATGGCATTTTAGCTCCAGAGTTCCCTGTGGAGTCAGCTGAGACTGCTGTTGGGCTGGAATCAAAGGTCAACTTCTCCTAAATCCTGCTTTCTCCATCTCCCTCTGCGGCTGTTGATTCCAAAGTCTTCTTCCCAGGGAACCCAAACTGCAAAGAAGGCTATAATTGTGCTTCTTCAAATTCATGTTAAGAACAATGTTTTAATTTCTGTTCAGTTTTAAATATTTTGCAATTTTGACATTGATTTTCCTTTTAACTCATGAATTATTGAGTGCTTTTTAAGAAAACAATTGCAAGTATATGGGGGGTAAGATCAATTACTTTGTTACTGATTTCTGCTTGTAATGAGTTCCTTATGACCTACTTTACAGTTTTTACAGCTACTCCGTAAGTGTTGAGAATGTGTGTATCCAGATCCTCTAGCTACATTTTCATTATTTTTTAGTCTACATGATCTGTCGGTTTCAGAGAGAAGAGTATTAAAAATCTCCCACTATGACTGAGGATTTGTTGATTTATCCTTATGATCCTATAATTTTCCTAATATATTTTGAAGCTTTATTAAGTGGATATAGGTTCATAACTGTTACTTTCTTGATGGATTGTTACTTTGGTCAGCACGGAATATCACTTTTTGTCCCTTCTAATTCTGTTCTTTTTTTTTTTTTTTAAATTAATTAATTATTTTTTGGCTGTGTTGGGTCTTCGTTTCTGTGCGAGGGCTTTCTCTAGTTGCGGTGGGCGGGGGCCACTCTTCATCGCGGTGCGCGGGCCTCTCACTGTCGCGGCCTCTCTTATTGCGGAGCACAGGCTCCAGACACGCAGGCTCAGTAGTTGTGGCTCATGGGCCTCGTTGCTCCGTGGCATGTGGGATCTTCCCAGACCAGGGCTCGAACCCGTGTCCCCTGCATTGGCAGGCAGATTCTCAACCACTGTGCCACCAGGGAAGCCCTAATTCTGTTCTTCTTGAATTCTAGTCTGTGCCATATTAATATTATTATAAATACTTTGTGAGTGTCTAATATATTTTTCTGAGGCATGTTTTTTACAAACAAAATGTACTTAGATTTATATTTTTAATCAATCTGAGTTTGTTCCTTTCAAAGAATTACTTTGAACAGTTCGCATATATTCTTATTACTAAGTATTACTAAAATATTTGGTTTAACTTCTGCCATCTTATGTTGTGCTATAATTTTTCACATTTTTTGTTTCTTATTTCCCTTTGTACATAGGTAGCAATGAAAAAAGTTTTCTTCATTCAGTATTAATTATACTTAATGTAAAATCTCTTTCTGATTATATCAATAACCATTTTCCATACTGTCATAGTTTCATTCATCTGTTGAATCTGTTGATAATTCTGTATTAATTAAGGTAATGGGACATTAGGTAGTTTTATAACAGATAAAACCCAAATTCCCATGGCTTCACTCACTCATGACACACACATTCCAGTGTGAGTATCCCTAGGTAAGCCACTCTCTATGTGTTTTTTTAGGGCCCAGGGTCCTTTTATCTTAGGGCTCTGCTCTCCTCTGAGTCCTTTCAATTTGGCTTCTAGACAGAGAAGATGACTGTGGAACAGGCATACCTGCTCATAACCACTTTGCCCTGTAAGCAACTCATACCTTTTCTCCATATGCTTTCGGCAAGAACGAGTCCCGTGGTCCCACCTAGAAGCAAGGGGTGTTAGAAAATGAAGTCCCTGACTGAGTAGACACTTCCAAGCAACAACTCCAGAAGGAAAGGGTATTAGCTGGCTGTCTCTGCCACATTCTGGCTTCTACACCTTGCTGAATTATTTGGTTTGTCTATCACTACTTCAAACACAGAAAACCCTGGCCCCTTAGTGTGGCACAATTCATTTCTCTATGCTTCATGCTTTTGCCCACTTAATCCTTGCATGAGTCCCAGCCTTCTGTTTTGTGTTCGGCATTATCTGTTCCATCAGCCCTTCTCCAGAATGGGATGCTACGAGCACCTTTACATATAGGTAAGCACACCAGTTACTCTCGCAATGATGAGAGCATTCCCTCTGTTGGCCTAAACCTTGGATAAGAACCCTGGGAATACAGAAATCTCCCATTAGAATTAGCTTTGCCATCTGTCTCTGAGCTCAAGTAAAATCTTTTAGACACGACACGGCTTTGTTTGTTAATCCCCTAAATCCCAAACACACCTACTTACTTCTTGACAATTACATTTATCAGTGTTTACAGTTTATTTTGCTATATGTTTTCATTGCCTTTTAATTTAACTTTAAATCCTTTTTGGTAAACTGCTTATAGCAACATACGTGATTTCGCCATTAAAAAAAAGCCAATTGTATTACATACAATAATCTAAACATAATGATCTAAAAAGAATACATTTCTCTTAACTAAAAATTTAACTAACTATTCCCCAACCACCATGAAAGAGTTGTAATGTTTAAATTAACTGTATGAAAAGTACCAAGATGAAAAAATGAATGCAAGTATTTTTATGGGAATTAAGTGTTAAGACTGTTTCATTTACGTGAAGATAGTCAACTGAGTAAAGGTGAAAAGACATTTTTCCTATTCCAAAATAATATCCAAAAGCCAACTTTATTAAAAGTTAATTTAACATGGGTTTTGTCTGAGAAAAATCTTTAAAAATGTTCCATTTATCCAACTGATAAATTATCAACATGTGTTTCAAAGTCTACTCACTATAAAGCCAAAGTGTGCATTTATTGTTTAGGGAGAGACTTTTAAGGGGAAGATCAGTGAAAAAAGATAAAAGGAAAATGAAGAAAAGAGAGAATGGTGATACAAAGTAAAACAGACAGATGCATAAAGAGATCCAGAAACAGCCAGACAGCAAATTAGAAAAAAAAAAAATGCAGAAAGTCAAAGAGAATGCCGTGGACCAAGAGACATACTCACCACTTACAGTTATTCAAAAAAAGGAGAGAAAAATGACTCAAACTTTCATGTAATAACAACTCCAGGACTTCCTTTGTGGCGCAGTGGTTAAGAATCCGCCTGTCAATGCAGGGGACACGGGTTCGAGCCCTGGTCCAGGAAGATCCCACATGCCGCAGAGCAACTAAGCTTGTGCACCACAACTACTGAGCCTGCACTCTAGAGCCCGCGAGCCACAACTACTGAGCCCGTGTGCCACAACTACTGAAGCCCGCACACCTAGAGCCCGTGCTCTTCAACAAGAGAAGCCACCACAATGAGAAACAGGTACACCACAACGAAGAGTAGCCCCCACTCGCCGCAACTAGAGAAAGCCCGCATGCAGCAACAAAGACCCAACGTAGCCAAAAATAAATAAATAAAATAAATAAAGTTACTAAAAAAAACCCCACAACTCTACCTTGGGTTCTTTTATGATAGCTACTATGGCTATTCTGCAACTATAAGCAAAATGGCATGTTGCTTCTTGGTACATAATACCAAAAAATTCATATGCTCACTCAATAACTATTAGTTGAGTGCCTACTATATACTATGCTCTGTTAGAAGTGTTGCAGGTTTAGCAGTGAATAAGAAAGACAAAAATCTCTGCCCTGATAATGCTTTCAAGTGGAACTGAGTTAGCTGTCTACAGAATGGAGGTTTCTTTCCTCAGCTGTGGAGTAACTTTTCAACCTAATTGCCAATTACTTAAATTGCCAATCGTTTCCTTTAACCTGGTTTTTTCAGTTTCTGACAGTGTTAAAAAAGCTGCAACCTTGAATACATTTATCACTACAATCCTAGTTAGTACACAAAAAAGCTAGAATGTTCAATATTACATTCTGTGTTCTGTTTCACTATTGTAGTACTCTCCAAACTTTTTAAAAATTTTTTTATTGGAGTATAGTTGATTTACAATGTTGTATTAGTTTCAGGTGTACAGCAAAGTGAATCAGTTATACATATATACATATATCCGCTCTTTTTTAGATTATTTTCCCATATAGGTCATTAGGGAGTATTGCGTAGAGTTCCCTGTACTATACAGTAGGTCCTTATTAGTTATCTATTTTATACATAGTAGTGTGTATATGTCAGTCCCAATCTCCTAATTTGTCCCTCCCCTCCCCCACCCCCTGGTAACCATAAATTTGTTTTCTACATCTGTAACTCTATTTCTGTTTTGTAGATAAGTTCATTTGCACCCTTTTTTAGATTCCACATATAAGTGATATCACATGATATTTGTCGTTCTCTGTCTGACTTACTTCACTTAGTATGACAATCTCTAGGTCTGTCCATGTTGCTGCAAATGGCAACATTTCATTCTTTTTTTATGGCTGAGTAATATTTCATTGTGTATATGTATAATACCACATATCCTTTATCCATTCCTCTGTTGATGGACATTTAGGTTGCTTCCATGTCCTGGCTATTGTAGATACTGCTGCAGTGAACACTGGGGTGCATGTATCTTTTCAAATTATGGTTTCCTCTGGATATATGCCCAGGAGTGGGATTGCTGGATCAAATGGTAGCTCTATTTTTAGATTTTTAAGGAACCTCCATACTGTTCTCCATAGTGGCTGCACCAATTTACATTCCACCAACAGTGTAGGAGGGTTCCCTTTTCTCGACATCCTCTGCAGCATTTATTGTTTGTAGATTTTTTGATGATGGCCATTCTGACTGGTGTGAGGTGATACCTCATTGTAGTTTTGATTTGCATTTCTCTAATAATTAGTGACGTTGAGCAGCTTTTCATGTGCTTTTTAGCCATCTGTATGTCTTCTTTGGAGAAATGTCCATTTAAATCTTTCACCCATTTTTTGATTGGGTTGTTTGTTTTTTTGATATTGAGCTGCATGAGCTATTTGTATATTTTAGAGATTAATTCCTTGTCAGTTGCTTCGTTTTCAAATATCTTCTCCCATTCTGAGGGTTGTCTTTTCATTTTATGGTTTCCTTTGTTGTGCAAAAGCTTTTAAGTTCTCCAAACTTTTTGACTGTACAAACATGTTTTGAGCAGGAGCCTTAATATTTATATATTTGTAAATTATGTAGATATATGCCAATCTGTTACATACATTATAAAACAAACCCCAAAGCAGAAATTAAATTGATATAAAAATTTACTGATAGTAAGGTTTCCCTCACATCCCCAGGGCTCATCTGCACTCTGAGGGGTACACAAAGCTCCAGGTGAGAAACCACTGTACTTATGCTAATTTTTCACACTTTTAAACTTTATGACAACAAACTTATAAACTAATCCTTTATCCATTTTGACAAATATTGTGACAAAAGGGAAAATAATCTAACTCAATAAGTCACAGAAAGTTGCAAAGTTGGCTTAATTCCCATAGTTTGCTGTTTTCTTCCTTTGCGTCAGTAGGTGATAAACATTTCAGCTCTGGACACACTGAAAAATTAATATAAATTCTGATTGAAGGTTTTTATGGAGCTTATATCAAAAGATTGAAAAACTTCTTAATAAACACACCATTTACTAAATGTTACTTTATCCTTCCATGGAATCAAGAGGCCTTATTGGGTCTTTCATTGCTAGACTTGGTGTCTGTGTGTGTGTGTGTGTGTGTGTGTGTGTGAATATGTGTATGTGTGTGTGTGTGCACACATCAGGGACTTTCTTATTAATAACAAAAATACTACCCAACATTGGTGTAGCTATTTTTATTCTTTTCTAATCGCTGACATTTATATTATCTCAGCACATTTTTTTAATGAGATAGCAGAGCAGGTACTTCCCAGTTTTATAGACAAAGAAACTAAGGCACAAATGGTGAAGTAATTTTCCTAAGATAATGTGGCAAGTTAACAATAGAGAGAGAAGATTCTAAAACAAATTCGCCTAACACTAGCTCAGTGCGCTTTCCTGATACCAAACTGCTCTGATATCCTAACTACTGAAATTTGCATCTTCTACTACGGCACACAATTTCACAAATCTGTTCCTCATAAAGTACCAGGACCGTTATTCCCCACAAGGTTTATTTTTAAAGCACTTATTATACTTCACTTATTTAAAGGAAAGGGGATATCCTTTTCTCACAAAATCACAAGTCATAGGATTTCTTCTATTTAAGGTTACAAAACTCACTGGTCACACACCATCTGAGGGCACAGTGATCTCTCGTTATTTACAAGGCAAAGCTGAAACATTAAAAAGAGGCTGCCGGGGCTTCCCTGGTGGCGCAGTGGTTGAGAATCTGCCTGCTAATGCGGGAGACACGGGTTCGAGCCCTGGTCTGGGAAGATCCCACATGCCACGGAGCAGCTGGGCCCGTGAGCCACAACTACTGAGCCTGCGCGTCTGGAGCCTGTGCCCCGCAACAAGAGAGGCCGCGATAGTGAAAGGCCCGCGCACCGCGATGAAGAGCGGTCCCCGCACCGCGATGAAGAGTGGCCCTCACTTGCCGCAACTAGAGAAAGCCCTCACACGAACCGAAGATCCAGCACAGCCAAAAATAAATAAATAAATAAGTAAAAAATTAAAAAAAAAAAAAAAAGGGGGCTCCTTTTGAATTATGGTGCTGAGGAAGGAATAGTAAAAACTAATAACCACAGCTATAATAATAACTAAGTTTTCTACACCCGTATGTCAAATCCATTTGACTCTTCTGATATCTTGCTTTGAGATAAAGGAATACAATTACTTCTTATTCAGTGGTCCCCATATATAGTTTAATTGTTCTTCAAACCTGAGACCTATGATTGTGTCATTTCCCAACATTATCAGGCAGCGTCTATGAGATCAGGGCTACAGCTTACTATTGTAAGCGAAACCACATCTGAAAATTCACAAAAACATCAAGGGAAAAATCACTTCAGCTAGCTATTGTTAAGATGCTTATATCAGTATCCTACTGTTGCTGTGATAAATTACCGCAAACTTAGTGGCTTAAAACAACACAAATCTGTTATCTTACAGTTCTGGAGGTCAGAAGTCCAAAATGGTTTTCACCAGGCTAAAATGAAAGTGTCAGAAGGACTGTGTTCCTTCCAGAGGCTCTAGGAAGAATCTGTTTCCCTGACTTTTCCAGCTTCTAGAGGCTGTGACATCCCTTGGCCATCACATCACCCCAACCTTCGCTTCCGTTGTCACATCTCCTACTCTCCTACTCTGACTCTTCTGACTCCCTCTTCTGTCTTTTAGGGACCCTCATGATTACAGAAGGCCCAGCTGTATAATCCAGGATAATCTCTCACCTCAAGGTCCTTAATTTCATCACATCTGCAGAGTCCCTTTGCCATGCAGGGGAACATTCCCAGGCTCCAGGGATTAGGATGTGGACATCTTCGGGGTCATTATTCTGCCTACCACAATGCTTGTATCTAATGGCGACCAACAGGAAATTTTCTCAGGTCCACACAGCTTGGTGTCATGGAAAATTTAGGGAGTTTGCAGGCATGTGGACCTAGGCTGGGATTTGGACTCTGACACGGGGCAGTTGTTCAAACTTTAATTATTCAACACTGAGCAAGCTCAATTTCCTTGTCTGTAAAGTTGCTGTAAATGTCTACATTTGACAGTTATTGGGGGATTAAATGAAGATAAGGAATGTGAATACACAGAGTACTGAGGCTAGTAAACAAATAGAGATGTTAAATGAATGACATCAATAGATAAATGTTTAGATTTTGCAGTTTGAATAAAAACCGTTACTTCCTTAGTAAGGAATATATTCATTTCCTGGCCAATCCTTGCGCTATTAATATTCTTTTCCCTTAAGTAGTTTCAAATAAGTTTATTTTAACATTTAAATAACTAGGGGGTTCATTTGCAATGATCCTGATGCTTAATTTTAATTCAAGATAAAAGATTGATCTGAAAAACAAATCTTCAGTGAGTTGGGGTTTTAGAAGAATTTATATAGAGTTTTTAAAGTTTATGGCAAAGGAATTCAACATTTTTATAATTTAAGAGTCTTCACTGTCTTTTTAAAGTGACATTTTTCATTCATTATATACAAAAGCACACACTTCTTTTTATTATAGCTTTGAGATTAGCTCCCACCACACATATATTTTGTGATAATTAAAATTGTCATCTCTATTAGAAAGCTTGTCTCCTTCCAACTATTAGGACATAATTCACTGTTTTTTGTAGGTGATTTATCACAAAGCTTCTTGAAACTGACTTTTGGCTACAACATGAAAACATGGTTCATATTATTGTCAGCAATCATCTCTTGCAGCATTCAAAGAAGAACATGTCTCCCATTCCAAAAACCAGAAATTTTATTATAAGACCTCAAATGTTAACCTAATGGAATTTAATGTGGACTTGGCTAAACAAGAGATGAACAACCCAGCAATGAAATCATGGCAAATATGATAAACACACTGTGTTCCAACACTGCCCCACCCCCTGATATAATAATGCTCCATGGGGAATCTCTCGCTTACCAACTAGAAGTAGAATCTTGTTATAAGGGACTGTAGCATATACCAGGTATAAGAATTAAGGTCCAGAAACACTTCCACACATTCACAAATATTTGCTTGGCCTTGTTGGAAAATCTCCAGTAACCTTGCTACTCCACACTTCTAACTTGCTGCCCAAAAGACTCGGTGAAACTAGTGACTGTTTTGCTGCTTAGAAGAAGAAAAAGGAAAAAAAAGATAAGAGATATAGAGGAATGTATCTTTTATTCTTCTAGGTTAGTTTTATTAGATCTAAAAAAAATTGCTATTTACTTCCCTAGGTGGCAAGGTTTAAAGTCATTTGGATTTTTTTCAATATTAGAACCAAATATAATAGACAAGATATTAACAGATGTTTTTTCTTTAATAAAGCACTTTTGTAGTACTTTCTTCACTTATGCACACACAAAATTGAGAAAAGATAAGGAGTAAATTCCTCTGTATCTAAGATAACATGATGATGTATCAATAGAAATAATTTAGGGGAACAAAGCGTTTTATAGGACTCAATTTATAAAATATTTTGTGATGATGTGAATGATGTTCATAAATGTTTCAAAAAATATTTGCTATACTAATTATGTGCAAAGCCTAGGGCTGAGTATTCAGCAAGGGTGAGGGGGATGAGGGAGGGACAGACGTATGTACAAGTCCTGACTCTCTTCTACCATCCTCCTTTGCTCCATCAGCTGTACCAGAACCTACCACAGTTGCTTCTGCAATCACTGTTCTTATCTCGCTACCTGTTCTGCGGCTGCTACCATTGCTTCTACTGTTTTTCATTTATTGATAATCTTCAATGAGCCAGGTGCATGACCTAAGGTGTCCTATATTTTCCTGTATGCTCACTTTAAAAAAAAAAAAAAGTCCCCAATCCTTTTTCACCCCAAAGTCAAGGGGTAGAAAAAGCAGTAGCCTGCTGGGGCCATCTCAGTTTGTTTATTTTGCCTTTTTCTGTATGAGGCTGAACAGAAGTCCTCACAGGCTAGAGACACAGTAGCCTGTGTGTGAGGCCCTCTGACTGACAATGCCCCTCAGTCCCCAGAACTGGTATCAATGCTCTTTCATGAGGAGTGCAAATTACCCCCAAAAGCTAATCTCTGCATACATTTTTAAGACATTAGGATTAAAGTCAAGAAGCCCCTTACACACTTTTAAAACTGCTCTTAAATATGAAATCATATGATACTTTGGGTAGGTGTGAGCATGAAATATACACAGCCTTCTTTTCTACTATCCAGCAAGATCTCATCCCACTTCTATCAAACAGGGAATTCAAAGTGGAAAACAAAGTTCAAAACAGTAAACACACTCCAACAACAAAACACACACACAAATTCCCCTTTCATAAAAATAAAGCAAAGGAACACCTCACTTGCATTCTTTTTAATCCCTTGAACAACTTTCCAAACATTTAAAATTATGTTTACAATAATCCTGGATTTTAAATTAAAGCAAAAACAACTACATGGCCGGTAAATCCTAAGGAAGTAACAGTGAAGAAAATCTGGGGTGCCTGGAGAGCTTAGAGCATTTCAAAAGATTAAAGATTTGTATCTCAAAAGTATTGCCTTGGGAAAAAGAATTTCAAAATAAAAGAAACATTAAAATCAAAGAAACAGACAAAATTGGCAAAAATTATCTTTCTTGAGTAGCCTTAAAACAAGGCTGCTTCCTAACAGAATTTTGGTTTAAAAACCAAAACTCTGCTCTCTTCTGCTTGGAAAATAAAAACCACCGCTAATACCAGTAAACTACCAATTTAGCATCTGGTATGTTTCAGACCTTTGGTTTGCACCTGACATTTATTATCTCATTTAATTTCCACATCAGCCCCATGAAGTAAGTGACAATTTACCTACTTTTACACTTGGAGGAGAAAATGAAAGTTAGAGATAAAGCCACTTGCCCAAAGACATACACAGCCAGAAGATATTGGAAGAAAGCTGTTATAAACCAGATTGGTCTCAGTCTAAAACTATACTGCCTCTATAATTAAATCTCTTATAAAAATGTGAGTTCCTTATTGGAGTACAAAATATATTCTCTTTCTTGCTCTTAAGCTGTACAACTTATCCTTTTTAAATTAAGTTTTTTATGTGAAACCTTAAAAAGTGTAATTATTATAGGCAACCAGGGATACCCCAGAGTCGTGTCAAGGAACTGAGAGCACACCAGCCTCAAGGAGTTCAGGCAGCTCCCTGAGCCCTGGTGTGCTTTCCAGGGAACTGAGGGAAATGGAGCTCGTGGCAGGACCCTCCTCCCATTTGCCAGCGGAGGGAAGGGGACAGGGTGTCATGTGCCACATGGTATAAGCAACATGATAAAACACGGGCTTTGGAAGTGCTAGCCTTGGCTCTGCATTGCTGCTCCACAACTTAATAACCGTGGGATTTTGGGACACTTCCCCAACCTTTTCAGTCTTAATTTTCTTCTAGGTAAGTGGGAATAGCTATCACATCTCGTTGATGTCACAATCAAACGAGACTAACTCATTGGTACAATGGTTGCCACAAAACAAGACAAGCTATCATGATTTCTTCTGCTTGTCCTTCACCTCCAGGACTACCTTAATGCTTCTCCAGCCTGGAAAGCACTCCTGGGACTTTATTGTGTCAGTAAGGTCCTCCTATTCCAAGAAGTCTCCCAGATAACTACAGACCAATGTTTTCTCCATCCTTCAAAATTATTTATTTATTCACTCATTTATTCTGCAAAAACATTCACTGTGTTATTAAGCTCAAAGCACTTTGCTAGATAATATAGGAAACTGAAAAAAATTCAATTTCTTCCCCCAGATAGCTAACACCCAAATATATATAAAGCTATGCAGTCAGTTCCTGTAGTGAGCATGGTGCTTTAGCCAGGAATAAAAACACCTTCCTAAACAGCTATTTTAAGAATCAAATGAGAGTCAGCTCTACCCACCACCAGAGCCTCCCATCAAGCCTCTTAGATAGCCTCAACCACCAGAGGGCAGACAACAGAAGCAAGAAAAACTACAATCCTGCAGCCAGTGGACCAAAAACCACAGTTACAGAAAGACAGAGAAGATGAAAAGGCAGAGGGCTATGTACCAGATGAAGGAACAAGAAAAAACCCCAGAAAAACAACTAAATGAAGTGGAGATAGGCAACCTTCCAGAAAAAGAATTCAGAATAATGATAGTGAAGATGATCCAGGACCTCGGAATAAGAATGGAGGCAAAGATTGAGAAGATGCAAGAAATGATTAACAAAGACCTAGAAGAATTAAAGAACAAACAAACAGAGATGACCAATACAATAACTGAAATGAAAAATACACTAGAAGGAATCAATAGCAGAATATCTGAGGCAGAAGAACGGATAAGTGACCTGGAAGACAGAATGGTGGAATTCACTGCTGCGGAACAGACTAAAGAAAAAAGAATGAAAAGAAATGAAGACAGCCTAAGAGACCTCTGGGACAACATTAAACGCAACAACATTCGCATTATAGGGGTCCCAGAAGGAGAAGAGAGAGAGAAAGGACCAGAGAAAATATTTGAAGAGATTATAGTCGAAAACTTCCCTAACATGGGAAAGGAAATAGCCACCCAAGTCCAGGAAGCGCAGAGAGTCCCATACAGAATAAACCCAAGGAGAAACACGCCGAGACACATAGTAATCAAAGTGGCAAAAATTAAAGACAAAGAAAAATTACTGAAAGCAGCAAGGGAAAAACGACAAATAACATACAAGGGAACTCCCATAAGGTTAACAGCTGATTTCTCAGCAGAAACTCTACAAGCCAGAAGGGAGTGGCATGATATACTTAAAGTGATGAAAGGGAAGAACCTACAACCAAGATTACTCTACCCAGCAAGGATCTCATTTAGATTTGATGGAGAAATCAAAAGCTTTACAGACAAGCAAAAGCTAAGAGAATTCAGCACCACCAAACCAGTTCTACAACAAATGCTAAAAGAACTTCTCTAAGTGGGAAACACAAGAGAAGAAAAGGACCTACAAAAACAAACCCAAAACAATTAAGAAAATGGTCATAGGAACATACATATCGATAATTACCTTAAACGTGAATGGATTAAATGCCCCAACCAAAAGACATAGACTGGCTGAATGGATACAAAAACAAGACCCATATATATGCTGTCTACAAGAGACCCACTTCAGACCTAGGGACACATACAGACTGAAAGTGAGGGGATGGAAAAAGATATTCCATGCAAATGGAAATCAAAAGAAAGCTGGAGTAGCTATACTCATATCAGATAAAATAGACTTTAAAATAAAGAATGTTACAAGAGACAAGGAAGGACACTACATAATGATCCAGGGATCAATCCAAGAAGAAGATATAACAATTATAAATATATATGCACCCAACATAGGAGCACCTCAATACATAAGGCAACTGCTAACAGCTATAAAAGAGGAAATCGACAGTAACACAATAATAGTGGGGGACTTTAACACCTCACTTACACCAATGGACAGATCATCCAAAATGAAAATAAATAAGGAAACAGAAGCTTTAAATGACACAATAGACCAGATAGATTTAATTGATATATATAGGACATTCCATCCAAAAACGGCAGATTACACGTTCTTCTCAAGTGCGCATGGAACATTCTCCAGGATAGATCACATCTTGGGTCACAAATCAAGCCTCAGTAAATTTAAGAAAATTGAAATCATATCAAGCATCTCTTCTGACCACAACGCTATGAGATTAGAAATGAATTACAGGGAAAAAAATGTAAAAAAGACAAACACATGGAGGCTAAACAATACGTTACTAAATAACCAAGAGATCACTGAAGAAATCAAACAGGAAATAAAAAAATACCTAGAGACAAATGACAATGAAAACACGACGACCCAAAACCTATGGGATGCAGCAAAAGCGGTTCTAAGAGGGAAGTTTATAGCTATACAAGCCTACCTAAAGAAACAAGAAAAATCTCAAGTAAACAATCTAACCTTACACCTAAAGAAACTAGAGAAAGAAGAACAAACAAAACCCAAAGTTAGCAGAAGGAAAGAAATCATAAAGATCAGAGCAGAAATAAATGAAATAGAAACAAAGAAAACAATAGCAAAGATCAATAAAACTAAAAGTTGGTTCTTTGAGAAGATAAACAAAATTGATAAGCCATTAGCCAGACTCATCAAGAGGGAGAGGACTCAAATCAATAAAATCAGAAATGAAAAAGGAGAAGTTACAACAGACACCGCAGAAATACAAAACATCCTAAGAGACTACTACAAGCAACTTTATGCCAATAAAATGGACAACCTGGAAGAAATGGACAAATTCTTAGAAAGGTATAACCTTCCAAGACTGAATCAGGAAGAAACAGAAAATATGAACAGACCAATCACAAGTAATGAAATTGAAACTGTAATTAAAAATCTTCCAACAAACAAAAGTCCAGGACCAGATGGCTTCACAGGTGAATTCTATCAAACATTTAGAGAAGAGCTAACACCCATCCTTCTCAAACTCTTCCAAAAAATTGCAGAGGAAGGAACACTCCCAAACTCATTCTATGAGGCCACCATCACCCTGATACCAAAACCAGACAAAGACACTACAAAAAAAGAAAATTACAGACCAATATCACTGATGAATATAGATGCAAAAATCCTCAACAAAATACTCGCAAACAGAATCCAACAACACATTAAAAGGATCATACACCACGATCAAGTGGGATTTATCCCAGGGATGCAAGGATTCTTCAATATACGCAAATCAATCAATGTGATACACCATATTAACAAATTGAAGAATAAAAACCATATGATCATCTCAATAGATGCAGAAAAAGCTTTTGACAAAATTCAACACCCATTTATGATAAAAACTCTCCAGAAAGTGGGCATAGAGGGAACCTACCTCAACATAATAAAGGCCATATATGACAAACCCACAGCAAACATCATTCTCAATGGTGAAAAACTGAAAGCATTTCCTCTAAGATCAGGAACGAGACAAGGATGTCCACTCTCACCACTATTATTCAACATAGTTCTGTAAGTCCTAGCCACGGCAATCAGAGAAGAAAAAGAAATAAAAGGAATACAAATTGGAAAAGAAGAAGTAAAACTGTCACTGTTTGCGGATGACATGATACTATACATAGAGAATCCTAAAACTGCCACCAGAAAACTGCTAGAGCTAATTAATGAATATGGTAAAGTTGCAGGTTACAAAATTAATGCACAGAAATCTCTTGCATTCCTATACACTAATGATGAAAAATCTGAAAGAGAAATTAAGGAAACACTCCCATTTACCATTGCAACAAAAAGAATAAAATACCTAGGAATAAACCTACCTAGGGAGACAAAAGACCTGTATGCAGAAAACTATAAGACACTGATGAAAGAAATTAAAGATGATACCAACAGATGGAGAGATATACCATGTTCTTGGATTGGAAGAATCAACATTGTGAAAATGAGTATACTACCCAAAGCAATCTACAGATTCAATGCAATCCCTATCAAATTACCAATGGTATTTTTTACGGAGCTAGAACAAATCATCTTAAAATTTGTATGGAGACACAAAAGACCCCGAATAGCCAAAGCAGTCTTGAGGCAAAAAAATGGAGCTGGAGGAATCAGACTCCCTGACTTCAGACTATACTACAAAGCTACAGTAATCAAGTCAATATGGTACTGGCACAAAAACAGAAACATAGATCAATGGAACAAGATAGAAAGCCCAGAGATTAACCCACGCACCTATGGTCAACTAATCTATGACAAAGGAGGCAAAGATATACAATGGAGAAAAGACAGTCTCTTCAATAAGTGGTGCTGGGAAAACTGGACAGCCACATGTAAAAGAATGAAATTAGAATACTCCCTAACACCATACACAAAAATAAACTCAAAATGGATTAGAGACCTAAATATAAGACTGGACACTATAAAACTCTTAGAGGAAAACATAGGAAGAACATTCTTTGACATAAATCACAGCAAGATCTTTTTTGATCCACCTCCTAGAGTAATGGAAATTAAAACAAAAATAAACAAGTGGGACCTAATGAAACTTCAAAGCTTTTGCACAGCAAAGGAAACCATAAACAAGACGAAAAGACAACCCTCAGAATGGGAGAAAATATTTGCAAATGAATCAACGGACAAAGGATTAATCTCCAAAATATATAAACAGCTCATTCAGCTCAATATCAAAGAAACAAACACCCCAATCCAAAAATGGGCAGAAGACCTAAATAGACATTTCTCCAAAGAAGACATACAGACGGCCACGAAGCACATGAAAAGATGCTCAACATCACTAATTATTAGAGAAATGCAAATCAAAACTACAATGAGGTATCACCTCACTCCTGTTAGAATGGGCATCATCAGAAAATCTACAAACAACAAATGCTGGAGAGGGTGTGGAGAAAAGGGAACCCTCTTGCACTGTTGGTGGAATGTAAATTGATACAGCCACTATGGAGAACAATATGGAGGTTCCTTAAAAAACTAAAAATAGAATTACCATATGACCCAGCAATCCCACTACTGGGCATATACCCAGAGAAAACCGTAATTCAAAAAGACACATGCACCCGAATGTTCATTGCAGCACTATTTACAATAGCCAGGTCATGGAAGCAACCTAAATGCCCATCGACAGACGAATGGATAAAGAAGTTGTGGTACATATATACAATGGAATATTACTCAGCCATAAAATGGAACAAAATTGAGTCATTTGTTGAGACGTGGATGGATCTAGAGACTGTCATACAGAGTGAAGTAAGTCAGAAAGAGAAAAACAAATATCGTATATTAACGCATGTATGTGGAACCTAGAAAAATGGTACAGATGAGCCAGTTTGCAGGGCAGAAGTTGAGACACAGATGTAGAGAATGGACATATGGACACCAAGGGGGGAAAACTGCGGTGAGGTGGGGATGGTGGTGTGCTGAATTGGGCGATTGGGATTGACATGTATACACTGATGTGTATAAAATTGATGCCTAATAAGAACCTGCAGTATAAAAAAACAAACAAAACAACTAATACTAAACTTTCATTGGGTTATTTGTATGGAAATATGTTAATATAAATGTTTCAGACATTACATGAAATTTCTAAAAATCTTATATTTGCATTTGTATGGAAATATGTATGGAAATATGTTAATATAAATGTTTCAGACATTACATGAAATTTCTAAAAATCTTATATTTGTATTTGTATGGAAATATGTATGGAAATATGTTAATATAAATGTTTCAGACATTACAGGAAACTTCTAAAAATCTTATATGTTCTGGTATAATGTTATAAGTAATAATCCTAGTTATTACTTTAAAATGTATATCTCAGAAATAACTAATTTTCTTGTCAACTGCATTATTATGAACTTTCATCAAATCTTTAACCATGGTCATTTTTAAGTCTTCTGTCATTTACAGACAGTTCTGGGTGTACTCTGATGATTTTGCAAATATGTTCCTATAAAAGGGTTTCATCTTCAAGAAATTCATGGAAAAGACTCTGACAAGTACAGGTTTCTGGTAACTGACTGTAGTGCTGAACTGAATGAATAAGCATTTTCAGAACTCTAATGAAAAACTGATGAACTCATAAAAGTGCTAACAAAAGATCAAGATGAAAAAAAAAATTTTATTACATGGGACTGAGTGAACTGATGAGGATGAGTATAATTTTTGTGACTTTCTGTCTGAATTAAAAAAAAAAAATCCCACAAGGACTCAGAGGCAAAGAATATACAAATCAATTTTCACTGCAAAGTAAAGGAGCTGTTACAGTGGAGGATTACTGGACTGAATGTCAATATTATGACATAGTATGAGTGTGTTTCATGTTTGGTAATTGCAAACATTGTTGCTTTTGTTGTGGTCAAAAAAAAAAAAAAGAATCAAATGAGAGTGGTTTGGTAATTATTATTACTATTACTATTATTATTGTCCCCACTGTATTGTTTGCTGTTGAAGTATGCACGCTTGGCCCCTATCAGGCTAGAGGAGGCTCCCAGCTGGTGCTTTCAGACCAGCTCTTGGTGTGGCACAACGTTGTGTACATAAAAATACCATTTGCTGGATGTTTCAGTTCCACAGAGACTGAAGATCTCTGTATGATTTCATTACCAAGATAATACCCTACTTCTAGCCAATAGGATCACTGATGGCAAATCTGTACAAAAACCACCGCCGCTATAGAAACACAACTCTACATATCTTCACTACCAGACTCCAGAATGCACTTAATCTGTAATCCACCTGCAGCAAAGTCCAAATATTCATTCCTCAAGTGTTCAGTCAGCACAAACCATGTGTGAGGCACTGCGCTAGGCAGAGACCCCATGACAACAACCAAAACCCTTCCCCTCAGGAAAGCCTCCACCTGGTGGGGGCGACCATATGTGCACAACTGCTAGATAACATGTGATAAAGCCTACACTTTGCTGTGAACATAACCTAATGACTGCAAAACTAGTCTTTCCACAATCTTCCTAATCATAGTAAAGACAACCTCACCCCTCCAGGGCCTTAGGCAAATGCCTTGGAATCAGCCTTAACCACTTCTCTTTCTCTCATACTCTAAGACCAGTTCCCCATCAAATTCCCTGGGCTCTTTCTTCCTTCAAAATGCATCCAAGAGTCCATAGCACCTCCAGCCCCACTATCCCAGTGTAAGCCATCACCTTGTTCCTGTCTTATTCTAAGAGCCTCCTTTTAGAATCCTTGCATCCACTCTCACCTCCTGAGAGAAACTGGAGAGTTACCTTTTCAAAACACAGGTCAGGTGATGTTACGTCTCTGTCAAAATTGTCTCAGCACTTCCCACCTCACTGAAGTCAAAAACCAAAACCCTAACAACAGCTTGCAAGGTGGTCACACGTGACCTGGCCTCACGTGCTGCTACTCGCCCTGCCGGCTCACTCCTCTCCGGCCCCTGTCCTGCTTCTGCTCACAAACACTGCTAGTGCCTCGCACCGCAGGGCTTGGTCTCTGCTGTTCCCTCTGCCCGGGATGCTCCTTGCCAAGCAGTACACAGTCTGCTCCTTCACTTATAAGTGGGCGTTCCCAGACCACCCTATTAAGAAGAGGCAATTCTCACCACCACTAGGACCAGCACTGCCTACCTCACCCTGCTGATGTCCTCCACAGCCTTTACCCGCATTAGACAAACTCCATACTTATCTATTTGTTTACAGTCATTCTTGGCCAACTAGAATGGAAGTGTCCTAGGAGCAAGAATTTTGTCTGTTTTATATACTATTGCATCTTCACAATCTACAACAGTGTCTGGCACTTAGCAGGTAGTTAATACATAACTACCATTATATACATAACTAATACATAGCTATCATTCATTCATGTTGAATGAATGAATGATTAAAGAAATGAATTAATGAATGAGAGAGCAAATAAATAAGTTAAATTTGTATAGAGTGGTAGGGTATTGGAGAAGGGACTAGAAAGTCAGGAGGCAGGAAATTACAAAAGAGGACTGCCAGACTGCCACATGAGACACAGCGTCAGAGGAAGCCTGTGTAGAACCTGTATAGAAACCTGACTCCCTAAAAGGGAGAGATTCAGATTACATGCTCCTGTCTTATTCTGCCTTGAATTATAATTATGTGTGTATGTTTTACCTTTTCTAAGAATTGTAAGTTCTTTGAGGACAGAGACAGTGTCTGTGACGGTTAATTTTAAGTGTCAACCTGACTGGGTCACAGGGTTCCCAGGTATCTGGTAAAGCATTATTAATGGGTGTGTGATGAAGATGTGTTGGGAGAGATTAACATTTTTTTAAATTAATTTTTACTGGAGTATGGTTGCTTTACAATGTTGTGTTAGCTTCCACTGCCCAACAAAATGAATCAGCCATACATATACAGATATCCCCTCCCTTTCGGACTTCCCTCCCATTTAGGTTACCACAGTGCATTAGGTAGAGTTCCCATGCTATACAGTGCGTTCCCATCAGCTGTCTATTTTATACATACTATCAATAATGTATATGTGTCAATCCCAGTCTCCCAATTCCTCCCACCACACCCCTTTCCCCCTTGGTATCCATACTTTTGTTCTCTACATCTGTGTCTCTATTTCTGCTTCGCAAATAAGATCATCTATACCATTTTTCTAGATTCCACATATGTGCATTATTATACGATATTTGCTTTTCTCTTTCTGACTTACTTCACTCTGTATGACACTCTCTAGGTCCATCCATGTCTCTACAAATGACCCAATTTCATTCCTTTTTATGGCTGAGAATATTCCATTGTATATATGTACCATATCTTTTTTTTTAAAGCAAATATGTGTTTGTTTATGAATCAATTGCATACATAGGTTTATACATAAAATTAAACAGATATGACATGTTGGAATATTTTCTTTTTTTTTATAGATCTTTATTGGAGTATAATTGCTTCACAATACTGTGTTAGTTTCTGTTATACAACAAAGTGAATCAGCCATATGCATACATATATCCCATATCCCCTCCCTTTTGAGCATCCCTCCCATCCTCCCTATCCCACGCCTCCAGGTCATCGCAAAGCACAGAGCTGATCTCCCTGTGCTATGCTGCTGCTTCCCAGCTAACTATTTTACATTTGGTAGTGTATATATGTCGCTGCTACTCTCACTTCACCCCAGCTTCCCCCTCCCCACCCCGTGTCCTCAAGTCCATTCTCTATGTCTACATCTTTATTCCTGCCCTGTCACTAGGTTCATCAGTAACATTTTTTTTTTTTTTTAGATTCCACATATATGTGTTAGCATACGGTATTTGTTTTTCTCTTTCTGACTTACTTCACTCTGTATGACAGTCTCTAGGTCCATCCACCTCACTACAAATAACTCAATTTGTTTCTTTTTATGGCTGAGTAATATTCCATTGTATATATGTGCCACATCTTCTTTATCCATTCATCTGTCAATGGACATTTAGGTTGCTTCCATGTCCTGGCTATTGTAAATAGTGCTGCAGTGAATATTGTGCTACATGTCTCTTTTTGAATTGTGGTTTTCTCAGGGTATATGCCCAGGAATGGGATTGCTGGGTCACATGGTAGTTCTATTTTTAGTTTTTTAAGGAACCTCCATACTGTTCTCCATAGTGGCTGTATCAATTTACATTCCCACCAGCAGTGCAGGAGGGTTCCCTTTTCACCACACCCTTTCCAGCATTTAATGTTTCTAGATTTTTTGATAATGGCCATTCTGACCAGTGTGAGGTGATACCTCATTGTAGTTTTGATTTTACATCTTTTCATGTGCCTCTTGGCCACCTGTATGTCTTCTTTGGTGAAATGTCTATTTAGGTCTTCTGCCCATTTTTTAATTGGATTGTTTGTTTTTTTGATATTGAGCTCCATGAGCTGTTTGTATATTTTGGAGATTAATCCTTTGTCCGTTGTTTCATTTGCAAATATTTTCTCCCATTCTGAAGGTTGTCTTTTCATCTTGTCTATGGTTTCCTTTGCTGTGCAAAAGCCTTTAAGTTTAATTAGGCCCCATTTGTTTATTTTTGTTTTTATTTTCGTTACTCTAGGAGGTGGGTCAAAAAAGATCTTGCTATGGTTTATGTCAAAGAGTATTTTTCCTATGTACCACATCTTCTTTATCCATTCCTCTGCTGATGGACATTTACATTGCTTCCATGTCCTGTCTATTGTAAATAGTGCTGCTGTGAACGCTGGGGTACATGTGTTTTTTTGAATTATGGTTTTCTCTGGATATATGCCCAGGACTGGGATTGTTGGGTCATATGGTAGTTCTATTTTTAGTATTTTAAGGAACCTCCGTACTGTTTTCCATAGTGGCTGTATCAATTTACATTCCCACCAATAGTGTATGAGGGTTCCATTTCAGGAGAGATTAACATTTGAATTGGTAGACTGAGTAAAGCAGATGGCCCTCCCCAGTGAGGGTGGGCCTCATGCAATCAGTTGAAGGCCTGAATAGAATAAAAGGCTGAGTTAGAAAGAATTCTTTCTTGCTGCCGGTCTTTGAGCTGGGGCATCAGTCTTCTGCCTTCCAAGTCGAACTCAGACTGGAATTTGCACCATTCTCTTGCAGCAGAGTCAGTACAATGTCCTGCGTACACAGGTGCTCAGGGCACTGTGCAGAGGAATGGCAACGCCCTTTAATGCAAGAACAAGTCAGACCACGTCCAGAGTGCTGCTCGCCATCTTAACGTATCCATTCCTGCTATTCTTAGAATCATGACCTATTATATATTAAAGCTGACTAGTCCGCTAAGGGGTAGGTTTCATTTTCACAATCTAATTGCTCACTCAATGCAAAAAAAAAAAGAATCAGAAGGTCATCTTTCCAGAAAACAATAAGATAATTATGAGAAAGCAGTGAGATACCTGTAATATTTTTTCTTTCATTAAAAAATTAATACATTTTATTTTTTAGACCAGTTTCAGCTTCACAGCAAAACTCAAGAGAAAGTACAGAGAATTCCACATAACCCCTTCGCATCAACATACCTCACCAGTGTGGCAAAACTGATGAATCAACATTGATACACCATTATCAACCAAAGTCTGCAGTTTACATTAAGGTTCACTCTTAAAGTACTCTTACATTAAGGTACAGTCTATGAATTTGACAAATGTATAATGACATGTATCTACCATAATAGTATTACACAGATCAGTTTCACTGCCCCCCAAATCACCTATGCTTCATCTATATATCCTTCCCTCCCCACAGGCCCTGGCACAACTGATCTTTTTTACTATCTCCATAGTTTTGCCTTTTCCAGAATGCCATATAGTTGGAATCATATAGTTATGTACCCTTTCAGACTGGCTTCTTTCACTTAGTAATATGCATTTGAGGTTCCTCCATGTCTTTTCATGGCTTGATAGTTCATTTCTTTTTATCACTGAATAATATTCCACTGTATGGAGGTACCATAGTTCATGTAATCAGAAATGAAAGAGGAGATATTATAAATGATACCACAAAATACGAAGGATCATAAGAGACTACTATAAACAATTACACACCAACAAATTGTATAAGCTAGAAGAAATGGAGAAATTACTATAAATACAGCTTACCAAGACTGAATTATGAAGAAATAGAATTTGAGCTGACCAATAATGAACAAGGAGACTGAATCAGTAATCAAAAAACTTCCAACAAAGAAAAGCCCAGGACCAAATGGTTTCCCTGGTGAATTCTACCAAACATGTAAGAAGGAATTAATGCCATTTCTTCTCAAACTCTTCCAAAAACCTGAAGAGGAGGGAATACTCCCAAACTCATTTTATGAGGCAATTATTACCCTGACGTCAAAGCCAAAAAAGGACACTACAAGAAAAGAAAAATACAGGCCAATATCCCTGATCAATACAGATGCAAGAGTCCTAACAAAATATTAGCAAATCAAATTCAACAGAACATTAAAAGGATGATACACCATGATCAAGTGGGATTTATCCCTGAGATGCAAGGACAGTTCACCATACGCAAATTAAACATGATATATACCACATTAACAGAACAAAAGATAAAAAATATATAATCATCTCAACTGATGCAGATAAAGCATTTAACAAAATTCAACATCCTTTCATGACAAAAACTGTCAATATCCTAGAAGAAAACATAGGCAGTAAGCTCCTGGACATCAATCTTGGTGATAATTTTTTTAATTTGACACCAAAAGGAAAGGCAACAAAAGCAAAAATAAATAAGTGGGTCTACATCAAACTCAAAAGCTTCTGCATAGCAAAAGAAACCATTAACAAAATGAAAAAGGAAGATATAGAATGAGAGAAAATATCTGCAATCATATATCTGATAAGGGGTTAACATGCAAATTAAAAAAAGAACTCATACAAGTCAACAGCAAAAAAAATAATAATAATCTGAATTAAAAAATGGGTAGAAGATCTGAATAGACATTTTCCCAAAGAAGACATATAGATGGCCAACAGGTACATGAAAAGGTGTCCAACATCACTAATCAACAAAGAAATGCAAACCAAAACCACAATAAGTCACCTCACACCTGCTAAGATTGCTATTATCAAAAAGACAAGAAATAACAAGTGTTGGTGAGGATGCAGAAAAAAGGGACACCTTGTACACTGTTGGTGGGAATGTAAGTTGGTACAGCCACTATGGAAAACAGTACAGTACATTCCTCAAAAAATTAAAAATAGAATACGATCTAGCAATCCCGCTTTTGGGTGTATATTCGGAGGAAATGAAATGAGGATCTTGAAGAAATATCTGAACTCTCATGTTCATTGCAGCATTATTTACAATAGGCAAGGCATGGAAACAACCTAAATGTCTTTCTACAGATAAATGGATAAAGATAATGTGGTGCATATACACCAGGGAATATTATTCACCCATGAAAAAGAAGGAAGTCCTGCCATTTGTGACATGGATAAACCTTGATGGCATAATGCTAAGTGAAATAAATCAGACAGAGAAAGACAAATACTATATGATCTCGCTTACCTTGGCTTGGCCAAAAAGCTCGTTCGGGTTTTTCCATAACATCTTTTGGCGAAATCTGAATGAACTTTTTGGACAACCCATGAGAGGAATCGTAAAAATTCAAAATCATAGAAACCAATCATAGAATGTTGGTTGCCAGGGGCTGAGGACTGGGGGGAATGAGATATTGACCAAATGGTATAAACTTCCAGTTTTAAGATGAATAAGTTCTGAGGATCTAATGTACAACATGGTGACTACAGTTAACCCACACTTTACTGTAGACTTAAAAGCTGCTAAGAGAATAGATCTTAATAGTTATCACACGCACACAATAAGGTAACTATGTGAAGTGGTGGATGTGTTAACTAGCCTTATTGTGGCAACCATTTCACAATGTATAGGTGTATCAAATCATCACAGTTACATACTTTAAACTTATACAATGTTATATGACAACATCTCAATAAAGCTGGATAAAAAATAAAAATAAAAACGGAATGGTGTATATATCTACACTGTTATTATCTGTATCATTGCTCTTCAAAGTAGGCTGTCTTCAAATTGCTTCTTATCCATCAGACACAAGGTATAAAGTCCCTGCCAGAACACAAACTCACTACTCGCTTCTTGAGAAAGGCTTCCTGTGAAAAACTGCCAGCTGAACTAACACAGTATTTCATGATGTAGTTGATTAACAGCAGATTATTAGCATGGATAGTTAACAAGCATTTCACAGACTGGCACTGGTCCATGGACCTCGAGTAACACTGATCAATATTTTTATACATCACTCCTTAGATTTTGGCTTCCTTTCCCACACTACTGAGACCAAGTTCTTCAACAACAGTGAATTTTTTTGCATCCTCCTTGATCTTCTGCAGAAAATGCTGATCTCTTGAAACCCTTTAATTTTGGCACTTTGATTAAAATGTACATGATAGTTATATTTATATATCTTTGACTTTTCCTTTTTTGTCCCCTTGGCCATCTTTTCATTCTCTTTCTGCCACCTGACTAAAGGCATCCTTTAGGTCTTAACCACAGACATTTTTTTCTGCTCTCTTTTTCCTCTTGATGTGCAATCTCATATGTTCCCAAGATCTGTCTCAACCTTTACCTCTTGTGCAGAAGCTGAGTGTTGATGTTTTCTGTACCCCTTGCAACATCAAGCACAAACTTTTTTGCATATAGTAGATGCTCAGTAAATATTATGGAATTGAGAAAGTAGTGAATTATGTGCATCATTTGGCACTATTGTCAGCTATAGAGTTAATCTGTTCTTACCACATTAAGAAGTAATAAAGGGCTTCCCTGGTGGCGCAGTGGTTGGGAGTCTGCCTGCCAATGCAGAGGACACGGGTTCGAGCCCTGGTCTGGGAAGGTCCCACATGCCGCGGAGCAACTAAGCCCGTGAGCCACAACTACTGAGCCTGCGCGTCTGGAGCCTGTGCTCCGCAACGGGAGAGGCCACGACAGTGAGAGGCCCGCGCACCGCGATGAAGAGAGGCCCCCGCTTGCCACAACTGGAGAAAGCCCTCGCACAGAAACGAAGACCCAACACAGCCAAAAATAAATAAATAAATAAATAAATAAATTTATAAAAAAAAAAAAAAAAAAGAAGTAATAAAGAAGCACATTGATTTCTGAAGTGGTAATAGTTACTGTGTTAAAAATATTAAATAAAATTAAATATTAAATCTAAGTAAAACCTAAGAAAATTAAAATGGAAACGTTTAAAAATATGAAAAATTAAAAATGTTAAAGGTTAGTTATTTCATAGTTGCATACAGTGAATTAAATTTATCATCAGAAAAAGAATATGACAGGGATAAAATGGTCCTAATATTGGATTTTTACCTTCTCCTATTGCCAGGAGTTCTGCATTCCAAAATTCAATCAAATGTAGTGAAAATAGATAACTACAACCTAAAAATAAATTATTTCCTTGATGGTTTTGCTATCAAAACTAAAACAAAGAAGGAAATGTACATTTTAAAAGCATCATATATCTGAATCACTTTCCGGTATTCTTCGTAATCTGCCCAGTAGAATCTGCCCATTAGTCTTTTTAAACTTCCTTAAGAGTTCTGCCCCCACCCCGCAGGTTCTTGACAATAGCTTCAATACGGGTAAAACCTCAGCCTTTAGCCGTAGTTTTTAATTCCTAACAGACATTGCTCTACTTTTTAATTATTTCTATAAACACATATGATAACATTGAATGTTAAAACAAGTATTCATTTGATGGAAAACAATAATCAGTTTACCATATAGTGCACTATGAAAGTGATACTCTGGTGCCTCTGTGATTGATACACAAAATGCAGAAGTTGGGGAAAGGAAAGAACACAGCAATGTGCACATTTGCAAGAATTAACAAGGCTGCTGTTTCAGCATAAACACCCAATAACCACAGAACTCAGTAGTACTCATTTGGCCTCAAGGAAAGTAATTAATCACAGGACAGGTCAGTGTAAAACTGACTATGGAAAATCTTGAACATCATGGGATTTAATTTTAGTGGTATTCAGGCACCAATTTAAATAACTGTAGAGTAATGCTTTGCTTTTTAGGACAGTAGTAGATATGTATTATGCTTACAGTAACCATCAAAAAGATAAACTAAAAATAATTACTATATGTACTGAAGGATTTGACGGTTATTTTACTATTATTTTTATTCATATTTTTTCTGAAAAGGAGGTTAGTTTTGAATCACTCCCAGCTAACGTGTAATTTTTTTTTTTTTTTTTTTTTAAAGGATTTTCTTATTTATTTATTTATTTATTTTTGGCTGTGTTGGGTCTTCGGTTCGTGCGAGGGCTTTCTCCAGTTGCGGCAAGCGGGGGCCACTCTTCATCGCGGTGCGGGGACCGCCCTTCATCGCGGTGCGCGGGCCTTTCTCTATCGCGGCCCCTCCCGTCGCGGGGCACAGGCTCCAGACGCGCAGGCTCAGCAATTGTGGCTCACGGGCCCAGCTGCTCCGCGGCATGCGGGATCTTCCCAGACCAGGGCTCGAACCCGTGTCCCCTGCATTAGCAGGCAGATTCTCAACCACTGCGCCACCAGGGAAGCCCTAACGTGTAATTTTTGAGGACGGCACTGATCAGCTTGTGACAACAGTCCTATGGATCAAAAGAGTGAATCCTCATTACAGCATCAAGCCCGGCAACTGCTCAGAAGGTTCCCAGAAGAAAGCGGTGGCAGGGGTGACTGAACAAAAGACAAAAACGGACTATTCCAAGTCCTTTAATATTTACATAGATAGCATTTGACAGTATTTCATGTACATTCATTTTTATTCTTAATTTTATTTGTTTAAGCAAAAAGATAGTTTATTGGAAGCATATTGGGAGCTCACAAAATCAGTGAAGGCTCAGGAACAGGCAGGGAAAAAAGGCAGGAGGCTGCAGGCTTGCCGGCTGGAAGCAAAATGACTGTCAATGGTACGCTGCTGTTTATCCTCAATGTGATGGACACAGTATGTCTTATATATGATTTCTGAACATCAGAAATGTTCACAAAGGGTCTCTAAAAACACCAAATAAGAGACAGCCTGAACCCAACAATGATCTCACTTATATGTTTACTGTCAGCAGTGCTACTACCTTCAAGTCTTTATAAGAAACCTGCCTGAGAAATAAGATGAACTAATGTGTAAAATAGACAGTACATGTAATGGGTGTTCTAAGGGAGGGACAGCATTCTGAGAGGAGATTGGGGAGGCCCCACCCATGTGACCCAGCAGGAAATTGTTCCAGCCAGATGCAGCAGGGGAGAATGAATACTGAGGGTCTGCAGTGGGGCGGCAGGCACTGCAGTTGGCGCCGGGGATGCAAGGACCAGAAAAGAAAAAAAGGCACTGGCTCCGCCCCTCAAGGGGAACTTAAAGTCCTCGCACTCAGCCTTCCGCACTTGCTCCCTCGATGGTACAGATTCCTTCAAAATGCCTTGCGGCTGCCCTTTTCCCAGCTCCATCCTCACCTCGGGTCTGCAGTGAGTATGAGCACCCGCTTGCGCCCACCAGCCAGGAGCTCACTCATTCTTAGGTCCTTCCTCTCTTTCACCATCCACGCGGCGCCCTGTGTAGTCTACCTGCTACCACCCGCCCAACCTCCCTCCCCCTCACCACTCCTCACACACAACCTGCCTCTCCAGCCGCAGGGCAGGCCTCCAACAGCTCTTACTTCACTGCTTCCATGCCCCGAATGTGAATTATTTAACGTCAAGTCTCCATTTCTTTATTTTTAAAACGGAGATGATGATGGTGATACTTAATAATAATACCATCCATCTTACAGATTTCTTTAGAAAATGAAATGAACTGATACACATAGAGCGCTTAGAGTTAAGTGTCTGTAGCACAGTAAATACTCAATTAGTGGTAGTTATTATTGATTGAGAGTGCCAGAGAGAGGAAGAGGGATAAAAACAAGGTTCAAGACCTCTGACACCACCCAAACTGTTAATATAATTATACTACACTATAGTTATTTGTTCACTTGTCTGTATCTCCCACCAGACTATAAATTCATTCTGCATCTAGAAAATAGTAGGTATGTAACAAATGCTTATCGAATTTTAAAAAAACATTTATTTGTAATTATATATTATATACTCATTTAATAGCCTTTAATGCCATTTTAATCAAATAGTGACTGGAGAGTATGATTATAAAAATACAGGGAACACAGATTTTTTTTTATCATGGGCTTTATCCTCTTTTCTCAAAACTAAAAATTACATAGGCAGAGCACACTCAGGCTTTAGTGGAAAGTGATGGTCAAATATTTACTCTCCAAAATGTCATATTTGAATCGCTTTGCCATCACATTTGCAAAGCTATGTGAGACAGTCAAGACATCTGCTTCCTTGGTCAGAAAGTGCAGGCATTCATGGAGATTGAAGCTGGAGATAGCAAATGGTAAACAACAGCCTCCAGAAGCTACAGGGTGGCCCACTGCCCAGAGCTGCCACAGGGAAGAGGGTAAGAGGCTGACTCATCCCATTTCTCACATACACTCCAGATCATAAGGCCTCTAATTCCTCCTGCTACCTCTGGTTTAATACTTCCTCATTCAATTCTGTTCAACAGTACTTTGATGGACTTCACTAGTCCTCAGCTAGTCAGTCACTTTCAGAGAAGTCACTGGTGAAAGGGACTGCAACACATGACACATCTTCAATTCCTTTTTTTTTTTTTGTACAGCAGGTTCTTATTAGTCATCAGTTTTATACACATCAGTGTATACATGTCAATCTTCAATTCCTTTTTAAAAAAAGCTTCCAGCTTTATTGAGATATAATTGACACATCACACTGTGTAAGTTTAAGGTATACAATGTGATGACTTGATACACGTATATATTGTGAAATGATTACCACAATAAGGTTAGTTAACACATCCGTCACTTTACACAGTTATCTTTTCTTGTTGTGTATGTACTAAGAACTTCTAAGATCTACTCTTTTAGAAACTTTCAAGTCTACAATACAGTATTATTAACTACAGTCACCCTGCTGCACATTAGATTCCCTAGAACTTTCTGATCTTATAACTGGAAGTTTGTGCCCTTTGCCAACATCTCCCCGTTTCAACTACTCCCCAGCCCCTGGCAACCACCACTCTATTCTCTGTTTCTGTAAGATCATACAATATTTGTCTTTCTCTGTCTGACTTATTTCACTTAGCATAATGTTCTCATGGTTCATCTATGTTGTTGCAGATGGCAGGATTTCCTTCTTTCTCATGGGTAAATAATATTCTGTTACACACACACACACACACACACCACATATTCTTTATCCATTCATCCATGGACAGACACTTGGGTTGTTTCCATATCTCAGCTATTATGAATACTGCTGCAATGAGCACGGGAGTGCAGATGTCTCTTTAAGATCCTGATTTCATTTCCTTTTTTATATGCCCAGATATGGGATTGCTGGATCATATGGTAGTTCTATTTTTAATTTTTTGAGAAACCATACTGTTTTCCATAGAGGCTGCACCAATTCACATTCCCACCAGCAGTGTATAAGGGTTCCCTTTTCTCTGCATCCTCACCGACATTTTTTATCTCTTGTCTTGGTAACAGCCATCCTAGTAGGTGTGAAGTGATTTCTCTTGTGGTTTTCCCTGATAGTAATGTTGAGCATGTACCTGCTAGCCAGTTGTATATCTTCTTTGGAAAAATGTCTGTTCATATCCTTTGCCTATTTTTTAATCACAGTCTTTGGGTTTTTGCTATTAAGTTTTATGAGCTCCTTACATATTTTGGATATTAATTCATTATCAGATATATGGTTTGCAAATATATTCTCCTGTTCTGTAGGTTGCCCTTTCATTCTGTTGATCTTTAATTCCGTCAGTGAGACAAGCTACAGTTATAACGCTTCAGAAAAGAGGGACCTTGCATATGAATTTAGAGAGGTGGCAGAGGGTGGGCAGGATAAGGCTTTGTGGAGGACTTCACACTTGTTGGCTGTGATAAACCTTGGAAGATGGACAAGGTAGACAAAGGGGTGAGTAGGAGGCTAAGGTAGAAGGAATGGTCATTAGCAAGGCTGAGAGGTGGAAAGGCCCTCAGGTGGAATAGAGTGTTTGGAGAACAGTTATGGCTGCAAGATCAATGAACAGATGGGGGAACACAGATGAGGATGAATGATAATGACACAGCATGAAGGCACACTCCGGGGGTCTGGCAGAAAGGACTTGAGGAGCTCTGGGGGACCTGAGCAGGGGAGCGAAAGTTCACCACACAGTTATCTGCACGATGGTTTGTCAAGGGACAACCAGAGGAGGAGAAAGTTCAGTGGCTACTAGAATGTTCTAAGCAAGAAGGAAGGGGGTGTCAGATTCAGAAAACAACAAGACGGGAAAGGATGAATCCAAAACACTATTCTGACCCATCAAAAGGTGAGGGAGTCTGCAACCAGGTGAGCCTAGAGATGAGCAGTCTTCTTTTCCCACAAAGGGCCAGACAGAGCATGACCAGGGATCCCAAGTTAGCCCAAGGAGAGAGACAGATAATGTTTACTGAAGGTGTGATGTGTATCAGATATAGCACTTAGTGCATTATGTACCTTATCTCATTCTAATCTCTGAATCGACCTATTCTGAGAGTTATGCTCTATGATCACCAATTTACAGGTAAAAAAACATAGGTTTACAGAAGTCAAATGACTTGCCTATGCTCAAAGAATATATAGTGAAGAGGGTGAATAAGCCAACAGATATTAATTAGAATAGCATCCACTATTTGTCAGGGACTGTGGGAAACAATGGCAAACAGGGAGATATGGTCCCTCCCGCTGTATTCAAACTCAGATCTGACGCTTAGCTCTTCCCTTTCTTCCTTCCACCACTGCTTTACTCTTAGAAAAGAAGCCCCTGGTCTAAAACAGTTACAGCTTTTGACTAACGCCATGTTGTGCTGATATTAAGCCTAAATTTAATTTTTTTTTTAAATAATCATTATTATTTGGCTGAAGAATGTTTTAACTCTTTCATTTAAAATGCTGATGATCACAGGAATCCACAGTACTTTGTGCTCAGCTGTTCACTATTCATATTTTAAGCAAGAAAAGCTGATACCATCTCTCAGATCAATGTAAAGGAACAGTTTACACCAAAACTTGGGCCTTCTCCTCACTCTTGCCATCCACGATTATTTTAGCTTCAAAATAATCTGCCAGATATCAGAATACAGAGTACAAAAATCTATTTAGGTCAGACTACCTAATTAATTTGAACAGATCACACTAGAAAGAAAAATCCATGAATAATTTGCATATTTTATATGAAGGATGTTAAAAATTGAAATACACATGGAATTCTCTGAGAATTAGAAAACATTTCTTCATTCACTTAATAAATATTTATTGAATACTTACTAAGCCTGAGGCAACATTATAAGTGTTGTGAGAGACACAGAAATTACTCAGACAGGATACTGTTTCTAGGTGTTTCAGTGTGGTAGCGTGTAAGACACAAGGAAGACAGACATAATTCTAGTTTAAGGCATGGGTCTCTTGCACTTCTGCATGTATTATGAGTGAGGCACTGACTGTCCTTGTTCTGAACTCTCATTTCAGGGATGTTTCTATAGCAAATAGCCTTCGATGACAGAGTGATATCTCCCTTCAGAGCAAAGAGCAGTTCTGTTTACTCAGAGATAGAATGTTTCTTTGCAGAGCAAAGGGTAGGCATGCTTACTGCCCAGTATAATAATGTTTTCTTCCAGAGCAAAGGACAGACGTGTTTCCTACGCATTATAAAAGATTCAGGTTCCCTAAGCTCAATGATCCTCAATGATCCAACCCACTTTGTGTGACTTAAGAGTTTCATGTCTTCTAGCAGCATCTCTGAACCAGTGATAGACTAACTTGCTGGTTTCCAACTTGGATAAATCACAAATCTTTGACAGTGCTTGACAGTGGTAGGTTACAAAAATGGCAACAAATTCTTCCCCTGCCTGCATCCACGCCCTTTGGTATCCTCACTGACACTGACTCAGCCTGGCCACGTGACTTGCTTGACCAATGGGACGTTGGTAAACAGGACACAAACAGGAGCTTGAAAAGCACCTGTGCATGGAAGTTAGCCCTCTTGCTGTTTTCAGAATTTAGCTGTCATGTGAAAAAGCCCAGGCTAGCCTGTTTGTGAGAAATACATGCCCAGTGTCCCCTACAACTCCAGCCATAAGCCTACCAGTCACCAGACAGGTAAACAAAGCCAACTCAGATCATCCAGTCTCCAGGCAACTCTCCAGTTAACCGCTGATGTAAGAATGAATCCAGCATAGATCAGAGAAACTGGCAGACCAGAGGAACTACCCAGCTTCTAAGTTTTGGGGTGGTTTGTTATGACAAAAGCTAACAAAAGATACAGGGTATATGGCAAAAACAACGTCCAGTATAGTGACTATATTACAAGCTCCATAGGGTTCAGTCTATGTCTGGTTAAATATTATAACTCCAGCACTTATCACAATGCCTAGAAAAGAGTTAAGTGCCAAGAGTTCCAACTTTGTCTTGGTTTCTCCATCTGAACAATCAGTACACAAGTCACTGAAATTTCACCTCACAAGCAGGTCATGAGATTGAAGGGACTGTGTATGAATCCAGCAGGGCATATGGTTAAGTGGAAAAAGCACAGCTTGGTACTCAAGGAGTCAGGTGCTCTGGTGTGTGAAAATCAGTTCTTCTACTTAATATCTGGCAGTCCTTGGGCAAGTTATTTAAACATATTGCACTTTAGTTTCCTTATCTACAGAATGGGAATAATAAAGCTTTCTTCACAGGCTTTATAACATCAGTATTTTAAAGAAGGCACTCTGTGCATGACCTATCAGAGTATGAGGGGCATTGTGGTAAAAGAGGTGAATAACTTGGAATAGCTGCAAACATCGTTAAATGCCAGCAGCAAGTAAAATGCTCTTCAGTGCTCACATGTATGCATTCACTTGCACATTCTCTCTGTCATATACACACATGCACAAAATCAAACCCCAAATTAAATTCAAAGTCCAACCCACAGAGACCTAGGAGGAGAGAAGCCAAGCACCAAGAGGTCTATATTATGGTCCACAAGAAGAAAAAACTTGTATTTTATAATGTGCACATGTTATATATAACAACCCGAAGTATGTTGTTTCAAAAGCCCTCCAAATAATATAAGCTTTCTGCAAGATTAATCCCTGACAATGTGAGAGTATATAAAATATACATTATATTAATGAAACTAGAACGTCACTTTACAGATACTCCGCTTCATTTCTGCAGTTTAGAATTATGTAAATCCCTACTTTTAATTTTAGATAGATATTTTAAGTAATTACCTCTTTATCTTCTACATTACCAGGTTTCATCACATTTAAAACTTTTTTTAATCTTTCTTTTACGATTTGGCATCTTTGAAAATTCTCTTTAACTGCTAGTCAGCAACTGAGTACAGTTGATATTGTCTCTTAAACATCAAAACACAAGGTTACTATTGAAAATTTCCAAATCAAACCAAAAAACTGCCCCAGGCTGGATTTGGTTTCTGTACCATTTGAGACTTTGGTAAGAAAAAGTTTTTTAATTCACAATTAAATTTGTATTCTAATTTATATAGAGATTGTATACTATTATGTTTTGAAATTCTTACCTAATCACTAGTTAACTGAAATAACATTGAAAAAAATTAAATAAGAATTAAATCATGTATATTCAGAAATTAATACTTCAAAAAAATCTGGTTATTAATTGTCACAATTTTCTTTCTTATATCCGTATAAGGGGTAGAATGGAATGCTGGTTAAGACTCAGACATGGATTTCAATTGTAGATCTGCCACTTCGGAACTGTGTGACTTATTACTTAACCTCTGAGTTACCTCAAATTACCTAATCTTTGAGATTCAGTTTCCTTACATGTAAAATGGTGATTTTTATAGCATGTGCATGTGTTTATAAAATGGATTGCTGTGAGGATTAAATGAGATATGTATATAAAGTCCTTTGTCCATGACCTGAATCATAGGAAATACTAAATTAAATTAAATTTAGCTAAAACCATACTATACACTCACCTTCAAAAAACAACAATAACAACAAACACATCATCATATATCATTAGCCACTGGAAATCAAACTCCAAAGTTCTACTTAACAAGACAACGTCTTCAGCTAAACAGGCACCCGCGTGTCAACCATAAATATCCTTTAGGTCAATTCCATCTCTGTCCCTGGAGCAGAGACTTGGAAAGCTCTAAGACGAGAACATCCATAGAAAATAAAAAATCAGAAACACTACATATATTTAGAGACCTTTTAAGAAATAAATTGTCTTACAGATTGTCCTTCTGATCATGAATCCAGAAACATCCTGTCCTCAGCCTGCACCCCCATTATGGTGCACTACAATGCCACACTTTCTTTTGGTGGTAGAGTGTCGAACGCCCCTCAGCTCAGATGCAAAGGAGAGGTCTGCTCTCCACTGGAGGGACATTCAGGTGTCCAGCCCAGGGAGGATCCCAACGGGGCCCCAATCTCAGTCTGACCAGGAAAACCCCCCAACATTCACAACTCTGGGGACGATTATCTAATTGGCTGATGATTGTGTGACAGTTCAAGAAAACTGTCATTCTCTGTTTATTACTATCTTAAGAGAAACAAATAAACAAACAAACTACCTTGACTTACCCGGAAATAGTCGCTGCAGGCTGCTAGGACTGCCTTGTGAGCGTGGAATTTCTGTTCCTCAGCAATCAGGGTGACGTCGCAGAGGATGCCGTCACTCCTCTGCTGATTCAGTGCTGCCAGGACGCTATCAGTGTGAGATTCTGAGTGGCAGAGCCTCTGGCCTGTCAGCATTTCTTGAATACTGCGAGGAGGAGAGCAATCCAGTGAATGCTGTTCCTCTCATCAGCCCAGCCGCCCCCAGGCTCCCTCCCTCCTTCAAGAGCAACTCAGGGAGTGTGGATTCCAGTGCCTATAGTGGTGTGACCTTCCTAGTCCCCACTGTCTTTTCCTCCACCATCCTCTTGCTTTCTTTTTCTCTAATTCTCTCTTTTCCTCCCCCCCACCGCCCCCCAACAGGATCTCTTTCTCTTTCCTACTGGTCCCTCTCTTTGAGAATTTGTGTTTGTTGTGTGTCCATCTGTGTCTGTGTATTGGCCCATGTCTGCAGGCCTGTGAACCTCTGCTTCTGGGCCCCTGTCCCCTCAGTATGTATACATCTCTGAGTGCAAAGCTTTTTCTGGATGTGTGTCTGGATGTGTGTACATACGTGTGCAAATCCTTCCACTCTGGGACCCCCTCCCTAGCTCTCTGATTCCTTTTCTAGCTTTGTACCACCTGTGTGGGGTTAGCACAAGCTCAGAACTTGCCATGCACTGATCCAGTACAGAACCCACTGCATGGCTCACCAGAGACACAAGAAGTTACTAGTCTCCCCACAAGACACAATACTCCGTTAATAAATAAAATGAAACTGAGCAAATGTTGGTTAGGGGAAAATAAGGCTACCAGTGACCATTTCATGTAAAAGGCCATTAATTAAACCACAGTGGCTTATTATTAAACTCAGGAAATTATGCACCACCAGGAGAACATCAAAAGAAATGCCATTGTAAAGAAAAAATTTAAGGCTGAAAGTAAAATATATCTATCTTAGTAGCCTGCAACATGTTGTGTGAGCTTCGTATTAGACTTATGAATGACTATGCAATCTATTTTCTGCTCTATTTTGTGAAATTACTAAACTTACCCATTGTGAAACTTATCCCTTCACTCCCTACCCCAACCTAAAATATTCATCCCATATCCTTTCAAAACTCCTGGGTGAAACCCCAGATCTTCCTATAATAATGTAGAAGTAATGCTACAAACACCAAATGCAAACAGAATTTGTAGATAGTTATGAACAATTCCAGCTTAGATACATGAAAATCTCCACGGCACTCTAGGATCTCAGAACTGACACTGGACTGAGATGAGTGAGCTGCACCAGTCGTACGTTACTCCCAGAATGAGAGCAAGGGCCATCAAGCTCTATTTCTGGCCTGCGACTCTTCTTGAAACCGAGTAAAGTTGCCATAAGGATGAACGAGCACTGTCCCTCCCATCCTGATAACTCGACGTCCAGTGCCTCCCTCTGAATGTGAAAGAGCCTCTCGGGAGAACCAGGGAGTTGCCACCAGCCGAGCCTGCAAGCTCGTGCCGCCAGTTGGCTGGTAAATTCCGGCTCAGCATAAATCACCTTAAAGTAAACCAAATGCTTCCCGCGAAATGCCAGAGTGCAGCCAGTAAGCTTTATCGGACATTTTTGACTGGGGAGCCTCAAAAAGGTCAGAACTCTTGAAAGAAAAGATAAATTTGACAGGAGATGATGATATAGTAAGTTCTCGTGGGAAGGTGGGAGGATTATTTTCAGTTGAAATGCAGCAGTGAGTTTTGAAATGGTTACTGTCATCGAATATTCATCTAGCGGCTCTAGCTACAGGCAGACTTTTAAAGTCAGTAATTGAAAACCACGCTCAGAAGCATAAATAACACTTACACAAATTGCTATGCAAAGGCTAGAACGGAGATCAATTAGCATAGCTCAAAGAAATGAGGGAATAGAATAGTAATAGAAATATTATCTCAGCTAAGTAAGCTTTAGGATAGTCTTTGAAAAATCCTTCCTAAAAGGATGACATTTTTATATATTTTACAAACACAAAGCCCTTACTATGTTCCATGAATTATTCTTAGTGATATACAATTATCAATTCATTTAATCTTCATAACAACATTATGAGGCAGGTACTAATATCTCTATTTCACAGATAATAAACCTGATGGTCCAAGATTAGGCATTTTGAGAACCTATTACCATGAACATAATAATGTAATTTGTCCTCCTGCTTAAAATATAAAAGAAACAGAGACTTCCCTAGCGGCCCAGCGGTTAAGACTCTACACTTCCAATGCAGGGGGCACGGATTCGATCCCTGGTCAGGGAACTAAGATCCCACACGCCGCGTGGCCAAAAAAATTTAAAACATAAAAAATAAAAAATAAAAAAGAAACAAACAAAACCTGAAACAAAACCAAAAAATGATAATCTGTAAAGAAGATCTCAAAAATCTATGCTGGGGGGGGGAAAAATCACAAAGTCCGTATTAATTCTATATTTAGATTGTGCATAGTTAATCTCAAAATCAAAGTTACCTTTGAAAAATAATACACATAATATAACATGAGATACTGATAGGAAATGTTTGAAATCATGCTTCAAAAACATTTATCTTTGCACTGACTAAGATAAGTTTGGGGAGAGAAAATAGATCTTACTTATACATTTATTTAAAACTCTCATAACTTTTCTCCCTTTTAATATCACCTTACATGCTACATAAATGTATTTTGAAATTTCATTTGTAGTGGATCAGAAGAATACATTAAAATAATTGCCTTATAATGTTTCCTTACTCATTTTCCAAATATAGAGCCACAATTCATGTCCTTATTATTAAGACTGAATCAGTATTTGCATTTCAGATATCCATAGACAGCGAATAAATCTTGCCAGGGAAAGAAGAGCTGTAAACTGAAATTTGGCAAAGAATAAAGGGCTCAGCTCTGAAACAATTGTGATGCTGCACAATTTCACAGGATCATTCAGTTGGGCTTGAAATATTCAAGCTTAAAGAAAACAGCATGCTAAATATTTAAGGCAACACTTGGCACAAGATTCCAAATATTTTGGAACCAATATGTTAGGACTCCTTAAAAGCAGAAACAAATACTCCAACATTTGGCAAGGAATAAAGGCTTATTAATCAACAGGTCATTATTGTATTCTGAAACTTCCCACTCAACTCTCAGATGTAAATCTGCAAAACACCTCAATCCTGTAAGTGTTAAGGCACAAGTGGTCACAGAACACAGCTGGAAAGCCATAGGTCCATGTGATAAAGCCAATAATTATAAACCAGGGAGGAGGTGATTCAAAGACTGTCATGAACCATGTCTAAATTAGAAGGGGAAGCAGACACATCCTTGCATATGGCTCCCTTGGCATCAAAATTATACAAATTAGCAACCTAAACCTCCCACCTTAGAGCAATGTCCCTCCATTATTTGGGAAACGAAGAAGAAAGGAAAAGTATATTCCTAAAACTTCCTAAATTACCAAGAAAACAAACAAACAAAAAACCCCATAAAGCAGGAGTCACATTTCCCGAGGGTATACAGATTTGTGTGTCATCCTAATATTGGGAAAGGTCTTCCATGGAAGCAATATTGCCACCTCAAAATTCACAAGCGAGTGCAAGGGGGTGACCTGGCTTCCTCAAGGCAACCCCAATACCCTTTCCTCTGTGGAATTCCCTAGAACTGCACTGTCCAATATAATAGCCACTAGCTACATGTGGCTATTGTGAACTTAAAATGTGTGTAGTCCAAATTGAGATGTGCTGTAAGTGGAAAATGTACGCTGGATGTCAAGGACGTAGTGTGAAATAAAAGAATGCAAAAACATCTCATTAATATTCTCCTATTGATTACATGTTGAAATGATAATATTTGGGGTATACTGGGTTAAATAAAATATATTGTTAAAATTCATTTTACCTGTTTCTTTTTACTTTTTAAAAAATGTGTCTCCTTGAAAAGTTTAAATTATATATATACTTCGCACTATGGTTCTACGGGACAGTCTAAAAGTTCCCTGGGGATGTGTCCCTCATTTCTTTCCATCTGAACTCTAGAAGGGCTTCAGGTACCCCATCAGGTTGCCAATGAGCCTGGCTGTTCCTGAATCTCACAGGACCCGGCTTCTGCCAGGTACAACATGGGAAGCCCCAGACTCCTTGAGCAAGAAATTGCTTTTTAGTGATGCCACAGAGCAACCATCTGATTGGCCAAATGTCAGCATCCAGTAACAGGGAGATAAATAAATGAGGTCTCAAGGACAGGACTATTCATGACTTCAAATCTTTAACTTTCACTCTGGAATTGACGGTAAAAACTAAAAAATCAAATGCACAGCATGATGTTCATAACATGGTACAGCTCACTCACAGTGAAGCACTGTGTTAGTGCAAATCACTATTCCAAGTTCATAGTGAAGATTTTTGATCACAGAAATCTCTCAGATTCTCATTTTTTTTATAGCATAAATTTTGACTGAGTTCAGTCAGTTTGCAAGACATGAATTCCAAAACAGCTGTCTGGTTTTTAAACATCTGTATTTCAAATTTAAAAATTCAAGTCAACTCGCGCAGAAACGAAGACCCAACACAGCCAAAAATAAATAAATAAATAAATAAATTTACTAAAAAAAAAAAAAAAAAATTCAAGTCAATTTCTATGTCAATGTTTACTTAGTATTTAGATATACAAAATATATTCAGGTAGTTTTCAAGTAAGGTCACCAATAAGGTATTATATACTTATATATGAAAAACAGTCAAGTAGCATAGAGATCCTCACTGCTTAAATAGATTACTTTACACAAAAAAGAAAAGGACTGGGTGAAAAACCTGATAGTACTAGGATTATGCATGATTATCTCAGTTCAGTCTATTGATAAACTGTGCCCTGATCACTTCAATTCCACCGTCAAAATATTTTAATACAAATTAAATACATTAATATTGAAACAGTCTTATTTATTTAAGCAGACAGACTGTGAAAAAAAACCCAGCATGGAACTTAATTTTATTTTTTATAGAACACTTTGTAATTTGTAAATACCTTAAAACTAATGCTAGCAATTAATAACAATGGTCAAAATAATAAGCAAAGAAAATACGATATGCTTAGTGAATAACCAAGAAATAGTGAAGACTATGCAAGTTAATTACAAATGGATACTTAAGGAAAGGAACTTAAATATAAATGGATAGTCTTGTTGCATTCCTTCCTTCCTTCATTCACTCAAACATTTATTCATCCTGTGCCAGGTATTGGATCTGGCAGACACTGGAGATAAAATGGTCAACAAACCAAACTCCGTAGCAGCCCTCACAGAACCCTCAGTTTAGCGAGGTAGTTACACTTTAATAAAATAATCTGGCCTCCCTGAAGAAGTAATGCTGGAGCTGCAGGCTGAAGGATGAGAACAAGTTATCATGGCAAAAAGGGGACAGCAGAGTTTTCCAGGCAGGGGAACAGCAAATGCTCTGATCCTGTGGCAGTGGGGGGCATGGACCTAATACACAGTCCACAGACTGTTCAGGGCTGGGACCCTGAGGACAAGCGCCGGCATGGTACAGGATCTGGAGCTCAGAAAGAGGTCTTGGCTAGAGGTGTAAAACTCATGTGGATAGAGAGAATAACGGAAGCACAGCTGTGTCTCCAGAATACAGCTGAGAAACAACCAATAGTCAAAGGCTGCTGAGAAGAAAGATAGGATTCAAAACATAGAAGCGGGGCTGGGCTCAGCTGTGGGAAAGGACTGCCTTTTTAGTAGCAGGAGGGAGGGAATATTAAAACTTCGGGCATTTTTTGGCGTGTTGAATCTAAAGATTCAGTGGAACCAGTCTCCACTGGACAACGAAGACATGGAAACACAGTATTTGGGTTCATCTGGGTTGGGATTTTGTCAGGCAAATGGATCAAAAATGCAGAGAGCAAGGGAAATTAAGGATTTAAAAGACATGATTCTAAAATGGATAAGAACGGAAATGAGCGAAGGAAAGTGTTGATGGATTGGTAGAAAGTGGCCGGGCCAGTTGCTTTACAATGTTGTGCTAGTTTCTACCATACAGCGAAGTGAATCAGCTATACGTATACATATATCCCTCCTTTTTTGGATTTCCTTCCCATTTAGGTCACCACAGAGCACTGAGTAGAGTTCCCTGTGCTATACAGTAGGTTTCTCATTAGTTATTTACTTTATACATAGTATCAATAGTGTATATATATATATCAATCTCAACCTCCCAATTATAAAGCAACTACACTCCAATAAAAATTAATTAAAAAAATAAACAATAAGACCCTACTGTATAGCACGGTGAACTCGACTCAATACTATGTAATAACCTTTGTGGGAAAAGAATCTGAAAAAGAATGAATATACATATATATATATATATATATATATATATATATATATATATATATATATAGCTGAATCACTTTGCTGTACACCTGAAACTAACACAATATTTTAAATCAACTATACTCCAAAAAAATTTAATAAAAAGAAAAGAAAAGAAAGAAAGTGGCCGGTCCAGTAATGAGACATTGCCATGAGGTCAAAGTACAACCACTGTGGAGGTAGGTAAATCAGGAAGCTAGAAGGAGAGGAGGTCCTGCTAAGAATAAAGTGGCTGATGCAGTAGTTTCAGAAATAGAGCAACTACTGGGGATGCATGATCCATGGTGTGACCATGAGAGTAGGTGGTTCAGTGAGGAAGGTCATAAGCAGGTTGAAGATCCAAGGCCACAAAGTCGGGCAGATCCTCCAGGCAAACACTGAGGGCACTGGGAAGTTGTAAAGGGTCTGTGGTGAGAAGGAAGACTGTCAGCCAGATGCCAAATGCTCAGTGAATGCGGGGAGATGACCCTGCGAACAGTGGAGAGGAAGAAGGGATGGAGAGAGATGAAGAGCACCACCTTCAGAAGAGCCCATCTTTGTTGTCGTCATCTTCTCAAACAACCGGTATGAGGAGTAATGATCTAGAAGCAAAACTATGTCCCAGGGTGACAACAATCTCTCTACCCATCCCTAAAATACATGAGATTTGAGGAAATAAGGCCACCACTTGAGAAGGCTACAAAGAAGTGGTGCCTCAGAAGAAGACAGGTCTCAGTGAAAGCAGGAGGTGCTTGGAGTTTTTCAGGGTGAGGAAGATGACACAGCACAGCACATGTATGTTCCTGGTGCAACAGTTCCACGTGGCACAGGGGAAGTTTGAAAAGTGCGCAAGGGGGTGTCTGTGTCCCAGCAGAGAAGGAAAGTCCATCGCAGAGATGATGGTGCTATGGAGGACAGATGGCGGTGGGATCAGAGTTGATCAGTGAAAGCAGAGATGGCAGATCTCAAGTAAAAAATCCTTTGGAGAAGAATGCACATGGATTCTATTAGCCAGAAATAAATCACTTGGCTTAGTTGGTGGCAGACAGATACCATGGTCTCTGTGTGCTATACTGGCTGGATGCCAGATCCAGAGCAGGATTTCCCCACCTCAGTGAAACTGACATTCTGACATTTTTTGCTATGGGAATTACCCTGTACATTATTAAGATGTTTAGCAGGATCCCTGGCCTCTACCCACTAGATGCCAATAGCACCCCCTATCCTGGTGACAATCAAAAATGATGCCAGATATTACACAATGTACCCTGAGGGCAAAATATCCCCCACTGAGAGTCACCCATCTAGAGCAACACTCACTTGGGGAGCACAGAGGCACTACACTGGCTGTAGCAATGCCTCCATTTCTGAACACATTTTTGGAACTAGTCATCCCTAATAGCTTCAGAGTCATGGAAGAAAGCTGGTCTCATTATTTCATAGACATACTCAATTCTTAGTATTTAAAAAGAAGGCATTTCCCAGGCTTATCACCTCTCTCATTCTTTGCTTTGAAGATCCTTTTGACGGTTTCCTCGGAGGATGATGAAGACTTGCCTCCACTGAGAATATTCAAAGGAATGCCCTGCATTTTCTTATTGACTGCCCCCTCAGTTCTGGGAATGTGCCAGGCTACTTCCTGCCTGAGGGCATTTCCCCATGTCTTTCCCACCCTTCAAATCTCAGGTCATAGAGCACTTCTTCAGGAAGGTACTACCTCAGTCTATCAATCTTTCAAAGCACTTTTCACAATTATATTTGTGTTGTTACTGGTGTGATTTGTTTAATATCTGTTTCCCCCATAGAATATATATTTCATGAGAGCAGGAACCTTATTTGTTTTATTCACTGCTGGAGCCTCTGTACCAATAAATATCTGTTAAATAAGTACTAAAGTAAAACCTTATGAGTATTTTAAGAATACATATTATACACCCTAAAGTGATTGCTTTAAAGGGGACAATAATCATATATATGTACAGTTTTCTGATTATTTTTTAAATCATATACCTTTAGAGAAGTCTACCTTTTGTTTGAGGGAGGTTAGCATCCTAAATAAGAAAAAGATAAAAAGTAGTATCAAAGAATCCTTAAACATATCTAGGTTTGGCCAGTAATCATATCTCAGTGGTTAGCCCTTGTGCTACCATACTAAACTCACACACACTCTCAGACTGGTTTGCTTAATTCTTCAAATACACATTGGGCCCCCTCCCTGTGCTTGGTCCTAGAATGTGCAATGTGAGGATTTCAAGTCACACATGTCTCGCTACGCAAGCAAAGACGTATCCTACAGGACCAACCTGAGGAAGCGTTCAGACGGCATTCTCCAGCTGGGTTCCTCAGGGTCTCAGCCTTAGAAGTTTGCAGAGGAGTCGGCAAGCATTCCCGCTGAATTAAAAAAAACAAGAAAGAAAAGCACAGTGAGCTAAATGCAGAAAAGCACACTCTGGGCCTTAATGATGCTAATGCTTTGGAATGCTAAGGAGGCACCTTGGAGAGTTTTATCATCCAGATATAACAATCTGACTGAAAGCTCTTATAATAGGCAATGGTTTGGAATGTTTCTAAATTTTAAAGTTTTTTCACCTTACTGGAACTTCAGGGACTAAGAAGTCAAAATGTATTTGAGAACCAAAAATAGCTAAAGTAAGAGTTACAGTAAAAATTAAAACATCAGACAGCCAAAGGGAAAAATTAAGATTTGATAAAATACTGCCACGATTTATGTCAGAGAATGTTTTGCCTATGTTCTCTTCTAGGAGTTTTACTGTATCATGTCTTATATTTAAGTCTTTAAGCCATTTTGAGTTTATTTTTGTGTATGGTGTGAGGGAGTGTTCTAACTTCATTGATTTACATGTGGCTGTCCAGCTTTCCCAACAGCAGTTACTGTAGAAATAAAAACAAAAATAAACAAATGGGACCTAATCAAACAAGCTTTTGCACAGCAAAGGAAACCATAAATAAAACAAAAAGACAACCTGCAGACTGGGAGAAAATATTTGCAAACAATGTGACCAACAAGGGCTTAACTTCCAAAATACACAAACAGCTCATGCAGCTCAATATCAAAAAAAAAAAACAACCTAATCAAAAAATGAGAAGAAGACCTCAATAGACCTTTCTCCAAAGAAGACATACAGATGGCCAACAGGCACATGACATTGCTAATTATTAGAGAAATGCAAATCAAAACTACAATGAGGTATCTATCACCTCACACTGGATAGAACAGCCATCATCAAAAAGTCTACAAATAATAAATGCTAGAGAGGGTGTGGAGAAAAGGGAACTCTTCTATACTGTTGATGGGAATGTAAATTGATACAGCCACTATAGAAAACAGCATGGAGGTTCCTGAAAAAACTAAAAATAGAGCTACCATTTGATCCAGCAATCCCACTCCTAGCCACATATCCAGAAAAGAGAAAAACTCTAATTCGAAAAGATACATGCACCCCAATGTTCATAACAGCATTATTTACAGTAGCCAAGACATGAAAGCAACCTAAGTGTCCATCAACAGAGGAATGGATAAAGAAGATGCGGTATATATATACAACGGAATATTTCTCAGCCATAAAAAAGAATGAAATGTTGCCATTTGCAGCAACATGGATGGACCTAGAGATTATCATACTAAGTGAAGTAAGTCAGACAGAGGAAGACAAATATTCTATGATATCACTTATATGTGGAATCTAAAAAAATAATACAAATGAACTTATTTACAAAACAGATTCACACTGCTATTGATATATATAAAATACATAAACAACAAGGATTTACTGTATAGCACAGGGAACGTATATTCAATATCTTGTAATAACCTATAATGGAAAAGAATCTGAAAAAGAATATAAACATTATCTATCTATATCTATCTATCTATATATATATAAAACATTGAATAACTTTGCTGTATACCTGAAACTATCACAATATTATAAATCAACTATATTTCAATTTTTAAAAACTGATAAAATAAAGTTACAGCGGCTAAACCACAAATACTAGTTGACTTGTCCTTTAATGAAGTTAAGTTAAAATCAACTATGTCTTGGGCATCTACAGAAAGACGATTTTCTATTCAAGGAGTGAATTTCTGAAAAATAGAAAAATAACATATAGAAAGGATGAAAATTATAAGGAAATGGAAAACAGATTTTTACAGGAGCTTTAGGATTAGCATAATTGGAAATACATAATTGGATGAAGTTGTCAGGCTTGAAATCACTCCTTGGCTATATATTCATTCAATCTCACACTCCACACCCCAGCCTTTGTTTTCAATCATTGTTGTAACTCTAAACACAGAAGTAAATTATTTGAAAAGTCTGGGACATGCTCCATGACGATGCTTTACAACTCTCATTAGAGGGTCTAGCTCCCATTTTCCAACACACCCAAGCAGCAAAATTAATTCCAATTTGGATAAACAGGCTTAAACAGGCTCTCTTCTAAGTTTCATTTTGAAAAGCAATACAGTGTAAAAACTCTCATGAAAGGAATGTGTAAAGCTGTGCCTATTTCTGCTGATTTGTATAAAAGAGAGACCTATGATTTCCAATCTAACTAATATATAGTATTTGTTACACTGTATCCAAACCCTCATACTATAGTAATTCACATAGATATATCATAATTTGCTGAGAATTCCACTGTTACCAAACAGATTGTTTCAAACATTTTTCATACATTTATACTTATTTCTTGCTTTCTTTTTTAATTACTGAAAACAGTGTATCTATACTTTCATTTATTTCTAATTTAAGTTTTGACAAATCTAAAAATGAGCATCATTTTCAATTGATCCATTACAACTGAGCAGTAAAAAGGATCAGAATAATTCAAGGCACGTTGTTTCATTAGCTAAGAGACTTTCTTAGCAACCTACCACTGCTACAGATTCCTTTCAGAAACTAGGTTATAAATTCCAGGCTCTTACTGCCTAACACAAACACTAACAGAGATGGACACTTGAGCATTAAGATGGCATAAGAATATTTATTATTACAGAGAGGTGAAAAAAAACCTTAATCTTTCGGAAAGTCTAATATTTTTAAATGCTCCCAATAACTAGGTGAATGTAGAATAAGAATCCTAAAAGTTAAAATAATCCAAAATTAAAGGACACTTTTACCTTGATATTTTTCAGACATTCCAAACATGACAATTAAAAATCTTAAGATAAATTCCCTTATTGTTTGGAGATCAACTCACTAAATTAGCTCTCCTCAGAAACTATCTAATTATAATCTGCTCCATTCTACAATGTTTAGTGAAATGAACACCATTTTAAAGGTGAGTTAAAATGAGTTAAAGGATGACTCAACCCCTGAATATTACTGTTATTTATTATTTACTATTTTTACTACATATTATTTACAACTTACTACATATATTTTATATAAATTGTATCACTGGATTATAACTTTCTTTTTGTATAAATAACACTTGTTTTTACATTTTGTTTATTAATTCTATTTTATATTTTAAGTTTCCCTTACATGAAGCACGTCTTTTGGCCAGCCAGACCTCTTTATCCTCTTGTCTCCTTGCACTTTTTCCTGTGCCTGGGATGTGGGTTCCTTCTCAGCTCAAGGCTCTTACCTTTTCCCACGAGCCCAAGGAAATCCAGGCCAGCCTCCTGCCTTTCCCCTCCTTGGAATCCAGAAATGGATTCAGCGCTGAGCCAACTTGGTGGGGCCATAGGAAGCAGAATAGTGGGGAAAAAAGGCTAGAGTCGCTCTCCAAGCATGTAGCTCTTAGGGCTGCTCACACCCCATTAGAGATATAATGACATTTAGCACAAGCCCTAAGGGTAGTGCTATGTGGGGCTGGGAGCATACGAGGTGGCTCTTTTTCTACTAATTGAGAGTGATCACCTTCAAGGTTCCTTTGTGACCATCTACAATTTTCTGAGCCTGTTGTTACCATGGAATCAAATCATCATATGATGAATTATAATTCATCTCAGCCCCCCACACCCATGGCCCTAAAACTATCAAGGCAACACATTCCTTTCCACCAAATTAGCCTTTGTGATCAGCTGTGCAAAGAGCATGCAACTCTGATCTGCCTGCTTCCACTTAGGGCACAATGCTCCTCCCAGCCTTGCCTCACTATAAGGACCAGCACTCCTGAGGTCTCAGATCTGCTCCCTTGGCCCACCTGTTCCCTAACCAGGGTCCACACGTGTCCCCTCAAGTCCTGGGCATCCATCATTCAGCCCAAGATCAAATGAAATCCCTGAGGACTAACCTTCACCATCAATGTTGCACAATTAGGGCAGAATTTGATATAGCTTGGTCAAAAATACCTCCAAAATTGTGGAGATTTTTTTTTCACTGATTCATGAGATAAATCTTTCTTGAAGAATTACTTTATGCAAGACCTGGAGCTGGGTGCCTAGGATACAGTAATTAATACATGAGTTTTTCCTTTCACAGGGCTTGTAGTGGGCCACAGTGGACAGCAAGGAGTGGCTTGAGAGTATTTTAGCCTTCACAATCATCATTCATCTCTCTCAAAGCAATCCCAGGTAAGCATGCAGCCCAGAGCACAGCGTGCTCTGCTATGCAAACACAGCCTCAAGACCAGCTCCTAGCCCTCCCCTTCTAAACAAAAGGCTGCCCTTCAGTCCCATCCTGGCCCACTGACAGTGCCTGTATAATTCATTCTTTAGTCATAATTGTGATAAGTGCAAGGGGCTCTAAGAACAGCTTCCTCATCTTAAAAATAGTAATACCCACCTCATAGAGCTGTTGTGAGGATTAAACAAATTGGAATTCTCAGAAGGTGCCTGTCACACGGTGTTAGTTGTTATTATTGTTGTTGTTCTGGTACTATTTATGATTTATTATCGTTTTACATAGCAGGAAACTTGGCCCATCCTGTGTGATCAGAAAAGGGGCTTCCTTGAGGATGTGACATCTGAGCTGATCTCTGAAAGATAATTATCAACTGGGTAAGGGGTGGGGAAAGGGATTCTGGGAGGCATCCTGGGCAGAGACAACAGCCTGGGCAAAGGTCCTAAAGCAGAAAGAAGCAGGGCCTATCAGAGGCCAGAGGGCAGATCACACAAGCAGTGTTAAGACTACTGCTTGGTCATTATCCTAAAACCAGTGGGACTCCACTGAAGGTTTTAAAGCAAGAGACTTGCACGATGCGATCTGCATTTAGAAAGATCACTCTGGTCGTAGTTTGGAAGTTATTGGAAAGGTAGAAGAATTCCCAAAGGAACAAAAGGCAACCTTGGACTTCCCTGGTGGTGCAGTGCTTAAGAACCCGCCTGCCAATGCAGGAGACATGGGTTCGAGCCCTGGTCCTGGAAGATCCCACATGCCACGGAGCAACTAAGCCCGTGCGTCACAACTACTAAGCCTGTGCTCCAGAACCCGCGAGGCACAACTACTGAAGCCCGCGCACCTAGAGCTTGTGCTCCGCAACAAGAGAAGCCACCGCAATGAGAAGCCCGCGCACCACAACGAAGAGTAGCCCCCGCTCACCGCAACTAGAGAAAGCCCGCGCGCAGCAACAAAGACCCAATGCAGCCAAAAATAAATAAATATTAAAAAAAAAAAAAGGCAACCTTGGACTCTTTGGCCCATTGTACAAGGGTAATCACCAGGTCACACGATCAACCTCTCCCCAACAGCAAAACCTCTCTGGCTTTTTGTCTGAGGGATGGCATCTACTTTCCCTCATCAGACATTTATCCTGACCAACCGTGCCAAGTACTTTTCTCCTGGGCCTTGTACCTGGCTGGCACTAACTCACTGGTTGGCTGAAATTAAATCCCCTGTTCAAATGGGCTCAACTCTCCCTTTCAGGGCTTGGTAAGTTTAGTGCTGGCGTCTAAGGAGAAACCTTAAGGTGGGGAGAAGGAGAGACCAAGTGTCGGATTTACCTGGCTTACTCGACCCTGGCCAGTGTCCTCACATGCATGAACTTGGTACTGTGAAAGAGTGACCACCTGTTCTTGTACCTGCCCAGCCTCCCACAAGGTTCTGTTGGTATCAAGCACCTCCCACCACCCAGCCTTAGCTGATAGGTCTGAGAGTCCAGGTGGAACCCAAGCTGAGCCAATCAGAGCCCTTCTCTGGGATTTGGAATTAGAACCACCAGTCTCCAGATCAGTTGTGCGGCTCACTTGCAAGTAGAAAACAATACAGGAACCGACAGAGATGGCTCCTTTTATACTAATCCTATCGTCATTAAAATTTTTATATTTTGTTCATCATCTTTGAAATATTACATGAAAATATTATTTATCTTGATCATCTAATTTTCTGATGCCCTCTTAAATCTTGCACCTCACTCCAGTCTCAACTCTGTCTTCTGCCATGTGGATTAGGAAACCAAGAAAACAATTCTGCAGGAAAAGAAACAGCAAAAGAAGCAAGTGTACAGAGAAAAAGTTAGAGGCAAGAGATGGAAAGAGAGGACATTCTCTATTTTCCATGCATTCTTGCCTCTGGGAGTACATGAAACAACCTAGATATTTATAACAAATTCCTTGTTTTATTTAGGCTAACTCAACTGAGGGTTAAAAGATTCCCAAGAAATTCAATTAGGGTCCTACCTAAGATTTTGTTTGTGAAGAAACGGTGGTGGGTGGGCGGCTCTGCTGCTTTAAAAACACACAGAGATGCACATATTCGCTTATTATGAGCTTATCTGAAAACTTAACCACCGTTTAAATTTTAAATCTTGCTTCTATGAGAAAATGCACTCCAAGAACTCCCCCGAAAATGAGGGTTTAGAAAACTAATGTTCACATTTCGATGACATTTAATGCTGTTTCCCCTACATTCTTTAAAAGGCCAAGCTCCTGGAGACTCAATTTTAACTGCTTTTTTACACAAATTCATTAAGAAGAGGCAAAATAAAAGGTTTATGCCTGTGGCTCAGTGGTCAACCACCAAATATACAAAATATTATTTTGGTAAACAGAGAATTTACTGACTTCACTAAATATCATCCAAAGGCAAGAAATATATTTATTAAAATAGTTAAGAAAACATATGTTAAAATTTTAAGTATCTTTTGATCAGCTTTTTAGCTCAGCTTAATGAACTCGGGAAGGGAGTAGGGGATTTTCCTCTGCAGCATAACTACCATAAAAGAACAAGGTAGGTAGAATTCTTTCTATTTATCAGAGTAGAGTTTGGCTGTGGTACTTCTCAAAAGATGAAATGTCCCCCAAAAGACTAGTAACACAAATATCAGTCTTTGTGGTTAAAATTACAACCAAATAAATTCGGCTTGCAAACATAAAATAAAACAAATACTTTATGAAATGTAGCCATGTTCACATATCAACTTGCTGTCATGATAGGTGGCCCACCCTGAGCCACCCACTCTGGGCTAGTTACTTACCATTTTCAAGTCTTTTTTTTTTTTTCATTTTCTAAATATACAGATAATAGCACCTCATCACAGAGCTGTACGATACATGGAGCATACCTAGCTCAAAGACTGATACATCACAGGCTCTCAGTAAACATCAACGTGTCTCCTTTTATTATACGTACAAATATGAATCACATAGTGATTTGCTTAGGTGATAGGTATGTAGCTGAATTTTTACTTTTGTTTCATTTTTTTTGCTAATGTAGTTCACATGCTAAGTACTAATTTTTTTTTTAATGCCAAAATCATCAGCAACCCTCCCAGGACTGTTCTCAGTGCAATGATTCAGGCCCCTACTCTAAGCCCTCCAGTGGAAGCTTGCACTCACCTCAGGAAACACATCAAACATTTCTTAAAACTACAGCAATTCTTTCACATAGTTGAAATTATTCACTGGCCTCACACTGAGGAAATGCTTGTTAGTGGAATTCCCTCTTTCACCAGCTGAGTTTCTTTTCAAATATAACCTGTTTGGTATGTACGACTGATGAGGTTTAACCTTTATAGTTTTTATTTTTATTAAGATGCTTCAAGCTTGTCAGAGCTTCACCTAGACAAATTTTTGAAGTGAACATTAAAAATACAGTATTTTCAAAGAAAAAAATATCGTATTAAGCCGTAATAGCATGAAAGGGAAAAGGAAAAAGTGTCTCATAGGTCAAACTTGATTACATGCAAAGAAAGACCAGATAGACTAACGCAGGTTAACATGATCAACAAACATAAAATACTAAAAAATTAATTATTGGATGTATACTAATAGATGAGAAACTGGTTAATTCTTGCTATTCTCATATATTTGTTTAATAACGTTTCAGTATTACACTCCCTTTAAAAATACTTGATGGTTTTTTAAAATATCAGTTATTCATGATCTCAGCAATTCACAGTAATTAAGGGGAAATAGCACCATGTTTTAAGCAGCGCTTTAAGCAGACAAAAGTAAAATGCAAGAGATATAGAGGTGGTCTGCAGGACGAAAGCCCAGAGATTTTTTTTTTTTTAATGTATTTATTTATTTATTTATGGCTGTGTTGGGTCTTCGTTTCTGTGCGAGGGCTTCCTCTAGTTGCGGCGAGCGGGGGCCACTCTTCATCGCGGTGCGCGGGCCTCTCACTATCGCGGCCTCTCTTGTTGCGGAGCACAGGCTCCAGACGCGCAGGCTCAGTAGTTGTGGCTCACGGGCCCAGTTGCTCCGTGGCATGTGGGATCCTCCCAGACCAGGGCTCGAACCCGTGTCCCCTGCATTGGCAGGCAGATTCTCAACCACTGCGCCACCAGGGAAGCCCCCCAGAGATTTTTAAAAAATGAATTATAGGGATAAGTCTTGACCATGAAAAACTACTTACATTAAATGATTCAATATACTTAAGGCTTGTTGATCCCAAACAACAAATTATATAAAATTAATATATCTTGAAAGGAAATGTTGCTTCTAAGCATAAAAGAATTAGAACACATGCAATAGGCCCAATCATTATTTATTTATGTATTACATATGGTGATAATTTATCTTTAATTCTGATTCTTTCATAAATTGGTGTATTTTTAACACCAGTAAATTAGTATATTTTAACACTGGTACATCATCATGTGGTGTGTAATAAATGATATTAGTTATCCCTTTAGTCTGAAAGGCAAATATTCAAGGGTACCCCACGGCATACTTTCCTGTACGGAACATCATTCCTAAAGGTTAACAAGGATGCTTGCCCTTTCAGAGAGTGAAAACACCTAAGCTCTTCCTCCAAATAAAAAAGACGTGAGATGACTTAACTCTAACAGGAAAGGTCCAATGTGTAACTAAAGCACAGTTTACTACCGGAACAGAAATTTAGGCCAAAAGAACACAACTGTCCCATTCTTACAAAACCCTTTAACCCTTTTAATATATAAGAAAAAAGACATAATCATTCAGAACATATTCCTGAGATCATAACGTTAAAGCCTCTCTATTAAACAGCTGCTATTCTCTTTTAAGTTAAAATTTTAAATTATAACTAATAACCACTTTACCTACTACCATGAGCCATGTTTTCCTTTGAGTGCTATTATACTAAGAGGTACTTCACATGCATGATCTCATTTAATCCTCACAATAACCTGATGTAGAAGATATTATTATTTTCATTTTATTGATAAAGAACCTAGGGATAAGTAATTCACAAAAGGCACAGGACTAGGAATTGGTAGTGTCAGGGATCAAAACTGTTTCACTCCAAAGCTTGTACTCTTAATTATTCTGCTCTAATCCCAAATTTTATAATAAATCATAAAACTACTACTTTTGAAGACATACTAAAATCAAAATATATGGATTATGTGAAAATTACACAAGAAATATAGCAACTTCTTCTTAGCAATATAAGCCACAAATAGGTATATAATGATACCTATTTCTTATAATTCTATGAGAGGGGAAAAAAATCAGGAGGCAAAAGGTTAAATATCTTTTTGCAGCTGGATTTCACCAAAGGTCACCAGGACACACAGCCAGTATAAACTGGCCCAGCACAATAATCCCAGATAAACAGGCGTTTATAATAGGGAGAGAGCAAACTCTTTTTAAATTACGGAACACAGGGAATCATCAATTGTTTTGAATAGGGTGATATGAAACCACACGTCTCATAGTTAGGAAAGGAGAGCCAATATCCATGGAATCCATGAAAGCTCATGCAGCAGAGCTTCGAGGTCTTCTATACTATTCTATTTAACACTTTACATACTTGAAAGCACCTAGTATAGTGCTTGGTACACAATGGTGCTCAATAAACATTAGTCTGACTCTCCTTCCTTGTCTCCTAGATAAAAAGATAGAGGGCACACCGTGCAAAAGTATAGATAAGAGCATAGCTGGAAGAGAAACTGAACGGGTTGGGTGACAGTCAGCCTCAGGTAGAATCTGACAAGATGAGGTTAACAGGGCCCAAGAAATGCTTCTGTATTTCATTAAAAAAACAATTATCAGAATGGAGGAAGTGTAGCTTAACAGTCACATGAGATTTTTTAAAAAACCCTAGGAATTTGCACGACTATGAATAGTTGTTCTATTTTCAATAAATAAAGTATTTATATGTCAACAAGAGAAGGATGAATGACTCCACAGGAAATAATGGACATAAAGCATAAATAGGTAAATCACCAAACTAGAGATATAAAGGGACAGTAAACATAAAAATGCTCACTCTGGTTAGTAATAAAAATGCAAACCATTCCAACCGTTAACAGCCAATTCCTTCTAATCACATTGGCAAAGAATGATGATGGCCAATGGGAGCAAGGAAAATGACACTCATATATGCAGGCAGGTATGTAAATTAGTACAGTTATTTCAGAAGGCAATTTGCAAATATGTATCAAAGGCCTCAAAATGGGCAAACCCTTTGATCTAGAAATTCCACATCTAAAAATCTACCCTATGGAAATAATCAGAGAAGTGTACAAAAGTATATGTACAAGGGGGTTCACTGGAGTGTTGTTTATATGAGCAAAACATAGAAGCAATCTGTATGTTCAGGATGAATTAAATAGCGTATATCTTTCAATGAAGAACCAAGCAGTAATTCAAAATGACTCTGGAGAAATATACTTATTAACAAAACAAATACATATTTTAAGAGAGAAGTAATAAATCAATACATATTGTATTATGTAAAACCACCTTTGTAAAAATACATATTTTAGGTGTCAATAATTATTATCACCATGTGAAAGTTTTTTAAAATTTTGGCTACCTGTGTTTTCTAATGTTTCTACGATAAACTTGTACATTGTATGTGTGTAATTAAAAACAAGGGTAACAAGAAAAGGAAGTTTCGATTTGTATCCTAAACCCAGCACTTACCAACCACATAACTTGAGGCAAGTCAGTTAATTCCAAGACTCAGTTTCTTCCTAAAGTTGGCATAATGATAAACTATACCTCTCATGGCCAGTATAAGAATAAAACTAAAAGCAAAGGCACTCTGAAATTATAAAGTACTTGATAAACATTGGTTGTTATTACCAGTTGACAGAAAGTCCAATAAAAGACAACCCTACAAAGAAGCTGGGAAAATAAAAACTGGCTCTCGGATGACGTTAAGAGAAATGTGACGGAATGCTAGTCCTCCTGCACCTGCACAGGTCATCCCGTGTGTGGCCGTGCAGCTGCTTCTCTGTCATGTTAAAGAGGAGGGCTGGCGAAGATGAAGATGATAGGACAACCTCTACTAAGCACCTGCTAAGTGTTTGGCATAGGAATTGCTTTCCATACCTTATTTAATCCATTGCGTACTTTACTATCCTTTTTTATGGAGTAAAATATTAAAGCATAAAGAGGTCAAGTAATTTGTTAAAAGCCACACAACCAGTTAGTGGTGAAACCAAGCTTGGAACCAGGCTTAGCAGACTAACTCCAGAGTCCACACGTTCAGCACACTTAACACTAATGAAGGGAACATATTCCAGGCTCCAGTCACATCCTCAAGTGCTGAAAACATCAGCACCAAGAGCCACAGGCACCTAGTACCAGGGCCAGAGAAGCAAGGAAAAATCAACTTTCTCTGACTCAGTACAATGTTTCCAATAATCTAAGATGCCCAATGACCAAACAAGTAACTATGCAAAGTAATATCTCCCTCACTGGAAGTCAGAAATGGGACCATAACACATTCAAGGTTGTTCTGAAGGGACCTCAAATGGCCCTAGGCCTGCATGACCCATAGAAGCCAACAGCTGGGGATCAGTACCTGCAACCACCACTAGCTGGTGTCCCCCTCTGAGGTCCCCGCTATGGGCTGAACTGGGTCCCCCCCAAATTTACATGTTCAAGTCCTAACCCTCAGTCCCTTAGAATGTGACTATACTTGGAAACAGGGCCTTTAAAGCAGTAATTAAGGTAAAATGAGGTTATATGGGTGATCTCTAACCCGATATGACTGATGTCGTTATAAGAAGAGGAGATAGGACACATGCAGACAAAGAGGAAAGACCATGTGAGGACAGAGCAAGAAGGCAGCCATCTATAAGACAAGGAGGGAGGCTTCAGAAGAAACTAACCCTGCCTACACCTTGATCTCAGACTTCTAACTTCCAGAACCAAGAAAAAATAAATTTCTAAGTCACCCAGTCTGTGGGGCTTTGTTATGGCAGCCCCTGCAAACTATACAGCCCCCAGGGGAGGGCATAGCCCAACAGGAGCAGGTCCTTGCCCTGGCTGCCCTCTGGCTATCACTCTGCTCCATGATTGAAATCAGACTTTTCTAGCCACAGCTGACATGGCCTGCCAGTCTCCTCCAAGCTTCTGAGGCTCACAGGCTGTTCCAGGCCCGCTGACCACCCCACCTCCAGGTTTGGGATAACTGGTGCCTTGCTCAAAGCTGGATCACAGGTGACTCTAAGAAATGTCAGCCTCGGAGGACCCACGGGGCCTAGACAACTGCCTCTCCACCACTGCTCCCTTGAGCATCTGGCTCCTGGCTTTCGCATATCCAATCAGGGCTCACTTTTGCTAAATCCCACCACTCTGAGAGGAAACTTCCTAGGGATATAGTTTGTTTGTTTTACAGGAGAGCTCTCCTTCCCAGGTTGCATAAGTGCTGCAGGGGCCCAAGCAGAGAGGGATGAGGTCCAGAGTGTGGAAGCACAGCCTGGTCATGTGCTGAAGTACCTGCCACCTCCCCGGACTCGGACTCTGAGGCCGAGCTATGTGCGCCTGTGAGCCTTCCACAAAACTTCAGGTGATTATTTTCCTCAGGTGGGCTTCCACCAAACTCCCATGGGTAACCCCACCAGTCTGTCGCTAACAATGGCAACTTTCTGCACCCTTTCCAAAGTAGTCCTGATCTAGATCCACCCACACAGGGAAGGGGGAACACTGCCCATCTCCACATGCTGGGGGATGTGGAGACCAAGCCCCAGACAAGATACCTGGGTACTTGGCAGTCAAATTAATGCAGGCAAAAGCCCTTAACCATCTGATCTAAAACTGCTGTGATAAAAGTCAAATTCCTTAAATTGGTAACCCCACCAACATTTCCAGCCTTCTGTTCTACCACTTGATTTCCTGTTTCCTGGTCACAATCATACAGATCCACTCATCCACACTGAGCTATTCTCCCGCTTCGGGATACTGGTACCAATCATCTTCTCTGCCCAGAACTTTCTACGTCCTCTTTGCCTGGTTAGCTCCTATTCATCCTGCAAGTCCCAGATGTCACCTCCTCTGGGAAGCCTTCCCTAAAACCCCCCTAGGTCTGAGTTTGTTACTCTCCCACGAGCTCCAATAATACCTATACATTCACACGCACAGCATAATTAGCACTCTATGTAATTACTTGTTTGGGGAAAGGGGAGGCAGAATCTATTGGCTCAGCCTCATTTCCACCCCTAATTCCACCCCAAGACAGTAAGCTCTTTAAATAGGGTGACCATCCTGGGGTAGCCACAGTTTTGTCTATTTTCCCAGCGCAATTACTAATTGCACCCTCCATTTGTTTTCTTTGGTTTCCCAGTTTGGATCATAAATGATTTGGTCACCCTGTCTATATAGGCAGGATCCACATCTATCTTGCTCACTGTCTTGAACCCACGGACTACCATTATTCTCACAAAATCCCCAAAAGCAGAAAAAGCAAAAGTATGATGTATCTCTGTTTTAGAATGAAGAGCATGAGACTGTAATACCAGCTTATTTGCATATATTAAATCACAATGTTTTAGTTTATATTATCAAAATGCATGCCCCCCAAAAATTCTGCACTGAATATTACAAGTTTCTCTAGTGAGAACAAGGATGAAGTATCTAGTCACCCCCATGAATAGAGCTGGAGACCTTGGGAAGAACCAAACTAAAATATAATGTTTAAGTCAGTTCTTCCAGTCACATTAACACACCCCTTTTCAGCTCTTACTTTAATTTTTAGCTCCATCACTCCTCTATGAATAGAAACATAAAATGCTTGGATCAGTTACACAGTCTTGTCAAAATAACCTAACCTGCAATTATAACATCCTAAGGTGCTTTTTAAAAATGTTGCCATGAAAACTTTTTCATTAAAGAATTTCTTAGAGCTCCCAGACCACTGAAAATTAAACCATCCATTTGTATCTTTATAGATGACAAAATGTAGATCTTGAGTGTTTTGCTATATAAAAATTATCTGTATGACAACAACATTATTGTATGGAAAAAATCAATGTGCTACATTTATGTAATTATTTTATTTCATTAGAAAATTCTGTATAAAAAGTTATTAATCAGTGAATGAACATTCTTCTCTGATTAATGATTGCCTTCTAATGAATAGAAAATATACAGTTTATAGTTCTCTAACCTATGATCTAGATGTAATCCTAACTCCATTTTCAAACAGAGAAACAGTCTAATTGTTAAATTTTAAACCATGGACTCTTCATTCATTCAGATATTTACTAAAGGCTTAATATATTTCCAGCAATCACTGAACAAGATGTGATGACAGACACGAAAGAATTAAAAATAGTCTCTGCCCTTCAAATAGCTTGTAATCTGCAAGTAAGGCATAACATCCACATTTGCATCACCCTAATAGTACAAGATATTCTGCATTTTCATCAACTGAGAGATTTACAATTATTTTCTCATTTTAAAATTTCTAAAATTGAGGCTTAAATCAATTGCTGATGTACTGAAAGGCTGATGTGTATCTTACATTTGCAAGAAGCATTAGAACTGGGGAAGCACTATAGTTCAAGTGCCTAAATAAGGACACTAGGATTATGTGCAATCTTACATTTAATTCTTACATTGATCTAGTATTATCAGAATTAAATGAGTCCATTTTTTTTCAGAAGAAAAGCAGAAGCCCAGCAAGCTGAAATGCTTGAGGTAAAAAAACTGGGAACTGGTGAAGCCGAGACTCAAATCCAGCTCAGTTACATTCTGCTGCATCACATCGCCCTACCAAAGGCAAGACGGATGTCGGTGAGAACAGTGGAGGAAGGTTAAGTGGAGGAGCACTGAAGGATGCAGAGAGAAAGGAGGAGGCTTTCCAGATGAAAAGTACAACACACTGAAAGTTACGGGGGCTTCCAAGTTATATTCTTGTAAAATAAGAACTCTGTACCATCTGGAGACGCAATGTAGACATGTATTCAGTCTGCCATCTTTAACAGGAAGCCCTTTCGGTAAGTTCTATTTTTATACCCATTTTCCTGATTAGGAAATCGAGGTTTAGAGAAATTAAGTAACTTCATGAAGGTCACACAACCAGTATGGGAGCCGGGGTGAAAACCTAGCTAGTCTATATCCAGACCCACTCTTTTCAACCAGTAAGCTATCCTGCATCTCCAGCTAGTACAGGGTTCTTATTTTACAAAAGTATAACTCAGAAGCCTCCATATCTTTGCATGTGTTGCACCTCTCATCTGGAAAGCCTATAACAGACATGCTCATTCTCTCAGACAAAATAGTTGGTTTTCCATGAAAACACAGATCTGACCAGGCTGAATAACAAAAAATTCCTCCAACCATTCACTAAGCATCTTCTCTCTCACTCATTTAACGTTTAAACTGCATTTACCATACGCCAGGAACGCATATAAAGGAGTAAGATTAAAATGACTTTGTAAACCAAAATTTCTGGGGTTTTTTTTTAACATGACAAGTGATAAAAGCTATCACTTCTTAAAGCTTACATTTCTTTTTAAAAAGACACGTACGGTAGAAGAAAGGACGTGGGCATGAGGTTAAGTTCCTTCAGCTGAGTTGAGCTACTCCTTAACTGACATCTTAACTGTGAATTATAGGGGTAGGGACCATGCCCGGCTCATCTCTGTTAGAAGGAGCTTTGTTCCCAGAAGACTTGCTAATAAATGAATTGTTTATAAATAGTTCTTGTTTAGGAAGTTAATGCACTTTTATCACAAATGCAGAAGTTCCAGACCTCTCCAAAAACACTTTTCCATGTCATTACAAAGGCACTCCAAGTCTTTTACAAAATATGCACATAATCCTAACCATTTCAAGATATCAAAACCAGAAAGATATCCAAATTTCAATTTCATTTAAAATATTAGTGTCACTTTAAACCTTCAGTGCAACATTGAACAAAACTGTGATGTGACAGAGTCAATGGACGTTTGGTTTGAGGGGTCAGGGAAAGCCTCCAAAGAAACGAACTTCACCTAAAACATCACTTAATCATACAAACGACAAAATCCTAAAGCATATTCCCAAGTCAGAGACAAGAAAGTTTTCCACATTGTGTTTTGTGATTTGAGACATGTTTTGAATTGCTCCATGACTTTTTGGCATGAGTCAGAAGAGGAGGAGAGTGGATTCTGTTTTCTTGGCTCAGTCAATAGGCTTGGGTGGGCTCAACAAGTGGGAGGACAAATCTCAGAAGAGTGTGGAGGAGGTGGAAGGGAAAAAAAGGCTGTCAAATCCATCATGGTTGATATTTCACAATGACTGAAGTAGAATCCTTTCTTTATCAATCCTAATTTTCCCAATGCACAAAATCTAAGATCACATAATTTTTAAGTGTATGTTCTAATGGAGACAGTATTGCCCTTTGGTGATATTCTACCTATTTATAGGATATAAGGTAAATAGCGCTATATACTATTAGTGAAAACATCATGTTTATGTCATGAAGAAAGCACACTATAATTATATCCAATGGTTTCAATAATTGTGTTATAACAGAAAAATAGACTTGCCCACGTACATCACAAAAACTTTAAGTCCCAGGAACTATCTAATGTCTTCGTTAAATATTTTTTATCCACGTACCGTCAAAAACAACAACGACTTTGGGTCTCTCTGGAGAAACTGCTAAGAATGTCACCCATAGGAACCTACCAAGCAGAGAATATGAATCCAACATCAAGTCTGAGGTAAAGATGAAGTAACTTTCCCAAGGTCAGTGAGCTAGTAAGTGACAGAGCCGGCACTGAAACCCAGGCAAGTCTGACTAGAGTTCACACCCCTCATCATAGACCATGTTGTCTCCAGAATTAGCAACACAGAATAGCTGAACTCCAGGGATTTCTACTAAGCAAAATCTCTTTCATAATTGCTCAATAATTTCCAAGATGTCAGCTATCACAGATAATTTTCTGGAAAATATTCAGCACAACCATTTCTCTTGTAGACCCTCTAAAATCTGGTCTTGGGTTCTAGAAAGGCATTTAGCACGAGGGTAACTGTGCAAATATCATAATTAAACTGGTTTCAACTCCCACCTCACTAGCAATATGACGTTGGGCAAGTATGTAACCCGTCTGTATCTCAGTTTCCTCCTTCTGTAAAATGATGTTAACAACACCATCTACCTCGCAGCATAGTTACAGGGGTTTAAAGAGTCAATGTAAGTATTAAGAACATAAAATCAACAAGTTTTAGCTATCGTCATTATAACACCAGAGTGAAAAACGCTACAGACTTCAACTCTATCATACCTCCTCATCCGTACTCCCAAATTACTGCCACTCTACATACTAAGGCATAAGGTAAATAAAAGCCTTAGAGAAAGTGCTGTGATAACCCTGTAAAGATACCTGGAAGACATTGCTCATGACTTTCATTTTGCAGCGTCCTTTTCTATGAGAATCTTGAGAGGGATTTCTTTCTGGTCCTAGTATAAAGAAATGAATTGTACTGATGCTCCTGAACAATTGGTTTTGTTTTTTACTGTTTACTCATAAATGCTTTAAATCAAGTAACTAATCAAGCTTCACATTTTACAAAAACTGCCGAGAACATTTAGAATGAAACATGTTCCCCCTCTCAGTAAGTATCAAGAACCTAATGGAATGCATTTTTCTATAATTGCTCTTGGTTCACTGAATGGCCATTCCCTTTCTTTTTACTTTGCCAGCCAATTCACATTTAAGTTTTTTTTCTTTTGAATAACCAAGGTATGAGACAAAATGTCTGGAGGAATAGGAAAGGAAATAAAAGTAAGAGCGATGATGTCATTAGGATCTTCTAGGTCTGTACGAGCAGGGTTGGCATCTGCTTCTGAGCTAAAGGGCAAAAACATAAGTTAAAAGTCACAGATTTGGAAGTGGTCTGCCACAAGCATGCCCTCACCCATAGGTAATCTGCCCGACGATCAATCTCAGAAAGGAATTCTCCAGGCCCCTATGCTTCACTGTCCATTCCTCACCATACAAAACACATATAATTCCAAGTCCCTAGGCAATGAAATGACAGATTCTTGACTTAATAATCAACAAGTATTTGCTGAGTGCCCACCATGTTTCAGGCATTTTTCCAGGCACTTGGAATATATTGGCAAGTGGAACAGACAAAATGCCTGCCCCATTGAGCTTAACTTCTACATGAGAAGACAAACAATTAACCATGGCAAATAAGCAAATTATAGGGTGTGTCAGGGAGTGATAAGTGCTATGAAAAAATCAAGCAAGCTAAATTGGATCTGGGTGAAGGAGTCATGTAAAAAAACAATTTTTTACCAGAAACTGAAAATAGATACTATAATAATTTTGAATGGTTATATTGGTTAGAATGATACATATGAATTTTTCAAAATAAACTTTTTGTCCTAAAGTCACATTTTAAATGTTTGAAAACTTAACTCTGTTGATGCTTCTTCAGTAAAGTAAATACTTTTTCATAAAACAAAATAAATCACATCTTACCATTTGTATAAACCCTTTATTTCCCAGCCACTTCAGCAAAAACTAGGATTCCAGAAACTGTTACATAACGTTTCCTTTCTGGTCTTGCACCCACACCCATAACTTTGGAAACTCCACGTGCAAAGGGAAGAGAAGTCATCAGTTTCAGCGTTTGTCTCACCGGCTCTCAAAAACATAACCATCCTCTCAGCTGCCATATTCTCACTTGTCCACTATGCAAAAATGCCCACTGCTGAATCTACGAATGCATACCCCAGAGAGCACAGGCTCATGCTAAAATCACCAACAATGGCAGTAAAGCCCATGACAGCCCTTAGGTGCCACAAAGACACTCCTCTGAAGGAGTCACTGCCCAAAAGTACCCTTTCCTAAAACGACCACAATTCTAAGTGCTAGCACTGCCCACTACTCCAATGCTACCACTGCCCACTACTCCAATGCTACCATGTACTCAGGATCCCTTAGGGGTTTGAAACAATGCAATTTTATCTTTCTTGCTCTTTGTAAAGTATCCCTCTTTTTCTAGGACTTGGGCTTGAGGCCAAGTGGACTTAGGCAAGGGGTCAATCTGGTGGCAGACACTGTGGTGTATGTGGATTCAAGCTTTCGCTCTGACACTGGCCCACTGGGCTGGAACTAAGCTTGTTAAGCTTTGATTCTCTCCAGATGATCTGTGATCTCCCGAAGAGCTTGCCTGACAAGTTCTCCAGACATGCTTCAATCTTAGGGTACATCCTGGGATTTCTGATCTATGGGAGTTGTATGTGGGCTTCCAGTTCTTTGGGAGAGAAGCATAGTTATAGGTTATATGGCATCAGGTGAACTTTGGAAAGTGTTGGAGTTGGACCTGCTATGCACTGTCTACAACCAGCACGAAGAGCTGGCACAGCAATGTGCTGAGATAAGGGGGCAATGACTGAAAACAACAAATAAAAATGAAGTATGGGAAGTTACATCAAATTTCTCAAGGAAATGCCTTCCAAATTAAAATATTTCGGGTAGTTCATGATAAGAGATCTCCAAATTCGGTACAAAAATACTGGAACTATCCAATATAGGGCAGTCATATCCTATATGTGAAAAGAGTTATCAAAATAGTGTTATAGTCTTATAAACAGTTATAAATTTAAGAGTGAGAACTATAAGATACTAACGAAAGAAATCAAAAACAACACAAATAGATGGAGAGATATACCATGTTCTTGGATTGGAAGAATCAATACTGTGAAAATGACTATACTACCCAAAGCAATCTACAGATCAAATGCAATCCCTATCAAATTACCAATGGCATTTTTCACAGACCTAGAACAAAAAATTTTACTGTTTGTACTGAAATATAAAAGACCCCAAATAGCCAAAGCAACCTTGAGAAAGAAAAACGGAGCTGGAGGAATCAGGCTCCCGGACTTCAGACTATACTACAAAGCTACAGTAATCAAGACAGTATGGTACTGGCACAAAAACAGAAATATAGATCAATGAAACAGGATAGAAAGCCCAGAGATAAACCCACACACATATGGACACCTAATCTATGACAAAGGAGGCAAGAATACACAATGGAGAAAAGACAGCCTCTTCAATAAGTGGTGCTGAGAAAACTGGACAGCTACATGTAAAAGAATGAAATTAGAACACTCCCTAACACCATACACAAAAATAAACTCAAAATAGATTAAAGACCTAAATGTAAGGCCAGACACTATAAAACTCTTAGAGGAAAACATGGGCAGAACACTTTGACATAAATCGCAGCAAGATCTTTTTTGACCCATTCCTAGAGTAATGGAAGTAAAATCAAAAATAAACAAATGGGACCTAATGAAACTTAAAAGCTTTTGCACAGCAAAGGAAACCATAAACAAGACAAAAAGACAACCCTCAGAATGGGAGAAAATATTTGCAAATGAAGGAACTGACAAAGGATTAATCTCCAAAATTTACAAGCAGCTCATGCAGCTCAATATCAAAAAAACAAACAACCCAATCCAAAAATGGGCAGAAGACCTAAACAGACATTTCTCCAAAGAAGATCTACAGATTGCCAACAAACACATGAAAGGATGCTCAACATCACTAATCATTAGAAAAATGCAAATCAAAAGTACAATGAGGTATCACCTCACACCAGTCAGAATGGCCATCATCAAAAAATCTACAAACAATAAATGCTGGAGAGGGTGTAGAGAAAAGGGAACCCTCTTATACTGTTGGTGGGAATGTAAATTGATACAGCCACTATGGAGGTTCCTTAAAAAACTAAAAATAGAACTACCATATGACCCAGCAATCCCATTACTGGGCATATACCCAGAGAAAACCATAATTCAAAAAGACACATGCACCCCAATGTTCACTGCAGCACTATTTACAATAGCCAGGTCATGGAAGCAACCTAAATGTCCATCAACAGAGGAATGGATAAAGAAGACGTGCTACATACATACAATGGAATATTACTCAGCCATAAAAAGGAACAAAATTGGGTCATTTGTAGAGATGTGGATGGACCTAGAGACTGTCATACAGAGTGAAGTTAAGTCAGAAAGAGAAAAACAAATATCGTATATTAACGCATATATGTGGAATCTAGAAAAACGGTATAGATGATCTTATGTGCAAAGCAGAAGTAGAGACACAGACATAGAGAATAAATGTATGGATACTAAGGGGAAAAGGTGGGGGGGAGGAATTGGAAGATTGGGATTGACATATATACACTATTGATACTATGCATGAAGTAGATAACTAATAAGAACCTATTATATAGCACAGGGAGCTCTACTCGATGCTCTGTGGTGACCTAAATGGGAAAGAAATCCAATAAAGAGGGGAGGGACTTCCCTGGTGGTCCAGTGGTAAAGAATGCACCTTCCAATGCAGGGGACGCGGGTTCAGTCCCTGGTCGGGAGCTAAGATGCCACGGGGTAACTAAGCCCCGTATGCCACAACTATAGAGCTTGCGCACCTCAACGAGAGAGCCCGCGTGCTGCAAACTACAGAGCCCATGCACCCTGGAGCCCACACGCCACAACTAGAGAAAGAGAACCTGCACGCCACAACTATAGAGAAGCCCAAGCACCTCAACGAAAAGATCCCACATGTCTCAACGACCCGACGCAGCCAAAAAAAACAAACAAAAAAAGAAGGAATATATATATATATATATATATATATATATATACACACACATATGGATGATACACTTTGCTGTACGGTGGAAACTAACACAACACTGTAAATCAACTATACTCCAATAAAAATTAATTTTAAAAAATGACGATCAATCTTCCAATGAAGAAAATTCTATATGGCTATTAAAAGCATTTTTTTCCTTCTTGTGACTATTTATTCTTCTGATAAAGAGTAGATCCAGAAGATTCCACCAAAGAAGACAGTATTTCTTATATTTTCCCCTGAATATAAGAAATGTAGCAAAGATATATTATAGAATTTTCTGCCACCTCGCAGATTTGGAAAGTGTTATGAAATCATAAACAAATCTTAGGTTCTAACCCAACCTCACAATGTATTATTTGGGTAACCTGGGTAAATCACTTGGCCTTTCTCAGCCAACATTTACTTCTACATAAGACAGGGGTAGTACAGCTCTTCCACATATACTTTCACTGACACTAAATGAAATGATGAGTTTGAAAGTACTTTCTACACAATGAGGTGCAATTTAAGCAAACAACCTCATCAAACTCACTCTAGTCGACGTACTCATTCTGTAGCAGATGGGGCATTTATCTCATAATATCCTGAGAAAGCTAAGAAAACTGACTTTTTCACCCAAAACAGCATTCCTCCAGATCTTATTACATAATTCTATTTTGTAAAGAAGTGAAAAAAGACAACTGGTCAAACTCAAAGTTCATTATCTCCATAGAGCAATTTTAGGCAGAATATCTGAATAAAACAAGAATGAAAACATTCTATTATTGCCTAGGCTACTCTACATAATGCCTTTTTTCTGACACCTTGAATCATTGCTTGCCTCATAGGTAACATTTTCAATTATTCAAGCACTAGTTAATATTGCTGGTGTTGGCATGATCAGTAATTACTGTCTTTAATAATCACAGGCATCTGATTCCAGCTGCTCCCATCTTTGATATAACCATGAGCAACAGCCTGGCGGACAGGAACCGACAGGGAAAGAATACAGCCGGGGGTCAAGTTGATGCTGGTGGTGTACTAGCTTTCAGTGAGCTACCAGAGTCAGAAAGACATGCTGAAAAGTGAGACCACAGATTAAGAAAGAATGAATGTCCTGAGAGTTTTGTACAAAATAAAATATTTTCTGAACATGAGAATGATTTTTGAATTTAGATCTGAAGAAGCTGGCTAAATAAATCATACCTTCCACAACCTTCTTTTGAGTAATTATAAAAAGAATTCATCTGCATACTCATTCCCCTGCCAGATATGACTTTTCCCTTCCCCAGATGGCTGGGGTGAGTGTCTGTGCATATGGCCAAGGGAAAACAGCAGGAGCTCAAAGTGTGTAAAAAGAAGTGAAGGCTTACAAAACGTGTATGGTGTGAGACACCAAAGGGACTATACAACCAAAGAAGACCAATCAGTGAACGCAAAGCCTGGGAGACCCATGTCCTGGCCCCAGCTCTGTCTCCCTTGCACAAGCCAGTTTGCTTTTCTGGGCTTCTGCTTTCTCATGTGGACAGTAGTGTGATCCAACTATAATCAGTCTGGAGAGTTCTCTGTAGCCTATGTGAAATTATCCAATGTTGAGGGTCAGCAAAAATCGGTAAAGCAATGTCCCTCAGTATCCACGGAGGATTGGTTCCAGGACCCGCTGCAGATACCAAAATACACACATGCTGAAGTCCCATAGTCAGCCCTCTGTATCTGTGGACACAGAACCCATGGATACAGAGGCCCAGCCATAGAAGTAAAAATCATACCACCGCATGGATCCTGTGTGAACACCACCAAGAGACCCAGTCCTTTAAGAGCTGGTTCTAGGGGAATATGGAATCTGCATCTACCATAAATCAAATATATTTTTAGAAAAAAATTAATGGGGGAATGAGAATGTGTGTGCATGTGTAGGGATGCATATGTGTGTGCAGATGTGTGTAAAGGTATGCATATGTGTGTATGTGTAGGTAGATGTGTGTGTGGGGTGTGTGTGTGTGTGTGTGTGTGTGTGTGTGTGTGTGTGTGTAGAGGGGAGCATAGACAATCCGTCTCATTCCTCTCCTTCCCTTTTTGTCTATCGTCCCTCCTCTAAATCTCTGGCACTGAGTGCTAATTTAATTTAATTTTTAACCAAGGCATGTGGGCAAGGAAGACATGAACGAGGTTGCATATTTATTTCCCAGGCTAGCTCAGAAGCCAGTCTGCATTAGGGGTGATTCTCTGTAGAATGGGGACAGTAAAGGATTAGTGATGGTGGTGGACAGGAAAATAGTCGCATCAGAATCACCTGAGGAAAGGCTTTTTCAATATCTCTGCTTTCTCCTCTCTCTCTCCTTCCTTGAGATTCTCATATGATGCTGAAAGGACAGTCTTAATGCACCCACACATACACACATACACACACACACACACACACACACACACACACACACACACTCATCACAGCTGCAAGTTACTGCTACTGGTTTGCTGAGGTGGAATAAAAGATGAAGAATTTCACCGCTAATGTCCTTTCCTGCTCTGACACTTTAGGACTTTGCTCCTACCATTGATATACCTTCTAATTAAGGAAACACTTGAGGTGGCCAGAGAACAACAGAGGTGACACCACATAGCTATGTAGAAAACTGAGTGGCGGGCTTCCCTGGTGGCACAGTGGTTGAGAGTCTGCCTGCCAATGCAGGGGACGCGGGTTCGAGCCCTGGTCTGGGAGGATCCCACACGCCGCGGAGCAGCTGGGCCCGTGAGCCACAACTACTGAGCCTGCGCGTCTGGAGCCTGTGCTCCGCAACAAGAGAGGCCACGATAGTGAGAGGCCCGCGCACCGCGATGAAGAGTGGCCCCCGCTTGCCGCAAATGGAGAAAGCCCTCGCACAGAAACGAAGACCCAACACAGACAAAAATAAATAAATAAATAAATAATAATTTTAAAAAACAAAACAACTCACATTATTTAAAAAAACAAAAAAACAAACAAAAAAAACTGAGTGGCAAATAGATGAGGACTTCTAAAGTAAGGAAATATATTGTACGGTAGAGCTAATCAGGAGTCGGTTTTTCATGGAGGAAATAGGTATTGCGCTAAACCTTGGTGCACAGATCTTAGAATGAGAGGGAGGTAAAGCAGCGTGCCAGGGGCCACGCATGTACAGGATCAAATACATGCAGGAGGGCACGATCTAGAAAGACAGTGAGGGAGACAGTGCCAGTGCTGGGAGTAGTGCCAGGTCGGGATGACCAGGATAAATGGGGCCAGCGGACCTTGGGCTGCAAACTGCAGGGCGCCAGAACTTAGAGCGGCAACTGTGGAATCACCACTGGCTCTAAAGCAAGAGACCGCTAGAATAAAACATGTGTCTGAGGAAGCGACTTCAGATCCTGGTGCCCAGGACGGGTTAGAGCAGAAGGTTCTAACCTGGGCTCCACAAACAGACTTCAAGTACTCGACAGCCTCTGCTGTTCTATGCCACTCTTCTTCTGAATCACATGCATACACGCATTTTGTACAGGAAAGAGGAATGCATTACACTCTCAAAAAGGTATGTGACAACCGCTTTCCCCATCCGACCCCCATCCCACCCACACACAACACAGGAAACCTGAGAATTCTGTAATGTTTGCAAATTTTCCTCGCGGGTGGGGGAGGTGCTTCTCCTGGTTCAGGTGGAGCAAATCAGTAAAGGGTAAAACAGAACAAGAGCAGCTAGTTGGCACCATCCCAGGTGATCCTTGTGTAGCGGCGGACCCAGCAGAGGCTCCAGAGGGGCAGAGTGAGAAGGCACTTTCCCAGGCTCACTTTTTAGGGAGGTGTTGATAAAAGGGGCTTTCGTGGATTATAGAAAGTTGGCTACAACAGCAGTCTTATCCTGAATTGGTTACGATTATCACCTCATATCAAACCTCTTTTGCATTATAAAGCCAGTTTCTCAGAGCTACAGTGTCACATAAAATGTGTCTAAGTCATTCAGGAAACTAATTTAAGGAATTAGATCAAGTATGGCTAATTCTTAATGGAGACACAAACAGGCTTCCAAAAAAAGAAAGCAAAAATCATCATATTTCTTAAATCAAATATCAAAATCCACATTTGACCACTTCCACTTATTTAGTAGGGATATTTCTCAAAATTAGTATTTTAAAAACTAGAGTCAATCCAGGTTGAAAGAATAAAACATACCTTTTTCACTATCTTTATTTTCTACCAAAAGCAGTGCTGACTTTCTGGGTACTTCAGTTAAATTTAGTTATTGGAACATATGAATCATAAAAGCTGTACCTTTAAAAGAGTTTTCAGGAAAAATTTATTTTTTGAAATTTCAACCTGGTAAGCAAACCTTTGAAAAAGACTTGAAAAATTTGTTTGCAAAAGTACAAAGGAAGAAGCAACACCTGAGAAAGTCTAGTGAGCTATCGGTGACACTCTAAAGTAAATTCTAAGGTGTTAATTATCTCAGATTTCCAGGAGGCTTCTGCCCTGAAATATGCTCGGTTTCTGATTGTGCAATTCATGTTTCTATTTTTGATTGTACATTCCACATCTTCTATTAAGCTTTCCCTTCTCTGAATTCCAACAATTTGTGCCTGTGCTAGGGACACTTACATTAGGTCTAGATGACAGTTATAGATGTATTATAGTTATATCTTTCCTCTCTGCTGTTCTGTGAATGTATTCAGGACACAAAGCACCTCTCACCCACCTTCCACGAAAATATCCAATAAAGTCTGCTGAATGAACAAGTAGACATTGTTTAGAGAGTAGGTATGAACCTTACTGCAAACTCATTGTGCAAAAAAATTAAAAGCTTATCTCCCTGTTTTCTACAACGCAAATTTAATTTCTATTCTATCAGTTGGCAAGCTCTGCCTTCTTGGGTTGCTCAAGCAGAGTTATGGCATGGTTCTGGGATTCATATTGTGGCAAAGTTACGAGGGCTGGGCTGCCAGGTGCCTCTGGTCTCCAAGTCACCATGTAACCTTAGCTTGACTGTCATTAAATGCAATTATCATTTTCAGTCCTTGACTTAGTGGGTATTGGCAACATCCAAAACGGATAAATGCTCTCTCCTTCCTGAATCTTGCTACTTCCTTGGCTTCTATGAGTCCATCCTCTCCTGGTTTTCCCCCTTCCTCTCTGGCTACACATTTTTTTGTGTGTTTGGGGGGGGTGGGTTGTTTTGCTTCTCCCTCTCTACCTAATCATTATGTGCTGTAGTTCCATGAGCTTCAGAGTTCATTGATCTACTTTATCTCTAGGCAATTCCAACAACCCCTATTAAAAATTGTATCACAGGCCCAGAGTCTTCCATCATGTCCAAACATACAATAACCTCCTATTTGACATCTTCATTTGAACATCTTAAGACAGCTCAAATTTAATACTGCCATAACCACACGTAATTTCCTTCACCCATCCCACCCAGCCCCCAACAGTTCCTCTTCTAGAATCCCTTTCTTGATGAATTATACCAACACGCACCCAACTGCACGGAATGTCACCATGATGCAGTTGTATGGATTAGTATCCCCATCCATGCAAATGGTACCTCCACTCACACAGCTGTACGGAATGATTCATAGGGTTCTCTCTCCCTCATTCTCAATATCCAATCGAGCACCAAGATCTGAAAATTTTACCTCTTAGCCCTTAAATGGTCTTCCCTCTTTCTCCCCACCTCCTTAGGCCAAACTACTACCATCACCTCTGATCTGAACGAGAGCAATAGAGAGCAACACCTTCCTATACTGATGAGTGCTTTCCTTCAATCAGAAGCCACTGTTAGCCTTCCAGGTCCTGTCACTCTTTGACTAAAACCCTTCCTCGGGGGCTTCCCACTGTTTTTAGGATAAAGACCCAGGTGTGGTCCTGCCCTACCCACCCTCCAGCATCATCTCCCCCCACACTCTCCCTGGCTCTCAGCACCCCACTGTACCTTGTTGTCACCACTGTTTTCCCCCGGCGCTGCGCTGGGCCTCTGTATATGAATTTTTTCCTCCCTTATTTGAAGGATTCTCCACCCTCTGGCTTTCACCTCATTAACTCATCACATCCTTCCGACCCCCAACCCCACTTTCTCAGGGAAGGCTTCCGCACCACCCCCTCAAAGCAAGTCAAACCCTTTTTACACTTTCATACCACCATGAACCTCCTATTCTCAGCATTTATTTCAATTGTAATTTTACCCATATTTGTGAAATCATTTGATGAGTGCCCATCACTTCCACTGGAGTGTCAGCTCCAAGACAACAGAGCTCTGATCTGTTTTCCTCACCACTGAATCATCAGCACTTGGCTCAGAGCCTGGCATCCAACAGATGCCCCATAACTATGTGCCGAATGAGCATTCTTGAGAGCATAGAATAATATTAATGAGAAAACTGGTGATGCTCTTATAAGCAAAAACACCAATGGCAGCATACTTAAGAAACAACAACAACACAGGATCTTTTATAGCTTTCATCCTGAAATGAGAGCATAAGGGCCACACAGACCCACCAGGTGTGGCCCGTGAATCACAGCTGTCCTTCCGCATTAGACACTGAATACTGGAAAACATAGGTGGTAGTCAAAATAAAAGTGCCTACATTCTCATTACCCCCACACCCAGGAAGAGGTGATAATGGGAAGAAAGACCTGCTGTCCCCAATGATAGGGGAGCAACCTTAGCTCCCAGGCCCTCCAGCCTCTGCTTAAGAATAATCATAGCAGTAGATAGCAAAGATTTACTGAGTGCCTACTTCCTGCTGGACAAGGAAACTTATATACATTAACGCACTTGATCCACATAATTATACTGCAGAGTAGGTATAACTGTCTCCAGAATACAAAGGAGGATACTCAGGTTCAAAGAGATAAATAACTTTCCAAACAACTAGTAAACGAAAGAACCAGGATTCAACCTTAGGGCTCTCTTTCTCTAAAGCCATCCCACTGATGCACCCCACTGCTGCTGCTACACAAAGCAAGAAAGGCAGCTACAAGCAGCCGAAGCCCCACTGGCTGTGGAGGAGGTAAGTGGCTGGTGGACACTGTAGTCCAAAGATAGCTTTAATATCACTTGTCATTGAAAAGGGCCAGAGCAGCCAAAAGCAGTAACAACAGCACGGAGAAGGCTGGATGTGACATCTGTGGCACATGAGAAGCACCTGAGAAGGCTGGATCCCAGAAGAAAAGGTCTCCACTGTGGGGCCCAGCCCTGCCCAGTACCCTCCAGCAAGGAACAACAGTGTGAACACAGAACACAGAACAGTGAAACAGAGCTGAGGTCTGCTCCTGATGCTGGAGTGCCTTAGCCAGACATGTGTTATTTTGTTTCCACTGTGGAATTAATCCTGGAACTTTCCTTCACTACACTGGTGGCCAAAGAAACCCTTGATTAAATAAAAACAAAAATTAAAAACCTTGGTATAAAGCAAGTTTGGAAGTGTTGTTATTTTGAGAATACTCAACATAGGGAAATATAAGAGAAATAAATTACTGGATTCCTTTAAATAGCCAACTCCCAGAAGCTTTAAAGATTTTTTCGTTGTTGTTTTATTACATCTCGCATTACTTGACAAAGAGGCTTAGGAATTAGATATACATAATACTAGAGGTTGTAGAGAAACCTTTCAGTACCTCCTGAAAGCCTGTTTATTTACAGAGCCTGAGAAAGGGAGATGGTTCACATTGGGAAGAATTAGAAGGCAGGTGGGGTAGTGCTTTTTGAGACTAATTTAGCCACGGGTCTTAGAGTCACAGGGGTTTTTAGAAAGAAGAGTGAGATAAAGAAAGCCAAGTTTCTAAAGATATTAGTCTGCAGCAGTCCACAGGAAGGGATGGAAGAAAAAAGAAAGTGGCACAGAGAGACCAGTAAAGAAGCTACAGTGCTGAGGACGTGAATCAGAAAAGCAGCCAGGAGAACAGAGGGGAGAGGAGGGCATGCGAGATACCAGGAAGGAGAAACTGAGAGGCCTGGGGACTGAATACTGAAATGACAGCCTAGTTAGCTGCAGGTAAGGTCAGACACACACGAATAAGGTAATATTTTACTTTTACACAAACATGCAGCTCCTTTAACCCACACTTCCTGAGCACTGGTGGTACCAAGTCAGAGAAGACCAAGATTCAAATGTCTAGAAAAGGCACATTTATTGATACAGAAGATCAGAGGTTACCTAGGATGGAATGGGAGTGGGAATAAACTTTGGGGGTTGATAGAAATGTTCTAAACGTGGACTGAGGTGATAGCTGCACAACTCTATATACATAGACTAAAAATTATTAAGCTGTGCACTTACAATGGTTGAACTTTATGGTCTGTAAATTCACCCTCAGTAAACCTGTTTATTTATTTATTTTTGGAACAGAGAAAGGTTTATTGCAGGGCCATGCAAGGAGACAGTGGCTCATGCCTTAAAAAGCCCAAACTCCCCGAAAGCTTTCAGCAAATCCCATTTATAGGAAAGATGAGGGAGGGGCGCGGTTAGTTGTTGCAAAATTTTTGGTTTCAGATCCTTTGTTCTTGAGGTCCGGTAATGATGTTTCTGTAAATCTCCACCAAAACAAATGCTATTCTCTGTTCTGACAAGAAAGCACAAGGTCCCAAGGCACAACTTTCACCCTCCGAGGTCCAGGTCCTTCCTCATAAGAAGGGGGTCCCCGCTCAGGCCAGTTACCCTGTCCGTGAGCATTCATCCAGCACTCAGTCTGGCTCCTCCAGCCAGGGCCCAGGCCCAGATGAAGAGGCAGATCTTAGCTGGCAGTGCCTTCGGGGTCAGGTTCCCAGGCCCTACCCAGAAGTCATCACTGAGGGAGCAAGGCACCCAGGACCCAAATGGCCCTCAGGCTCCTCAGGCCACCCAAACACGGGGGTGGGGGGGGGTATGCCGGGTCCTGCAGACTGCAACACATGCAGACTGCTACTGCCACTAGGTCGCAGAGGCAGGGACAGGGGAGACGTTCGCGTTGCCCCAAGGCCTGGGCCCGGTCAGTGGGTGGCCACGGCAAGGGCTCTGGAACTCTGCAGGACACAGCCCCCGGCCTTCTCCCCAGGGCCCCCAGCTCACCCGCCAGCCAGAGGCTGCAGGGCCTACAGCAGCGGTCCCCAGTCTTTTTGGCACCAGGGACTAGTTTCGTGGAAGACACTTTTACCACGGACCGGGTTGGGGGAAGAGTTCAGACGGTAATGCAAGCGATGGGGAGCGGCAGATGAAGCTTCAATCGCTCCCTTCTGCTCACCTCCTGCTGTGCGGCCCAGGGCGTGGTAACCCCTGGCCTGGAGGACCCTGGGGAGAAGGCTGCGATCCGCCTCTTACTGCACTCTCTGCCCGCGACAACCACCACTCGGCCGACCGATGGCCCAGCGGGGCCTCTAACCACCGCACTAGTGGTCTTGCGCTAACAGTTGCCTGGTAACGGCCATTCAGGTGCGTCTACTAACAGCTGCGTGCCACCTTGCTTCTATTACAATTCCTCCCTTTTCTTTGCTACTCCTCAATGTTGAGGAGAAAACGTGGGTATGTTTTGGATACAGTGGTTAATCATAAACTCAGCAGAGGAACTGGGTTTTAGGGGGACTTGCTTTCAACCTCCAATCCTGTTTCATCCTTCACAAATTAGTAAAGCTGTTCTTAAAAAGTGATGAGAGCTATGGAGAAGGGACAGTAATACAGGGTAAGGAGAACTGAGAGTGAAGGGGTGGGGTGGGGGTTAGTTTGCGTTTTAAATAGGTGATCACAGTGGACCTCAGTGAGAAGGTGACATTTGCGCAAAGACCCAAAGGAGGTGAGGGAGGGAGGCTGGGGACAGCCAGGAGGAGGAGCAGTCCAGGCAGAGGAAACCAGGGACGACGTGCACAGGTTCTAAAGTAGAAAAGGAGGCCAGTGAGACCAGGGCAGGAGCGGACAGTGGACAGTAGAAGGTAAGGATAGAGGAGGATAGGAGGGGATAGATGGTGTCGATTGTGTTGGTTCTTGGGATGGAATCTAATGCAGTTTTAAGCAAAAGAGTAAGGTGATCTAACTCAGGTTTTAAGAGGATCACCCCAGCTGCAGTACTGGGAACAGTCTCTGGGAAGCAAAGGAGACCAGCCAGGAATCTGCTGCAGTAGTTTAAGCATCAGCTGGTGTTGACTGGGGCAATGGTGGGAGCAGGAAGGTGGTCAGAAACGGTCAGATTCCAGGTATATCTTGAAGGTAAAACCAACAGAATTTCCTGACTGCTTGAATGCGAGCTGTCAGAGAAAGAAGCAAGGATGACTCCACGGTTCTGGGCCTGAGCAACTAAAGATGGGGAAGCTCTGGATGAGGCAGGTTTGAAGGAAAAAAATTAAAAATCACGTACTGGGAACTTTGCTACTAAACTATATTATATCTGCCAAAGTCACTTCACATAATTTTGGTAACATTCTTCTAAAGGCCAATTTGACTCTAAGGTAGGTTTCCTTCCAACACGTTCATTAGTTGGGGTACTTTAGGGAAATGAAATGGCCATACAAAATGTAGAAATATTTATTTAAAATTCTGATTCTTAGCCTTCTTTTTATTCTCAGGACTGCTGAACAGCTTATTTTCTTATAACTTCTTAATTATGCTTCTAATGACATTAGATTTAACCTGCCTGGAAAGGTCCTGCTGTTGGTCCAAAGTGAACCAACAGAAAAGAGCAGTGACACCAATGACAGTCACTTATCCCTCAGTGATTCTTCTTAAACAGAGCCTCTGAGCTGGGAAAAGGCCCAATCAATGAATGTTGGGCTATGTTAATGAACTCCATCTCCTATAAAAATAGGTTAGAGTAAAATTCATGAAGTGTCACAAAGAAGTGCCAAAATTCAAGGTCAATCTCTCTTGTGAGTTATTTCTCCTTAGAAGAAGGCTCTCTAAAAGAGATGAAGGTAGAAAAGGTTAAATTCCTATCTGTAGATTTAAATAATACCTACTCTCATTTCACGATGTAAAATACAGATTTTTCTTTCTTGCACTTCTAAATTTATATGTGCGTGTTGGGTTCTCTCTTTTTATTCTGCACATCTGGCCACCGGACTTCTCCATGTGATCGTTATCATTAATACACGAGTTAGAAATACCCATTAGGCTCAGCAGCTGTGCCCAAGGCCATTACTTCCTCTCATTTGGCACAGATGGCCAAAGAGATGATTTTGGCAGACGGGCCAAGTGCGAGCCACCTAATGAAGCTGCAGCCTCAAAACCAACTGATGGTAAATGCAATTTTACAGTTATCCTCAGCCTCCTCCCTCTCTCTCCCTCTCTCCCCCCGCTCCCATCCTTGACACAAAAAGCAGAAGAAGGAGTACACCCTAACTCTAATTTGCCAAAGCTCTAAACACACCATCTCATCTGATTTTCCAAGGAGGAAAAGGTAACTCAACAAAACAATTCCAGTTCTAAAATGGTCATTCTTTAGGTCAAAAGCCTTTTTTCTTCAACTCAAAAATAATCCTGCAAAAGGGATTAAGCTGGTTTGTACCTAACTCAATATCAGAGAAACCATCACAATAGTCATAATAATGATTAAACGAACACGGACAAACAAATATAAGTATGGTTATCTGCCCTTCTTTCATATACTCACACGCCTTAAAATGACTCCTCTTAAAACTATAAGCAGGCAATATCCTCACCATGCATAACTCTCTTAGATTGTAAAATCCACTTATAATTTCATAAGCTGTTTAATGGCAAGGTTTCTTTTTCTCCTTATCTGTATGCTGGTGCTTAAGAGTTGCATATCTCCTCAAAATGCCTGATATTCAAATGTTTTGATGCTTTAAGATCATGATAGTGAAGAAGGTCATGAAATTCCCCTCAGACATAAAAGATGCACACACATAGTCACACTCTGTTTCAGCCAGTTTCTGAGGACAGAATATTAAATTTAAAAGCCTATTAAAAACCTGCAAAACACCCTCCAAACCTTCCCTAAAATAAAGAGCAAACGACAATTCAAAATTACGGTTTCTCTGCTCCCAGAGAAATCCTGCTGTAAAGATCTATACTATTCTGCCACAGTTCCCCACAGATAGACCTGTTAATCAATGACTCATAGGACTTTATCCACGGTAGAAACTATATTCTCCAGTTGGCTTATATAATGCCATGTAATCACCATTAACACTCTAAATCTAAAAAGGTATAAAAAAGCATCTGATTTTATCTTGTGCAGAAATGTCTATTTTTTTAAATCAATCAAACTGCTTCAATGTTGGGTAATACTGCAATGAGGATATTTATAAAGATGCTCTCTGCAGTAATCACCTGATTACTTGTACACAAATTTGAGTGGAAAATCCTAACTTCTGTTTCAGCAGTGAAGATGTTAATCACACATTACGACTCCTATCCAGAGCACTTAGTAAAGAATTGCCTGCAATGTTTAAACGTCCACTGAATATCCAAAGAGTTGGGTGACCTCAGAACTTATTTACCTTGCTCTTTTTTGTTAAGTGTGAATGGCAAGAAAACTGAGGCCCAGATCCAGGTGGCACGGCGGGTCCTTGGGAGGTAGGAATAAGGAGCAGAGTGTGTGCAGGTCCCTGTGCTCTTAACCTGCAGCTCCGGGATTAGACCCACCATCAGAATCACTCGGGAAGGGTGTTCTAATACACAGGGGCTCAGTACCAATACAGATTCCAACACAATAAATATAGACTACAGGAATCTATATTTTTAAAACAACACCAGGTCCTTCTGAGGACCTTCTCTTTACAGAGCCTGGTTGCAACCTCTGGGCTGGACCTACTTGCAGAACAGTGATCATGTATGATTTTCTAAAGCAAGGCTCCAGAACAGCCAAACAAATCAATAATGGAGCTCTTTTAGTATACACAGAGCTTTTAAAAAATATATCTAGGGCTTCCCTGGTGACGCAGTGGTTGAGAATCTGCCTGCCAATGCAGGGGACACGGGTTCAAGCCCTGGTCTGGGAAGATCCCACATGCCACGGAGCAACTAGGCCCGTGAGCCACAACTACTGAGCCTGCGCGTCTGGAGCCTGTGCTCCGCAACGAGAGGCCGCGATAGTGAGAGGCCCGCGCACCGCGATGAAGAGTGGCCCCCGTTTGCCACAACTAGAGAAAGCCCTCGCACAGAAATGAAGACCCAACACAGCCAAAAATAAATAAATAAATAAATTTATTAAAAAAAAAAAAATCTAATTTTGTTCTCACGATGCTTACTATTATCCCAGTTTATAAAGGAGACTCGGGCACAGAGCTCCCGCGGCGGAGCTGGAAACTCAAGCACTCTGACTCCGAGGGCCCTTGCTCTCCCGATCCACTTCACTGCGCACGGCCCCCAGGCTCACCTCACGTACAGAAATACAACCAGTGAGGGGTTTTCAGTTCTGCTCCGGGCCGCAAGCAACCACAGGTGGGAGCAGTCTTAAGAAACGGCCTTATCAACACTGGCACTGCCCTCAGGAAGCCTGAAAGTTGGCCTGAGAGGGAAATGTGGCTGGTTCCTGGGAGGATCCTCTTTCCTGGCTGAGATACTGATGGATGCTGTGCCACCACACAGAAAAATCCTCTCCGGAAACTCAATCCGCTCCCACCCCTGAGGTCAACCGTGAGGTTCCAGATAAGAAGAGAGAGAACTAAAACAGTTCTTGAGTCAGTGGTACCTGGGCTTCTTATTTTATTTACTTTTTTTTAACATCTTTATTGGAGTATAATTGCTTTACAATGCTGTGTTAGTTTCTGCTGTATAACAAAGTGAATCAGCTATATGTATACATATATCTCCATGTCGCCTCCCTCTTGCGCCTCCCTCCCACCCTCCCTATCCCACCCCTCTAGGTGGTCACAAAGCACCGAGCTGATCTCCCTGTGCTATGCGGCTGCTTCCCACTAGCTATCTATTTTACATTTGGTAGTGTATATATGTCCATGCCACTCTCTCACTTCGTCCCAGCTCACCCTTCCCCCTCCCTGTGTCCTCAAGTCCATTCTCTACGTCTGCATCTTTATTCCTGTCCTGCCCCTAGTGGGCTTCTTAAATATCTTGCTCTATGGCTGGTTACTCTCCAACACACTTAATGGGCTCACTTAATGTTGAGATGCAAGAGGTCCTCTTTCATCCTTGCCTCTGTCTCTTCATCAATCAACACATGAATAAAGGAAAGGAACAGAATACCAATAGCTGCTGACTGAGGCACTGCAAGTTTGCACATGAGCCAAGAATGATAGCAACAAAATTCTTAAGCAATCATAGGATATGTTTTCCAAAAAGAGGTCAATATAGAGGAAGTAGAAGAACTCCAAGAATACAGTGCCCAAAAAGAAAAATACAGTAATCAAGGCACATATTGAGGAGGTCTGGGAATTTCATGCCCCATTAGGACAAGGGGTAAAGTATGTCCTTATTTACAAAGGCAATACATAGCTAAACCATGTAACTGACTCCTCCTGTCCCAATTCCACACTTATCAAACCCTGAGCCACTAAGAGACAAGGTGCTGGCCAATGAGCTCCACCCACATCTGCAAACTCTTCAGCAGTTACATACATCAAATATATCAATATTCCACTTTAAAGCAAATGATAATATGTAGTGACAATAAATTAACTACAGACTTCTGGAGAGCAATATTGATAGAACAACATGAAACACAAATCAAAAGTTGACAACTTTATGAAAGATAACAAGGTCAGAAAAGGAAATTTAACCATAAAACCCTACGGATGACACTAAGATTCACAAATTAGAGTTTCAGTAAAAAGTCAAGTTAAATACTGTGTAGAAAGGCCTTAGGGCTGTGCACGAGTTTCTCAAATGACATTTGATCAATTCGGAAGCCCTATCTTTAGATGATATTAAATACCTTCAAGAAATGATAAGTAGCTTTGACCCAAAGCTAAAGATGATAAGCTGTGTCCAAATTAAATCAGATTGTAAGTAACTAATGTTTCCATAGAAGAAAAAACCAAAACCTTCATTCCATATTTCTTTAGGCTTTGAATTCTCAAAAAACCAATCAGTCATATCAGCTCAAAGACATCAGTCTGAGAAAGACTAGTGAATCTTTGCAGCTGAAGGGTTATTGGATTATATCTGTACTACTGCCTATCACAAAAACAGCACTTTAAAAAAAATGTCTCGTTTCAGGGAATGTCAAACAGAATAGATGAGGAAGCAAGTCAAAGAGAGACTCTATCAAAATAAATCTCTTCCATTTGGATATCTACCTCAATTATGAATCTAAATTTCCAAAATAATAACCACAGCTGTCACTTGGGAAGTGGTTGAGAATATGCTCATATTAAAAGACTTTTTTTCCTTAGTAATATGACTTTGTAACTTTGCTGTTGTGTGAATTAGATGCAAACACAAGATCTGGCACTGATGTCATCTCGGCTACTATATTTTTCATCCTGGAATTCAAACCTCACTCTAATTAATATCTACTATATACTGAATCTTTTTTTTTTTAATTTTACTATATTCTCTTCTGGATTCGCAGAGAGTAAAGACATAGGTAAAGGATATTCTGTCTTTGACAAACGATCACAAATTTAACATGAGCAATTCCCTAAGCCTTTCTTATTTTAGGTATCTAAACTAATGTTACTTACCAACTACTAAACATATATCTGAATTATTATATTGCAACATATTTAAAGAAACACTGAAATAAATACATACATACATACATACATACCAGAGCACATTTAGCACAAGAAATAGTTTTTTCTATAATGAAGTGCTTTGTAATTCACTGTATGACAAAAACAGAACTTAGCATGGTATATAGGCTCCTAAAATTTACTGCTCAGACTACCTTCCTATAAATGTTCTTTGTTATCACTACTACAAAAGTCAACAGTGTAGTAGGCTGCTAGTAGTTCCCACGGCTGTCTGGGTTACCCCAAGCCCATGATCTGGGGGGTAACCTTGAAAAAAGTCAGGACACACTAGCCTCATCTGCACTCCTAGGTCATCAGAGAACCAAATGATATCAAAAAGGCAGAAAGATTACTCTGCCGTTTGTGAAGATAAGGACCTGCTTGGCAGGGGCGGGGGAGGGGACAGAGAGTGGCACAGAGAAAAAAGAAAAAAATAGATTTAACTGGGAAGTATTCTCTTTGGGAAGACTTTAATCCTATCTGACTTGAAAGTGAATTTGAGGAGTTTTTTCTTTGAGCCTGGGGAGCTCTTGACCTTTTCATAAAATTTACATAATTCAGCATGAAGGGAAACCCCTAGTTGAATAGAAAGATGTTGGCAACTGGAACTTGATCTCACAGAAAGGTTAGGAGGTCTGTACCCACCAGGTAATAGGTACTGCTTTTATTAATCCACAGGGGACACAAGAGGCAGCTTTGTGCTTTTTACAGATGGGGACCCCTGAAGAGATCCTATAATAGGGCCCCAGTGAGCTGCCTAGACAGGAGAAAACTGACCCTCCCTCCTTTTCCCTGTGGCTTCAGGAGTTGCAGAAAAGAGGGGGAAGGCTTGCCAGAGCCTCTGACAGACATTAACCCCAACATACACATTCCTCTCCCCAGGAGAGCCCACCTAAGCAGTCCACTGCTCACTCAAAGCTGCATTACACAAAGAGGCTAGCTCCTCGCTAAGGCTGGCAGACCAGATTAAGACATTTTACATGGGACATACAATTTAAGTGAATTCTACCCTCATGTTGAGGAAGGCAAAGGTAGGAGGGAAAGAGGAGGCAAAGGGAAGGAATTAGAGAGTACGGAGATTTTATTATGCACCGGGCATTGTGCTAGATGTTTACTATGCGTATCTTATTTAGTCTGAGAATAGCCCTGTCATCAAGGTAATAGAATTCCCATTTTACAGATGAGGAAAATGAGACTGAGGGGAGATGTGTTAGCTCGATCCCAGAGCCAGTACCAAGATCACACAGCCAAGAAGTGTCAGGTTTAGCATTCAAATCCAGGCTCCAAGGCTGTGCCACGCTACCTTGCACACACATACAACGTGCAAGAACTGGAAGAACTAAAACTTATAAATAATAAGGCTTCTAAGTAATGATTTAAAATGAGACACCAGAACTTGTGTCATAAAAAATTGCAAAATGCCTCCTCCACTGCTCTTGGCATCTGTCCCATTAGCATTGACTGTGTTCCCACTGAAGCGATCAGCTTGGATGGGACTCCTTATTCGAACAATATCCTGTATGCCAAACAGGCTGTGCTGGGGAGTAGGGGGATTATAGAAAAGTCCTGCTTCTAAGTAACTGGAACTAGCTCATCTGGCATGGAAAGTAGACTATATTATACCTCAAACAAACATGTAGGAGAAAGTCAAGAGTCTACGAAAACTGCCAAAGAGTTTCCTTCTTCATTTAAAAATCATCTTATCAGTCAGTTAATTCCAACCTTGTAAAACTCTTTTGGACAAATTTACAGCTTTCAGTGCTTTCACCATATGTGGAATTAATCTGACTCCAAGTCAGGTTTGCAACTGTTATTTTTTTATACATAGTTCTTCTTAAAATCTCATCGAAATTTATAGCACCGTATGTCTAAATCAAGTTAAATTAAATGCATTAATGCATCACAATGTGCATATGAAACATGGCAAGAGCAAAAGAAATATGAAGAAAGTTGAGCGTTTCTTCCACCTCTTAGGTAAAGATCTCAGCAAGAAGGGTATGAGCATGAGGGACCCTATCAGAATCACAGAACCAGGGAAAAGATGAACAAAACGAATTTCATCTATTTATTCCCAATAAGTGGGAAAGCAAGATGTTCTAGGATAAATTCTCAAGTTCTACTCTCCAAACTGGAAGAAATTCTGAGATAATGGGAACCAGATACAGAAGGAAGGAAGGGGGGAGTAAGGCACTGCCTGACACAGAGACAAAACCAGGTCTATCTCCACTGTCATCAAAAGCTCTGTTTAATAAGAAAGAAGGGCTCCGAACATCGCGTGTTCATAATATTTTCCATTACTTGCCAAATATATCTGTGAAGAGCAAATCATCACATTGGCTTATACTGTACTTGACTGGAATTAAAATCCCTCCAACTTCAAAGCAAACTCCTGTCATGCCAAATGTCCTCAGTGCTAGACTCTAGCTGGCTGTCATGTTTTCTATTTTATTTCATCCTGTTACCTTGTGCCCATGATTCTAACAGGCAGTTCTCCCACCCAGTCATTCCAAATCTAGTACTTGAATCCAAGTCTAACTTCCACTTACTTGTCACATTTTTTATTTCATATTTCCACTCAGGAAACAAAAAGTTGACCCAATCAGGATCAAGAGCAGAGGACATTTATCTGTTACTAAAGGCTTCTCTCTGGGTGTGAGTATAGATTTCCAAATAGCAAACACACAGCATACATTTCTCCTCACTTATCCCACAGATATGAGACTTCATCAAAGGTGTATCTAACATTAAAATCTCTATCTGCAAGAGCCTCCCTAACCTCCAAGCCTGTGACCCTACGAAAAGAAAATGTTTACACTGATATGTTCTTTTCTCATCTAATTTTCACAATCTCTTTCCCATTTCTAAAAATCCAGGTATTTGTCCACTCTAATTGCATTCATGTAAAATATCTATATATGCTTTCTTTCCGCAGAAAAGTGATAACATGAGAGGAAATTATGTGCCATTTGTTAGATGTTAAGAATACAGACACACCATAATAGTTAATGGGTATTTATTGTGTACCAGACTCTGTATAGAGAACTTAACACTTGGTTCATCCTTTGCCTTATGTTCAGTCTTTTAGAAGAATCAGTACTACACTCAATGGATTCTCCCCTATGTCTACAACTCCCCTCTTGGTCTCCTTCACCAACTTGTCTTCCTCCATCCCCTCCCTACATCCCCAGTTCCTTCTTCTTGCTGCACTCAAATTGGAGACCATATTTCTTCCCACAGCCTGTGTCATCCCTTCAGCTACAATGATGAACTCATCAATATCAGAGATCATGTACATTATCCTCTCAGCTCACAATTCCAATTGACTGTCTGGCAGAACCTTCCATCTTTCGACAGCTAAAGGGATCTTCATTTACTATAAGCACACCCAGCCATCGAGGTCCAGCACTAATCCTCCTCCTACACAGGATTTACCTGACCTCCACAGTCAGAATATTTTTTAATTTTTTTCTTGTATCTGTGTTTCTGTGCAATTTTGTATCTCTGTCGTAGCATTTAACACACAGCTGCCTCAAAATCACAATTATATACATGTCTGTAACGTCCATTAGGTAACTGGCAGAGAAGAGTGGGTATGAAGTGAGGAGAGTTGCTGAGGTTTAACGTTTTCTTTCACTGGTCCAGTTTAACATCACATAATCTTGGATTCTTCATCTGTCAAATGGATATAACATGCTCACGGGATGTTGTGAAGACAATATGGAAAGCAGTTTGCATGTAGGAGGGGCTGGAAAAGTAGAAGCTGCCAGGAGCAATATGTTTGTTTGCTTTGAATCCTTAAGGGCAGAGATGTTATCTCCACAGCACCCAGCCAGGACTTTGTTATATTAGTATTGACTAACATCTTCATGGCTCTTTTATTAGATGTGCAACACATTTCCAGGAATTGAAAACTGAAATTTACTTATTTATCACTAAAGCCTCCTTCCAGAGGATGATTTTAGAATAACAGAACTATTAGAAGCGACTGTCCAAGTGTTGGTTTTTTTCTTTTTTAATGAGACCTATTTGGATCCACAAAAGAAATGATGTAAATAAAATAACACTCCTTTCTGACCACCAGGTCTGCTTCAGTGAAGTCTACTGACATCTTTGTAGTTTAGTAGACATATGAGAAAGTGGCAGCCTCTCAAAAATATTTGTTTCATTACAAGATTACTTAAGGAGTAAAGAGTATTTTCTCTGCCAGGGTCCTGGACTCGAATGTCCCTTTGAGTTTCCAGTTACATTTTTGTTCCTTTGGAACCTTGAAATATTCTGTGGTAGGTTTTAACTAATTACCTAAAGCCTTAATAGGAACTTTTCATTGAAAGGTTCAGGATGCTCCTTTTTTCTGACCAACTTTCTATTCTACCTCTTCCTGCAATGACAGGTACCCGACTGACTTTTCCTATACTTCTTAGTCCTACGTGCAGAATAAATTGTTATAAGCATGAAAAGTTTTAAACTATAAATGCTTTTGTTTCACCAGATTCAAAAATTCCTCTTTTGGAGCACTTCATGCTCTTCCATTTTCTCTGAGATATGAGAAAGAGACCTAGGAACCCTCAGGAACAAACTTGGACCTGTTTATTGGATGTTGAGCATGTTTGTTAGAGATTTTAATATCAAAATCAGAAAACTCCCAATCACTCTCATAATGATGGATGTATTTGTTTACATCAGTATTCTGTTAGAGAAAAACAGTTTAGAATTGAATGAGACCTCAGTAGTTATGGATTGCAAACTGGTAGGTCCCAGGTCACTTGTGGCCCAGATATATTTTTAATGTGGTCCTTACAGTTTTTTAAATTAAAGACACTTCAAATTTAAAAATCTGGAAGTTTCTTTTTTTCTTGAAAAAAAGAGAACCTTTTAAAGCCACAGTGGCAGCAGCCAGCAACAGGCAAGTAGGAGCTGCCCCCTTTAGAGTGGTTTGCATGTTCCAGCCATAATCCACACCACCTCTCTCCCACACGTTTCCCACTGGGCCTGCTCCAGTCCCTTACCTTGCCTATCAGACCCCTGCACACACTGGACAAGCAAACACAGGATTTTTTAAAAGGCAAAGAGCCTGGATCCAAGAAGGGCTTTCCCATTCACTAGCTCTGTGACCTTGAGCAAGCTCTGAGTCTAGGTCCCTCAGCTTTAAACTGAAGATACTTCCTTGACCTCACAAGGTTGTTATGGGGATTAAAAAAGAAGTGTACAGAAAGTACTTTGTAAACTGGAATATAAAATGTTTGTCATCCTTATTCATTTCACAGCACCCGCCCCCCCGTCAGTAGCACAAATCCCCTCCACCTACCTCAGTTATGATCGCTTCCCTTCTTCCTCCTATAATTACACTCTGTATGACACAGTTTAATCCAAATAAAAAGAATTTGATATATTTTTTGGCCTCACTTAATAAAAGGTAGAAAAAAGGAACAAATATCAAAGGAAAACAAAATGAATTGTTGAATACCAGTGGGTCTTTACTAGGCCATTTCTGTTTGTAATGAAGGTACGAAGTTAGTGCAGAGTGTAATTACTGGACTGAAGATCTCTCCAAGTGCTGTGTGATAAGTTCACCCATCAGGTGCCTGAGGCCTAAAGGTGAAACTGACAGCCCAGTTCTTAGGGGTTCCTGTGAGACAGACCTCCTCTTGGGCCTCACCAGTGCTCCAGTAAAGGATCCAATCTATCAGAAAAAAACCAACAGGATCTACAAAGCTGGGCTTCCTTCCTCTCTACATTTTAATATAAGCTCTAAAAGCTTAGAACCTGGTGTATTAAGCTATGGCACACATTTTATATATATATCTACCTACATACAGATATACGTCAAAAATCAATAAGAGACTTGAAAGAAAACAGAATCTTCTCAGAAATGGGCAGAGGTGCAAAAAACTGCACTCAAAGAGTGATGCAGTGGATACAGAAATGTTAGCAAAGATGTATGCTATGAAAGCTATCTCCTTACATTAGGAATTCACGTATGTATTCCTGTTCTGGTCATTTTACAACAGAAGATCATCCTTGTGTGGGGAACCATAATTAATTCATCTTCTGCTTTTAATGTTAAGACAATCACGCCTGAGTGAACTGCAAAATATACTATGGAAAGAGAGGGGAAGAAGGGGTTTTAATTGGAATCAGCGTTCTTTATAAGATCACCAAAATGGGAGTAATTTATGATTCAGGACTCAATCCGTTGAAAAATCCATCTGACGAATCCTTTTTAAAGCACTCCGTACAGTGCAATTACCGCTTTTCTTTAAGTTGAATGAAACCGTCGCTTGAATACAGATTAACGAATGCCAAATTACCACAAGGTCCTCAGTGTACATTTCACTTTTAAAAATCAAAATAAATAACAGCATCATTTAAGAAACCAGTTCTTTCAACAGACGCCCCAAGGCTGATGTTTAAGCAAGTCTCCTTGGCAACCAAGGAGCAAAGTACATCTTGGACTACGAGGAAGGGGAGAAAAGGGGGAGCAACTCCAGGGCTGGGTAGAATAAGTAACCGGGAATAGTAATTGCTCCCGCTAGACGACGCTGCTAGAGGCTGCATGCCCCTGAAATTTCAACTCCGGTCTCGCCCCCACTGGCTCACCAGCAGCCTCCCACCCTATCCCTCCGGTGTGCAGGCACCAACCCCGAACAGGTTACGAGGAGAGAGACTAGCTTACCCGAGGGGGTGAACGGTCTCCGGGGTTACGTACCCGAGGCGGCAGCGCAGGCACCGGGCTTTCCCTGATGCACAATGGCCCTGCTTCGCCCGACGATGCCGAGGTTAAGAGAAACCGCAGTAGCTTCGTTCTGCCGGTTTGGGGATGCAGCTGTGAAGAACGAGCGCGCTAGCGCGTGTGTGCGCGTGTGTATGTGTGTGTCCGTGAACGTGTGTGCGAGCGTGTGTGGCAGTGAGCGTGTGTGTGTCTGCGCGCTCCCGGACTCTCCCGCGGGGAAACAGTGTCTCCTAGTAAATGAAAGCAGCTGCCAGCCCCGCGGGTGGCGCGTCCAGCTCGCTCTGCTCTAGGTAACAGCGTCAGCCTGGAAACGCACCTCGGCGGAACCGCGCGGGCTCAGACAGCGAAGGGCTCCGCCCCCTCCCGCCTCCGGCGAGCCAGCGCGCACGCACACCCCGCCCCCTCCGCCGGCGAGCGCGTGCGTCCCTCCCCCGCCCCCGCCGCCGGGGAGGCGCGCACGCCGGTCAGCCCTGTCCCGATCCCGACGGCGCGCCAGCGCGCGCGCCCGCTCTCCCCGGAAGTCGCCCTCCTCCGCAACGGTCCTCTTTTGCTCTCCGACAGTGGCGCTGCTGGCCGCTGGATCGCTTGCACCGCCTGCAGTCTCAGCTGCGGCTCCTCCTGCGACGACCGAGATCCTGGGACCCAGCCCGCCTGTTCCCAGACTGCCTCCCAGGGCTGGAGAGCGACCTGCGGGAACAGACGCCGTGGCCCCAACTTGGTGTGGCCGCGGGCTCTGGCCCTCTGCTTCCCTCCCTCGACCCAACTAACTTGTAAAGTTCAAATTGCTCCTATTCCTAGTGGCCCCTTTGCAGGACCTATGTCGTGACCCTCCTTAGGATAGCATACTTTATGGTACTGTCGAAAACGGCTTTCTGGTAACCTTAAGAAATGACAAGGGATCTCCAGGGATGGACGACGGAAGCCCTGAATCTGAGGAATGAGGAAGAGTATTTGGTTGCAGCTAATTCAGCATCAAAACTGCAGAGACAACAACCCCAGAATACCACCATTAAATTTCGGGGCCTGGCCCACTCGTGTCACTTGCGGGTCATTCCTGTGTAAAACATGCTTAGAAACGCAAACCTAAGCAAAGTGAATAATCTTGATAGGTAAAAATATTACATATTTCACTTTTGAATTGCAAACCTTGGTCCGATGTGGAGTTATGCAACGTGGTAACCATGAAATGAAACTCTAAATTGGAGTAAGCTGTGTTATGTAGGAGTTTGGGGTTTAAAGTACTAGGAAGATGGAATTTCACAGAATGTTAAGTCCCTTCTCTTGCAGGTGTGTTCTTCCACAGTCGGGCTAGGAACATGCCCTGATCTATTTCAGGTGTTCCTAACATTCTCATTAGTCTCAAATCAATGGTTCATCATTTTTTCCTCTTTCAGACCCACAAGTTTTCTGGCCCTGTCCCCCCCTCACCCGCTCCCTTGGGGCCCATCTGGCTTTCAGTGCTTCATTCCCATGGTCTTGGTATTTGGACTTTAGACCCTCGGACCTACTTGTCTAGAAGTCCTGGACACCAAGATAGGCACAGGGAAAAGAATGACAAACAACTGACTACAAACATTAAGTGCAGTGTCATTTTCTAGAATTTTTCATAAGCAGTTTTATATTTTTTATTAGGTGTCGTTTTATACCAGAAGATCAAATGTCGAAGCATTTTTGAACCCAAAATACTGACAATGACTTGGTGTCAATAAATAAAACATTCCCTTAAGATTCATAAAGTATTTGTCACTAAAGTGAATGTACTTAAAATTTTAAACCCCATCTATAAGGATTAGATTATCTGTTTGTTTAGAATAAACAGAAGCTATTTATCAAAAACAAATAGAAAAGCAAAGAATATAACAGTATTTACACAGAAAAAAATATGCCACCAACTCACCAACTGTGTGACTATGGAAGGGTTTCTTACTGCCCAAGCTGGGTCTGTCTTGTTCATCATTGTATTCCTACAAGCTAGCACAATGCCTGTCACATATTAGGGGCTCAATAAATATTGCTGACACATAAATACTGAGGATTTAATAAGAAAATATATATTAAATGTCTAGTAAAATGTCTAGTTCAGAGAGGGCAATTTTTTCCCTATATGACTCCTTAAGATTGATTTAAAGCATAGGTTTTTTTTAAACTAAGAAAGCCTTTTATTTCTCTGAAATAAAAGACTCCGTATTTGTTAGACAGCCATAAAAATTCAACCCAAGCGTGTTTTCCAATATACTGTTAGTAGAGGAGCAAATAGATTTTAGGCACTATTTCTCTCTTGGGCACCATTGTATATGGCCTCTTTGTTAAGAAAATAAAACAATGCTTCACAAAAGCTATGCTTTGGAATACTAGTTATTTGTTCAATAAAAACAATTTTTTTGAGCTCTTAGAATGTGTTGCACAGTTTGATCAGTGTAGGGCTTCAGTTGTCGATAAATAGACATTTTCCCTGTTTCAGTCTAGTGATATGAGAGATAAGCTTCAATTCCAGAAAAAACACCTGTCATAGCTGCCTTGTCCCATATCAAATGAGGAGTTAAGCATCCTTCTTAATGCCAGTGTCATGGTTTTCTGTCACAAACCAGTAGTGACATTAAGGAATCGCTGAGCCAAATTTCTAATTACTGAACTTCCAGAGAAAACAGATCATTATTAATTATGCCAAAACCTAAATTGATTTTTTTGGCTGATATTCTCCAGTTATCAAGTGGAAAATACAAAATACCTCTAGCTAACACCTCAATTTATTCAATTACCTGTTGGGTACATTTTGTAGCTAATTCATTCTGTTCATCAGGAGCTAGTGTCACTCAAAACTAGTAATGCCATGGGAAGACCTTTTACCAGTAATATTTTTGATGTTTAGATTCTTGATTTAGATTTTTGATGTTTAGATATACTGAACAGTGTTGTTGTTTATGTTGTTTTCAGTCTAATTCAGTCTAATCAAGTAGACACATAATGGATGCTTAGAAAATATTTACTGTACTGAATAGAAAATAGTCCTTACCCACAAGACAGAATGTTTTAATTGCTCTACTAAATACATACAAACAAAATACAAATGAGATTCTTAGTCTTTATTAGGGTAAGGCAACTTTTAAAATAAATTGAATTTTTTCATGTATCAGATTGGCAAAGTTGTAAAAAGATTATAATACCCAGCATTAGAATATGGGTAAATAAGAATTAATGAGATTACAAGTGGTTACAAACACTTTGAATGATAACTTGTCAGTATTTACACTTTTTAAAAAAATGCACATTCCTCTTTGTACAGTAATTCCCCTTCTAGGGTTACTGTTGATTTGCAAACTGGCCCTCATACACAGAGGGCGAGGAGAGACCGAAGAAAGAGGCATTCCACTGCAGACTGGCAGGTGGGTGGTTTAATAAGCAAGGGAACTTACACAAGAATAGATCTCTGCACCTGCCCTCCAGAACCTTCAAAGTTTATATAGAGGCCTTAACGGGGTTCAGCCACAGATGTCATCCAGACAGTCTCAACAACACTTTATTCTCTCAAGACTATGCCCTTGGAACAGCAACCACTGTGGGAAAGGTTGGAAGAACATACATTCCAAGGATGAGGGAGGGGGTGAGGAGCCTTCAGTTGCCTGGGTCCATCTTAGGGGTCAACCAGTGGTCACATCCTCTCGATGACCTCCTCCAGCAGTTACCTCTAACAAAACACTAAACCAAATCAAAAAATGGGCAGAAGTTCTAAATAGACATTTCTCCAAAGAAAACATACAGTTGGCCATTAGGCAAGTGAAAAGATGCTCAACATCACTAATTATTAGAGAAATGAAAATCAAAACTATAATGAGGCATCACCTCACACTGGTCAGAATAGCCGTCATCAAAAAATCTACAAACAATAAATGCTGGAGAGGGTGTGGAGAAAAGGGAACCCTCTTGCACTGTGGGTGGGAATGTAAATTGATACAGCCACTGTGGAGAACAGTATGGAGGTTCCTTAAAAAACTAAAAATAGAGCTACCATATGATCCAGCAATCCCACTCCTGGTCATATATCCAGAGAAAACCATAATTCAAAAAGATACATGCACCCCAGTGTTCATTGCAGCACTATTTACAATAGCCAGGACATGGAAGCAACCTAAGTGTCCATCAACAGAGGAATGGATAAAGAAGATGTGGCACATATATATACAATGGAATATTACTCAGCCATAAAAAGGAACAAAATAATGCCATATGCAGCAACATGGATGGACCTAGAGATTGTCATACTGAGTGAAGTAAGTCAAAGACAAATATCATATGATATCGCTTATATGTAGAATCTAAAAAAAAATGGTAAAAAATGAACTTATTTACAAAACAGAAATAGAGTCACAGATGTAGAAAACAAACTTATGATTATCAAGGGCGAAGGCGGGGAGGGATAAATTGGGAGATTGGGATTGACATACATGCACTACTGTATATAAAATAGATAACTAGGGACTTCCCTGGTGGTCCAGTGGGTAAGACTCCATGCTCCCAATGCAGGGGGCCCGGGTTCGATCCCTGGTCAGGGAACTAGATCCCGCATGCATGCCGCAACTAAGAGTTCGCATGCTGCAACTAAGAGTTTGCATGCCGAAACTAAGAAGTCCACATGCCACAACTAAAAGATCTTGCATGCCACAACGAAGATCCCGCATGCCACAACTAAGACCCAGTGCAGCCAGAATAAATAAATAAATAAATAAATAAATAAATAAATATAAAATCTTAAAAAAAATGTATAACTAATAAGAGCCTACTGTATATAGCACAAGGAACTCTACTCAGTACTCTGTAATGACCTATATCGGAAAATAATCTAAAAAAGAGTGGATATATGTATATGTATAACTGATTCACTTTGCTGTACAGCAGAAACTAACACAACATTTGTAAATCAACTATACTCCAATAAAAATTAATTTTTAAAAAAGTGCAAAAAATTATATAAAAGAATGTTTGTGATAGCTTGGTAATATCCAAAAGAAAGAGGGAGAGGGAGAGGGAAAAAAGAGAGAAGGAGAGGAAGGGGGTGGGGTGGAGAGAACTAGAGTCTATCATCTGGGGACAAGTCAAATTATTAGGATACTAAGTGGCCACTAAAAAAACCTTACTAGATCTTTACACACTGATGTCAAAGATATATCACTAAGTGTAAAAAATCAAGTTGAAGATCAATAGGAATAATATGATCTAGTTTGCGTAAAAGCAGAGGAAGAGAGGGAGGGAAGAAGGGAGATGTGTACATAATAGTATGTTTTTCCATTTTACTGGCTCGGGTGGAAAGGGGTGAATATCAAGCTGTCAGGGAATCCTGACATTAATCAGGCCACACTGGCCAACTACATAACTATACCTGCATATAAGCCTGGTATGGATAGAAGATTAAAAAACAAACATATATAAATTAACTGTATATTTCCAACACTTGGTGAACGTATTTCTCCAAGATTTCTCCCTTTCTACTCTGTTTCCGTACTCCTTCCTGACCCTCTCTCTTTCCTTTTTAGCCATAGTGACAAACCAGTCACCATATTTTGCTCAGAGTCTCCTGTATCAGTCACAGTTCTTTGGATTCTAAGTTGCAGACACTGATTCTGGATCACTTAAGCAAGAATGCACTTTATTGGAAGGATACTGGTGACTCAACAAATAGAAGGACTTGCAGGGAAAATCCAAATAGCCAAACTCTGAAAGACCAGAAACCCAAATAATGTCATTCCATCCAAGATTCAAATTCCCAGGAGAGACTAATTGGCCCAGTCTAGGTCCTAAGCCAATCACTATGTGGTTTGTGGTGGAGAGGCTGTGGTGGGGATGGGTTTGACCGTACGGAGTGGAATGGGAAAGAAGTAGTTCCTAAAAGGAAAGGAGCAGTGAAGTTCTCTTACCTCAGTAAAAGGCAAGGGATGCTGTGCAAGCACAAACAATAACTGCTCGTTACCGCCATCTTTTAAATGGAGACATAACTAAAGAATTTTATTTCCTTTGATTATCACCTCTGCTGCCCTTTAACTGTTTCAAAACATATTTCAGGCAGAATCAGAATTATTATTATTTTTAAATATTTACCTGATTTCACTGCCCTTTCACACTATTTTATTTCCCTATTTCAACATGATTTGAGAGGTTTTTAAAAATATTTATTTATTTATTTATTTAGGCTGCGCTGGGTCTCAGCTGCGGCACGCAGGATCTTCATTGCAGCACGTGGGATCTTATAGTTGCAGCATGCAAACCCTTAGTTACGGCATGCATGCAGGATCTAGTTCCCCGACCAGGGACCAAACCCGGACCCCCGGAACTGGGAGCACAGAGTCTTACCCACTGGGCCACCAGGGAAGTCCCTCAGAATTATTTTGAAACAAATTAATGAAAGTTCTTTCCAATGATGTAAATTCTTTTAAAAGTAATGAGTAACCTATTAAATGTAAGGATGACATCTCAGGGACCCTATTTAAAAAATTCTCTCTCTTATGTTTAGGCCACCTATCGTGGAATTTAAATTGAACACTTGATGATACATCAGAATTTTGGTTTCTAATCTTAGAACTATCTGTGTGGGATCAATTTTCACAGAAAGTTCATCACTATCTTACAGTAGTATAATGTAGATGAATGTTCCTGATGCTTCTAAAATTCTAATCCCACGGCGGTAATGTATGAATTCAAGCGTGCCATTAAGAAAAAAAATAAATAACTTCATTCATTAAAATCATCTTTTTATTCAAACTTTGCTAATGTTTCCCAGGTCACATCAGCCTAAAGGTAAAATAGGTCGTGTAACTGTCAAAAATAAAAATATTTTTCCAGCTTCAGCCTGTTGCTTAACAGAAACCAGCAGCTCCACTTCAAGCTGTCTCAGAAGTATTTTCCCCAGGAGCTCTGACGACTCACCCGACACATCTTTGGTAGCAGAAGAGGCAGGCTTTTTGCTGCAGACTCATGCCTTGGACAGCAGCTCTTGTCCTTTTACTTACTTTTTTTTTCTTAATACCTCCTTTCTTCCAGAACAAAGGCAATCTTGCCTCCCAGGGGCATAATGTCTGGAGATGTTATTGTTTTTCATGACTGGAAAAGGAGGGTGCTACTGGCATCTAGAGGGTAGATCTAGGGATGCTGTTAAACGTTCTGCAATGCACAGGACAGCCCCCCCCCCACACCCCCAACAAGCAATATCTGGACCTAAATGCCATTAGTGCTGAGGCAGAAAGACCCTTCTCTGGACTGAGACCTGAGTCTCAGAGAGCTGGCCTAAGGGACAATCTGAGGAACAAAGTTGTTCCATCCTCAAAAATCACCAGTCCTCTGGTATCTTTAAACTAAACATGCGTCTCCTCTTTGCCTTCCCTTAGGCTGACAGGACTCTTGCAACATTAAAGGTAGAATTGCTTCCTCTTTAGAGAATGTAATGATCATTTGGGGCACTGAACAAGATACAGTCCTTCTGTCATGCCTATTGTTTTCTGTTACCACACCTCTCTCTGGCCCCAAGCTTCTGCAGGTAACAGAGCCCACTCCCTTGACCTCAGGGGGTGCGACTGTAACTCAGGAGAGCCAGACACTAGGCCTTCCCCAGCAGGTTTTTCTTTTTAATTCAAGCTAAGGAAAGAGAATCTCTTTTCTGGTCTGAAGGCTATAAGGCAAGAGGCTCTGGGGGGAACCATCTTGAGACAGTGGAGCTCTCCTGCAGAGAGGAAGGAAAGCAAGGAGAGAAGAGAAAGTGAGCGCTTTCATCCTAGGTCATCCCAAATCCAGCTCCATTCTCATACTTCCTACCATTTGATTTTATGTGCAATCAATTTTCGTCTGCTGTTTAAGCTAGGTTAATTTGGGTCTTTATCATTTCCAACATAAGAATCTTGGCTAATAGACCTGTCTTCAAAATCCTTACAATTAAGTACAACAGTATGGGGCAGCTCATGAAAAGTGCTTATATGAAGTACACCTGGGGCTCCTGAAGTTCTGGTTATGTTTTTTTACTCTAAAAAGGGTTCAAGATTGTTCATTTCTTAACTATCCTTTGAGTTGTACGTTTATGTTTTATGGAAAAAGCAGTTCCTTTATGATGAGCACTAAAAAATAGCAACTTAAAGGAATTTAAGGGAAGAAATTTAAAGGAGAAAAAAAAGGTATTTGACCTAGGCCATTAATAATGGGTTTTATTTAAATAAGAGTAGGGGAGGGAAAAAAACTTTCCCTCTACTCACTTGTTATATGCCTGAGGCCCATGAATTAAACTGCCAAAAGACAGATTAATAGGAGAGAAAGTATCCAAACTTTATTTGATGCTAATATTTTAACTTTATGCATGTGGAGGTCTTCATAAAAAAGAAATGAAGACACAAAGAATTGGTTATACCTGGGGGCTTATAAAACATTTTAACAAAGGGCAGTAAATTGTAGACAAGACACAGAAAGGGGGTTTGGGTTTTAGGGCTGGTAAATTGTGGAAAGGTAAATATTGGGGGAAACCAATGGAAGAAAAGGGTCACTTTAGTAAGTGCAGACCCATCTCTGTGCTGATTTTCTGGCTCCAGCGATAAGCCTTATTCTCCTGGTACGGGAGAGGGGAGGGGAAACACCTTCACAAAGGAAAATTTGAGCAGATAGAGGGGAAAGAGCTCTTTCTGTGTTTGCTGCTTCTTTATTGCCTTCAGCAAAAAATAATCCTTAGGCCAAAGTGGCATATTTTGGGGTGGCATGTTCTGATCCCTTTCATAAGTAAACTGGAATCTTATATATTTTACGCTTTTCAGATTACAGAGCATTCTTAATTCTCACTCTTACTACTCACAATTCTATGAGTATTCTCTATCCCATTTTTTTCTTCATGAATAAATACTCAGCAATTCATCTAATCCATCAAGAAATTAATTGAATTAATTGCAGAAATGGGGCTGAAATCCAGGTGTCTAGCTCACAAACTCAGTGTCCTTTCCATTAAGGCGCAGCTGCTTCTGAACGGGGGAAGGAATCGCGAAGAAGAAAGGCTAGGCCACTCACCCCACTAAGCTCCCAGGGCACCTGGTATGTACCCCTATTATTCACTGTCATATGTTACTGAACTTTTGTGTGCATATTTCAATATCCTCCATTAGGCTGTAAGTTTTACCCTTTTGTTTTTGGTCTTATTTGTTCCCATGCCCAGGACAGGTGTTAGAAAAGTAATCAGTAAATATTTGTTAGATGATAAACGGATAGAGGAATGCATGGGTGCGAGTTAAGAAGCAGCGAAATGCAAAACAGCTTTAGGGATCATTGTGATTGAACTATACACTTCAGTAGAGGGATATTGAGAAATACCTTCAGCAAAGTAGATTGGGGCAAAATTACGGGAGGCTGTGAATGCCAACTCAAGGTGTTGGTACTTTAGCCAAGAGGCACAGGTGATACTAATTCTTTCTCTTCAGGAGGACTGACCTTCCTAATGGGTTGGAGGAAGAGTTATTGTAATTGTCCAGGATTTAGGTGCTGGGACTGTGGCTGAGGGGACTGAGGAAATGGAAAGGGAAGGAACAATGTTGGGGCTATCACTAGTTAAATCCCCTTCTGCCTCATGAGCCCACGGAGCAGGGTCACCAGACTGATGCCTGCTAAATAAGCAGTGGTGCACGGAGTTAGACAATCAGTCTATCAAGTCAGGTTTCAAATACAAGCAAGATGGAGTACGAGTAAGATGAAAGGGCCAAAGGCAGAATCATAGTTAAGGTTGCAGAGCCAAGGATTTGGAGCCCATAGGATACGGAGTCAAAGTTAAGCAAGTCCTTAGCAAGTGCGGAGGGTCCTTGATAGTGTTCAATAGTGATACGCCTTTGCATTAGTTTCCTATTGCTGCCATAACAAATCACCACAAATATAGTGTTGTGTTGCTTGAAACTTATTATACTACAGTTCTGTAGGTTGGAAGCCCAACATGGGTCTCACTGGGCTGATATCAAGATGTCAGCGGGGCTGAGTTACTTCCTGGAGGAACTAGGAGCAAATCTGTCTCCTGGCCTCTCTGCCAGCTTCTAGAGGTTGTCCACAGTGCTTCACTCGTGGACCCTTCCTGTATCTTCAAAGCTAGGAACACTGGGCCAGTTCCTGCTCATGCTGCCATCTCTCTGGTTCTCTTTCTTCTGCCTTTTTCTTCTGCTTTTACGAACCCTTGAGATTACATTTGGCCCCCTGGATAATCCAGGATAATCTCCCTATTCTAAAGTCAATTGATTACCAGCTTTAATTCCATCTGCACTCTTAACTCCCCTTTGCCATTAAGGTTACATATTCATAGATTGCACAGATTAGGACATGGACACTGTGCAGCGGGGTGGGGGGGGGGGCTCATTATTCTGTCTGCCACACCTTCCCCCTGGGAGAGAAAGCGTCAGGCCTGGCTTGCAGGATGACAGCCCTACTTGCTGAGGTGCATAAATGCCAAGAGAAAGCCTAGAGATCATCTGAGCCAGGCCAGTCTCAGAAATCACCACTTTCTCTCAGATTTTTTTTCCCAGTCATGATGAATATTTATTCATGGAAATAGAGTTCACATAGTCCCTCTACCCACCCACCCAGACTGGTGTACTGGAGCCAGCTTGTAAGACTTAAAAAAAGTTTTTATTACATTTTCAAGAATTTTGCAACATCAGGTTGACATCAACTAAGGTAGGACTATTTATACCATGGCAATGAACAAACACTACAAATTAGCACCTTTCCCCTGGGAGATGTAGCTATTACACATTTGTCATGCCACTGAGTTTGTATGAATTTAAAAGTTAGCACCATCAACAGGCAGGCTGGGACCCACATTATTTCAAAGGTAGTGGCTAGCTACTGCAATTAGTCTGGGTCTCCCAGACAAATGCCAAAGTCAAATAAATTACAATTTTGTCTAATTAGCTTCTGCTCTCCAGTAGGACATACAGGATTCAGTTTCTTAGTTGCTAGGGTGTTGCCAAGGCTAATTGGAATCATGGTGTACCTAAGCTGGGTGGTCACAGCAGGAAGGCCATACTTTGTTAATAATACTTCCTGATCTTAGCAAGGTTATAGGTACCCACAAATCCACCCTTGAAGAGGGCTCAAGCACTTCAAATCTGGTCCAGGAAGTGCAGAATTAGCAGAACAGATAGCAGTATCACATTGGAATCATGTTTCATCCATATTCTTTTAGTCAACCAAAAATTTGGGGCTTGTACTAGGAATACAGAACACCACAGTAAAAATGACAGTTATGTTTCCTGACAAGGCTCACAGGCTACCTTGGAGGGAAGTGTGTGTGTGTGTGTGTGTGTGTGTGTGTGTGTGTGTGTGTGTGTGTGTGTAGGCGGTGGGGAGAGGAGAAAACAGACAAATGAACAGGCAATTACAATGCAGGGTGACTGGTTCCTGGAAGTATTTATGAGGGTCATCTTACTGAGATTGCCCAGGTCAGGCAAGAAGTCCTGGATGGAGTAATATATAAACTGAATCCAACAAGTAGTAGTAGTAGTAGTAACTAACATTTACTGAGTACCTTCCATGCTTCAGTCTAAGTCCTAAGGTCTTAAACTCATTTACTTCACTTAGGTCTTCTGACACCAATGAAGTAGGTATAATTATTATCCCCATTTTACAAATGAGGAAACTGAAGCACAGCTAACTTAAATAAAGTTGCCCAAGGTCTTATAGTGAGAGTAGAACTGGGAGAGTAGGAGTTAACCATTTTAAAGGATATTGGAGAGAAGACTGTTCCAGGAAAGGGAACAGCATATGGAAAGTCATGATGGGTTCCAGGAGAAGAAAACAAGCTGTTCGATTAAAGATTCAAGCGGAGGGTGATGAACTATGAAAGCTACAGAGAAAAGCACAGACTGGATCATAAAGGACCTGGTAAGCAGTGTTTATTTGTTTGGTCATTAATCCAGGTCATGGGCAAGTTGGCTTATTTTAAAAGGATCATTGCAGTATAAGTACAGAAGCAGAGGGAGAAAAGCCAGTGAGGAGCATGTAATCCAGGAAGGAGATGAGAGGGGATGAAGGTGCATGATGAAGGGGGTGCAGAAGGGGTAAGAGTTGAGGGTACTCCCCATGTCTGCCTTGGACCGCTGGAGAGGTGGTGATGTCCATCACTGCGATGGACAACACAGATGGAAGAGCAGGTTTATGGGGGAAGATAACAAGTTCAGGTTCAGAACACTAAATCTGAAAGGCCTATAGGACACCTGGGAGGAAGTGTCCAGGAAGCAGGTGGATCAATGGGTTTGGTGCTAAATAGTATTGGATAGGTATAACACTGTGGGAAAGTGTTAGAAAAAGTTGATATCATCTCTCAGAATATGGGAGTAACAGTGGTGTGGAAAAGGCTTTGATTGATGGTCATTTGTGAGTGCAGTGTTGGTGGGTCCACCTGCCCCTCTTGCCAGCTGAACCACGAGTGCTGGAAACTGGACATTGTCATTCTATATGGTGTAGACGTAGCTTCTCTATCACCTATTTTTTCCTGGTGTCAAAAGACTCAGTATGGAAGTCTACAGCAGAGGCTCCCCATCCCTCTGCCCTGGCTTAAAGAGAAGGGGGGCTGGCCTGGCAGCTGGGTTTCTCAAAGTTAAAGGCTTTCCCAAGCTGCACAGAGCATCAGAGACAGAGTGTTCAGAGGTGAGAGTTAAGTGGGAATCTAAAATCAGTGAATCATGGAAAGTGTCCCTTGGAATCACAAATCAAAGAGCAGAGGCAGTTATCAAAATCTAGGAATGGAGGTGAGGGATTTGAAAGTCTCGCTGCAGAGAACAGGAAGCAATGGCTCCAATGAGGAAGCGGCAGGAACCTTTGGCTGAATACTGGACAGTAGTGCTCTTCTTGGTGGAGAATGATTCTACTTCTTTCCAGCAGTGAATTACGGGGGATGAAAAGGGGAAGATGCCAACAGACTTAACATATCACTGAGTTGCTTGTTATCAGAGGTGCGTACAAGAAAAACAAGAGCCACCGGGAAACAATAGACCAGCTTTCCTCACATTTGATCAAGTGCCCAAGAAACTTCAATGCGGGGGCAAAACATGAGGTTGAGCATAGGGCTTATATTTAAGGCTAAATTACGGGGGCATCCTATGTCTTCTCCCCTGAATCTGCCCATTTGATTCCCAAGCCCTAAGTGTAAGATGTCACCATTAGCTGAGAGAAAGCCCAGGCTGAAGCACACTCACCTGGGCCAGGGGTCAGTACTGGCAGGAGAGGCCCTGATAAACACCACCCCCTCCCCCACCCCCAGTGCGGTGTGACTGGGAGGCATGAGGCTCAGGCCCCGAAGCTGTGGTGCCTGCCGGGAGCTTCTGACTCCCTCCACTAACACTGATGTGAAGGCATGCATCAGGGAGGGCGTGAGCCGGCCGCCCTTGGGCCTAGGAGCTCTAACTGCTAGCACTGCAGCTGGCCCAAACTGCCCTCACCAGGAGGAAGAGCAGACCCGCGGCTGGTCTGTTTTCAGGACGACAGCTCGAAGTGCAAGGGAAAGAGAAGGTGCAGGCCTGGATCCTGCTTTAAGACATAAAAACCTCATCCAAAAGAATGCGGCCTAATGAATGTTTGTCAGGTTACATTCATCATTCTTCTCGCTCCTTTGTGGGATCAAAATGGGATAGACAGACGGGTTCACCTTCTCTGCCATAGGTAAGGAACAGAATCAGGCCTACTTTCTCTAATTAGGAGGAAAAGAAATGGGACCTGATTTGAACAAATCAATCGCTTAGTTAGACATAAAGAAAAACGTCTTAACTGTAAGACTGTGTAGTGGGTTGAACTGTGTCCCCCTAACTCCAGGTATCTCAGAATATGACCTTACTTGGAGATGGGGTCATTGTAGATGTACTTAGTTAAGGTGAGGTCATCCTGGAGTGGGACCAATGTGACTAATCCAACATGAATGATGTTCTTATCAAAAGGGGGGATTTGGACATAGACATGCACACAGGAGAAGGCCATGTGAAGATGAAGGCAGAGATCGGCACTTTTGCAAGCCAAGGAACACCAAGGATTGTCAGTAAACCACCAGAAACCAGGCCAGAGGCCTACAACAGATTCTCTCTCACAGCCTTCACAAGGCACCAACCCTGCCAAAACCTTGACCTCTGATTTCTAGCCTTCAGAACTGCAAGGCAATAAATTTCTGTTGTTTAAGCCACCCAGTCTGTGGTACTTTGTTAAGGCAGCCCTAGAAAACTAATACAGAATGTCAAAGCACGATCTGTAGTTTTTAAAAGATATTTAAAATACAGTTGTACCTTGTATTATTCATATAAGTAACCATATTCACTTTACAATACATATTCACATCAAATTAATCATATATAATGTATAAATAACTATAACTTTAGTAAATAGTTTTATTTATTTATTACTAAATAAAATATATTTATTTAGTAAATATTTTAGATAAACAATTATTTACTCTGCACAGCACCCGCTTGAGTGTCAAAGCTTGAGTTTCTTCTAGTTTTATGTCTTTCTAATTTTATCAACAAACTGTACCAAATCTCATTGCTTCATGGTAATCCAGATTAAAATCATATTTCTATTAATAACTGAGGATTTACCTAAAAGGCTTAAGGGATTATATGTGGAAATACAGCAAAGATTGAGGAATAAATCAGTAACTTCCATTAAGATACAACTGATATTTTAAAATAAACAAAAATTATAAACTTGCATTTTATTATCAGCAACAAACATTTATTAAGTATGTATTTCAAATCACCATATGCAGTGCTGGAGATCTATGGAGAAGGTGATAAAGATACTGCCCCACGGGTCTTACAATACAGTTGGGAAAGCCAGTGCAAAAGGAGAAACAATAGGGCTTCCCTGGTGGCGCAGTGGTTGAGAATCCGCCTGCCAATGCAGGGGACACGGGTTCGAGCCCTGGTCTGGGAGGATCCCACATGCCACGGAGCAACTAGGCCCGTGAGCCACAATTACTGAGCCTGCGCATCTGGAGCCTGTGCTCCGCAACAAGAGAGGCCACGATAGTGAGAGGCCCGCGCACCGCGATGAAGAGTGGCCCCCGCTTGCCACAACTAGAGAAAGCCCTCGCACAGAAACGAAGACCCAACACAGCCATAAATTAATAAATAAATAAATAAATAAATAAATAAAAGGAGAAACAATAAACAACACAAGTTAGAGTGTCCACACAAAATGCTGTAGGTACTGTTGCTTATCTAAATACTGTTTACATTTTCTTTCATGAGCAAGGGAGTCGATCTTCACACTATCATATAAACTCATCCTTGGATATTGTCCTATGAGTAACCTCTCTGACTTAGCCATGAAAAAAGGAAAATTTTATTTATTTTTTGCATTATCTACTGTAGGACCAGGGTCATTAAGAACAGGGAGGTCCTAGGTTTGGGGCTTCTCAGATGCCATTCCCTGGTTCCAAAGGAGAGAGACTCTATGGAAGGGATGTGCTGGGGGTAGTGGGAATGTCTGCTGTGGGTGCAAGAACCTGGTATAGCTCTTCACTCCTAAAGTGAGAGGCTGCTATCATGGGGTCTAGGGAAAGTGCCATCTCAGAGCTGCAGCTGGCTTCAGTAACCTGGCTCACTTCCCAAGCTGGCTACGTGTGCCTTGTCTCTGAACTCCTGGCATATACTTCCAGTCTTCCTCCGGCCACTTCTCCTTCCCTACCCATCGCATGTATGGAAAAGTGCAAAGTCCTTTAAATCTTCCGATTCAAAACTACCATCGATCTTCTTAATAATTACACAATTCCAGCGGGACAACACGGTTGATATTCTATTTCTCACTTTTAATGCGTCCAATGCACAATCCCAGCCCTGTGTATAAAAGACACAGCACTTTCAATCTCTTCTGAATGTGCTGATATCCTAGCAATAACTCTATCCATTTTCCTTTTCTGGTTAGGTCTCAAATGCTAAACTGAATGTTATTCCATGCAGAAGGACAGAGCACTGGATGGGGAATCAGTACGCCTGGATTCTAGTTCTGACCTGCCCTTAACTATCCGTGGGATCTCAGGTAAGTCACCCCTTCTCTCCTGAGTCTGTTTCTTCCCAGCTGTTCATTATGGAGCTCAGAGATGGGACTGCCTTACCTAAAGAGTAACCCAGAACAAGAGGATGAGGGTAGTAGAAGACCGGCTCTTTTTAAAGCTGTGGGATAAACTGGGTTGCAAAGCATAGTCCAGAACCAAAATCAAGACCAATCACACAAGGTGCTGAGTCAAAAAACCAGGTCTTTAAAACCGCAAAGAGGCCCCAAAATAAGCCTTTGTGACACACGTGAAATTCCAGAGCAGAGAGGTAATTTTAGGAGCTGACAGGAGTGTTTTTCTCCAGGCAGCATCTCTCTCTTTTTTTTTTTTTTTTTTTATAGATTTTTTTTTTTAATATTTATTTATTTATTTATTTATTTATTTATTTATTTATGGCTGTGTTGGGTCCTCGTTTCTGTGCGAGGGCTTTCTCTAGTTGTGGCAAGCGGGGGCCACTCTTCATCGGGGTGCGCGGGCCTCTCACTATCGTGGCCTCTCTTGTTGCGGAGCACAGGCTCCAGATGCGCAGGCTCAGTAGTTGTGGCTCACGGGCCTAGCTGCTCCGCGGCATGTGGGATCCTCCCAGACCAGGGCTTGAACCCGTGTCCCCTGCATTGGCAGGCGGACTCCCAACCACTGCGCCACCAGGGAAGCCCCCGCATCTCTCTCTTTACCACCTCCACCTCCATGAGGTTCTGGTAGGGATGCCTAATACTCCATCACCTACTACATGAACCACATCAGGTTACTTAATGTCCCTCTTGCTGGGAACTTAAATCTGGGGCAGAAAAAATTCCAGCAGCACAAGGCAGCTGGACTTGAGTCACCGAATGGTGGCATCTCAGCCCTCCTTCTGAGAGCTCCAGAGCTGCCTTTGTAAAGCATTTCTTCTATCAGTATCTTTCAAATAAACCTTCTTTTTGGCTAAAGTGACCATTCATTTTCTCTTGTTTTCAACAAAAGAACAAAGTGTCTCCCCAAACAATTAGAATTCAAATAGGCACAAGTAAAAAGCTCTGGTCTTCATGGACAGCAGAACTCATCTGCTGGCCAGGAATGGGCAGAAAGCATGTTGGAGTGCCAGGAAGTGGTGAATGGGAGGGGCAGGCAGTGGTGGGAGGATGGGGCCGTGGCAGGAGGACAGTAGACAGTTTCTCACTGATAAATGAGCTGATTATGCCAGAGGATTTCTAAGCTCTAATATCCTATGATTCAAAGTGGTCAATTCCATGGGCCAAATGATTAGTACCACGTTTAAGTGGGATGGAGAGAGAAAAGGCTTTGTCTTTTTCTCTTTCCGTCTTAACTGTTTTTGGTAAGGGCTTAGTGAACGGGAGTTTTCAGAAGTGTAGGGTGATGCATGAATCCAAGCACTCTGATTCACAACTGTAAATGTAGAGAGGCATGCAGGTGACCAAGCCCTGGTAATAACACTCATGTGACATTTTTCATATGTCTCACAAATCAATCCCGCCAGATCATTAGGTGAGACCAGTTTTATCACAGAATGTATATATTTATCCTTGGACACCTCTGTGTGTGGCAGTATTGGTGTTTTTCTCCTTTTCCAGGAATATTTCTTAATTCAACATCAGTATGTACTTTTGTACCCTGGGTTACAATGACACAAGAAACCCTCCATTCATCTTGAAATTGAGCTGAGGAGCACGAGCTCAGTAGTTGTGGCGTGCGGGCTTAGTTGCCCCTCAGCATGTGGGATCTTCCCCGACCAGGGATTGAACCCGCGTCCCCTGCATTGTAAGGCGGATTCTTTACCACTGGACCACCAGGGAAGTCCCTATGTACTTGATTATTATCTTTACCTACCAGAATAACAAGCTCCATGAGCAGGGATATTTATCTATTTAATCAGTACTGGATCCCCAATGGCTAGAGTAATGCCTGGTACATACACATCGGTTGAATGAATTAATGAGTTCAGATACATAAGACAGGACATTCCTTCCTTCTTTGAAGCCATGGATTCTAAAGGCACATGACAAGGCTCAACCTCAAGTAGGCTGCATTCCACTGAGAGATTTGAGAAGGTAAAGGGTATATCCCCGGTAGTCTGTCTTACAGGCTGAAATTCCATAGTTAGAAAATTATCCCTTGATTCAAAGTCTCCTGTCTGTTGGGACAGAGTTTTCATTATGAGCAGCTAAGGGTGAGTGATCAGATGACTGCCCACAAGGATCAGGGCTCAGGAAAGATTTCAGCACCTGGAGAGCATGTGACAGGTGGCAGGCCTGGGCCAGGTGTCCTGTGGCAGACCACACAGGTGCTCGACACTCGGAGGTTAGCGTAGGCTCAGGCAAGGGAAGGCGTAGCCAGAGCAGCCCCAGGGGAAGGTAAAGTTGTAAGAGATGATGAGCCTGACCCTCATGATTTTCTCTCGCCCTAGCTCTATAAAGGTTGCTTTTTAGCAAAAGACTCGAGGGCATCAATCTGTGAGCATCAAGAGACTTAACAGGGCTAAGGAGTAAAAATATTTGGGGAATTTGACAGCCAGGACAGTAAACCCACTGTCCAGTCTAAGGCTGTTCCTGGGAGCTGGGAGAGGTGGGAAGAAGTTTGAAGATGAACTCTGGGTCACAGTCACATACACCAGGATGTTGTAGATGCCCTGTTTATTAACATGTAATTATTATCTCCTTTATTTGTGTGTCTTTTGGGAAAACTCCATATATCCCATCCTGCTTTTCACAAGCAAGGTTTGGAGCTGCCTAGAAAGCACTGGACTAGTGAAGTGGAGATCTTTTTAATTAAAACAGGAGTTAGAAGACATGGGATCTAGAGCAGCTATACCTCAACTCGGCCATGTTATCTCAGGTAGGACTGTGACGACCTCTTGTATTAGTCGCCTATGGCTGCTGTACCAAATTACAGCAAGCTTCGTGGCTTAAAACCATACACATCTAATTCTCTTACAGTTCTGCAGGTCAGAAGTCTGAAATCAGTTTAACTGGGGTGAAATCAAGGTGTCTTCAGGGCCATGTTCCCTCTGGAGTCTCTAGGGGAAGGTATGTTTCTTTGACTTATGGCCTCTTCCTCCATCTTCAAAGCCAGTAAGATAGCATCTTGCTTCAGTGATTACATCACCATCTTCTGTGTCAAATCTTCCTCTGTCTTCCTCTTTTATGGAAATTTATAATGCATTTAGGGTTCAGCAGGATGATCTCCTCATCTCAAGAGCCTTAAATTAATCACGCCTGCAAAGTCTCTTTTTCCAGACAAGGTATTTTCACAGGTTCTAGGGATTAGGACCTGAATGTATTTGGGGTCATCATTTGGCTACCACACCTCTAGGTCTTAGTTGACCCACGTGTTAAGTTTAGGAATTTTGCTGTATGATCTACTATTCACGAGTATAGGAATCTTCTGTCTGTTCTATTGAATTCCGAGTTAAAAGATGAAAAATTAATTAGCCATTCACATGCAAAGTAGAGCTGTTGGTTGTACATCTTGGGCACTAACCAGAACCTTGATTTCAGGGGGTGAAGTTAGGGGGCTGGCAAGGGAGCAGGGATGGGATGTTGTTATTCACATGAACAATTCTTCACTTGTCATCTGGATCAATCAACCAGTTAAAAACAAAAATGGCCTTGTAGCAGGAATTGATACAGAAATGAGCTGGGTGAGTTCAGTTTTGGAATCTTGAGATTACAGAATCACTCTTCTGATGAACAGCCAACTCTAGAGACTTTTGGAGGGAGGAAGACCAGTGAAAGGGAAGCCTGTGGGCAGTGAGGAGTGCAGAGAGGTTGAGACACAATTTCAAGACCTTCTTGTGCATGAAGTGTTTAACAGCCATACTATGACGTTATTGCTCAAGTTCACTGAAAGCAAATATTAACAAATTTACCAAATGTAAAGCCATCCAAAAGTCTGCACCTTTTTCTCACTCACAGCTTTTTAAAAAAAGACTGCCATTACTTTATGGTTGTTGGGCAAGATGCCGTTAGAATGATAAGATGAATAGGATTTGTCTCAAAATATCCAGGGAAGGTAGGAAAATGGGAAGGTATACAAGAAAAAATTAGGTTGGCCATGAACTGATAATGATTGATTATGAGTTATGGGTACATGGTGATTCACTATACTAACTCTGTACATTTATTTGTGTTTGAAATTTCATAATCAAAAGTTATTTTTAAAAGGGCTACCACTAGTTTTCTAATAAAGCTACACTGCTAAATAACAAGATTACCACTTACTTGCATAAACATTTACAATTTCTTACAGTAAACATAGTCAAACTCCTTATCAAAATATAGCTAGGTACATGAATGTTTTTGACAGAAACAGAAACCTCTGTACTAGCTTATTAGATCATACTATTGAGATCTGTAGACAGAAGTGATACTTTTAGCTTTCTCTGGAAGTATAGGTGTTACTTTGCGTGTGGCCGTGGGTTGGGAACCTGAAAGTCAACAGGATCACACCGGTACATTCAGAGCTTCTCTTCAATCAAAAGCTCTATAAAAGATTAACTACACCAAGAGTGGCATGAGAATATGAAAATAGCTGACTACATTTCATGCTCCAGCCTCTGAATCCCAAATCCCACTATCTATTCATCCAGCTTAAGGGGCAGATATATGTAAACAGTGCCCTTCCAAAGATCCCTCATTAAATAGGTGTCCCTAAGAAAACTGGACCAAAAAAAGCTTACCTCCCATATGGACAATAGTAACAGCATCTTACCTGGTCTCACTCTCTCTTCCAAACCATCCTTTATGTAGATGTCAATCATCTTTCTAAAACAGGTCTATGACTCTCTAACTTCCATTCAAGAGACCTTCACACGTAGAGAATAAACACCAAACTCTGTATTCCATCATTTAAAAACCTCTACCTTCTGATCTGTGATGACCTCAACAACAGCTTCATCCCATTCTCCCTGCCCTGCCTCTTTCTTCCTAACATCCCTCTCTCTTTTTTCTTTTTTTTAAATCCCTGATGGCATGTATGTTGTTTCTTTGAGCTGGTTGTAAATCTTGCCGGTTCCCTCATTCATGAGTTAAACAAATCATTGACTCATGTCTTTATATAAAGTATGAGTCGTGATTTCTCCCTTTTATTGGCAAAACATCTATGTAACTTCATGTATGCTTACCCTTACCCTCTTGTGCCTTTGGTTCGTAGTACGTTCTTTCTGTTACTAGTCTCATGTGATAACACTGCATCACAATACTGTCACCCCTGGTCACAAGAATCTGACCTTGACTTTATCCCCGGTGCTTCATACGGTGCTTTGGTGTGTTGTCAGGCACTTGACATGTTGAGTGAGATCTGGGGGAGAGGATGCAATCCGTGGGCTCTCCTGGGTTTGCGGGATTGGGGAGGGCACATATTCCTCAGGCTTTATGACTGCCTGGGTCCCCCACCACCCACTTCATCCCCAACCTTACTTTCACACTACCTGCCATATTCATTTTCTACTGCTGCACAACTAGTCACCACAAACATAGAGGCTTAAAACAATATCCGTTATTACCTCATGGTTCTGTAGGTCAGAAGTCCAGGCAGGCTCGTCTGGGTTCTGTGCTCAGGGTCCCTAAGAATCATACAATTCTGCCTCCCATACCTGCCTACCTGCTAACAGTGTCACATCCAACAGAAATGAGATTCAGAAGGGCATTCTGTGCACTAAAGTTTAGGGAGAGAAGCTGGCAAAAGGGGAGCCTCTTGGGGTAAAAGGACAGAGTTGTGCCTGGAAGGGCAAAGACTGACAATAAGAAACTGCTCTCCAAAGCCCATGGGCAAGAGCACTTCATGTACTTCCTATACCCACCACTTAAAAAGTAACAGGCAGCTAAATGCACCTTCTGAAATCTGTCTAACATGGATAAAATTCTAGAGAGGGTTGCCAGACAAATTAATGAAATAATGTATCTGAAAATACTAATTTCTAAACTATAAAGTACAAACCAAACCTGAAGTTAGTACTATTCAAATGTTTCATATGTTATTAATATTTTTGTTATGTAAAAGAAGAACTAACAGTTTTTGAATGTTTGCTATATGCCAAGTCCTACACCTTCACACGGATTATGTCTCACAGCAACACTCTCTGGTGAGCAGTAGTGTTATTCTCATTTTATAGATGAGGAAACTGATTACCAGAAAATTTAAGAGAATTACCCCAAACTCATGCAGTCAGGAAAATAGAGCCCAGATTCAAATGCAGGTCTGTCTAGTGCCAAGCCTGTTTGTGATCATTATGCTTTTCTACGGCTGTTAAGGAAAGAGTCAGAGAGACAGTTGCAATCAGGGAGAAAGACCTGAAGATGGACAGACAAATGGAGAATACGAACATGGACCTAAGCTCTGAAGGGTTGGGTTCACTAGCTAAGGTAACCTGCTCTAGCTGCAGTTTGCTTTTCACAGCTTTTCTGGAGTCCTTCTGGAATTCTGTTTCAATTTTTTTTTAAATTAATTAATTAATTAATTAATTTATTTGTTTATGGCTGTGTTGGGTCTTCGTTTCTGTGCGAGGGCTTTCTCCAGTTGCGGCAAGCGGGGGCCACTCTTCATCGCGGTGCGCGGGCCTCTCACTATCGCGGCCTCTCTTGTTGCGGAGCACAGGCTCCAGACGCGCAGGCTCAGTAGTTGTGGCTCACGGGCCTAGTTGCTCCGCGGCATGTGGGATCTTCCCAGACCAGGGCTCGAACCCGTGTCCCCTGCATTGGCAGGCAGATTCTCAACCACTGCAACACCAGGGAAGCCCTGGAATTCTGTTTCATATTCCCTGTTTTCATAATGTTTGATATGAAATTAGTTCTTGAGTATTCACTTGTTCTTTATGACTTTCACTTTTTTTTTCCTTGCCAAATTGTTGGGGATACCTTCTGTGGCTGGGGCCAAGGTGGAGAATTACCATACTGATTAAATTGCTATGGACAGAACAAAATTACCTCATTGGAATTAAACCAAAACCTAGCCATGACTAAATATTCCCTACTTCTATAAAAGCAAAACAGTGGGGTTTGGAGGACAGATACATTATGAAAGCTGTCTCACGGAAGGAAAACTAAAGAGAAAAAAGGGAGAAAAGGACGCCAGTGACACGTGGGAACAGGGAGAAGGGGAAATGGTGGACTGGTAAAGCAGTGATGTTGGAAATGTGGCTACCCATTTAGGGGGGAAAAGTTAGCTCCTTACATCACAGGGTGATTTAAAATATCACCGAGTATGTAATTAGATCTGTCTTGCCACTGTTCTATTTGCTAATTTATTTATAAAAAAATAAATAAATTCCTATATCAATATCACACTGTAAGGTTTTATATTGTATTCTGATATCTTATAGAGTAGGACTTCCCCATTGCTGTTTTTCAAAAATTTACTGGTTCCAAAGCAATGTAGAGAAAGAACAAAGCTGAAGGCATCATGCTCCCTGATTTCAAACTATATTATAAATTATAGCAATGAAAATAGTATAGTACACAGATCAATGGAACAGAATAGAGAGCCCAGAAATAAACCCACACATATATGGTCAATTAATTTATGACAAAGCAGCCAAGAATATACAATGAGGAAAGGACAGTCTCTTCCCAATAAATGGTGTTGGGAAAACTGGACAGCCCCACGCAAAAGAATCAAACTCGACCACAATCTTACACCATAACATAAAAATTAATTCAAAACGAATTAAAGACTTGAACATGAGACCTGAAACCATAAAACTCCTAGAAGAAAACATAGGTGGCAAGCTCCTTGATATAGGTCTTGGTGATTATTTTCTGAATCTGACACCAAAAGCAAAAGCAACAAAGGCAAGAATAAATAAGTGGGACTACATCATACTAAGAAGCTTCTGCACAGCAAAGGAAACCATCAACAACATGAAAAGGCAACTTACTAAATGGGAGGAAATAGTTGCAAATCATATATATGATAAGGAGCTAATATCCAAAATACATAAAGAACCCATACAAGTCAATGGCAAGAAAAACAATCTGATTTAAAAACTGGCAGAGGATCTGAATAGACATTTTTCCAAAGAAAACATACAGGTGGCTAACAGGTATGTGAAAAGATTCTCAACATCATTAATCATCAGGGAAATGCAAATCAAACCACAAGCGATATCACCTCATATCTGTAAGAATGGTTATTGTCAAAAAGGCAAGAAATAACAAGTGTTGGAGAGGATGTGAAGAAAAGAGAACCTTTGTGCATTGGTGTTGGGAATGTAAATTGGTGGAGCCACCATGGAAAAGAGTATGGAGGTTCCTCAAAATATTAAAAATAGAACTACCATATGATCCAGCAATCCCATTTTTGGGTATTTATCCACAGAAAATGAAAACACTAACTCAAACAGATATATGCACCCCCATGTTCACTGCAGCATTATTTACAATAGCTAAGATATGGAAATAACCTAAGTGTCCACTGATGGATAAATGCATAAAGAAATCAAGGTATATATACATACAATGGAATATTATTCAGCCATAAAAATAATGAAATCTTGCCATTTATGACAACATGGAGGAAACTTGAGGGAATTATACTAAGTGAAATAAATCAGAGAAAGACAAATACCATACAACCTTTCTTATATGTAAAATCTTAAAAAAACAAAAACGAAAAAACACACAAGCTCATAGATACAGAGAACTGATTGGTGGTTGCCAGAGGCAGGGGGTGGGGAGTGGGAAAAATGGGTGAAGGGGGTATAAATTTATTTTAATTTATTTTTTTATTTTTTAAAATTTATTTATTTATTTATTTATTTATTTATGGCTGCATTGGGTCTTCATTGCTGCGCACGGGCTTTCTCTAGTTGTGGCAAGCGGGGGTTATTCTTCGTTGTGCATGGGCTTCTCATTGAGGTGGCTTCTCTTGTTGCGGAGCATGGGGTCTAGGCACACGGGCTTCAGTAGTTGTGGCACGTGGGCTCAGTAGTTGTGGCTCACAGGCTCTAGAGCACAGGCTCAGTAGTTGTGGTGCACGGGCTTAGTTGCTCCGCAGCATGCGGGATCTTCCCGGACCAGGGTTCCAACCCGTGTTCCCTGCATTGGCAGGCGGATTCTTAACCACTGCACCACCAGGGAAGTCCCAAAGGGGTATAAATTTATTTTAAAAGAAAAACAGAAAAAAGAGGAAAGTGCAAAACAATATATATCGTATGCTACATTTGTGAAAAATATTTATTGGCTATTTTTTTCGCATTTTCTGTTCCATATGAACTTTAGTATCAGCTGTCAAGTTTCACTTTATAATTTCAATTGAAAGGGTATCAAATTCATGGATTAATAATTGACATTTTTACACTCTTGAGACTTTGCATCAAGGAACCTGGTATGTGTACCACTTGTTCTTTTTGTCTTTTCATAAATTTTGTGGTTTACATAATTTGGGTTTTACACATTTTTGGAAGTTTATTCCTAGATGCATAATAGTTTTTGTGGCCATTGTCCATGGAATTTTTTGGCTGCTATATTTTCTAAGTGATGTACAGGACAGCTAGCTTATTGAGTTCTTTTATAAGATCAAATTGTTCTTTGAATGATTTCTCGAAATTTCTAGGAAGACAGAGATACTGATTGTTCAAAAGTACAAATAGTTCTTACTTCCTTTACTTGTTCTTTATTAGCTAGGACCTTCAGCAAAATGTTGAATAGGGATAGTAGGGGAAGACACTTCCTTTATTGGGCTTGCTTCTAACATTGCCCCATTCCATATGATATTTGTTATTATTTTTTGATATGTACTCTTTATCAAATAGAGAAGGTTTCCTTCTATTCTTGGCTGGCTAAATATATTATTACTAATGGGTAGTGAATTTAACCAAATATATTTTGTGAATCAGTTGAAATACAGTATTCATTGGGTTGTGTTAATTTCTGGAGCTTGGGGTCCTCTTTGAGGTTCGTGCGGTTGTTGCTAAAATTCAGTTCATTGTAGCTGTGGGACTGAGGTACCTGCTTCTTTCTGGCTGTCACCTGGGGGCAGCTCTCATCTCCTAAAGGTCCCTGATGTTCTTTGCCATGTGGCCTCTTTACAGGCTCTCTAAAGACTCTCTAACAACATGGCAGCTTGCTTCTTTGAAGCCAACAGGAGACTCTCACTTTTGACTCCTCAGATGGAGTCTTATTTATTTATTTATTTATTGTTATTATTTTTTAGGCCATACAACACAGCATGCAGGATCTTAGTTCCCTGACCACGGATCAAACCTGTGCCCCCTGCATTGGGAGTGTGGAGTCTTAACCACTGGAATGAAGTCCCAGATGGAGTTTTATTTAATGTAAGGTAATCACAAGAGTGACATATTCTATTATATAGTCTATTCTGTTTTATATCTATGCCCTATTCTATTGTATCCTGTTCTACTTGATTTTATTCACAGTTGCCACACTTCATTGGCTATAAGCAAGTCACTCAAGGAGAAGATATTATATATTAAAGTTGTACATAACGTGGCATACATCATTTTCTCTCATTAAAAAAATTCTCTATATTTGTGATCACACTCTTTCCAAAAAAATTCCTAAGGGTTTTTATTTGTGCCTTTATTTTTACTTACATTTGTCAGATTTTATATTTCCAAAGAACTAGTTGGTTTTGTTTTCTATGTAATTAAATTCTGCTTTATCTTCAGTCTTTAAACAATTTTTTGGATTTACTTTTAGTCTTTTTTGTGTGTGTTTTGACTTCAATGTTTAATTCAAATTCATTGAATCTTAGAACTTTCTAGTGTTCTAACAAATGTATTGAATAGAAACACACACACATTTTCTTCCAGTATGGCTGTGACTGCATCCCAAAGGTTTCGATAACTATTTCTTTTTTTTTTTTAACATCTTTATTGGAGTAAAATTGCTTTACAATGGTGTGTTACTTTCTGCTGTATGACAAAGTGAATCAGCTATATGTGAACATATATATTCCCATTACCCCTCCCTCTTGTGTCTCCCTTCCACCCTCCCTATTGCACCCCTCTAGGTGGTCACAAAGCGCCGAGCTGATCTCCCTGTGCTGTGCAGCTGATTCTCACTAGCTATCTATTTTACATTTGGTAGTGTATATATGTCCATGGCACTGTCTCACTTCGTCCAGCTTACCCCTCCCCCTCCCCATGTCCTCAAGTCCATTTTCTACATCTGTGTATTTATTCCTGTCCTGCCCCTAGGTCCATCAGAACCATTTTTCTTTTTTTTTTTTTTAGATTCCACATATATGTGTTAGCTTACGGTATTTGTTTTTCTCTTTCTCACTGACTTCACTCTGTATGACAGACTCTAGATTCATCCACCTCACTAAAAATAACTCAATTTCGTTTCTTTTTATGGCTGAGTAATATTCCATTGTACATATGTGCCACATCTTCTTTATCCATTTGTCTGTCAATGGACACTTAGGTTGCTTCCATGTCCTGGCTATTGTAAATAGTGCTGCAATGAACATTGTTGTGTATGTCTCTTTTTGAATTATGGTTTTCTCAGGGTATATGCCCAGTAGTGGGATTGCTGGGACATATGGTAGTTCTATTTTTACCTTTTTAAAGAACCTCCATACTGTTCTCCATAGTGGTTGTATCAATTTATATTCCCACCAACAGTGCAAGAGGGTTCCCTTTTCTTCATACGCTCTCCAGGATTTATTGTTTGTAGATTTTTTGATGATGGCCATTCTGACCAGGGTGAGGTGTTACCTGACTGTAGTTTTGATTTGCATTTCTCTAATGATTAGAGATGTTGAGCATCCTTTCATGTGTTCTTGGCAATCTGTATATCTTCTTTGGAGAAATGTCTATTTAGGTCTTCTGCTCATTTTTGGATTGGGTTGTTTGTTTTTTTGATATTGAGCTGCATGAGTTGCTTGTATATTTTTGAGATTAAACCTTTGTTAGTTGCTTCATCTGCAAATATTTTCTCCCATACTGAGGGTTGTCTTTTTGCCTTGTTTATGGTTTCCTTTGCTGTGCAAAAGCTTTTAAGTTTCATTAGGTGCCATTTGTTTTTATTTTTATTTCCATTTCTCTAGGAGGTGGGTCAAAAAGGATCTTACTTTGATTTATGTCATAGAGTGTTCTGCCTCTGGTGTCCTCTAAGAGTTTTATAGTGTCTGGCCTTACATTTAGGTCTTTAATCCATTTTGAGTTTATTTTTGTGTATGGTGTTAGGAAGTGTTCTAATTTCTTCCTTTTACATGTAGCTGTCCAGTTTTCCCAGCACAACTTATTGAAGAGGCTGTCTTTTCTCCACTGTATAGTCTTGCCTCCTTTGTCAAAGATAAGGTGACCATATGCACGTGGGTTTATCTCGGCTTTCTGTCCTGTTCCATTGATCTATATTTCTGTTTTTGTGCCAGTACCATACTGTCTTGATTACTGTAGCTTTGTAGTATAGTCTGAAGTCAGGGAGCCTGATTCCTCCAGCTCCGTTTTTCTTTCTCAAGATTGCTTTGGCTATTCAGGGTCTTTTGTGTTTCCATGCAAATTGTGAACTTTTTTGTTCTAGTTCTCTGAAAAATGCCATTGGCAGTTTGACAGGGATTGCATTGAATCTATAGATTGCTTTGGGTAGTAGACTCATTTTCACAATGTTGATTCTTCCAATCCAAGAACATGGTATATCTCTCCATCTGTTGGTATCATCTTTAATTTCTTTCATCAGTGTCATAGTTTTCTGAATACAGGTCTTTTGCCTCCTTTGGCAGGTTTATTCCTAGGTATTTTATTCTTTTTGTTGCAATGGTAAATGGGAGTTGTTCCTTAATTTCTCTTTCAGAATTTTCATCATTAGTGTATAGGAATGCAAGAGATTTCTGTGAATTAATTTTGTATCCTGCTACTTTACCAAATTCATTGATTGGCTCTAGGAGTTTTCTGGTAGCATATTTAAGATTCTCTATGTATAGTATCATGTCATCTGCAAACAGTAAGAGTTTTAATTCTTCTTTTCAGATTTGGATTCCTTTTATTTCTTTTCCTTCTCTGATTGCTGTGGCTAAAACTTCCAAAACTATGTTTACCAATAGTGGTGAGAGAGGGCAACCTTGTCTTGTTCCTGATCGTAGAGGAAACTGTTTCAGTTTTTCACCATTGAGAATGATGTTGGCTGTGGGTTTGTCATATATGGCCTTTATTATGTTGAGGTAGGTTCCCTCTATGCCTACTTTCTGGAGAGTTTTTATCATAAATGGGTGTTGAATTTTGTCAAAAGCTTTTTCTGCATCTACTGAGATTATAATATGGTTTTTATCCTTCAGTTTGTTAATGTGGTGTGTCACATTGATTGATTTGCGCATACTGAAGAATCCTTGCCTTCCTGGGATAAACCCCACTTGATCATGGTGTATGATCTTTTTAATGTGCTGTTGGATTCTGTTTGCTAGTATTTTGTTGAGGATTTTTTTCATCTATGTTCATCAGTGATTTTGGCCTGTAGTTTTCTTTTTTGTGACATCTTTGTCTGGTTTTGGTATTGGGGTGGTGGTGGCCTCATAGAATGAGTTTGGGAGTGTTCCTCCCTCTGCTATATTCTGGAAGAGTTTGAGAAGGATAGGTGTTAGCTCTTCTCTAAATGTTTGATAGAATTCACCTGTGAAGCCATCTGCTCCTGGGCTTTTGTTTGTTGGAAGATTTTTAATCACAGTTTCAATTTCAGGGCTTGTGATTGGTCTGTTTATATTTTCTATTATATCCGGGATCAGTCTCGGAAGGTTGTGCTTTTCTAACAATTTGTCCATTTCTTTCAGGTTGTCCATTTTATTGGCATAGAGTTGCTTGTAGTAATCTCTCATGATCCTTTGTATTTCTGGAGTGTCAGTTGTTACTTCTCCTTTTTCATTTCTAATTCTGTTGACTTGAGTCATCTCCTTTTTTTCTTGATGAGTCTGGCTAATGGTTTATCAATTTTGTTTATCTTCTCAAAGAAACAGCTTTTAGTTTTATTGATCTTTGCTATTGTTCCCTTCATTTCTTTTTCATTTATTTCTGACCTGATCTTTATGATTTCTTTCCTTCTGCTAAATTTGGGGTTTTTGTTGTTGTTGTTGTTGTTCTTCCTCTAATTGCTTTAGGTGTAAGTTTAGGTTGTTTATTTGAGATTTTTCTTGATTTTTGAGGTAGGATTGTATTGCTATAAACTTCCCTCTTAGAACTGCTTTTGCTGCATCCCATAGGTTTTGGGTCGTCGTGTTTTCATTATCATTTGTTTCTAGGTATTTTTTGATTTCCTCTTTGATTTCTACACTGATCTCTTGGTTATTTAGGAGCATATTGTTTAGCCTCCATGAGTTTGTATTTTTTACAGTTTTTTCCCTGTAATTGATATCTAGTCTCATAGTGTTGTGGTCAGAAAAGAAACTTGATATGATTTCAATTTTCTTAAATTTACTGAGGCCTGATTTGTGACCCATGATATGGTCTATCCTGGAGAATGTTCCATTAGCAGTTGAGAAGAAAGTGTATTCTGTTGTTTTGGAATGGAATGTCCAAAAATATCAATTAAGTCCATCTGGTCAAATGTGTCATTTAATGCTTGTGTTTCCTTATTTATTTTCATTTTGGATGATCTGTCCATTGGTGAAAATGGGGTGTTAAAGTTCCCTATTATTATTGTGTTACTGTTGATTTCCCCTTTTTTTGGCTGTTAGCATTTGCCTTATGTATTGAGGTGCTCCTATGTTGGGTGCATAAATATTTACAATTGTTATATCTTTTTCTTGGATCAATCCCTTGATCATTATGTAGTGTCCTTCTTTGTCTCTTGTAATAGTTTTTATTTTAAAGTCCATTTTGTCTAATATGAGAATTGCTACTGCAGCTTTCTTTTGATTTCTATTTGCATGGAATATCTTTTTCCATCCCCTCACTTTCAGTCTGTTTGTGTCCCGAGGTCTGAAGTGGGTCTCTTGTAGACAGCATATGTACGGGTCTTGTTTTTGTATCTATTCAGCCAGTCTATGTCTTTTGGTTGGAGCATTTAATCCATTTACATTTAAGGTAATTATCGATATGTATGTTACTATTACCATTTTCTTAATTGTTGTGGGTCTGTTTTTGTAGGTCTTTTCCTTCTCTTGTGTTTCTTGCCTAGAGAAGTTCCTTTAGCATTTGTTGTAAAGCTGGTTTAGTGGTGCTGAATTCTCTTAACTTTTGCTTGTCTGTAAATGTTTTAATTTCTCCATCACATCTGAATGAGATCCTTCCTGGGTAGAGTAACCTTGGTTGCAGGTTTTTCCCTTTCATCACTTTAAATATGTCCTGCCACTCCCTTTTGGCTTGCAGAGTTTCTGCTGAAAGATCGGCTGTTAACCTTATGGGGATTCCCTTGTATGTTATTTGTTACTTTTCCCCCGCTGCTTTTAGTATTTTTTCTTTGTATTTAATTTTTGATAGTTTGATTAATATGTGTCTTGGCGTGTTTCTCCTTGGTTTTATTTTGTATGAGACTCTCTGTGCTTCCTGGGCTTGATTGACTATTTCCTTTCCCATGTTAGGGAAGTTTTCAACTATAATCCCTTCAAATATTTTTTCAGACCCTTTCTTTTTCTCTTCTTCTTCTGGGACCCCTATAATTCGAATGTTGTTGCTTTAATGTTGTTCCAGAGTTCTCTGAGACTGTCCTCAATTGTTTTCATTCTTTTTTCTTTATTCTGCTCTGTGGCAGTTATTTCCACTATTTTATCTTCCAGATCACTTATCCGTTCTTCTGCCTCAGTTATTCTGCTATTGATTCCTTCTAGTGAATTTTTAATTTCATTTATTGTGTTGTTCATCATTGTTTGTTTGCTCTTTAGTTCTTCTAGCTTCTTGTTAAACATTTCTTGTATTTCCTCCATTCTATTTCCAAGATTCTGGGTCATGTTTAGTATCATTACTCTGAATTCATTTTCAGGTAGCCTGCCTATTTCCTCTTCATCTGTTTGGTCTGGTGGGTTTTTACCTTGCTCCTTCATCTGCTGCATATTTCTCTGTCTTCTCATTTTGTTTAACTTACTGTGTTTGGGGTCTCCTTTTCACAGGCTGCAGGTTCATAGTTCCTGTTGTTTTTGGTGTCTGCCCCCAGTGGGTGAGGTTGGTTCAGTGGCTTGTATAGGCTTCCTGGTGGAGGGGACTGGTGCCTGTGTTCTGGTAGGTGGGCTTGGATCTTGTCCTTCTGGTGGGCACGGCCGCATACAGTCATGCGTTTTGGGGTGTCTGTGAACTTAGTATGACTTTAGGCAGCCCCTCTGCTAATGGGTGGAGTTTTGTTCCTGTCTTGCTAGTTGTTTGGCATGGGGCATCCAGCACTGGAACTTGCTGGCTGTTTGGTGGAAGTGGTTCTTAGTGTTGAGATGGAGATCTCTGGGAGAGCTCTCACCAATTGATATTACATGGGACAAGGAGGTCTCTGGTCATCCAATGTCCTGGACCTGGCTCTCCCACCTCAGAGGCTCAGGTCTGATACCCAGCCGGAGCACCAAGACCCTGCCAGCTACATGGTTCCGAAAAAAAGGAAGGAAAAAAAAAGGGGAAAAAAGCCCCAGAAACAGAGAGAACCCCAAACCAAATGGCAAAAGCAAAAAAAAAATTTTTTTTAATTAAAAATATATTAAAAAGTAATTAAGGGCTTCCCTGGTGGTACAGTGGTTGAGAGTCTGCCTGCTGATGCAGGGGACATGGGTTCGAACCCTGGTCTGGGAAGATCCCACATGCCGCGGAGCAACTGGGCCCGTGAGCCACAGCTACTGAGCCTGCGCGTCTGGAGCCTGTGCTCTGCAACGAGAGGCCGTGACAGTGAGAGGCCCGCGCACCGCGATGAAGAGTGGCCCCCACTCGCCGCAACTGGAGAAAGCCCTCGCACAGAAACGAAGACCCAACACAGCCAAAAATTAAAAAAAAAAAAAAAAAGTAATTAAAAAAAAAAGAGAGCAACCAAACCAATAAACAAATCCTCCAATGATAGCAAGCACTAAAAACTAAGCTAAGATATACATAAAAACCAGAAACAAATCAGATGCAGAAAGCAAACCACAAGTCTACTGTTGCTCCCAAAGTCCACCACCTCAGTTTTGGGAACATTCATTGTCTATTCAGGTATTCTACAAATGCGGCATTCATCAAGTTGATTGTGGGGATTTAATCCGCTGCTCCTGAGGCTGCATGGAGAAATTTCCCTTTCTCTTCTTTGTTCACACAGTTCCTGGGGTTCAGCTTTGGTTTTGACCCCGCCTTTGCATGTAGGCCACCCTCAGGCATCTGTTCCCTGCCCAGACAGGAGGGGGTTAAAGCAGCAGCTGATTAGCGCTCTCTTGCTCACTCAGGCCAGGGAGAGGGAGGGGTATGGTAGTCATAACTGGAATGCAGGGGGAGCCTGCGGTGGCAGAGGCTGACATGACATTGCAAAAGCATGAGGCATGCCGTGTGTTCTCCGGGGAAGTTGTCCCTGGATCGCGGGACCCTGGCAGTGGCGGGCTGCACAGGTTCCCAGGGTGGGGGGCATGGATAGTGACCTGTGCTTGCACACAGGATTCTTGGTGGCAGCGGTGGCAGCGTTAGTGTTTCATGCCCGTCTCTGTGGTCCAAGCTAATAGCTGCAACTCACGCCTGTCTCTGGAGCTCACTTAGGTGGTGCTCTGCCTTTTGTGGGCACACGGAATAGGAAGCCCCTCTCCTCACACACCCTGAAACAATGGTCTCTTGCCTCTTAGGCAGGTCCAGACTTTTTCCCGGACTCCCTTCCGGCTAGCTGTGGCTCACTAGCCCCCTTCAGGCTGTGTTCACGCAGCCAACCCCAGTCCTCTCCCTGGGATCTGAACTCCAAAGCCTGAGCCTGAGCTCCCATACCCCATCCACCCTGCTGGGTGAGCAGACAAGTGTCTCAGGTTGGTGAGTGCTGGTCAGCACCAATCCTCTGTGCGGGAATCTCTCCGCTTTTCCCTCTGCACCGTTGTTGCTGCACTCTCATCTGTGACTCTGAAGCCTCCCTTCCCCCGCCACCCCCCGTCTCCACCAATTAAGGGGCTTCCTCGTGTGTGGAAACTTTTCCTCCTTCACAGCTCCCTCCCGGAGGTGCAGGTCCTGTCCCTATTCTTCTGTCTCTGTTTTTTCTTTTTTCTTTTGCCCTACCCAGGTACGTGTGGATTTTCTTGCCTCTTGGGAAGTCTGAGGTCTTCTGCCAGCATTCAGTAGGTGTTCTGTAGGAGCTGTTCCACATGTAGATGTATTTTTGATGTATTTATGGGAAGGAAGGTGATCTCCATGTCTTACTCCTCCGCCATCTTGAAGGTCTCATTGATAACTCCTTCTTTTAACGTTTTTCATTTCTAAAGAGTTTGTACAAGGAGAACAACAGGAGGAACAGCTGCTCTCCCTCTCTGTCCCACATTTCAGGCAGCTATTTCCTTCCAGTCTGAGTCCAGAGAACTGATAAAGTCTCCCACAAATGGCTTGCATTCCCCAAGAATACCTGCCTTTTAAAAGTGGATACAGCAGAGAAGAGGAGAAAAACCTTAACGTAAAGATAGGAGTGGATGGGTGATTTTGAAATTCTAAGCTGAGAGGGAAGTAATGGAGTGGGAAGAAGAGAAAGGTGGTAGACCTCTGGTGTCTGTAAGACACCATAATTAGGAAAAGTAGTCATGCTGCTTTATATACAAGGACGATACATACTCTTGCTCACTGAGGCTTCTCAGACACAGGTGTTCCAGAAAGGTGAGAACTTGGGACCCAAGAAGAATTGCTTCTCTGTGCAGTGTACAGAACTGGCAAAGCAGTGGCAAATTTGCTAGTGAGCTACCATGGCTCTTAGGCAAACTCCGACAGAAAGAATACAACTGCCCGAGCGAAATGGTTTTATTCTTTCAACAATTAGTTTGTTTCGTTGGAATATAAACACTGTAGAGCTGAACAAAAAAACACTAGACATTCTCTCCATCGTTCTATTTTTGAATTTTACTAATTTGATCATAGACACACTCGTAGATACTGATGTTCTGAAGATGGTTACTGTGCTGGGCAGAACGTGGTCCCCCAAAGACGTCCCTCTCTTAATCCCCAGAACCTGCAAAAGGTACTTTGCAGATGTGATTAAATTAAGGATTTTGAAACAGGAGATCATCCTGGATTATCCACGTTAGGGCCAATGTAATCACAAGAGTATTTTATAAGGGGAAAAGGGAGACAGGAGAGTCACGGTCAGAGAAGGAGATACGACAGTGAAATGATTCATTTGCTGGCTGCCAAATGCTATAAGTGTCTGGAAGCCAAAAAAGACAAGGAAAAGAATTCTCCTTTGGAGCCTCCAAGATGAAGACAACTCTGCTGACACCTTGATTTTAGCCTCCTAAAACCCATTTCCAGTTTTCCAACTTCTGACCTCCAGAACTGTAACATTACAGTTTGTTTTGTTTTAAGGCACTATTTGGTGGTAATTTGTTACTAGCGATAGGAAACTAATATAACGACAAAAGTTATGAGTGCAGTAGCCACAGAGCAGGCATCTGGGTATAACTGCTGGTTGATAATTCTAATCTGTGAAACCTAGTGTTTCTCAGTATGAATACTGGATCTGCCCAAGCCTAGTTTGTTTTGGTTTTTGGTTTTGGTTTTTTTCTGAAATATTCTAGGTTTCACAAACCGACAACACTATCTCACTATGCATCACTATGGAACTGGTTAAGCTTGGGAATCTGGTAAATGACCTCAGCTGGACTCACAAATTCCTTGGCCCCTGGAGCTGGAGTGCAGGGCCTGGAGAAGTTCCATCTGAACCTGGATACCTCTGCCGATATGAGTCATTCCTCCACAAATCTGCTGTGCTGCTCACTAGTAGCTGGGGTTTGGTCAATGAAACCTCTGGGGACTGTCCTGAGCATCTTGAGTCACCTGTCACTTAGGTTTAGTGACTGCAATCCTTTGGAGAACACAGAATGCCTTTGAATTATGTTCAAAGGAAGGAGTTCACATAGGTAAAAGTCTAGGCAGAGAGAAAAAGATTGAGGGTGAAGGAGGGACTGGCAAGGGACTCTTTCTGCTGCCAATACAGGCAAAGGCAGGTGGCATTTTGTGCCTCTGAGCTAATGATTCCCACCCAATTTCCAACCTTAATGAGCTCAGCAATGCCACCACATGTGCAGAGCATGCTTATCAGAGAATAAAAATTGAATTTGGAATACCTATTTTTTAAAATTAAATTCTTTTTTTTTAAAGAGTAGATTGTGGGAACCTTGGATCTATAGCTGTCAGAAGCACAGGTGACAACTTGGGCTTGAGATTGGCCTCTGAAGTGAGGGGCAGTCTTTTTTTTTTAATTTTTTAAAAAAATTTTTTTTTGGCTGTGTTGGGTCTTCGTTTCTGTGCGAGGGCTTTCTCTAGTTGCGGCAAGCGGGGGCCACTCTTCATCGCGGTGCGCGGGCCTCTCACTGTCGCGGCCTCTCTTGTTGCGGAGCACAGGCTCCAGACGCGCAGGCTCAGTATTGTGGCTCACGGGCCCAGTTCCTCCGTGGCATGTGGGATCCTCCCAGACCAGGGCGCGAACTCGTGTGCCCCGCATTGGCAGGCAGACTCTCAACCACTGCGCCACCAGGGAAGCCCTAAAATTAAATTCTTAAAGAACCCGAATCTTACTTTACTTTCAGGTATTTAGTTTTTTTACTCACCTATAGACCAGGGCTTCAGAATATCTAGTCCTTTTTCAAACTTCCCTCTGTTCCTCTGGAAAATGGAAAGCAATGCAAATATTGAACATCATATTCTGAGCTAGGCACTGTATTAGACACTTTATATTTTTAAATGGTGTGAAACTTATGAGATAATTACTATCATTCCCATTTTCAGATGAAGAAGTGAGCATTACCAGAGTGAGTGACTTTCACAAGGACTCACTTCTGGCAGAGGGGCTGTTGTTCAGGCAGAGAGCCTGTCTAGGGCCTAGACTCCATCCAGCTCAGGGGCCCTTCTCGTCTTTGGGTTCACTTAATATTTATCTGACATTTGTTTAGTAGCTACTATGTACCAGGCACTGTTCAATGAGATGCAGACAGCAGTGAACAAAACAGACAATAATTCCTGTCCTCATAGAATTTCCATTCTATTGTGTTGGCAAGGCCCTGGGTTTTTTCATTGGTACCCTAGGATCTTCAGCAGTACATACCCATCACACACCATACAGAGAGATGCTTAATTCTGAGCGTCATCCTAGTTACACTTTCCTTGGGGACCTGACTTCAACCCTAAAGTAAACACAGGGAGAGTTCTGAGTTCAGACTTCATGTTAATTTGCATATTTGACAAGAGGAACTGGAATTACGCATTTGTGATTCAGGTTTTATTTCCTGATGATTCCCAAGGGGTGACAGCCAATTGTGCATTTCTGGTGACGTACCCCTGCCTTCTGTTCTGCTCTTTGAGGGCTTGAACAGGTCAGGATTAGGCAAAGCAGCTGGCCCAGGCTGGATGATCCTTTATATATTGACTCCAAACTCTACTTAAATGTGGGAATTCAAGGCATTCTTTCATGTGGTAATTCCCATAGCCCCCTACACTTCCTGTAACTTCTGTCTCACATTACTTTTTCATGCTGCCAGAAGTATAGTGGAATTTCTATGAAAATGAGTTTTTCACTTTTAAAATATTTTAACAGGCAGTGAATGGAATTGCTACCATAAATGCTCATGGATACATGAGGCAAACGAAAATGTATTGGTATTCATAGAAATATGAATACCTGTGCTATAAAGCACTTAGTTATAGGCATGCTTGTCTCAAAGATGGAAATCTTGGAGCAGACTGCCACCTTCAGGACAACTTTCCAACTAACGCTACCAGAGAACACTAGTTTTAGCTTCTCATGATAATCAATGGTGGAAGCTATGTTCCTTATAAAACTTTTGCTATTATTATTATATGTAATAATTACCTTATTTTTCTTTAAATAAAACGGCCCCTTTCTTTACTTCAAGATTCTTTTTAAAAATTATTACCTCAATTCAATTGTCTTTACATCAATTATTTCATTGCTTTCAACTTTGAGGGAGGAGATAGATGGGCCCCCGGGGGCAAACGGTTTGAGTTCGTTCCTGTGGACTGATACCCTGAGACAAGAATAACAGGACAATTGAGAGAGGAGGCTGGGCCCTGCCCAGGTAGAACATGAGACCACATATTCCTCATTCTCAAAGTCAGGAGATCTCCCCGACTACACATGCATAGAAAGGCTCCTTGGAGGTCAGAAGGGGAGTGATGCCAGGTGATGTTGTCTATCCATATGCCTCTTAGGTAGAATCCATCTTGGCTAAGAGATGTGTGTGCACACATGGGAAGATCCTGAGATATACCAAATACGGACTTTGAACAAGGCAAATCAAAATGATTGGTCAAAGGAAACCCGGAACAAATGCCCCATAAAAGTGATTCAAACTGCCACGAGGGTGCGACTCTCTCTGAGCCCACCCGTGTGTCTATCCACATGTACTGTACTCTTTTTTTTTCTCCTAATAAATACTTTACTTGTTTCACTACTTTCCGTCTTTGTGGGAATTCTTTTTCTGCAAAGCTGTAGGGCCAGGGCTTTGTCACTGACCACTGGTCTAGTGGCTGGGATTCGGTGCTCTCACCGCCAGGACCAGACCTCAATCACTGGCCGGGAACTGAAACCCTGCTTCAAGCCGCTGCAGGCCGAGGCCACCTTCATTTCACTAAGGAGAGCTGAGAACACTAAAAACAGATCTTGCAGCCACAGTCTGAAAAATACTGTAAACTCTGGAAACTCTGCTACTTCCTAGTGGGTTCTTTGATTATGGATTAATGACAATATTTCTAAAGAATCTTAAATAAAAGCAGCAACACAGTAATCCATTCAGAAACAGGAGGAGGAAGAGGGAGAGAGGGAAAAAGGGAGGGAAAGAGGGAGACAGAAAGAGAAAGAAAATATGTACAGCACTCGCTTTTTTTGTTTGTTTTTTCCCTACTGTCTGTTCCTTTCATTAAGTTAAAGGAGGTCTCCCTGGCTTAAAAAGAATGAGGAAGGCAGAACAAAGGAGAAATAGGCTAGGGAATGACGCGGTGACTCAGCACTTAATAGTATGGAGATGTAACACAAATTAGTATCAAAAATACACAAGAGAAGGGAAAGGTCAGCATAACGGAAATCGATACAATTAGATCAAATGGGTTATGAGAGAGGGATGTAAAAGATTATGGAAAAAGAGAACACGGCTCAGATTCAAACTCATCAGGCAAGGGGACAGGAAAATAAGGGACATTTAAATAAAAGAGTGAGAGAACAAATATTCATCGAGAATGATTAAACTTTCATTATTTCCTTTCACAAAAGCAGGAAAGGTCCATTTTTAGAACCTTCCTTTACCCTGGTGCCATTAGTTCCATTTTTACTGGCTTCCTCTTTGGTTGCACTGACCTGTGAAAGGACTTCAAGGTCAATTTGCTTAGACTTTCTCAGCCCGCAACTTTCGAATCACGTGGGAAGCTTGAACCAACGCCGGGCCTCACTTGGGAGGAATTAAATCAGAAAATCTGGGGTGAGGCCCGGCACGAAACTGCTTTAAAACTTCCCGCCTGACTCCACCAGTCTCCGGAGAGGAGCGCCATCGTGTGTCCGAACCTTAAGTCCCGCCCCATCTCGCCGGAAGCGGCCACAGGTGGGAGCACATCCAGGCCCCGGAGGCAGGCGCGCTCCCTTTGAGATACTCTGGGTAGAGACGCTGCGTGCGCCCTCCCGACCGCTGGGGGGCGAACGGCGCGCAATCAGCGTCCGTTTTCCGGCGCGCGGCCAGGGCGACCCCAGACATGCGCATGCTCCGGTGCGTCCCGGAGGTCGCCCGCGCCGGTGTTTAACGGCGTGTGGTGTGAATTTAAGGGCATCATGTTATGAAGAGATGGGGGCTGCGGTGATTCGCGCAATCAGGAATTTCAACCTAGAGAACCGGGCAGAACGGGAAATCAGCAGGATGAAGCCCTCCGCCGCTCCCAGGCATCCCTCCACCAAGAACCTCCTCCGAGAGCAGATGAGCAGTAAGTGTGGGCCAGGGCGCGTGGGGCCTCGCGATGCGGGCTGCCTGTGCGGGCTGGGCTGTTCCACGCCGGTGGACCTCGGTCCAGTGGTGGGGGTGACCGGGGTCGGCTGCAGTCACTCGGGTCAGCCGAACGCGGGAAGGGGGAGCCACCAGGCCGGTGACATTGAGACAGTCCCCTTGCGCTCGCGGTGGAGGCGGCGGCTCCGCCTACTTCGTAGTCCTGGCGGTGTTAGCTTGTGCCCCCGCTGTCCCCGCCCTCGCCGGCTTTTGTCTTTAATGCTCAGTGACTTGATGCAGGGAATCAAAATCAGAAGGGATCGTGTGCAAGAGAACTCTCTAGATGTCTTCACAGAATGATAGACACCGAGCTTGAGCGAGCATTTTGAGTTACACTTAAAACATGTTCTGTAGTGTTCGAGTGATTGTTGATTAAGCAAAAAATTAAAAGTGACTGTCTTGTGTTAAGTGTTTAGGATCTTAGAGGAAATTTTCTTTGGCTTTAAATATTGTGACATTCTTTTTCCTTTCCTTAGGCCATCCAGAAATTAAGGGAGAAATTGCTAGAAAAGATGACAAACTGCTGTCATTACTAAAAGATGTGTATGTCGATTCCAAAGATCCCGTGTCTTTTGTGCAGGTAATGTGTGTTTTAATTAAGTAAATACATAATTTAACCCTTTGGGGCTCCAGGAGAATGACCAAGAGAAGTGTAAATAGTAAAAAAGAGTGAGCGCTCTGCAAGTGTAAAAATGTCAGTGTGCTTGTGACCAGAATGCAGAGCATTGGCAAAGTTGAAGCACAGCAGTCTAAGCCAGACACATATGCCTCCGTTCATTGGATATTTTCCGAAATTCTAAAAGACTTGTGAAAGTAGTGATTGTGTGCAACTCGGTGAATTATTTGGTATTATTTCAGAATTTGTAGGATTTGGTAAGGTATTCTAGTGGTTGTCATTGGAATGACCAAGGGAGGGCTTTAATACTATTTTCTCATACTTCAGTGGATTGAGGTATGTTTTAATCTCAGAGATTCCTTTAGTGTTGTGTTGTTGGTGCTTGTTTTTTTTTTTATTTTGTTTTTTAAGAATATTATTAAGATAGAATACGTAAAGATAGGGAGATCACAGAATACACTGGGAATGGGAACGTGTATGTAAGTGCCAGGCACAAGTGCTTTGCATACAGAGAACAAAACATCTCTAGTCCTTGCTTTCACGGTGCTTATAGTGTTGTGAGGGACACAGGCATTAAACAGATGAGCAACCATAGGTACATAATTACTAATAACTCTCTGAAGGAGAAATATAGGCACTGTGAGCATATCAGAGGGACCTTTTTGAGACTGAAGGATCAGGGATGGTTTCTGAGGAAGTGACATTCAAACTCAGGCCTGAAGGATGGGTGGGAGTTAACCAGATGAGTTTGTGGGGCAGGAAGGTTCTAAGTAGGAGGAAGAGTTTGATTGAAGGAGAGGGAATTGCCAATGACAATTCCTATCTTTCCATTCTAAAATTCTCTGGTTGTCTCTCTCTGTAGATAGGCAATAGACGGTTTGCACAGATAAAGTTATTAGTATGATTTTCACTAGAGAAGAGATATAAAACTCATGTACAATAAGGTATGTAAATTGTTGCACACAGTAGCAGTTATAGGGTTCAATTATCACCATATACTCATAAGAAATGTATGTATGGGGTTGATGTTCATGTTCTTTATGTTATTTTTAGGCAGGAGTTAGATAATATTTCTAAGTATTGTTTCTCTCACATGTACTTACTCATTCGAAAATTGGCTCTTGGGGAGCAAAAAACATTTAACACTTCTTATGTATAAAACACAGAAATGTAGTTATAATACATAGGAGATATACAGTGGTATTAAAATTTCTTGGGAGGGTATTAGGAAAAGTCTGAAAAGACTCACGCAGAGTGATAATGAAGAAAAGGTTGAAGTGCCTATTTATGTTCTATGTCCCTTTTTTTCTTTTGGGCAGTTCATAATTTTCTTAATGATTTGTGATGTCTCTGGACATCAGTGGAAAGTGAAGAAGTTGTTAGGAGTATTTCAGGCCAGAGTTACAGTATGAAGGTAGGAGAGAGTGTGATGCCTTTAGAGTTCAGAACAGTTAGGAGAAAGTATGAGGAATGAATTTGGGAGAACTGAGGTGGGGTAGAGAGTAATAGGGGCCAGATCATGAAGATCCTTATTTGTCTTGCTAAGGAATTTGAGTTTTATCCTGAGGGCGGTGGGAAATCATTGAAGAGTTTCCTGTCGAACAGTGACATCAGATTTGCTTCATTCTGGGGGCAGTTTTGAGAGTGGGCTGGGAAGGAACAAAATGCATTTTATCTAGTTAGAGGAGACCAGGGTTTTGCAGTAGTTCCTGCAAGAGACGTTGGCTTGGACAAGGGTGATTTAGTGACTGGGAGAGAAGTGAACGAGTTGGAGAGTGACTTAGGTAGTATCAGCAGAATTTGGTCATTGATTGCCTGTAATGAGAGAGAGGGGGAGATGTAAGGTATCACATAAGGGAAGCTCTGGGTTTTGGAGTGGGATATGGGAGGTGGGTGGTATTAGTCACTGAGCTAGAGGGTATGGGGATAGAATCGGATTTTCAGAGGAAAAGGATAAGTTCAGTTTTAGACATGTTGATTTTGATGTGCTTATAGATTATCCAAGTAAAGATGCCATTTGTCATTTGGGAATTTGGATCTGGAAGTCAGGAGAAAGGTCGAGGTTTGAGATCAGATTCAAGAGTCATTAACACGTAGATAGTAATAATAAGGGGGTGTGTGGGATTGCTTGGGAGGAATGTGTAGAGTGAGAAGACAGCCTGGGCTAGAACTTGGTGCACACTAACATTACGGGGCATCTGAAGGGAAATAGTCCACAAAAGAAACAGAAGGAACCACTACAGAGACAGATGGAAAACTAGGAGAGGGGTGGTATGGAAACCAAAGGAAAGATAGTTGTGGGTCCATGGGAGTGGTCAGCAGTGTCAGGTGCTGTAGTGAGTTCAGATAAAGCCTGAAAAGTGTCCTCTGGATGCAGATCTAATCCTCTGGATTTGAGATCACAAGTATCTCTTTTAAACTTGAACTAAAAAGAAGGAAACTGGTCATAAAAGAAGTGTTGGTTTTGGGTTTGGTGGGTGTTTGTAAAATTTGGTGACTACAGCATTTTCATATTTTGACCAAACAGCAGTAATAGGCAGGGTGCATTTGAAAGGAAAGGTAAAGAGGGATGGTTGGTGTAGCTGATAGAGGAATGGAATACAGAGCACAAATGCAAGGGTTAAGCTTGGGTGGGACAGACAGATGGAAAGACGGGTGTTATAGGTAGTTTTATTTATATTTATTGCGGTCTTGGAGGCATTAGTTTATTTTCTCTGAAGAGGCAAAATCTCTAGCAATATTTGAATTCATTCAAGGTGTTTGGAGGCACTGAATATGAAATACAAAACTAGGAAACAGAATGGAGATTATCAAGTATGCCGTTAGAGCAGCATCAGAATCCTGCCCTTCTAAAGCAGTTTTTTATGTTTTCTAATCAGTGCATTATTGTTGTTCTTTTAATATATATGAAATAATGTGGTAAGTGGATGGTATACATTTGATTATTATTTTCTAGAACTACCTAAATTTTCTAATGATTGACTTATGGTTATGAAATGGTGATATGGCAAAAGTGCCATTGAACTATGACTCATTATAATGAGAAAATATAGTTTAGAAAATCATGGGTAGTATTTATTTGAAGAAGAATAATAAAGATTCTAGAATCATGAAAGTAGGTGTCAAATCTTTGCTCTCATCTTGAAAGCTTATTTTTTGGTTTTTGTTTCTTGATACTAGGTAAAGGATGCTGGAACACCTCAGAAGCCAAAGGAGTTCAGGTTGCCAAAAGACCATCATTCTGATATGATGAATGTTAAGAACATTCCCAAAGGCAAAATTTCCATTGTAGAGGCGCTGACACTTCTCAATAATCATAAACTTTATCCAGACACATGGACTGCTGAGAAAATAGCTGAAGAATACCATCTAGATCAGCAAGATGTAAATTCCCTTCTCAAATATTTCGTTACTTTTGAAGTCAAAATCTTACCCCCTGAAGGCAAGAAAGCAATACAATCAAAATGAAGAGAATCTTGAAATGACTTTTCCTTTATGTACTCTGCATCCCTGTACCCTGTTTATTTTCTCATTTTTAGCATATTAAATTATATAAATTACCAAATGTGTTAAGCTCCCTCCTTGTGAGAGCATGCTATTTATTGAGCTCTGCTGAATTTTCAGGATTGCTGTTAGAATTAATTTTGTTCTCTTTTAAACTTTAATTTGGTTTAGGCATATGTTCTTATGTAATATCAGCATGACTAGTCAGCACATGTATAAATTTATTATAAATAAAAGAGTTATTGTACTTTAGGCAAGTCATATCATCAGCTTTTAAATTGATCATATAACCTCTTGGGAAGTGTCCTGAATCCCTTGTTTAACATTCAAAGCTTCACCTTCCAATTTTGGTGGTTAGTTTATGTATGAAATAACTTTTTAAAAATATAAACAGGAATTGGTGTGTTTAAAATTTTAGCAGTCTCTGCTTTGACAAACAGGTAAGTTCAAAAGCTTTCAGAGAGACAGGCATAGTGGAACCTATCTGAAAAAAATAACTTTTCTCTGGACTTAGCATAGAAATACAAGAAAATTTTAAAGAGTGGATAAATCAGAGAACTATGGTAACTTGAATTTGGTGATCAGATACATATTTTTTTTCTAATTTAAATGCTGGTTGAAAGAAGAGAAAAAATAGCAAGTAGAAATATAAAGTGTGATCACTGGAAGGGACTTAGGAAATTGCTGCTTCATCCATTTAACAAACCTCTGAGCACAGTGTGTGCCAGTACTAGGGTCTTAAGTGAGATTGTGTAACTTGAGCTCTGTCATATCACTACCTGTGGGATTTCTGGGTCGATTGTGTAACCTCTTTGAGATTGAATTTCCTCTATAAAAAGTATAGTGCTGCCTTATTAAATCAAAGGGTTACTGTGAAGATACATAAGATAACAAAGGACTACAAAGGACTGAACAAATTCGACTTATTTTTTTCCAACTGAGAAGAGCAGCCTGGGGACGTTTCATGACCTAGCTAAGATTATTCTGTAGTTTATGACATAGCCAGGCCCAGAATTTAGGTTTTCAAAGTCTTAGTGGTATGTTTTTTTCAAAAAATATATCTCAAAAGTGTAGAAGGTGTGAGTTGTGGGAATCTTCAGAGAATGTGGTAAGAAAAATTCCTGGTTATCAGTGTCTTTCTGAGGGAAGACAGGCATTCCCTACTTTCCAGGGATTTCCCTGGAAATGGTATGGAAGTTGCTGAGGAATTCAGCATGATGATGGAATGAGGCATTTGTAATGCTGAGAAGAGAAAAACTGACTGAGATGGGGAAGTTTTAAGCTGTATTCAAATGCAGTTTCATTATGTGAATAAACTATACCTACCTTATATTTGGTTCAAAACTAGTTCTTTTAAGAAAAAAAGAATTCTTAATATAAAAATGTATTTTAAGGCTCCGATAACTCAATTATCAAAACTTTTCTTTTACCAAATAAAGGTCAATACTTGTACTTGAATCACTAATACTGCTATTTCTGAGCCATCTTCCCTATTCAAATCTACACTGTGGTTAGGCGGCTGTAAATATAGCTGTTGTTATGTGGTGTCACATGATAAAAAAAAATACTTCCCATATCATTCATTGGCCTATTACTGCTTTTTATTACAGGTAGGAGCGTGCTGGGTAATAGTGGTGTCACAGAAGGCATGGAGTTGAGATTCAGAAAAATCTAGATGTAGATCTCAGTGTCCCTCTAGCCATATGATGTTAGAAATGTCCTCAACTGTAGAACACGTAATAATTGCTAACATCTTAAAAGCAGTTACTGTACTAGGCATTGAACAAGTAAATTTATTAACTTGCTTAATAGTTACCACAGGCATGAGGATAAGTACTGTTAACCATATTTTACAGGGAAAATTGAAGCATAGAGATGTAAAGTAACTTTTAAAAGATTACCTAGCAAACGTTGGAACCTGGATTTAAACCCTCGTAGGTTATTTTCAAAACCCTGTGCTCCTAACTACTACACTGTGTTTTCTGTCTGTGGGATTATAAGAATCAAGTGAGGAGGGACCTTCAAGATGGCAGAGGAGTAAGACGTGGAGATCACCTTCCTCCCCACAGATACATCAAAAATACATCTACACGTGGAACAACTCCTACAGAACACCCACTGAACGCTGGCAGAAGACCTCAGACTTCCCAAAAGGCAAGAAAATCCCCACGTACCTGGGTAGGGCAAAAAAAAAAAAGAAAAAACAGACCAAAGAATAGGAATGGGACCTGAACCTCTGGGAGGGAGCTGTGAAGAGGGAAAAGCTTCCACACACTGGGAAGCCACTGGTGGAGATGGGGGGCAGACAGGGCGGAAGCTTCAGAGCCACGGAGGAGAGCGCAGCAACAAGGGTGCAGAGGGCAAAGTGGAGAGATTCCCGCGCAGAGCATCGGTGCCGACCAGCACTCACCAGCCTGAGAGGCTTGTCTGCTCACCCACCGGGGCGGGCAGGGGCTGGGAGCTGAGGCTCAGGCTTTGGAGGTCAGATCCCAGGGAGAGGACTGGGGTTGGCTGCGTGAACACAGCCTGAAGGGGGCTAGTGTGCCACAGCTAGCCAGAGGGAGTCCGGTAAAAAGTCTAGACCAGCCTAAGAGGCAAGAGACCATTGTTTCAGGGTGCACGAGGAGAGGGGATTCCTTCCCCATGTTCCCACAGAAGGCAGAGCACCGCCTAAGTGAGCTCCAGAGATGGGTGGGAGCCACAGCTATCAGCTTGGACCCCAGAGAAGGGCATGAAAATGCTAACGCTGCTGCCGCTGCCACCAAGAATCCTGTGTGCAAGCACAGGTCAGTATCTAACCCCCCGCCCCCCACCAGGAGCCTGTGCAGCCTGCCACTGCCAGTGTCCCATGATCCAGGGACAACTTCCCTGGAGAACACACGGCACGCCTCAGGCAGTTGCAACGTCATGGCGGCCTCTGCTGCCACAGGCTCGCCCTGCATTCCAATTATGACTACCATACCCTTCCCTCTCCCCAGCCTGAGTGAGCAAGAGAGCGCTAATCAGCTGCTGCTTTAACCCCCTCCTGTCTGGGCAGGGAACAGACTCCTGAGGGTGGCCTACACGCAGAGGCGGGCCCAAAACCAAAGCTGAACCCCAGGAGCTGTGCAAACAAAGAAAAGAAAGGGAAATCTCTCCCTGCAGCCTCAGGAGCAGCAGATTAAATCCCCACAATCAACATGATGAACCCTGAATCTGAAGAATACCTGAGTAGACAACGAATGTTCCCAAATTGAGGCGGTGGACTTTGGGAGCAACTGTAGACTTCAGGTTTGCTGTCTGAGACGGATTTGTTTCTGATTTTTATGTTTATCTTAGTTTAGTTTTAAGTCCTTGTTATCATTGGTGGATTTATTGTTTTTGTTGCTCTCTTCTTTTTTCTATTTTTTTATTTTAATAATTTAAAAAAATTTTTTACTATTTATTTATTTATTTATTTTTTCTCCCTTCTCTTGGAGCCGTGTGGCTGACAGGGTCTTGATGCTCTGGCAGGCCTGAGCCTCTGAGGTGGGAGAGCCGAGTTCAGGACATTGGTCCACCAGAGACCTCCTGGCTCCACATAATATCAATCGGTGAGAACTCTCCCAGAGATCTCCATCTAAACACCAAGACCCAGCCCCACCCAATGGCCAGCAAGCTCCAGTGCTGGACACTCCATGCCAAACAACTACCAAGACAGGAACACAACCCCACCCATTAGCAGAGAGGCTACCTGAAATCATACTAAGTTCACAGACACCCCAAAACACACCACTGGACTTGGCCCTGCCCACCAGAAAGACAAGATCCAGCCCCACCGACCAGAAAACAGGCAGCAGTCCCCTCCACCAGGAAGCCTACATAAGCCACTGAAACAACCTCACCCACTGGAGGCAGACACCAAAAACAATGGGAACTACGAACCTGCAGCCTGAGAAAAGGAGACCCCAAACACAGTAAGTTAAGCAAAATGAGAAGACAGAGAAATATGCAGCAGATGAAGGAGCAAGGTAAAAACCCACCAGACCAAACAGATGAAGAGGAAATAGGCAGTCTACATGAAAAATAATTCAGACTAATGTTAGTAAAGATGATCCAAAATCTTGGAAATAGAATGGAGAAAATACAAGAAGCGTTTAACAAGGACCTAGAAGAACTAAAGAGCAAACAAACAATGATGAACAACACAATAAATGAAATTAAAAATTCTCTAGAAAGAATCAATAGTACAATAACTGAGGAAGAAGAATGGATAAATGACCTGGAAGACAAAATAGTGGAAATAGCTGCCATAGAGCAGAATAAAGAGAAAGGAATGAAAACAATTGAGGACGGTCTCAGAGACCTCTGGGACAATATTAAATGCACCGACATTCAAATGATAGGGTTCCCAGAAGAAGAAGAGAAAAATAAAGGGTCTGAAAAAATATTTGAAGAGATTATAGTTCAAAACTTCCCTAACACGGGGAAAGAAAATAGTCAATCAAGTCCAGGAAGCACAGAGAGTCCCATACAGGATAAATCTAAGGAGAAACACGCCAAGACACATATTAATCAAGCTATCACAAATTAAATACAAAGAAAAAATAATAAAAGCAGCAAGGGAGAAGCAACAAATAATATACAAGGGAATCCCCATAAGGTTAACAGCTGATCTTTCACAGAAACTCTACAAGCCAGAAGGAAGTGGCAGGACATATTTAAAGTGATGAAAGGGAAAAACCTACAACCAACATTACCCAGCAAGGATCTCATTCAGATTTGATGGAGAAATTAAAACCTCCACAGACAAGCAAAAGTTAAGGGAATTCAGCACCACCAAACCAGCTTTACAACAAATACTAAAGGAACTTCTCTGGGCAGGAAACACAAGAGAAGGAAAAGACCTACAATAACAAACCCAAAACAATTAAGAAAATGGTAATAGAAACATACATATTGATAATTACCTTAAATGCAAATGGATTAAATGCTCCAACCAAAAGACATAGACTGGCTGAATGGATACAAAAACAAGACCCGTATATACGCTGTCTACAAGAGACCTACTTCAGACCTAGGGACACATACAGACTGAAAGTGAGGGGATGGAAAAAGATATTGCATGCAAATGGAAATCAAAAGAAAGCTGCAGGGGCTTCCCTGGTGGCGCAGTGGTTGAGAATCTGCCTGCCAATGCAGGGGACACGGGTTCGAGCCCCGGTCTGGGAAGATCCCACATGCCACGGAGCAACTGGGCCCGTGAGCCACAATTACTGAGCCTGCGTGTCTGGAGCCTGTGCTCCGCAACAAGAGAGGCCGCGACAGTGAGAGGCCCGCGCACCGCGATGAAGAGTGGTCCCCACTCGCCGCAACTGGAGAAAGCCCTCGCACAGAAACGAAGACTCAACACAGTCATAAATAAATAAATAAAAGAACGTGAATTTCTTTAAAAAAAAAAAAAAGAAAGCTGCAGTAGCAATTCTCATATCAGACAAAAGAGACTTTAAAATAAAGACTATTACAAGAGACAAAGAAGGACACTACATAATGATCAAGAGATCAATCCAAGAAGAAGATATAACAATTGTAAATATTTATGCACCCAACATAGGAGCACCTCAATACATAAGCCAAATGCTAACAGCCATAAAAGGGGAAATCAACAGTAACACAATCATAGTAGGGGACTTTAACGCCCTACTTTCACCAACGGACAGATCATCCAAAATGAAGATAAATAAGGAAACACAAGCTTTAAATGATACATTAGACCAGATGCACTTAATTGCTATTTTAGGACATTCCATCCCAAAACAACAGAATACACATTTTTCTCAAGTGCTCATGGAACATTCTCCAGGATAAATCATATCTTGGGTCACAAATCAAACCTCGGTAAATTTAAGAAAATTGAAATCATATCAAGTATCTTTTTGGACCACAATGTTATGAGACTAGATGTCAATTACAGGAAAAAAAAAACTGTAAAAAATACAAACTCATGGAGGCTAAAGAATACACTACTAAATAACCAAGAGATCACTGAAGAAATCAAAGAGGAAATCAAAAAATATCTAGAAAAAAATGACAATGAAAAGACGTTTTCAAAACCTATGGGATGCAGCAAAAGCAGTTCTAAGAGGGAAGTTTTTACCAATACAATCCTACCTCAAGAAACAAGAAAAATCACAAATAAACAACCTAACCTTGGGGCAGGGCACAAGTTTTGAAAGAATGACATAGCCCAAGGACGTGACATAAACGGATTAGAACCAAATGGGTCCAAGATGGTGGACAAGTTGACTTCCACTAGACCTTGAGCCTCAGTATATGCTCATTGTAACACATCAGCAAGCTAAATAAAACACCCACAGGCACCATGACAGTTCTAAGGTGACCGTAAAGATCAAAAAGTGGGCGGTGGCCCAATTCCTGCAAATCCCTGCCCCTTCCTGAAATAGCTGGAATACTCCTCCCACTCATTAGCCTATGAAATTACCCACCACTATAAAAACTGACAACCCCATACCCTGGTGCCTTTCTCATCTTCTGAGATGGCCCACACTCTGTGGAGTGTGTTTCTCTCTAAATAAATCCACTTCTTACCTAAAAAAAACCCAGAAAAACAAAAACCTAACCTTACACCTAAAGCAATTAGAGAAAGAACAAAAAAAAAAAAAGAATTCCAAAGTTAGCAGAAGGAAAGAAATCATAAATATCAGATCAGAAATAAATGAGAAAGAAATGAAGGAAAAAATAGCAAAGATCAATAAAACTAAACACTGGTTCTTTGAGAAGATAAACAAAATTGATAAACCATTAGCTAGGCTCATCAAGTAAAAAAGGGAGAAGACTCAAATCAACAGAATTAGAAATGAAAAAGGAGAAGTAACAACTGACAATGCAGAAATACAAAGGATCATGAGAGATTACTGCATGCAAATATATGCCAATAAAATGCACAACCTGGAAAAAATGGACAAATTCTGAGAAAAGCACAACCTTCTGAGACTGAACCTGGATATAATAGAAAATATAAACAGACCAATCACAAGCCCTGAAATTGAAACTGTGATTAAAAATCTTCCCACAAACAAAAGCCCAGGACCAGATGGCTTCACAGGCAAATTCTATCAAACATTCAGAGAAGAGCTAACACCCATCCTTCTCAAACTATTCCAAAAAATTGCAGACGAAGGAACACTCCCAAACTCATTCTATGAGGCCACCATCACGCTGATACCAAAACCAGACAAAGATGTCACCAAAAAAGGAACTACAGACCAAAATCACTGATGAACATAGATGCCAAAATCCTCAACAAAATACTGGCAAACAGAATCCAGCAGCACATTGAAAGGATCATATACCATGATCAAGTGGGGTTTATCCCAGGAATGCAAGGATTCTTCAGTATACGCAAATCTATCAATGTGACACACCTTATTAACAAACTGAGGAATAAAAACCATATGATCATCTCAATAGATGCAGAAAAGGTTTTGACAAAATTCAACACCCATTTATGATAAAAGCCCTGCAGAAAGTAGGCATAGAGGGAAACTACGTCAACATAATAAAGGCCATATATGACAAACCCACAGCCAACATCATCCTCAATGGTGAAAAACAGAAACCATTTCCTCTAGGGTCAGGAATAAGATAAGGTTGCCCACTCTCACCACTATTAGTCAACATAGTTTTGGAAGTTTTAGCCATGGCAGTCAGAGAAGAAAAAGAAATAAAAGGAATCCAAATCTGAAAAGAAGAAGTAAAACTGTCACTGTTTGCAGGTAACATGATACTATACAAAGAGAATCCTAAATATGCTACCAGAAAAGTACTAGAGCTAATCAATGAATTGCTAAAGTAGCAGGATAAAAAATTAATGCAGAGAAATCTCTTGCATTCCTATACACTAAGGATGAAAAATCTGAAAGAGAAATTAAGGAAAAATTCCCATTTACCATTGCAACAAAAAGAATAAAATACCTAGGAATAAACCTACCTAAGGAGACAAAAGACCTGTATGCAGAAAACTATAAGACACTGATGAAAGAAATTAAAGATGATACAAACAGATGGAGAGATATACCATATTCTTGGATTGGAAGAATCAACATTGTGAAAATGACTCTACTACCCAAAGCAATCTACAGATCCAATGCAATCCCTATCAAACTGCCAATGGCATTTTTCACAGAGGTAGAACAAAAAATTTCACAATTTGTATGGAAACACACAAACCCCAAATAGCCAAAGCAATCTTGAGAAAGAAAAACAAAGCTGGAGGAATCAGGCTCCCTGACTTCAGACTATACTACAAAGCTACAGTAATCAAGACAGTAGAGTACTGGCACAAAAACAGAAATATAGATCAACAGGATAGAAAGCCCAGAGATAAACCCACACACATATGGTCACCTCATCTTTGACAAAGGAGGCAAGAATATACAGTGGAGAAAAGACAGCTTCTTCAATAAGTGGTGCTGGGAAAACTGGGCAGCTACACGTAAAAGGAAG